>NC_090922.1:444196090-444821090 GCF_040938575.1 Ambystoma mexicanum | reverse complement strand
AAATTCACCACACAATACAAACTCAGCCAAAGTGGGCAAATAGAGGTGTGGTTAGAGAGAAAATGGGTAGGAATGGGAGGAAAATCCTATAGATTTCACTTAGCGATGGGCATTAAATAGGTGGGACACATAGCCAAACTTCATAAATCCATCCTCATATGCCATCTGTATTGAAAAGTATTACAAACCTACATACATTCAAAGCCCCTATTTCAAGCTCTTATGGAAAAACTCTTATTTTAATGAAAATAATTTGGGCTTGAACGGTAGCTCTTTCATCGCCACTTAATAGCCAAAACTAAAAAGGGAGGCGCATGGAAGAAAACAACAATAACGGTCCTACTAGACCTTGTGTTGTTCGGATTGTGCAAGTGCAGTAACAAGACGTGCAGGATGGAGGGCAGCGGGTAGGGGGGAGTGCAAGCCAGGGATCAAGGGATAATGCTAGGGTGGGAGGTAAGTGTGGGGCAGAGTGGAGGTATACAAGTGCAGGGGGGAAGGATGGGGGTGGAAGAAGGCCCCTTGGGCTAAGCAAGTGCTAAGGGGAGGCTATGTGGGCAAGTGCCAGGAGATGCAGGGAGTGAGGACCACATACTAAGTGCGAGAACAGGTGTTAACCAGGCTCGGTAGACATGCACAGCCCTCCAGGCTAGTCAGGGGAAGGGGGGCTGTAAGGGCAAGTGCAGGTTAGGGGGGGCAGGGAGACTGGGGTGCAATGGCAGACTGGGCGAGTAGGGCCTGGTGCCCTGTAGGACTCATAAGGGACCAGGCGGCTAGTCAATGCGGCAGAGGGTGGCATTCGCAGGGGAGAAGGAAGGAAGAAAGAAAAGGAGGGTCTTGAGAAGCTTCCAGGATTTAAGGTGATCCGGCTGAAGCTTGAGAGGGGCAGGGAGGCCATTCCACGGGGAGAATCCTGCAGAAGAGAGAGATCTACCTGCCACTCTCTGCTTGGAAAAGCATCTGTTCTGCAGAGAGTTGCAGTTAGAAGACCAAAGGGCTCTAGCAGGGAGGTATTTAGGGAGAGGGAATTTGATGTAGCAGGGTCCAAGGCTCCAGAAAGCCTTCTAGAAGATGCAGAGAATCTTGAGCTTGATCCTTGTAGCTACCGGGAGCCAGTGGAGGGATTTTATGGCTGGAGAGATGCGGTCCCTGGGCTTGAGGTCAAGGATAAGTCTTGCAGTCCTATTCTGGATTAGGTAAGGCAGGTAAGCAAGACGCCAGTGCATTTATTCATGGTCCCTTGGCGCTACTAATTGTTGTTATTGGCAGTAATTGTGACCCAATACTAATTCGTGGCCATTATTTCTTTCTTTATTTCGCGTGGATGCAAACTTATTATTTGCAATCAATCACGTAAATCCGTAACATAACGGCGGCTTTCTGGACATGCTGCAGTTCATTAAATCAATGTGGAATTACTAATTCAGCACCTAAGGTACATTTTTTAATCCTTAGTGCATTGTTGAACAATTCTTCTTCTTTTTGCCAAATAATTAGTTACACTTGCAGCATTTTTTGCAACCGTTCGGTTTCTCTCTCCTAACATTATAGAAATAAGTTTTCAAGGATATAATATTGATCAAGAAATCAAATTGGTAAGTGAATACCTAATTAGTTATATAGTTACTCTTGCCATGCAGCAATAATTTAAACCATTTGAAAAGGTGCAATAAAAAATTTCAATTACAGTTATTTACTCTTTAGTGCCTTTAACAGAACAGACATGAATATTTGGTAAATATACAATATACTTTCCTTAAATCAAAGTGCCAATGTGGTTGCGCCGTAGATTATGACCGTGGTTACTTGTGTGCCTCCAATCGCTACCAGAAGGCTATTTTTACTTTTGCTTTTCGGTTCTGAACTTGCTTCATGCCACTACTTCCGTGGGTAACATGCTTGATTCATTTCCTTTATTTTCAAACAATATACTGACATAATGCATGACATGTCCTGGACTTTATATAATGGTTTATTTATTATCAATCAAACATGACTGTATGGAATTGGAACATGTTTTGCAACCCCTAATGCTACCATGGTTTGGTCTATCCTGAATTATAATGGGAATGTATATAACTACCTATAACTCCTTTGATCAACTCTATAACTAAAATGCCTTAAATGTATCAGCCTCAGAAGGAAAGCCATGCTTGAAACACATGTCAGGCTGATTTGAAGAATAATTAAATATTGTACAATCGTACACTTTGAACTATATGGACTGGCGCAGTGTAATTGTTCACAACTTTCTCCTATTCTGGATTAGTCGAAGGGGCGATGGGAGGATAAAGGCAGATTGAGGAAGAGGATGTTGCAGTAGCCCAGCCTACAGAGGTCCAGCGATCTGGAGACATAGAGTTTCTGGAGGAAGTTAAGGAAAGGGAGAATGCCTCTGAGGAGGTGTAGGCAAAAGTGGGCCTTCCTTTGCAAGGTCCGCGATGTGAGGAGAGAGAGGAGTTGATGCCAAGGATTTTAGTCTTTCAGGAGGGTGAGGGGAGGGGACTCATGGAGGGTGGCGGAGGGAAGGAGGGGGCATGGGTCCAATGTGAAGGATCTTAGTCTTAGTGGCATTAAGGCAGAGATCGTTAGCAGCACATCATGCCTGAATAACAGTCTGACCGTAGGGAATGAGAGAGGAACAAGAGGAGGCAGTAGAGAGAAGCTTGAAGGACAGCTGCGAGTCGTCCGCATAATACTGGAAGTGAGGAGAGAAGGTGGAGATCAAGTGGGCCAGAGGGGCACGGTAGATGTTGAAGAGCCGCAGCAAGTGGATAGAGCCCTAGGGACGGTGCAGGTGGAGCGTGTCGTGGAGAGGAGAAAAGGGCCCAGTTGAACCTGGGAAGTTCGGTCAGATAGGAAGGAGGTCAACCAGTCCAGTGCCAGGTCTGTAATGCCAAGGGTATCACAGAGCTGATTTATAAGGTTGGCATGGTTGACCATATCAAAGGCAGAGGAAAGGTCGAGAAGGATGAGAACGGGTGGATGATTGGAATCAAGATTTCAGAGCAAGTCTTTGCAGGTGTTCAGAAGAGCAGTTTCTGTGCCTCTGGCTGCTCTGAAGACAGACTTGTGGTCGTGGAGTCAACCAAAGGATTCACTGTGGTGGATCAGTTGGGAGATAAACAGCTTCTCCAAGGGTTTGCCCAGGATGGGGGTAACAGAGACAGGGTGGTAGTTAGCCGGGCAGGAAAGGTCAGCAGAACACTTTTTAAGGAAATGGTGCACAAGGGAGTGCTTGGAGGGTAGTGGGAAGGAGCCGGTGACAAAGGAGTGATTGCAGAAGTCAGCCAAGGCTGGAGAAAGGGAGGCAATGTTGTCCTTGATAGTTGTGGAGGAGCAGGGGAGCACCTGAGAGTAGGTGAGAGGAGGGAGGGAAGTAGAGAAGAGTGAGGACAGGATGTCCTGAGTTTTGGTTGTGAAGTGGGAGGCCAGTGCATTGCAGAGGGCCTGGGATGACAGAAAGAGAAATAGAGACCGCAGTAGGATTAGCGAGTTCCTTGCAGATTTTGAACAGTTCAGCTGTGTTGTTAGTGGCCCCAGAGATGCGGGCTTGGATATGGCCGCTCTTCTTTGAGCGGATGGAGTGTCTGTATTGCCTTTGGAGCAGCCGGCAGGCCAGTCTGTCAGTGGATGGGCTTGAAGCCAGCCACTTCCATTCAGCAACTCTTCACTTGCATTTCAGAGAGGCTACGTCAGAGTCATACCAGGTGTTGGGCTTGGAGACAGGCTTCATTTGGATACTCATGACAGGGTCAAGGATGTCCAGGGTGTTGCAGATGGAGAGGAGAAGGTGAAGGGCTGTGTCCGTGTGTGACTGTGTCTGTGGCTGGAATGGAAGGGGGAATGAAAGTGGCGGCAAAAGCAACAACTGACAGTCACTTCATCGGTCAAATCATATCCTGATTAAAATTTAAATGACTACTCTGGGGCACGAGTTGAGCGATAAAACATTGGATTCCAAGTGCATGCTGACAGTGCTCCCCTTCATTTCATTGGCTATCCAATACCTTTACAAGTGCCAAAACATTAGCTTTGACAGCGTTTGTTACAATTGCAAAGGGAACATTTGTTTTGTATTAATGCAAATTTAGTTTATGGCCATTGTGATTTTACAATACATATTCTAGAATGCTCTGCAGTTTTTTCTCAAGTTGAGAAACGTCAAACATGCCATTTCTCAACTTGAGAAAACACACTATTAGAACACTGGTACAACGTGCCGGGGTAGTAATAGCAATATAACCCGAGCAGGGGGGCATAAGTGGTCCGGTAATGCCCCAGGGCTAACATTAAATGCCTTGCTTCATTCAGGCTTCTAACTTATGCCCCAGGGCATTGGCTGACTGGTAATGCCCCCCTGCTTGGGTTATATTGCTTAAGTCAAGTTGATCTGTGAAAGAACTAACATTTCTGGTTTGTGGTTTCTCCGACATGAACATGTGACTTCTATTAGAGTGGCTTACATGACGGTCTTAAATTAGGACCCGTAAGGAATGGATTATATTGAACTGTGGGACAACTATTTGATGTAATCTGATATCAAATATAATCCATATCATTTGATACTTTAGATCCAACAAACCTCTGTAAATGTATTTATTAAGCATAGTGTGTTTGGTGAGTGATAAAGGTAATTTTAGGTTCCCACTGTCTGGCTGGCCTTAATCCCCAAAGATGGAATCTAGCACTTGCATGACCATTTATTTTGTAGTGCTATTTGTACTTATTTTTGAGGTAACAATCTGTTCCATCCATAAATACTTTTAAAGCAGTTTTTATACAACTCTCAGCTGGGGGATCCACAACCAGTGACCTTAATAGGGGCTAACACACCTGATACGAAATGGGAGCCAACCCACTCTTGAAAGGTAAGTAATGTGGACGGAGCGACAAAGCTTAACTCTGGTAGGGGCAGCAGGATGACACAAAGGTACAGTTAGTCCACACAATTATCTCTACAAAATACGCCACACTGATATATTTAAAAAATATATAATTTACTTAAGTTACATAGCGATCTCTAAATAGGTATTTTGGGCCTAATTCAGAGTATTAAAAAAAACATAATATGCTACATAAACAGTACATGTCTTTCAGGACTCTTCTCGCCCCACTGCTGTTATGTGGATCCACTAGCTCAGACAGGCAGCCAAGATAAGTAAGGTGGGGGGACAAGGGAACATACAACCTAATAAGACGATTTCCCCTATTAGTCTGCACATTTAAGCAGTGCCCTATAGACCAGCGATCAGAACCTAGCACATATCTGGAAGAAGGGGTAGGCAGGAAACGGAACCCCCCCCCCCTACAATAGTTATAGATTAGGTGGCCATTGCGCTTTGGTTGGTTGCAAGAGGTAAAATCTGTGACAAGGGAGAAGTATTGAAGCCTTTGTTTTGGTTTCCAGACATCCCGAATTGAATGCTTGGATGTTTTTCTAAACCTTTTTTGTTTGGCCCGATCTTTTTAAATATGCACATTTATTATGTTCTCCATAAACTTGTGTGTTTCATTTTTTTCTAATGTACATGTGTTACGTTATATTTGCTTGTAGGTCGCGCGGTTTTAGGACATCTTCGTATTTGTATAAATACAATTCAAATCAAGCACTACCCAAAAGTTGCTTCATCTTTATTTGCATGAAGATTTATTAATTATTTATCCAAGCAGAGTTGTTTCAACGAGTATTCATGAGGCTTCGCCCCAGGTAACCAAATAAGCCACATTGGCCATAAATAATTCCTGATGGGAAGGCACACCCCTGTGTTTGTTCTAGGGAAGGGAATCAGACCTTCATAGTCTAACAAATCCTGAAATCCAACATCAACACTCTGCATTAATTCTTGCCCTTTAGGCCATAGTACTAAATATACTATTAATGCACATATGACAATCAAACATGGTGATAGAAGTATTTGAGAAGCAATGTCAAAGACCTCCAAAAATTCAGGAGGCCTTTTAGAAATGTCATTCTAGAAACCTCTGCAAAACACTTCATGGAAAAATATGTACACAGTTGACAACATTAGCAACATTGTAATCCATTCACAAAGAGAGAAGGGTAGAACATGACTTTAAAAAGTCATTAAAAATCAGTGGTAAGCCCTAAAATTCTACTTATTGGCACAGAGCTCACTGAACCCCATGTGGGTAGTGCAGACATGTCTAGGCGCAGATAGGTACCCCAGCATCACTTTAGGAGAGTTCCTAAAGTAGAAATGTAGAAAGTTCCATAGAGGTTCATGGGACAAAGTCAATGGGCCATCCACTTGTATGGAGGTGAGTGTTTTAGCTCACAGGCGCCGATTCTTCTGCAAACAACCCCAGGTAGGACCAGATGGGACCCCAATCAAGAGAATGACAAATCGGTTGAAGAACTACAATCCCCAGAGAAATATTAAGCCAAGCAGGCCCCCCACCAATGTAAGTCAATGGGAAACACAGTTGAGGCTCGCCTCCAAAGAATCTTGACCTTGGGCCAGGGAGACCCCTAAGAATGAGTATCAGGAACAATTGCCCACCCCAGATCCCAGATGTCAGTACTAACAGTGGAAGTTTGGCGAAAATTGTTCCAGCATGGTGAAAAAACCTGGGTAAATACAGGCTTCTTTGCTAGCTACGGTCTACAGGATGCAGTGCTGAGGGGCTTCAACCCTGAGCCAACTACGACCTCCACGACCAAGAAAAGGAACCCATCGAGAAGGACTCTGGGAAGAAAGAGTAACCTGTGAAGATGGATCCCAGCTGCTCAGTGGACAACAAAAGGTGGCATCCAAGAAGAGAGTGATACCAGTATGGGGATAATAGCTGGAATACCGTAAGACCTCTCAAGAAGAAGATCTGGCCTGGTCTTGGTGTTCCAACCTCACTACCTGGTGATAGCACCTCCCAGCAACAACAGACTCAGACCCTTGGGGTAAGTGGCAAGTAAGCTGCAGTACATGGATCAACCCAGTTTATGAAGGGACGACTCAAGAAGCCCAGACTGGACCTGCAGGAGATGAAACCCATATGCTAAAACCGCTACACCTAGCCAGTATGGCCAGTTGAGGGTTAAAAACAGGAAATATGACAGGTTTCAGTCTGAAAATTCCTTTAGCTGTCAGAGGATCTGCTTCTTCCAAGTTTCAGGACAAACAGACACGCAAGAGATGCAAGGGCCAGGCAGATCTTTAAGTATCGCTAAAAAAGAGGCTGGATAAAGGCAGCCTTCCAATCGCTAAAGTGGGCTGGGGCAAAGGATCAGATGACCAATCATACTGGTTGGTCAGTAGGACTCCCACTAAACCTAGACCACCCTCACGAGAAAGCGCTGGAGACAAGGCTTCTCCTGTGAACGCACAGGGGAAGAAGAGGAAGGAGGGAGAGGAAATGTGCGTCTCTAGACAATTATGTGTAATTGGCAGGCACAGACGTGATCTAATAAGCAAGAGAAGTTTTACGTTGCAAGCTCGGTTAATAGCATTTTACTCCCTTACCCTCCTAACCAGTAACCCTGACCTGGATCCCTCTGCAACCACTCTTTCTAGGCCCTTCCAAGTGTACCCTTATAGTGTATCCATCTAACTGTATCCATACTATTGTGCCCTTTTACTGAGTCCCCTTGTGATGCCGCGCATTGTTGCTTCACGGATAGATTTGTGCTAGGTAGAGCTAGATAGAAGATAAGAACAATAGCCTAACCTGCCTTAGATCACAACATTGACCTGAAAGTCTGCCTGGAGAAACTAGAGGTCAAAAGTAATCCCATTGCACATCAGCTCCCCTCCCCAGCTAGTGCCTTGCCTCATGCTAAAAAATCCTGATAAAAGGTGCCGCCATAGTCCAAAAGGTAGTTCAGCAAAAGTGTTTGTGCTAAACATCTGTGATAAATCTGAATGCACAGCTTTGAATTCCAGTAGGGGTGACTCAGACTTCCATTTTCCCAACTACTATGAATTATGAACCAGCGACCTGAGTAATAATAGCTATTATCAAAGGTCCAATCATAATACTTTACATTCTAGGAAGATTAAAACGTAAATACCTACTTATTTGGGTCGTTTCCTTTTGGCATGCATTATAGTCTGTATAGCTGCACACACAGCATGGCATTGCTTTTGGATTGCATTGCTGTTATTGGTGTTTTCTGAAAATCTCCTCAAAAGCCTTTAAACAAAGACGATGTATAATAACCAACAAAGCATCTTACATAAGAAAATGGACATGCGGGGCAGCTGTCTGTCTGCAAACATCCTATTGGAGAGGGGGGTCTGCATTTTTGTCTCGCCAGATAATTTTGACTACAACTCTCATCAGCCTTATCCAGCATTGTCAAAGGTGAGGGCTCGTGAGAGTCCTAGATCAAACCATCTGGAAAGATGCAGGTTGGAGGCCCCTACCTTAAGAAATCAACTGGGGTTTATTAGTGTGGATTGTCCAAAGTGCTAACTGAATTTGGGACTGAGGCATGCCAACATGATGTCCCATTCTGTACGGGAGAAGTTAGTCCAGTCCAGTTTATTTCTTTGCACTCTGTGACTTGTAGTTCCTAATTTATAATAAGAAAATCCAGGACTGTGTGGTCCCAGATGCAAAAAAGAGGCGTGTTGGAACGAGGAAGGGAGAAATATTTAGGCCCAAAATATTACAAGGGACCATTTTACATTGTGCATTGGAATGCATTGGTGAGCTTGGATTAAAAGCAGAATAGGGGCCATAGTAGTCATTTTTTAATTCAAAATAAGAGGTTTACCCGTGTTGAAAGCAACACGATGGGAAGAGCATAGCAGCACTGTGGCAATGCTGTTCAGAAATGCGCTCACGCCTTCTCATCCGGGACACTGCTTTCTACAATGTGAGAAATAACTGTATATGAGATTTGAATTGACTTACTAAGGGATTTTGTTGCATACAGAACGGGAGACACTGGTAAAAATAGGTCTTTGTGTGCTTTGCCTTCTCGCTGTGTGTATATAAAGCGTGCCCTTTCCTCGTCTCAGCCTCTGGATTTGCATAAACCTCGGTGGATGCAAATCTAAAATGACAAAAGCTTTCAGAGAGCAATCCGAGCCAGTCGCCGCCTTGGCACAGCTGCGTTCTGCCCTGTCGTGTACCATAAGAGCGAGGCGTTTCTGCATAACCACGGAGAGTCTCTCCTGGAGACACAAATCAATGGTCTGCGATGCGAGCAGTTCATCGTTGTCTATTCTGCGGACGCCCACGGGGATCACACGCTTTCTTGTTGCCAGAGACAACACTGCCCCTTAATGTACAGCATCCTTTCCTATGTTTAAGGCCTTGTCGAAAAAAAGCGCGCAGTTGAGCACTTTAGCATCTTAACCTTCTATGTTTAGTAGTCAGGACTAGGGCAGAGAATTGTGTAAGCTAGAACACTGTGTACTGACTGGATGTAACACCATGCCTGTACAGGAACAGTGTGGCTTTTGTGACCAGGAGGACTATATGGGAGTGTCTCCCTAGAGCAAACATGAATGAGGTACATGGAGTCTGACAGAGGCAGCAAACAAGCCTGAAGAAACACGAGAGAGAAAACCATGGATAGTGTGGGAGGTAGGACATAGCACCTTTGTACGGGATGGATGGGCAGGTGCTAGGACCACAGAGCTGGGAGTAAACTCCCTACCTGGAGTTCTCTGTAGGAGCCTACCAAGTCCAAATGAGAAGCCCATGGAGAGGCAAACGCGGGCAAGGGTCATGGCAGACTTGAGAGATGTGGTCTATCGGCTGGCAGGGACATGGGCACGTGCGCAGACCATATGAGTTGGGACCACATGCATGTGTCATGGGTCCCTTATAAGTGCAGCGAGCATGGTTGAAGTGAGGTTGTGATCATGTGGTGTAAACGGGAAAAAATTAGTCACTCCATTGGCGTCTATGGGCTGTTCCCATACAGAGTTTTACCCAATGATGGCTGTGCTCAAACTCAGTTCCCAATGAATAGACTTCCAAAGTTAAGGTGTATGTGTAGCTGTAGCTAGTTCCATAGAAAACCCGGAAAAGTAATTTCTAGTAACTTTTGACTTGCATGATGGATTTGGCTGTTATTTGTTAAACACAAAGACTGTCACCCCTCCCCCCCCCAGCCCCACCTATTCTCCTCTCCCCCTCCAGACTGGCCATTTTGGTGATTTTTTTTTATAAATTAAAAAGTTATTAAGAAAGCAAAAAATAAAACTGTTTTCGGCCTACTCCCATTCATTTTCCCATAGACAAAGGAGGTCATTACGACCTTGGAGGTAGCCATGCCGCTATTTGCAGCATGGCTACCGCCATTCCGGGTACCGGGTCCGGGTTCCTGGAATGGGGAAATACCGGGCCATTCGACCTTGGAGGGTCCGGTATTTCCCCATTCCAGGAACCCATCTCCATTCCCATTTGAGCCCCCATAGAGCTCAATGGGAATGGGGAACATGCTAACAACGGACCCGTTAATGATGGGCCCTTTGTTAGCATGCTGGTCTGCTCGCGGGACCCGTTAAGGACGCCTGGTAAAACCAGGCATCCTTACCGAGTCCCACGAGCAAACCTCGTAACGCGGCGGTAGGGGGTAAACGGGGCCGGCAGCTCTAACAGCCCTGTTAACCCCCTACCGTCAAGGTCGTAATGACCTCCAAAAAGTCAAAACCTCTGAGCAGCGCACAGCAAAAATCGCTGGATGTAATTGGACCAGGTATGAAACAACTTGGGCACGAAGCATTGAATTCATTTCTGCCAGGGTTTTGGGGTTGTTCCGTCCAGTAGTTAAAATATTTGATGGAGAAGAGGGTGCCCTCTTTTCCCAAAATTATAGCTATAAAGGTGTCACAGAATGCATCAGAGAGGCTTATAGGCTTTTCAGAAATGGAAAAAAACAGCCATTTCCTCCCCAAATCCTATTGCTAATAGCGTTTGACTTGCTGGATGGATTTGGATGAAATTTTAAAATCGGAAAGTTTGGCAAGCCCCCCCAATCCCCTGCCCCCAAAGTGCACATTTTGGGAACAATATAAAATGAAAAAGTTATTAAGAAAACAAAACACCACAGTTTCACAGTTTTCAGCCTCTTCATTTTCCCATAGAGGAAAAGTGCTGTTTTTAAACAGCCATAGCTTGAAAACCGCTGGCCCGAATTGGACCAAGTAAGAAACAACTCGGGCACCATGCCTTGTCTTACATTTCTTGACTGCTTTGGGGTAAATCCATTCAGTAGTTTATAAAGTATTCGACAGAGAAGGGGGTGCCCCCTGCCCCTTAAAACCTTTATATTGGCCTTGGTGCTGAGCGAGGCTAATACCTTTTGACTTGCTGGATGGATTTGGATGAAATGCTCTAAACCAAAGCTTTGTCAAGGGCCTCCTCAACTGGAAAAGTTGCAAACAATGCGTTAAAAAATGAAAAATGTATTCCAAAAAATAAAAATGCAATTTTCAGCCTACACTCCATTAATTTTCCTATAGAGAAAAAGTGCAGTTTTTGAAACAGCCGTAGCGCGAAAACCAGAGGTCAGATTTGGACCAAGCAAGGAAGAATTTGGACACAAAGCATTGACTTAATTTCCTTGACTGGTTTGGGCTAAACCCATCCAGTAGCTTTTAAAATATTTGATAGAGACATGGAGTTGACCCCTGTTCCTTAAAACCTTTATATTGGCCTTGGTACTGAGCGAGGCTAATAACTTTTGACTTGCTGGATGGATTTGGATGAAATGATCTAAACCAAAGCTTTGTCAAGGGCCTCCCCAACTGGAAATGTTGCGAACAATGCGTTAAAAAATGAAAAATGTATTCCGAAAACATAAAAATGCAAATTTCAGCCTACACTCCATTAATTTTCCTATAGAGAAAAAGTACAGTTTTTGAACAGCCGTAGCGCGAAAACCGCCTTAGGCGCCAGGCTCATCGTAGAAATCAGTCCTGGCGCCATAGGCGGCAGGCTCATAGACTTTACTTACCTATTTCTATTTTTTTCTATTTCTACGTGTTTATAACGCACCGGCAGCCCGCAGGCATCAGGGCGCGGAGAACATCCTGAAAGGAAAATAGCATATTAGGGAAGTAAGACAAGGTTAGTTTGTAACAGAAGCTAGACAGTCATGAGAAAGCCAAGTAGACCCTGGCAGGTCAGGGAACTATTGAAAAAGATGTGTTTTCAAACATTTCCTAAACTTGCTATAGTTTTCTTCTAGTCTTAGATTTGTAGGAAGACAGTTCCAGGATTTGGCCGCTCTATTCGGGAAAGCTCTGCCACCACCGGCAGCTCGTTTCACCGATGGAACAACTAGGAATCCTAAGTTGGCTGATCTCAGGTTTCTCCTAGGTGTGTAGGTAAAGAATTTCTCCTTAAAATATTTTGGGCCTTGCCATGTAGGCATCTATGAACAATTGTCATGGCTTTGAAGAGGACTCGCTACTCAATTCTGAGCCAGTGAAGATCCTTCCTTGCTGCTGATATATGCTCTCCATACTTGATTCTCTTAACAATGCGGACTGCATCATTTTGCATAACCTGGCAGCGTTGCAGCTCCTTCTTGGTGGCACCTACTAGCATCGCATTGCCATAGTCCAAACAGGACAAAATAGTCGCTCTTGCGATATTTGCAGCGTTAGTTTAACTTATGTATGGTCTGATGGCTCTCAAGAGTCGTAAGTAATATGAATTATTTTTCTGCAAATAATTTACTTGTGCTTCAGCCCCCACCTTTGGTTTTTCAATGGACTTGAGAATTTCGAAAAGTTTACTTGTAGAGTTAACTGCTGACTCTTTTTCTCTATTGTAATAGTTTAGTTTGGCTTCTTTGACTGCCTTTCTTTTTTTTTTTTTTTTTATTTTTGTTTTTGATGCTTACGCATCATTACAAATTTAGATCACATTCAAAAAATACAATAAAACTTTTTACAGCAAATTTACTACAATTTTAAAAATAAAGAAATAAAACATGGTTACTAGACAGCAAAGCAATAGGGACATAACAAGTATATGCGCGTTCACTTTTATCGGATATTCACAATGCACAAACAACTTTCACAATTAGGCAGACTACATAATTCATGACCAAGTGCAAGCAAAATCATACAATTAGGCGAGCAGTTATTCATGAATAAGCCTTTCCACAGTCTAAAAGATATATACATTAACGAAACACAAGTTCAATGCAATGCACAAATTTTTTTTTTTTTTTATGAGTTTGAAATCTCTGGCTGTAGAGAAATTGCTGCATCGATGATTTTTATCAAACGTACCGTTGCCAAAATTATTGCCTTTGAAGCACCCCACATACAGCGCGACCAAATTAGATCTCTTCCAAATTGAGTATTACTAAAACTAAAAGCAGAAATGATTTTTTGTCTATCTTCTTCAAAAACTGGACAAATCATAAAGAGATGTTTTAAAGTCTCGCTATGTTCTGCAAGTTTACAAAATCTGCAAGTAATGTCAGCAGAAATGTGTTTATTGTAGGACCAAAATTGAGTTCTTGATTTAGTGTGAATAAGGTCAAATCGAAATCGCATGTAGATTTCACGAGTCTCATCACTAGGACACAGCATGAGATAGGATAGCCGAGGAACCTGTGCATGTCTGTACGATGCATATTCCACAAATGATACAAATTGAGATATCTGTAGGCAAGTTGCGGCCCAGTCGTTGTTGAAAAGCCGTTTATAGGCAATATTCAATTTGAACTCTAAATCTTCCGCAGGAATATTGATCCCAGCTAGGATGTTAAATATTCGCTGTCGAAAGTGTGTAATCGATCTAGGCTGCGATTCTCTCAACATGATGTGGAAATCTTCATAAAGCGAATTTTCCAGAGGGAAGTTCATTTTGTGGTAAAGTTTCAAAAGCCGCCATTGATGTCGAGATGCCAAAGAATTTAGACCTAATTCATGGCGTACAAGTGCATTTGGCAGAAAGGTAGGGAGACACAGAGTCACTTTCCACAGTTTTGCTTGTATTTTATTTAAGAAGATCGACAGGTCTACCAAACATGTATCCAAGCCATATAATATAATGGCCTCCACCTTTTTGGAATAGAACTCGAACAAGGGCGTTAAAGTAAACTTGCAGTATTTACGATAAATTATGCGCATTTGATTTTGCAACGGTAAGATTTTTTCAACTATTACTCTTTTCCAAAAATTGGCGTAAGCGTTATTTGCCAGGTTGTAACCAAGATAAGTCACATGATTAACGATTTGAAGGTATCTAGAATCGATTTGCCACTTAAATTTACGAATTTTTTTTTAGAGCATAAAATGAGAATGTTTGATTTAACAGCATTAATGGAGAGATTGTTTTCTCTACAAAAGAAGGAGAAGGTATCTAGTTTGCTTTGAAGCCCAGAATAAGTCTTATCAAATAGAAGTACATCATCAGCATAGGCAAGCCAAGATAGTTGAAGCTTGCCAAGACGGACCGAATTAGATTTGGAGAAATCCCAGATACCCTCAATGTCCGTCAGGTATAAGTTGAATAGGACAGCTGCAAGATTGCAGCCCTGCTTGACACCAGTAGCTGTGGGAATAGAATGAGTCAAAAGGCCATTATTTGCAATCCGTACCCGGAAAGAGGTATTATGATGTAATAGAGCAATAAGTGCTACTAAATCAGGGGGGAAGTCGAGAAGCAACATTTTAGCCCATAGTCTGCTACGAATTACAGAGTCAAAAGCAGATGATAAATCCAGAGAAGCAATAAAGATTGGTCCATTTGCAGGTCCATGGGATTTAGCAATCAAATGTGCAAGAATAGTGGCATTTAATTGGGTCCCCATATATTTTCTGAAGCCAGTTTGTACTTTATTGAGGATCTTCCTTTCTAAGATATATTTTTCAATATCTTTTAGAAGCAATAAGGCGAAGATCTTTGCGGCCACATCAATAAGCGCAATTGGCCTAAAGTTAAGTGGATTATTTAAGGGACCTGATTTATGCAAAGGAATAATAATGGAGCAGGTCCAGGACGGGGGAATACTTTTTGATTTAAATACTAATTGAAATGCTTGCAAAAGTACATTGGCCCAGAATAGAGGATCATCTTTTATCACACAAGGCGGCAGACCATCAGGGCCTGCACACCTTGAGGATTTTAACTTTGCAATTGCTAGAAGAATATCATCTATATCCCATGGACAGATCTCTGGTATGTATTTAGTTAGATCTGATAAATTTACTTTATGAAAGCGCATGGGCAATGAATATTTGTGTTCGAAGAAATTGAACCAAGAGACGCCGTCAATTGCTGATTCCATGTGAGGATGGTCCAATTTGGACGAGGCTCTAAGAATTTTCCAAATGTCCCTGGTGTTTTTTTTGCAGATTAGGCGAATCATGTTTTGATTGCCAATTAAATGAGAATTGGCACGGGCATATTTAATTTGCATTTTAAAATTTCTTTGAAGAATGTTTTTAGCTTTTGTATAGCAAGAAGAGCTCATGTTCAACAGATTTTTCCCAAGAAGACGAAGTGCAAAGTTTTTTTCCTTTTTTATATTAGCAAGATTAGAAGCTAAATTTGGCGTTAGATTAGCAGTATTAGAATGCTTAAAAGAAGATTCCGCTATGTCTCTAAGGTGGTTCTGTATCATTTGAGTATTCCATGATAATAACGCTTGAGAGGAACTTACATCATTATGCGGATCCGACCACCAATCACGATTGACTAAAAAGGTCAGTCGTCGACATGTGGAATGATTCCAGCATATTGAAAGAAAGGGCCTATCATTTTGGACTAAAGCCAAAACAGGTGACTTAATAAATGAGTCAGTTTGGGCCGAAAAAGTGCTCACTAAGATAGCATGATCACCATACTGTGGAAAAAAGGGAATGATTGGTGAAAGTAGACCTGACAAAAACTTTGAAGTAATTATGTAGTCAATAATAGAATTAGCATTCCCCCTATGCCAGGTACATGGGGAGCTTGAACAATGTGTTTTAATTACACAGAGGTCCCAGTCCGCAAGAAAGTTGGTCCATTTAACACCATTTACATAGGAGTTTTTGGCATGTTGTGAGACAGCATGTAAAGGAATATCAGAAAAGGCTGCATATAAGTGCGCATTGAAGTCACCACCAATTAAAATCTCAGCAGGAGGATGACAATGATGGATATCCATGAGCGCCTTGTTAAGCAAGGCAAGCGCATCAACAATGGGGAGAGTGGAGGGATTCCAATAAAGTGATATAAGCACCACTCTCTTTATCCCATAAATATTAATATTGACATCAACCATCAGAAACAAGGGATTAGCAATTTGGTTATTAATTGTAAATCGTAACTCATTGTTGAGTAGTATGGAAATGCCTCCCATTGGTCGCCCTATTGATGGTTGAGTTGCTACATGATGAAATGCTGTAAAGCCATCCAAAGAAAAATTATTGGAACACATAGTTTCCTGTAGAAACATAATAGTGGGGAGTAAATTTGCAGCCTTATTTTGAAACCAATTTAAAAGGTTCTTAAAGCCACAACAATTCCAAGACTGAAAGATGAAACTTTTACATTATAAGTTTGTAGCTGCAGAAGAGATAGATGGTGCCGGTATATTAAGAGGAAGTGAAGTAGGTAAGGTCCCTAAAAAACCATTTAAAGCAGAAGTCAGAGCAGCCAATTGTGTTAAAATTTTGGCATTTTCTGATGTGTCAGAACAAGAAACTTTCGAAATATTAGAATTTTTTTCCAGCCGGGGAGGAATAAATTCTAAAAACTGCGTCGCCTTTTCCAGAGCAGAGAAAGCCTGCAAATCCAATCCCAAAAATAGCAAGTCATTTTTGTGTTCCCAAATAAGTTTTGCAACAATCGGAGAAAAGACTTTGCAGAGCATCCGATTGTTGTTAGTCAGAGGCAGCTTTATCCAATCAACATCTTGTGAAATAAGGTTGCGTAATGAGGGAATTTTATACAACGTATTCATCAAGAAGGAGCGGTTAATAGGTGCCATGCCATTAATTAGGGGATTACTAGACCAGCCAATCAGTGTTTGAGTTTCCTCAGGAATATCGTTAAAGGCAACTAGGTTATTATTGGATATTGTAAGTGTTGGAGTGGAGGGAACGACAGGCATAGATAAAGCCGACCCCTCGTGTCTCTCAACACAAGTGGAAACTGGCAATGTAGAATCAAAACATGTAGAAGTTACAATGGGCACAGACTGTGCAATGGTAAATTTTGACTCAGCTGGCAACAGAGTAGAACTTTGTATAGACACATCAGAAGAAAAAGGTTGAGGAATACTATTCTGTAGGGAAGAGGTTGTGGGTTCTATCTGCGAGACTCTGAGAGAGGGAAGATGGTTTAACACTGGAACAGAGGGCAGATTATCCACAACATCAAGCTTAGAGTTAGCCACACTAATTGAGCATGAGGTTTTTTTATTCTCCATAGTAGGAAAAAACATGCACAAATTAGCTTGACAGGAGGCAACAGGCGGCACACTGCCTCCACCACATACAGCACCTACTGCAGCCTTTTGATCTTCTAAGGAATTTTCTACAATAGGTTGGAGATTTGTGGACCGTAAAAGTTTCTTTTTCCCTTTTTGTGTTTTTTTAACCGATTTCAATTGTAGGGCAATTTGGCTTTCTTCATTTAATTGACTCGAATTTAGTTGTAAATCTTCAGATTCCAACTGCGAAATGTTCATTGAAACATCACGTGTTTCACAAGTAGCAGCAGAGCCTTGTCGAAAAGGAGCTGCAAAATCAGTAGAAGATGAAGAGTTTTTATTTGCCTTTGATTTATTTCTGCGTTTCAACGCTCTCAGGTATGCCTTTTTCATTCTGCGTGACGGATGGTATAAATTTGCTGGTCTATCGGAGGCGTACAATGACTCACCGGAGTCATCTCCATCTAAAAGGTTTGTGAGAACAGAAGGACTATCTGGGGAAGGAAGAGTATTATCGTGAGGAGCAGTCAAAGGAGGAGGTACCGCAGTACCAATAGCTTCCAAATCAAATAATTTTGAGTTGATCATAATTTGTTCTATTTGGAAAATTCTACCGTGTTGAAGTTTAGCTATTTCGGCTAGCTCAGTGGAAGAAAAGATGGAATTTGTACAATCCACTGATGCCGATTGTGCTACTGCGTTCGCAAAAGAAGTAGGCATACCATTAAGCAGAAGGGGAGCATCTACTGTTTGAGTGCTCTGTGAAATGCAAACTTGCATAGCAGGGATAGCAGGCAGACTCTTACCTACTGACTCAGCCATACGTTGAGGGCAAGCTGCATGACAGTTATAACGAGCTTCTTGGTTCAAGATGAAGCCCTCGAGTTTAGCAAGTTGCAGCGAGTTAGATGAAATAGAGTTTCTTAAGTCCTTTAAAAGTTCATGAGTAAATTCATGACCTTTGTCAAGTAAATTAAGAATACGAGACAGGACTGGAAAAGAGTGTAGCTCTTGTTCAATCAGATGGGAAGAGTTCACATCAGTTGGTATGGGAGAAATTAGAGGTTGGGAGTATACCTGAGCAGTGGTAAAGGCTTGAGATAAGTGTTTAAGAGTAGAGTCATGATTGAGAGGATCTTCAAAAAGCAAATTTCTATTTGAGGGAAATGTGCTTCGAGGCGAACCTTCCAATGTTTTCGGGGCAAGGCACTCTTGCGCAAGTTTGTTGGATCGGAGTGAGTCTGGGAGTGAGATAGGATGGAAGTGTACTTGCTCATGTAAACCACAAGAGGCTGCAGCTGGCGTAGAGGGTCCTAAAGAGAGGCTAATACGGCGCTCTAGGGCAGATATCACACCAGGTGCCAGCATCGAGGTGTCAGAGATGGCAAGGGGCGATTTACCAAGTTCCCCTGAAAAAACGTCGGACATGGTGTCCACATCATTTGCTATTTTTAATGAAAAGGGAGTATTTAGTTTGTCAACAAACAAAGTATCAGGTAACTGTGCAGTGTCTTGCAAAGACAAAGGAAGTCGAGGGGGAGACATTGTTTCGATGTCATGAGAGCTGACAGTATGAAAGGCACTAAAAGAAGGCAATTGTTTCGAAGCTTCCCTCAATTGATCAACCTCCGCATTTGATTTACGGGGCTTGAATGGCTGTGGGATTTTTGCCACTTCTTTTAGGCATTTGCCATTCCTAAGTGTCGCGAGTGAGGAATCCATAGGAAAAGCTATCCGCACCTAAACAAAGGAGGAAAACACAATGCACACCAAATTGTAAATCACCCAGACTAAACTATGTAAGATGTAAGATAAATATGTCTGAGAACGAGAGGCAAAGTAGATGTAAGTCCCAACTGACACGCAGTGCCTACCAAAAGACCAAGGCAACCCCCCGCCACGCGCCGCGCACCGCGAACTGCCAACAGTCCTTTGCGGTGCTTCGCGGCGCGGGTGCGCCGGGAAGCCGAGGATAAGGGGAGGTGTAAGGGGCGTCGCCAGGCGCGAGCCAATCACAACATGCCTTTAAAGTAAGATAGCAAAAAAAAAACAAAATTAGTGGGATGCCAAACATATACTTTTAAGTTAGCACCTCCCACAGTCCAAGAGTACACAGTCCTTTCTCCTTTCTCCTTCCTCCAATGCCGTGAGGAAGTGCAATGAGAAAGAAAGCTCAATCACCTGGAACTGACGAAAGTCAGGCGCTGCAAGGAGTTACACAGAAAGACGTCTTCCTTATGAAACGGCAGCGCGAGTGTGAACGCTATGGCAGACACACAGATGATCCTTCCTCCAGGCGGCACACAAACAGCCAGCAGCTCAGTCCAGGACAGCCAACAGTCCTTTGCGGTGCTTCGCGGTGCGCGGCGCGGGTGCGCCGGGAAGCCGAGGATAAGGGGAGGTGTAAGGGGCGTCGCCAGGCGCGAGCCAATCACAACGTGCCTTTAAAGTAAGATAGGAAAAAAAAAACAAAATTAGTGGGATGCCAAACATATACTTTTAAGTTAGCACCTCCCACAGTCCAAGAGTACACAGTCCTTTCTCCTTTCTCCTTCCTCCAATGCCGTGAGGAAGTGCAATGAGAAAGAAAGCTCAATCACCTGGAACTGACGAAAGTCAGGCGCTGCAAGGAGTTACACAGAAAGACGTCCTCCTTATGAAACGGCAGCGCGAGTGTGAATGCTATGGCAGACACACAGATGATCCTTCCTCCAGGCGGCACACAAACAGCCAGCAGCTCAGTCCAGGACAGCCAACAGTCCTTTGCGGTGCTTCGCGGTGCGCGGCGCGGGTGCGCCGGGAAGCCGAGGATAAGGGGAGGTGTAAGGGGCGTCGCCAGGCGCGAGCCAATCACAACGTGCCTGGAACTGACGAAAGTCAGGCGCTGCAAGGAGTTACACAGAAAGACGTCCTCCTTATGAAACGGCAGCGCGAGTGTGAACGCTATGGCAGACACACAGATGATCCTTCCTCCAGGCGGCACACAAACAGCCAGCAGCTCAGTCCAGGACAGCCAACAGTCCTTTGCGGTGCTTCGCGGTGCCTTTCTATACTCAAGATCCTTGAGTTTCCAGATATTTCTGTTCTCTTGTGATTGGTTGCGAAGCCAGGCTCTTTCTTTGGCACGTTTTTCTTGTTTCAAAGTATTAATTGCGTCATTGTACCATTTACATTGGTTGTTATTTTTCCTAACAGATTTGTTTTTTAGTGGGGCATGCTTTTCTACTAGTTTTTCTAAGCCAGCGTTATATTTTGCAAGCATAGTCTCACAACTATCATTTTCCCCAAAAGATTCTAGGACTTGCTGTAGACATGGTTTCAGAAGTTCAGGTCCTATATTCTTAAAATTTCTACTTCGGATTACTATGTGTGGGTTATCCTGTCTTTTGGGAGGTGGTTCAAGTATTATTTCAAAGGTAACCAGACTGTGGTCGGACCAAATACACGGCTCAGTAGAGATGTTTTCTGATTGTACATTGTTTGTACAAACCCAGTCTAGCTGGTTCCCTTGGGGAGTGGTAGGGTCATTGTTAATGACATGAAAGGCCATGTTATTCAAGGTCTTTTCTAAAGCCAATGCTTCTTTGTCAGCCGGATCCCCCCTCCACCTATTCATATCGCCTACTAATAAGGTGGCAGAGTTTACTGAGATTAACTTACTGATTTGACTGGTCACCTCGTTGTCAAAATCTGAAGATAAGGCAGGGGGTCTGTAGACCACAATAATATTCAAACATTTATTGGGCGACTGGGTCAGTTTTAGCTGAATAGACTCACAGCCCGTACATTCAAAGCTGGCTTTGAAGAATTGCCACTCCACCGCCCAGACCCTTATCTCTGTTTTTATTGTACATAATATATCCCTCTGGGACCGCGGTTGATGCTACAGGGCCAATAGGCTCCTTCAGCCAGGTTTCTGTTAGGCAGATTATATCTAAATCACTCTCTTTTATGAGATCATGGACGCTAAGTGCATGTTTACTTAGTGAGCGCGTATTTAATAAGCCTATTTTCAATCTTGTGTTGACTTGTGTGCCATTCTTGCTCGGCCCAGCCTTTTTGTAAGGCTGGTTTGTGGATGGCTCTATTCTCCCTATAACATCTTGTTGGAGTGGAGTGTGTGTGAGTAGCTGGGGGGTAGCCCCTTCCCCCATACTTCCAGACGTTATGGTGGTTTCACCCCTTTCTCTACCTTAGCACAAGGAGAAGGAAGTGGAAAAATCTCCTAAAAGCGGCTCTTCTTACCTCTGGGACCACCTGGCACCTCCTTGCACAGACTGAAGCAGACTGTGCCTGCCCGTGCGCGCCGGCGCGTTCGCGCCGGGTTTGAAAAGAAATCCGATTGGAGGACTACAATCCTGCTGGGGATTGTAGTTCCTGCCGTCGGAAAACGCGTGCCAGGAGCAGCGTTTGAAAAGAAACTATTCGCTTTACTTGGAACTCAAAGCCCCAGATTACTTCAAACCCAGGTAGGTTAAGCAGGAAGAATATTAACAGGTGAAACAGTATCAACAGCACGTAATGTGCTGGAGCTGCACGTGGTATAACGGAAACTGCCTGATAATATTAAAAGCACTTCAATAACATTTCAATTAAAATATCTAATCTAAAACCAATTAACAAACAACATGCAATGATTTTTCAAGAGGGATTCTAACTCGAGCTGACCTGGCACTCTGCTTTTAAGCTGAAGCAGACTGTGCCTGCCCGTGCGCGCCGGCGCGTTCGCGTCGGGTTTGAAAAGAAATCCGATTGGAGGACTACAATCCTGCTGGGGATTGTAGTTCCTGCCGTCGGAAAACGCGTGCCAGGAGCAGCGTTTGAAAAGAAACTACTCGCTTTACTTGGAATTCAAAGCCCCAGATTACTCCAAACCCAGGTAAGTTAAGCAGGAAGAATATTAACAGGTGAAACAGTATCAACAGCACGTAATGTGCTGGAGCTGCACGTGGTATAACGGAAACTGCCTGATAATATTAAAAGCACTTCAATAAAATTTCAATTAAAATATCTAATCTAAAACCAATTAACAAACAACATGCAATGATTTTTCAAGAGGGATTCTCACCTGATGCAGACCATGCTGCAAAAGAGTCCAAGCCTACATGAGGCCTGGATGGGACTATTTTGTTACAGGGACTATTTTTTACTCGGGCGTGGCTCTAGGGAACTTCTTACCTGGAACTACTTTTGGAGGCTATTTAAACCACACCCGAACAGCAGCACATGCTTCGCGTTATTCTGCATCCAGCAGCGTGACGCTCACTGTGCCTGCAGCCAGCATCCAGTCTTCTGCCACACCAGCCTCGAATCCGGAGCTCCTAGAATAAAGAAGAAGAAAAGGACAAGGTTAGGAAACAAACTTATTTCAAATTGCTCACCTAATTCCGGAACCATTTCATCTCCGGACCTGGAAAGTACATCAGTCCTGTACGCGTCGCTTCGCCAGCTCCAGCATGGCGCCATACTCACCAGTTCTCACAGCATCTTTCGATCCGGCACTGTCTCCATCATTTCTTTGCCGTAATCCGGCACCTAGGGGACACAAGAAAAAACAAGGTGAGCCAAGGGAATCAACAAATACAACCTCTTACCACCATAGACTTACCTGATTTACCACCGGCGTTATTATTCCATAACTCTCCACATTTTCATATGCCGCATCTGTAAAGAGGGAGAAAAACAACCCGTTAACGCATGCAATAGTTACCGGACAGTGTTAGGTAACACAGACTCTTACCTGAAAGCCAGCAGCAGCTACGAGACCTTCTTCTCACAAACTCAGTTACAACTTAAGGAAGGAAGGGTCAAGAGTGAACATCGTATTGTAGTTATGGTTAAGTTGCTGTTTCCATAGGAAGAGCACTTTTTGGGCGGCTTATAACTCCGCTCCCCCTGGACGAATCCTCACCAAACTTTGCAAAAAAAGTATATGTGCCACTCTGAATTTTTTTTGTAAAGTTCGGTGAGAAATCGTCCACGGGGAGCAGAGTTATAGGGGGGGTCCCAAAACGCCTTTTTTCCCCATAGACTGAATGGGGGGAAAAACTTTGCGCACGGCTACAGGTGAAACCGCTGGACGGATTTTGACGAAATCTGCGGCAGGTACAGGGGCTTGGTCCAGAAAGCGTGCTTTTGTACATTTTGTCACCATACATGCAGTACGTTTATTTAAAATTATGAAAAAGTAGGTCTGAAATAATTAGTGATATCTATGTTCGCTCCGCGGTCACACTTCCCTGTTCGGTCGACGAACAAGAAACCGATTGGCTAAGGGGCTGCCGGCATGACCGAGTACACGCAACGTCTCTGCCCATTGGCTGCTGCGAGACGTGTTCTGCGTCAGATGGTTTGGATGCGCCCGACATCTTGGATCCGCGGAAATCGGAGCAACAACCAGCGTACACATGCTTTTTTCATGACCATATTTTGTTGTGTCACAGAGCATTGGGAAAGGTTCACACAGTAAGAAATGGCTGATCTATGCATTTGTTCTTCAGCCATCATGATGTAATTTCTATGGACACCTTGTACGTACAGTAAATGTGGGGGGTAATAACGGTAGCACTTCAGTCCATATAGTGGGCAGGAAATTTGTAACACTTCAGTCCATATAGTGGGCAGGAAATTTGTAACTCTTGAAAGCGCACGGGTATAGGTAGGCAACATTGAAATTGACAACATGCCGTGAACGCATTATTTTTCCCAATAGCTATTATTATATCCGTTAGTACGCCGCCATGGGTGGCACATGCTACGGTGGTAGTGGCCAAGGGCTACAGTCTTAACACATGGGTGATTAATGCACTTGTTCTGGGGGTCGGTCGTCATGATGTAATGTGTATGGACATCTTGTATGCACAGTACACTTATACCTACTTAATGACGTATGTTCTATGGCCTCCTTGTACGCACAGAAAAGGAGGGGGTCCAATAAGGCCAGTATTTGAGGCAGTCCACTGCATGGGGGAGCTGTTACATTTGTAAGGACACGTGTTGTGTTAGGGAACATTGAAATTGCCTACATGCTCTGAATACATTACTGTTTCCAATGCCTATTATTATATTCATTAGTATGCTACCATGGTTGGCACATGCTACGGTGGTTGTGGCCAGGGCCTATAGTCCTGGATGCATGGCCGTCGGCCGAAGGCCTTACTTCCAAGACTCTAGGCCCTGGCCACAACCACTGCCGCGTGTGGCACCCATGCATACACCCCTTGTGTTGCATTTTCATTGGCAAGTTGTGGGGAGTGCGTGCAGTGTTGGGTCAATGGCCAAAGGCCATGCACCCAAGAACAAAGAGGTGGTTGTGGGGAGATCCTGCACTCTTGGCCGAAGGCCCTGCACCCAATAATACACTTATATGTACTTTATGGCGTATGTTCTGTGGCCTTCTTGTACGCACAGAAAATGAGGGGTCCAATAAGGCCAGTATTTCAGCCCGTGCAGTGCACGGGGGAGTTGTTAGATTAGTAAGGACACGTGTGGCGTTAGGGAACATTGAAATTGACAACATGCCATGAATGCATTATTGTTTCTAATGGTTATCATTATATTCATCAGTACGCCGCCATAAGTGGCACATGCTACAGTGATTGTGGCCAGGGCCTAGTGTCCTGGATGCATGGCCATCGGCCAAAGGCCTAAGTCCTTACTTACAAGACTGTAGGCCCTGGCCACAACCACCGCCACATGTGCCACCCATGCACACACCCGTAGTGTTGCGTTTTGATTGGCAAGTTGTGGGGAGTGCGTGCAGTCTTGGGTGGCCATGCAACCAAGAACAAAGTGGTAAGTACTAGACTTGGAAGACACCGCACACCGATCCCTTGTAAGATCTACAGACATTCACCTAGGAGGGAAGCCTCTGGGCAGAGGTACTGAAGGATAACACACCTATAGAATAACCCCCACTACCACACATCACCAAGGTGGTTGTGGGGAGACCCTGCAGTCTTGGGTGCATGGCTAAAGCCCATGCATGCAAGACTGAACTCATAAGCAGTGGAGTTACAAGTTAATATGGGTGTGGTGGATTGTGGTCGTTGTTTTGATGCTCTAGTTTCTTTACTTCATGGCTGCAGATGATGGTCCAAAAAGTAAATTTATAAGCAGCTAATTTACAAGGACCATGTTTTACATATGCAGCGAAGGTTGTGGATAGGAACTGTACTCCTTGAAACTTGGTTGTAAGGCGTAGGTGGTAGGTTACTCACTGCAGACGAAAGGCCAGCCTACAGGCACTGCAGCATATTACTACCATAGATTAGACGAGTAGATTCCCATGTGTAGAAAATGCCTGCCAATATACTTACTCCTTACTTTGTTCAGAATCCATAAACTTTTTTAAAATTGGTTTTCGTACTTGGCGGAAGTATCACTTTTTTCATTTCTGTGATGAAACAAAAAGGTGTGTTAATGTTTGCAGTTTTTCCACATTTACCACATTGCATAATAGACAGTTAACTTTTTTTTAAGACCCTTATATTTAGTTTACAAACCAGTGTACTGTGCATTGCGCTCAGTTTCTGTGTTTGCTTTTGTAATCCTTGGGTCTGGGGAAAAAAATCCTTGTCGGAAAAAAAAACCTTAATTTCTTATACAACTAAGTACTTAATTTTTTCCTTTCAGTGTTTTCTTCATTTTTCTGATCAATGTTATGTTTGTTGCCTTCCTGCCTATTTTTAACAACAGTTAGATACCTGTAGGAGTATTCTAACTGTGCATTTGTTCCTACAGATTTTTGATACTCATTCATTTGTGTCGTTGTTACATCCTGTTTCCTTCATCTTTTTCATTAATGTTTTCTTTGTTGCCTTCCTGCCGATTTTTAACAACACTTAGATACCTATAGGCATTTTCTACCTGTGCATTTGTTTCCAACGATCTGTGATAATCATTTATTTGTGTCATTCTTCCATCCTGTTGGGTAGTTAGATACCTGTAGGCGTATTCTAACTGTGCATTTGTTCCTACAGATGTGTGATACTCATTCATTTGTGTCATTGACATATCATGTTTCCTGTATTTTTCCCATTAATGTTTTCTTTGTTGCCTTCCTGCCGATTTTTAACAACAGTTAGATAGGTATAGGCGTATTCTGCCTGTGCATTTGTTTCCAACGATCTGTGATAATCATTTATTTGTGTCATTCTTCCATCCTGTTGGGTAGTTAGATACCTGTGGGTGTATTCTTACTGTTTGTAGTCTTTCACTTACTTTGTTGACAATTTTGAAGTACACATTATTTCGTAAATTTTGGCTTCAAGAACATTAAATAGGCATTTGTTAGGTTAGCTGGCAACCTCTGCTTTAGAGTAATGGTGCTATCATTACATTAAAACCATCCAGAATTCTTTTTAATGTATGCAGTGTAGTGACCTGCATTGGTTGTAGCTCCTGCATGGTAGATTATTCCTACTGTTGTAAAGGTTTTCTTTCCAAGTGACACTTGACCGTTTGTAAATCCAGTTAGTTTGCAGTTGTTTTTGGTGCCATCTGCATTATAAGGTAGAAGCATAAGTATTATATAGGCACTATGTGATTGTATCAGTAAGGTAGAGCGATTGTCTGAATTGCAAATACTACATAATCTGCCATGGTTTGCATTTTGTACAAGTTGCTGAAATGGAATGCTCTCACAATTTGGTATGGAAATATACACAAATCGCTCATTTGGGATTTCTTCCTGCATCACTTTGTTACAGAGAGTGCATGTATGTTTCCACATGTACGAAATTTGGAAGTTTCATTTACAGGTATGCTTTTGTTTTCCAATACTAATAGTATGTACATTAGAAATTCTTGTGGATCTTCTTGTGAGTTCATAGTTAATCTCACCATTCCATTACAGTCGTCCAATTGTTGCCTTACTCCATGAACACTGTATGTGTTGTCTGGATTGCTTGTTGCATTTCTATGCAGCACTAACATTTGCAAGCACAATTGGTCTGTGCTGTGCAGGTAAATATTGTTAACAATTGGTGGCAATTGAAATAGAATTTTCATTGCTACATTTGCATAGCTACTTACCCCACTTTCATTTGTAAATTTGAATGGGACAGCAAGTTCTGTATCTGAGTGCATTTTTCGGTTTTTCTGTTGCTTCTTTGCCGACGTGCCTGGTTTACATTCCCTAATAGGTTCTTCTATGTTTGCGGCAATTGATGAAACTTTAGCTTCTTTTCTTTTTTTTGCGGAATCTCCTGTTGCATTCTGTTGCATTTTTTCTGTTTCATTTACTTTTCTTTTACCGCGTTTCACTTTATCTCGAAAAGGGTATTGTTTCAGATGAGGGGTGTACAGTGAACGCTTTCTATTGTATTCTAGAATGCAAGGAATATCAGCTTTGACTTTACTTGAATCAAAGTTTATTAACAATAGACCGTAAAGTGTACGTAAGCGTGATAATGCTACGTAGCTCATGCCTTCCTTAAACACTGTCTTTCCTATATCTATCAATGCTTTCTCTAGGGTAAGACCTTGGGATTTATGAATGGTAACTGCATATGCAAGAGTCAGAGAAAATTACTCTCTACATACATACATGTCTTTGAAGAGAAGAAATCGAGTCATTGAGCGCCCTATCCTTTTCACTTCTGAAACTTTATCAAAGCGAATATTTACAAACTGAATGCTACTATCACGTGTGTATGATTGAAAGCCAACAGCTGTGCCCAGTGCTCCATTAACTAGCCCTTGCTCTACATCAAGGTGACATTTAAGCATTACTCTACAATCTTATGATAATTTCAATACTTTTTCCAACCCAGCTGTGTTGGAAATTGAATTTTCTAAACTATTTAGTCTTGTTGTGGCTTGCTCACACATGGGTACTGTCAAACCATGTACGTCTAGTTGGTCTGTGGCGCTAATTTCTATTATCGATTGCATTTCTGTCTTTAACATTGTTTCATTGAATTTGAAACAGCTTGCAAGAGTTGGCATTAAGGCCATACAATTGACATTTTTGTGCGCTATTTCTTCCATAACATCAGTTGCACATGCATTATCGCCTTAAAGTGCATGTATATGCCGCTTTTTCAATACAGCTTGTGCTTCTTGCGATAATACACCAACTCTAATACTTTTTAAAATGTTGGCATAAGTGAGATCTGCAGATAGCTGCATGTTCTCAGTTAATTCTCTGTATTGGAAATGTTGCCAAAGGTTAACATTACCTATGCTACCAACAGTTTTCCGGCAGAGTTTGTGGCTTAAGGTTTTAAAAATCGGTTCACCTTTTATTATTGTGAATTGTAGAAGATCTCCGAAAACGATAATGTGTTTCCCTGCAAAGAGTTCTTCATTGTTACTTTTAAGTACTTCTTGCAATCTGAGATGAACCAAAGCCAACATTAGATAGGGGGCCATGCTCACTTCATCTATTAGTAGCATTTTCATTTGTTTCAATACTCTACGTAATTCCATTGCAGCTTCTGCAGAAAGTTTGTAGTAGTCTAATTTATTTTGATGCTCTACTGGAAGCAGTAGTAATCGGTGTAAAGTCACACCGCCTATGTTGTAGGCAGCTAAACCTGTGGGGGCTGTTATAACAGCTGACAGTTTGTTGTTTGTCAATTGTTGAAGGAACTTGCTGATCATTTTGATTAAGAATGTTTTCCCTGATCCAACTTCACCACTGACGTACATGTCATGATGCCTACCCCCGGGGACCCAGACCAAGTCCAGCAACCCCGGAAGCAGTCATCAAGTTATCCCAAGCAAGCCCAACAACCCCTGCTAGGGCCTATTTGGGTGCAGTCCTGGCGCCTGGCTCATATGGAGAGTCAGTCCTGGCACCATAGGCACCAGGCTCATAGATTAAAACTTACCTGATGCAGACCATGCTGCAAACTTACCTGATGCAGACCATGCTGCAAGAGCTCCAAGCCAAAAGAGGCTTGGAAGGGACTACTTTACCTAGGGACTATTCTTTTACTCAGGTGGGGCTGGGGAGGAATACTTACCTGGGACTACTTTGGAGGCTATTTAAACCACGCCCGAAGAGCAGCACACACGTCGCGTTATTCTGCATCCAGCAGCGTAACGCCCACCGTGCCTGCAAGTCTGCATCCAGCCTTCTGCCACGTTCGCCTCAAGTTTGGAGCTCCTAGAAAAAGGGAGAAAGAAGGAGACAAGGTTAGAACAAGAGCAATACCTTTGATCCTTTCCTGAATTCCCGATCCATCGCGCCTTCGAGCTGGAAGAAAGAAGTTATTTTATGCGCTTCGCCTCGCCTGCTGCAGCGCCGCGCTGAACTCACCGGCCTTCGCAGCATCTTCGCATTCCACCGCATCCTCCTGCATGTTCTCGCCGCACTCTGGCACCTAAGGAGAAGACAAGAACAGCAAGGTGAGCCAAGGGAATACACAGAGGAATATTAGTCACCCCCCCATAGACTTACCTGATTTTACCACCGGGGGTACTATTCCTCTTCACGGGTCGGCACAGCTTCCACTGCATCTTCGCCGAACCCCGGCCCCTAAGGGGAAACAAAAAGACAGCAAGGTGAAACAAAGGGACTAACAAGGGGAACCCTCCTCACCACAATAGACTTACCTGATTTTACCGCTGGAGGCATTATTCCCCGAGACTTCATACTTTCTCTCAGCGCCTGAATAAGGGAGAAAGCAACAGGTTACATATTGACATTATTTTATCGAACTGTGTTGGATAATACAAATCCTTACCAGAATGTTACCGGTTGCCACGAGGAACTCTTCACTAGGGTCAAGCTGCAACCTGCAAGGAATCGGACAAGAGTGAAAGTCAGGCAGTTGAACTCTTACGAACTACATACTTACGGTGTCTTGCCGGGAATCTCGGAGTCAATATTGTTCTAGTATTCTCCAATTCCTGCGAGCCAGTGAAGCAACTGGTTATCTACGCGCCCCTGCGCTCAATGCAGGATGGAGAGCTCATCTTTTCAAACCATCAGGTGAGACTATAAGAGGGGATATCAAAGGTGATCAGTGGGGAGAACAGCGGGGGTGGGGGAATTTACGCTCAACTCCACGGGTGGTTAATTCCCTTTCTCCATTTGCAGAAGAATATTCCTACGGGCCAAGCAATTGAAGCTAGGTGGGCCAGTCCAGTCTGTCATCTCGGCCCTACGTGTCACATTGGTGAAGACCGCAGCTGTCCAGTTCAGATCGACGCCTCTGTGGGAGCCAGGTGAGCGTAACAGAACAGCAGTATGGGTTTGTAATTTTGGCAGGTACATTCTTTATTTTCGTGTTGTACGCCATGCACAATTTGTTTTGTTACCTCTTCAAAAATGGTGTGCTGATCGTTGTTAAGTTTTCCTTGTTGTACAGTTAAGTCCTCTGTATCTTCTTGATACTGATACATGGTGTTTTCTACTTCTGCCATAGCAACTTCAGCCTCATTTGCTATTAGCAGTTGTCCTAATGGTTCTTGACTTCCTGTTACAGAAGGTTGACTACTGTCAGAAGAGTCTTTATCTAGTTGGCCTGAATTTCTTCTTCCTGTTGCTGCTCATTGTGTAACATTGTTTTGTACTGCGTAAAGTTAACATCGGTGATAGTGCTTTCATTTGCTTTGAAAGCATCTTCATAGCATTCATAATTATCTAGTATGTCTTCCTCTTTTCTCCATGGTTTAAGGAAACCAAAGCGGCATTTGGTGTGGTATTTATCTTTGTTTTTGTATTTACGGCGAAATTGTAAAATCTTCCCATGCAGCTCACTATGTGTCTGTTGTGAAGGGATTTCACATGTGACATATTTTTGAATAAACTGCAAAATAGTGCTATCACTGTCGTGTCCAAATTTCGGCGCACCTTTGATCCATAACAGCATATGAATATGTGGTGCTCCTCTCGCTTGATATTCTTTTCTCCAAAAGAAGTGTTGCACTTCTCCAAGGGGAGGAACAGTTTTATTGCAAATAAAGTGTAGCATTGCAATGAAACTATGATGGAAATATCTTGAGACATTAACTGGATCTAGAGAGCAAAGTTCTCCAGGTGTTAATATATCTACGTTGTTTTTGTTGCTGTTTGCTATGCATAGGAACCTCATCTTTTTCTTGTACTTTTTGTATTAACTGCGTAGCTAAGATATTTTGAAAGTGCGTTCCAAATTTAAGAATAGGTTCAACTCCATAACATAGTGTTGCTAATTCACTTTCATAGAGTAAGTGGACAATGTATTCCACATTTTGTCTAAATCTGGGATCTTGCGAATACATTCGTAATGAGCGGTATTCTGATGCCCCAATCTGAGTGGGTCTATCATCGTATCTCCCACCTTTGCCAGTAGGAAATAGCAGTGGAAAAGCATGTGCTTCTATACTTTTTTCCCAAATACTCATTGTTGACCCTTTGGTTTGTCCCATTTGGTACGTTTCTAGTGCATCATCTATAGTTTCATTGGAATGCAATGGATGAATTATGTAATGGTCGAAAAGAGTGGATACTGTAGCTGGATCCAGAAGTTCAAATTGTCCAGTTTCTGATGGCTCTTGAATTATTTCAGTTGTTTGCCTTAAGCTTTCATCAATATTTATTTCCTTGTAGGACTCATTGTTGTCTTTTAGATATTGCAATGCTTGTGTAACTTTGTGTAAGTCTACTAATTGTTGCCAATTTCTTTTGTCCTTTGTTGGTACTCCATTTACCAAGACTATTAAAGAATGCTCTATTGAACGTTCCACTCCTAGAGTGTGCACATTTTCCGTTAGATCTAATGGCAAGTAAACTACTTTGCCACAAATGCCTTTCACCAATTCAGAGGAAGGTACATTTGCTGTTTTTGGATGAAGGCGTATAATTGCTTGAAATGGGTGAACTGTTTGAATTATTATGCTCTCATACAAATTGAGCTGTTGCAGGATTTTTGGTAATGGAAACAATTCCAAATTATCTGTAATTGCACGTGAAGGAGTGTGGTTGTTGTCTAATTTTGCAGTACAGTAACTGCAACATATTAGGCATTCAGTTATTTCATATTTGCTTTCAGCTAAAAGGTACAAAGCTAATTCAAACCATTTAGAGTCTTCATTGTTTTCTATTTTGTATGCTATGTCCACATTTTCTGTGTTCCTTTTGTAAAACGTTCTGCGGCAACATACACACACATGATTTGGTACTTCAGCCGATGACCTTTTAAATTTTAGTATTTCTTTTCTGTATGTTTGTACAACCTTCTAGGTTGCTATGTGCAGAATTGTCGCTACTATGCTCTAAAACTGTTGCATTTTCTACGTGGCTCTCACTTCCAAAATACTTTTTCTGAATACGGTCCATTTCTTCTTTTAAGTATTTGGGTGTACCATGCAGAAGAGTGGTATTTAAATTGCCTAATTCTGAAGCTGGACTTTTTGCACAGTATATTTTATATACTAAATTTCTTACTTTGGAATGATGTACTGATATTCTTTTGATATCATGGAAGGTACTTTTGCAAATAGGCCCACAAATGTAGGCTAATGAATGTCCTTTTAGTCCTGTATGTTTCCGCGCTACACAAATATCCATATTTGGCAGCACTTTAATTTTACTTTTGTCTTCACCTTTTACATATTGATTGAGGAACAGACGTAAAGATTTGAAAGCTTTGTTTGGAATGGCACTCATTGATGTGCACGGCCATTTGTATACTGGACGGTGTGGTTCTGCTGAATCGATAGGTAATTCTGAGTTTTCAGAAGATAGCTTTGTAAGCAGTGTTTCTTGTTCCATGATGGTAGTAGTATTGATTTTCTCATACCCTCGTCCACTGCTATGGATGGCAATTGTGTTTGTTTGATTTTGTTTGTATGCTTCTTCATTAAAATATGGCTCTCTGGTTGTTGTGTGACTCCATTCACCACCACAAACGTGCAAAAAATTATTTCTGTTCACATTCCGTTTATTGCTGAGTTTCATTTGTAGTTTGGTACTTAGTTTTGTTAGTGCTTTCATCCTTTTTAACACTAATATGAACAACTTCCTTTTGAGAAGGATTGCACTGTCCACGAGTGCTTGTAGAATTATCTAGTCTAGATTCTGGTCCTCTTCTTAGTAGATTCTGAAGGACTCTGTGACGAAACATTTTTGCTAAAATACTTTTTTTGCTATGGGTTCTTCTTACACTATCAGGATCATTAGGAACATTGTTAGCTGTACTGGCAGCCGTTTTCTTGACAACATTTCTGTGTTTTGTGACACTTTTTGGTGGAGGAGGTACAGTTTCGGTAGTTGAGACTTCTTTTATTATGTTACCCAACTGCATTATGTGGTTTGTACCAAGATTCTCCACTAACTCTACAACAGGTGGATGCTTACATTGGGCACCTTTATTTTTATTTGCTCTGATTCTGCGTTCCTTTCTACTGAGCTGCTTTTTGGTAGGCATTCTTTGGTGTCTGTTGTATACTTTGGTCTGTTGTCCAATGTATTTGTGCTGTGTGCATGTGTGCATAAGTGTGATGGGGAAGCTCTTTGGCATGGTGTGTCAACGCACAGTGACCTCTAACTATCATTTAGTAAGGCTACTTCACTGTTTGTATACTAGTACAATGTGCTTTAGATGAGACTACAAAGTGCCCTACTTGTGACAAGAACCACTATTAATAACCAAAATGCCAAAAACGTGCTACTGCAACTTATTTTCACAATCTAACCTTCTAAGGATTTCCTATGTTATTTCAGTACCAAACACACAGGGATTTGTCAGCCATTCCACCTGTTATTCTTTGTTCAATAAATGGATATTTGTAGGTAGAAAGGTTTACAAATGACTGCTTTTTTGGTGCCCAAAATAAATAGAATAATCCACGCAGCCTCTTTAAGGAGTAGTTATAATATGAAGGTTGTACTGTACTTTTTTGTGCAAGATGACCAGGTTTCTTCGGATATGTCGTCTGCAGTGTAGATGCTGTTGATTCTCAGGAGAGTAGTCTTCACTGTGAATTACAAAAACAATATCAATTACTTTGTGTGTTTGCAGCTGTCATGAGACTGCAGACTTTACTTGTACTTCTTTTGTCAGAGGATTCAACTTTCATATTTCAACCCAGTCCACATGCACATTTCACTTCTCTCTGTGCAGTCTTTGCATACTACTTTCAATATGGTACTTGAAAGTCCTTCAAAATAACTACATTTTTTAAGGGTTTGCAAATGCCTTGTTCTTTACAAAGTGTAGTATGCATAGGAGAGAGAGAGGTTTGTAAGCGATAGGTCAAAGTAGTAGATGGGCAAACATTTTGTACTTCTTAATGAAAAGCACGATGTCCAAAAACCGGGAGACCCTCCGAAGGACATGTCTGCACCACAATCGGGAGCGATTACTATTCTCATACGATCACATTGCAAGTAGCATTACTGTTGGCAGTACAGAGTACAGAACTCCGACATTTTCACATACAAAATTTAGGTCTGCCCTAAATTATACTTCTCAACTCACATGCTTTTGGCGGGTGTCACCCGCCTTGTAAAGGACAGACTCACCCGCAAAGCCTCCTGCACGGCCATTCATTCCAATGGGCGTCTCACCCGCCAAAAACAAAATCGGCTGATTTCACCCGCGTTTCAGACACAAAATGGTTGAGAGCTATGCCTAAATAGGCATGCTTGCAACGTATGTACAGGTTATGCAGAAAACAGTAAGCAGTCGTGCAATTTGTTAATGACAAATCGGCAGTCTTGCACTTTAAAAGGGGGAGCATTGTTATGTGTTCCCTATGGAAATTTACCGGCATTATTTTGTCTATTTTAAATCATAAGGCTTCCACATGTACTCTGATTAAAATGTACATACCTGTACTCTATACTGATGCATGTGGACATGCATGGAGCTGTACATAGAAATTCGCAATCCTTGCACAGGAGCTTGTGAAGTAGGTTCTTTGCAATGGTATGCGATTTCCATTAAGAATAATCAACAGTAATTTTGAAGTGCGCAATGTTGATGACGGAGTTAAAATTAGCGATGTTCTATGTGATTGGTGGATGATTGTGCGCCCGCTTAGTTGTGTCCAATGAGGGACTCGCTTTGTTACTGCTGTAGAAAGGGTGGAAGGACTGGGTAAGAGTTACGTGCCGTACGTAGGCAACGCTTGTCCGCTGGTAGGGCGTGTCACATACGGTTTCTACAGCAAATCCTGCATGGAAAGACGACTGTAGGCCTCAGCCAATCAGATGTTCACATTACTCTTTTGTGTCGAAAGACGGTGCGCACACTGAAAATGGCAGAGGTGCAGAGGCTCAGGGTTTTGCTGCTTGGAGACATTTTTGTGCAAGGCTTGCAACACTATGCCACGAGTAGGTATGTGGCACACCATTTCGATGTGCGAGGAGTGGAGGTGGTGTGGAGCGCTGACACTGATGCCAATGCTGCGGCAGTTCTGCAAGTTTGCAGAGACATGCGTAGAATGACCACTCCTCATGTGGTAATTTTGCACTACGGTGCTTGCCACTTGGGATACCTGACTTCACGTACTTTGTTGGCAGATTTGGCACAGTTGGTTGAAGCACTCATGACCATCTTCCCAGCATCGAAAGTTATTTTTTCTGCTTTACTCCCGAGACTACAATGGAACAACACTTCTGTTTTCTGTGCAGATCAAAGCATCTGGAGGTGCATCATCAATCGCGGCATGCGTGCATTCATGCTACGAGTTGGTATGTTTTTTTGTAGCCACGATAACATTGCTCCAAGCAATGCGCATTACTTTGAAGGAGATGGTGTTGCGCTATCCTCTTTGGGAAATGCGATGTTCTTTTGGAACATAAGGCTTGCTTTAGAGAAGGTTCTGTGATGTTTGCAAGAGTAAAGCAAGGACAAAAAATACAAAAAAATACATAAAATAGCACATGTCTGTACGATATGTGGCCAAAAAAAAAAAAACGGCTCTTTTCAGAGCCTACCTTAAAGGGGAAAAAGGGGAATAGTACTTTAATGTACCGTCGTCACGCTCTGATCCTGTACATGTCCGCAAACATGGCGGTAGTTAGCAGCCAGCACATATCACCACCGGGGATTGAAGGCTGGACCCGCATGTAAATGAGAATGAGCGGAGCTAGGGATTGGTCCATAAAGTTCAGTAGGTGTGTTCTGACCGACGTACTTTAGTAAGACCGTCTTCTCCCTCACAGGACACCACACAGCCATGGCTTTCCATGCTCGAAAACAGATTATCTGGATTGTGGGAGACTCATGGATACATTGGTTGAAGGTGCATGCTGAAAGCTGCAGTTTATCTACAAATCTAGGATTTCCAGATGCAGAAGTGCACTGGCATGGCGTGCGTGGCATGAGATGGCTGGACTTGGTACCTCTTTGTGTTACTTTACAGACAGAGCGTCCTCCAGATATACTCATCATTCATTGTGGAGGAAACAGTTTAGGCCATGTATCTGGAATTTCTTTACAATTTGCCATGAAGGAAGGACTCGCGAAGCTCATGGACATGTTTCCAAATTGTCAAATAATTTTTTCCCGTATTGCCCAAAGACAAATATGGTTGCGTTCTTCTGCATTTGGTCCACAAATGGAGAAAGCGAGACGCAATGTGAATAAGGCAGTGTGTGCCTTTTTAAGAGATGTTGGTATGTCCACTTTCCACAATGAAAACATTTTGTTTCGTAGCAGTTTCTTTTTCCACAGAGATGGAGTCCACCTCACATATGCTGGCAACCAGATGTTTCTTCACAATTTACAAAATGCATTGTGCCCTCTTTTGCAATCACACTAACCTATCTGACAATCCATTTTCCCCAATCCACTGTTTTTGACCCACACAACACACCACCAAAAGGCTCTTTTCAGAGCCGCAACTTACTCCCAACGTACACTTTATTGCGTTTACTCTGCTTGCACCCTCCCTTTCCCCCTCTACGACTGTCCACAAACTTTTGCTGAACTCGGCAGGGGTCTAAGGCCTTCACTTCATAGTTCAATTGTTACACTGAGAAAGGCGCTATCACGTTGCCTGCCCCCAGACATCAGGAGCAGGCCAGTCTACCCAGAGTACTGGCACCCATGGGAACCCATGGGGCCGCAAAGGATTGCCTAGGGGCTTCATGGACTCAGTCCTGGTGCCGTTGGAGCCAGGCTCATAGTGCCTTTTTCAGACAGATCAGGTCATCAAGTGGAGAAATCATGTACAGGCCACCTTGAGGCCTTTGAAGGGATTACTTTCTTCCAGGGACTATTTTCTTGGGTGTGGTGCTGGGACTACTTCACCTGGGGACTACTTTGTGGTGGCTATTTAAACCACACCCAGAGAGCAGAACATGCTTCGCGTTATTCTTCACTCCTGCAGCATAACGCTCACCGTGCCTGCAGCTCCAGCATCCAGTCCGCAGCTAGGCCCGTGGTCAGAAGATGCAGAAAAGGCCTTCCAAGATCTAAAGCAGAAATTCACTTCAGTTTCTGTTTTGAAGCATCCACGCCCAGAACTCCCATACGTGGTAGAAACTGATGCATCCAGTCTGGCTATGGGGGCGGTTCTTTCCCAAAAAGATCCAGAAACAGGTCAACTTTATCCAGTGGCATTTTGGTCACGAAAGTTTTCAGCACCTGAACTAAACGATGCCGTCACCGACAAAGAACTCCTGGCCATCAAGTCAGCATTCAAAGCTTGGTGGCACTATCTTCTCGGAGCCCGACACACCATCACAGTAATCACGGATCATAGAAACGTACAATATTTAAAGACAGCCAAGGCTCAATCATCGCGTCAACTTAGATGGGCTTTATTTTTTGCGGAATACGATTTTGTGATCACTTACCGACCTGGTTGTCAAAACGGCAAAGCAGATGCTCTATCCCGCATAGGAATGGAAGAAGCATATACAAATCCAGAACCGGTGCCCATAATTCCAGAAAGAAGAATTCTAGGAATAACTACTCTGCTAACTCTAAACGATATCCATGAGAAAATCCAGCATCTTCTCGATTCTGCAGCCTTACAAGATTGGTCAAACAAAGGCAAAAATCATTCAGTCATTCAGCCCACCAAGGACGTCTTTATCTACCGAGTAAGGAACTGCAAGAACAGGTCATCTCCAATTATCGTGAGTCTTTGGTAGAATGCCATCCTGGAATTACAAAAACCAAAGCCAAAACCAAGAGAAATGTCTGGTGGCCTACTTGGCGAAAAGACATTAAGTTATTTGTTTTATCTTGTGGCATTTGTTCCCAAAACAAGGCCCAGAAGAAAAAGCCAGCGGTTTTATTACAACCTTTAGACATTCCACCTAGACCTGATCTACCCCCATGTAATGGGTTCAACACTATTTTAGAAATAGTGGACCTCTTTTCCAAAATGGCCCACTTCATCCCGTTAAAAGGCTTACCCTCGGCCTCGACCTTGGCCAAAGAGTTTCTTGAACACATCGTCCGAATACATGGATTTCCTTCAGTCCAAGTTTCCGTTCGGGGCAGTCAGTTTATTTCCCAATTTTGGAGAAAATGTTGTCAATTAGCCCAAATTGATGTAAGACTTTCAACCAGCCACCACCCACAAACCGTTGGTCAAACCGAGAGAACCAACCAAACGTTAGAGCAATACCTACGGTGCATGTTACACCAAACAGAAGGCAACTGTAAGGATATTTTATGGATAACCGAATATGCCTACAACAATTCGTTGCACTCTGGGACGGGACAAAGTCCTTTTTACACCATATATGGAAGACATCCTCGAACCTCTGAACTCGATCCACCTCAACACTTGGAGATGCCCGCCGTAAGCAACTTACACGCTACTATAAAAAAAGGCTTTCAAAAAGGCAACTGAACATTTAAAACAAGCAAAAGAAAGGTACAAGAAAACCACCGATCAACATCGGAGCGAAGCTCCAAAATACCAGATTGGAGACCAGGTTTGGCTAGCTCCAAGACATATACCATTAAAAGGGACCCACACATTTAATCCCAGATATTTGGGACATTACACCATTAAAGCCATTATCAACCCAGTGGCTGTTAAATTGGAGTTACCTCCGAATATGCGAGTCTACCGGGTATTTCAGGTTTCACTTTTAAAACCAGTACAGCCAGGAACAAGAATAACAAAACCACCAAGCCTCATCCTAGTAGATGGCGAACCAGAATTCGAAGTAAAAAACATTTTGGACTCAAAATTGGTCAGATCAAAACTCTTTTATCTTGTTGATTGGAAAGGCTATGGTCCACAAGAAAGATCAGGGGAACCAAGTGACTATATTCATGCACCACGACTGGTAAAACGGTTCCACCAGAACTTCCCAGACAAGTCTGGACCGACGAGAAAGACCACCTTGGGAGGGGCCTTTTGGGGGAGTGCTGTCACGATGCATGCCCCCAGACATCAGGAGCAGGCCAGTCTACCCAGAGTACTGGCACCCATGGGAACCCATGGGACCCCAAAGGATTTCTAGGGGCTTCATGGACTCAGTCCTGGCGCTGTTGGCGCTAGGCTCATAGTGCCTTTTTCAGACAGATCAGGTCATCAAGTGGAGAAATCATGTACAGGCCACCTTGAGGGGATTACTTTCTTCCAGGTACTATTTTCTTGGGTGTGGTGCTGGGACTACTTCACCTGGGGATTACTTCGTGGTGGCTATTTAAACCACGCCCAGAGAGCAGAACACGCTTCGCGTTATTCTGTACTCCTGCAGCGTAACGCTTACCGTGCATGCAGCTCCAGCATCCAGTCCGCAGCTATGCCCGTCTTGTTCTCCATGAACCGAACCTGTAAAGGAGAAAAGAAAAAGCAGATTAGAAACAGGAGCCTTACCATTTGTCATCGCATTCATCTGGGACTCGCCGCACCTGCAAGAAAAGGAACACCAGTTACTTTGCTGTACTGTCAGCAGCAGCGCCGCGGAATACTCACCGATGCTCCTTTCATCCACACAATCCCGCGAGGCACTCTCATGAGATCGCCGCTCGGAGCATCCGCATCTGCAAAGCATTTAAATTCGCACCGCAAGATACTTACTTGGGAACAATAACCGCTCGAGGTCTCGCTAGTCACCATCATACATCCCTCATTCTAGAGAAGCGCCGCACCTGCAAAATAAAGAGAGGACAATTGATTAATCACAAGAATGAACAATATCGCTTGCTAAGACTTGTGCTTGGTGCAAAAACGGACTCTTACCTTGACGCTACCTCGTTTCTTTCAGAGAAGAGACATCCAACTTGGGCCATTCTGCAAGAGGAAGAAAGATAAAGAAAAGGTACAAGAGTGCACTATGAGACAACCTGAACTCTAAAGCATTGCATCCTATCTTGGATTGGCATAAAGACTTACCTCCGAGTCATTGTTGTCTGGAACTGTGCCATAAGATTATGGGATCAGTGAAGTTAACTGGTTTCTACGCACCCCTGCATTCCGACGCAGGATGGAGAGCCCATCCTTCTTAACAATATGGTGAGACATAATAAGGGGAATACAAGGTGGTTACGGAAAAAACAGAAGTTAAACCTCTTTACCGCGGTCAGCTAACTACCATTTTCACCACTCTAGAAACGTCCTCCTACGTGCCAGACAGACGAAACTAAGTGGGCAAGTGCAGTCGCTCATCACTACACTATGAGTCACAGTGGTGGAGACCGTTGCAGTCCAGCTTCATTCGGCGCCCCTGTGGAACCCAGGTGAGTGTAACAGGCGGCTCTGAAAAGAGCCTTTTCTGTCAGTTTTGTTGTTTTTACGTTCATTGATTAACAGCACTCGACACACTAGGAGAAGAGGCGAGAGGAGGGTAAGGAAGGGACACCAGCCATGGGAATAAGAAAGGGCAACTGAACAGAGAAATATTAAGGGTGATCTTTATTTAGGTAAGGAGCAAATCTTCTGGTGCTTGGTGACTGCAGCCTCAAAAGCACTTCAAAAACTCTCCCCCCTGCAGAGTACTGTGTCACAATACATGCACACTACTGTCACCTTTGAAAGGTAAGGGTCCACAGCATTGCGAATGGCTTGTGAAGCAGCTGGAGGGAGGCGCTCCCCCACAGGAGTGTCTCTTGTGGTGGGAGGATCGGATTCCGAGGATGCTGTGGAGGAGCTCAAACGACTACCCTCTTCACATGGCACCACCTTGCGAATGTCCGCAGTGTGGAACGAAGTGAGGTGTCGCTTCATGGTTGCCGTACCAAAACTGTACGCTCCAAATCTCCCGCGACTCAACACCACATCGCACTGGTTACACTTCACCAGGTTCGCACTTGCTTTTGGTACATTCCCATAAACGGAAAACAACCACCACACCCACGACTCCCGCCGAGTGCTCCTAGTGCGGAGTTCCTCCACTTCATTCTCTTCCTCCTCTTCTTCCTCAATCTCTACATCCTCACCCATATATCTCTCTGCAGGCCCTTGGTGAGGTTGTGATGGTGGCAGGTTTGGGGGTGGTGCAGAGGCTAATAACCCAACAGCAGCCATGGAAGCCATACACCATTAGTTTCCTTTTGGTCACTACAGCAGTAAAGGCAACGCACCTCAATCTGCTATAACTAGAAGGACAATGAAGATGCGCTCGGGGCTGTGGCCTTTTGTAGGGGTGCACGGGTGTGTCGTGACTGTCTTCATCCCTACAAAACGGTACACACATTTTACACAGCAACTCCTGAGGTGGCCTGTTGTTTGGGATGTGTGAAATTACATTTTTACACTCCACAATACTTTGCCTTGTGTCTACAAGTTCCTTTTTAGAGTTGCGGAAGCACACAAACCGCGGAAACTAGTCCCCACGCTTAGCGTTGGTGCGGTCACAAGATGACATCCTCAACACATCTGCCCCCTTAATGAAATTCCCCTGGACACAAAATGCCAAGGATCAAACATGCGCACAAGTGTCCTACGGACAGTGTTCGGGTTCTCAAACTACTTCAAAGTGCGACACAAGTGAGACGGACATTTAGGAACTGGCGCAATGTTCGCAATCCTTACGTTTGCACTGCGCATGTGCACGCATGCTATGTTCACTGTACGGACAGTTGCAGTGTCCTTAGGACAACTCCATTTTGTTTGCCTACGAACTTGCCGGCCACCGTGCCTGTTCTACAGACGGCACCATTTTGACTGTGCCCAATACGGACCGCTATACTGTCCTTCACACACTCCCTTTTTACTAATTTACACCCATTCCGGACATCTTGTGTGTTCTGCGATCATGTATTATCTTGTTTCCAAGCGGTACGCCGATGTAGTATATCCTTTGGACACCCCTTTCTGTTTATGTACACACATTTTGAAAAGATGGTGCAGTCACACATCACATCAATCTTACTTTGCATTAGACAGCACCCACATTCCATTGCGGATAGGTCGAACAGTCGCGCCGTTCATGAACATTTTACGTCTTTTTAAAAAAAAATTCTACACACACACTCTTTCTCTAGAACTACTACACATCAATCTAAAGAAATAGCGGGGGAAGCGGACACAGAAACAAATATGGGGGACTTAGGATTCAACACGGGCTGGTTATGAGGAGAAGATTTGTGAGGGGAAGAAGGGATGGATATTTCGTCAAAACGTCTATTTTCCGGTTCAGGGTTTGGGGATGGTTCACTAGGGAATGGAGAAGCAGTGCAGGTGGGGCAATGATAACAAACTTTTCCTCTCACACGGTCCTCCACAAACTCCCGTAACCTTTAAAAATTGTTGTTCAATGTGTCATTTCCATTTTCTGCTCTATCCTTTTATTCTGTCTTCCTCTGTCTCGTTTGTTGCCCTTTCTTCTTTTCTTTCCTGGTCTGTTAAAAAAATCAATACATAGTTTGAATGACTCTAAAATACTGGTCACTATTTTGCATATGCAGAGCACTCTGTACCATTATTGTCGCTGTCTTCAGCCATTTCGTCATGTGGGAAATGCTCCTCCAGCCACTCCAAAGTACTTGCCATTTCTGAAACAAAACAACAGAAAGAAATTACTATTTATGCACTACATACCACAAAAAATATCACCCATATAAAAATATGACCTGTACTCACTCTTTTGCTGTAATGTCCCTTTGTCCTACTGCGTCCGTCCACTGTCGTTCCAGGCTGCCGAGTTTCTGTGAAGTGATTACGCTGGAGGCATCCTTTCTTTTTTATGGTACCATCCACTTTATTCTACATGGTTATTAAATGTGTGGTTTTCTTTTGAGGTATCCATATTTACTTATTACTACTTATAATCTCTTTATGTCCTTCTTCTATGTTGCACAATTTTGCTGTAAAACAATAGTACATTTTCAGCTATCCCCCGCCTCTTTGGGTAATGTTGATGCTGCCCAACCCCGTCCGCAAACAGGCGCTCAGTCCGTCCCTTTCCAATATCATTAAGGAGGGCGTTCTGTATGTTCTATGTTAAATCTATGTCAAGTACGTACATTATACTTCAAAATCATATGATTACAGTGTATATTCTGCTGAACGACTTCATTGCCACAATTTCATGCTTAAGTTTCACCTTCCAAAAGCCTATGCAGTTCCCTACAAAAAAAAACGTTGTTACGGGGACGTTATGGTTAAGTTGCCCTCCCAAAAATCAGTTAAATTCACTACAAAAAAAACTTTGTTTAGGGGATGTTATGGTTAAGTAGTTGCCCTCCCAAAAAACAGTGAAATTCACTACAAAAAAAAACTTTGTTGAGGGGACGTTATGGTTAAGTTCCCCTAACTAAAACCTGTACACTTCACTAAAAAAAAAACTTTCCACCTCCCCTTTATGCTTCAAATTAAAACCGAAAAACCCCTGAAATTCGACAGTTATGGTAAACTAAGCCCCCAACCCTGCCACCACCCCTGTGCACTGCTAACACTAACACCCAGACCATGTAAAATGTCATCTCAAATGTCAATGATGACATCAATGACGACATCACTTGTATAGCCCCTTTCTTTTCCTTCCCTGCCATACATATATATGTACATTCATTAAAAAAATATCACTAAAGGAATGTTATACTTCACAGTGCAACGAAACACCACTGCACATTCCCCCATTATAGTAAGCTAAGCAACCATAACTCGCACCATCTACGTGCATTGCTAACACTAACACCCAGGACATCAAAGATGACATCACAAATATCATTGATGGCATCACTCATGACATCACATGTGTACCTCAACTATTTTGGTGCATTGAAAAATGTAGGCTGTGTGGTTTTATTAACTGACCAGCACAATATGAAAATTGAAAAGGTGCAGTGTAGCAAAACGTTACCCTTGTCGTGTGTTCTTAAAGTACTTTCCTTAGGGTCCGGTGGCAGTTCATGATGCACATGCATGGGGCAATAGCAGGCCTCAAACACACAATTAATTTGTATACAGGAAAACTGTGGGATGCTGCTAGTTCTTTCTACCCTACTTCAGTTTCCCTGTATGTGCCGCTCAGTTATATGCATTGGGTCGTCATCACATGACATCACAAATATCATTGAATTTTTACTGAATGCACATTTATATGTATTGCAGGGAAGGAAAAGAAAGGGGCTAAACAAGTGATGTCATTGACATTTGAGATGACATCTTTCATGGTCTGGGTGTTAGTGTTAGCAGTGCACAGGGGCGGTTGCAGGGCTGGGGGCTTAGTTTACCATAACTGTCGAATTTCAGGGGTTTTTCGGTTTTAATTTGAAGCATAAAGGGGAGGTGGAAAGTATTTTTGTAGTGAAGTGTACAGGATTTTGTTAGGGCAACTTAACCATAACGTCCCCTCAATAAAGTTTTTTTTGTGTGAATTGTACATGTTTTTAGTACTACAATTTACGTATAAGGTGTACCTAAGAAAAAAATGTTGTACTGCATGGCACAGATTTTCAGTAGTGCAACATAACCAAAAGGTTCCTTTAGGAAGGGTCGTTTGGTAAACAATATATAGCTTCCGAAGAATGCCACAAGAAAATATACTGTCGTACAGTACCGTGACATGTCCCAGAATCAGTACACACTTATCTGAACGAAGTATGCCTGTTGTGCAATGTGGAAATAGATTTTATATTCATGTAGGAACGTCCACCTTCAACATTTGCCTTAAACAACGCCAACACGTACTGCTATGCAGCGACTGCGAATGCACTACACATTATATGTTGGTAGGGAAAGTTGTACTTATCTGAAAAAGACATCCGCTAAATGCAGCCTTCCTCCCAAAGAAACAGCAGCAGTGGTGTAATGCAAAAGCATAAGAAACTGTGTTGCTATTTTGCACATAACAGACGGAAAAAATGTGTTGCCACACATACAGTCACTCATATTACCGTTTGATGCCTTTTTGCTCAATGCCGGTCGCATATTACCTTATTGCCTGCCATGGCAAAAAATAAAGCCACCTGTAAACAAAGTAATAATGGGTTAACAACGACCTTTCACAGTATAATTGAAAAAAAAATAAAACTTGAATACACTCCACGCACTCCTTATTTCTCTGTAAAGTACATAGGCGCAATAATCTTTGCCAGCAATAGTCTAAATTACGAATGCAGTAACGTGTGCTACTAAAAAGGGCGTGTACTGTAATCTGAGGCGACTTTGGCAGTAAGGATCACAAAAGAAAATCCTCTTTCAAGATGGCCACCATAGAAAGGGAAGGCGGTTATTGCATACATAGCCCCTCTTCCCTTTCCATTGTAGGTTGCAAAAAGCACAAGGACGTGGCGTGACGCAGAACCTGTAAATAAACATTCAGCGACGTACAAGCTAATAAATTACATTTGCAAATAAAACAGAGGCATGGTAAAGAACACGTGACCATTTTACAGGTTACAAACTAGATTTATTTAATAACAAACCTGCAGAGACCATCGGAATAATCCCATAATCAATGCAATGATTACAATGCTGGTTAGGGAGGCATTGCAAATGTTGAAGATAAGGAGGCCTTTTTTTGCGCAAACAAACATTTTGGGGTCTTCGTTGAAGCAGTCACTTTGTTTCCACATTCCCAAAAGTCGTCATGACGTTGAGCCTACAGCACTATAAATGATGTCACGTTGCTCCGAATAACGAGTTCAGCGAACGGAAAAAGCGGGCTTACAGTGTCTTTCCACATTATTGTTATGGACAGGCAACCACTCACCAGCAGTTGTATTTGCCGTCCGAAGAAGCCCTCACTCGGGATTTGAAAACCATGGCACGCACAGTACGGCAAAATATACCTAGTCGGGAAAAGTTACAAAAAATAAGTGGCAGTAACCAACCTGTACCAATATTTTTTAAAAGATCAAATAGAAAATGTGCAAAGTGGTACACAAAAATACGTGCTCAAAGTTGACATTTTAGTAATATGTTACTAATGTCCAAATGTACCTATAGGTGGAGGTTAGAAACGGCGGGATTTTGCATGCACCGTAAGAGAAAACAAAATGGCAAGTACACAGAAAGACGATAATTTACGTATGAAACAAAAAAGAGTGGACAAATAAAAAAAAAATTACGTCTCGTCATTTCAAAGAAGACGAAAAAAACATGCAAAGTTATACACAAAGCTATGTGGACAAAGTAAGCATTTCAAATTAGAAATATACATAGTAAAAAAGGTTGAGTGCAGTCATAGCCTGCAAATGAGCAACGTGTGCACTCTGCAACATTACAGGAAAATTGTACGAGGGCAGAAAAACAATATGTTAGTTATATTAGCACAATTAGATGGGCAGTTATGTAAAAATAAAGCATGGATTGCTGTACAGTGGGCCAAAGTAAACTTACAAAATATTGACAGCCTCCATTATTTTTCGTCAAATCAGTCATGAATGTGTTTGCAGTGAAGAATCTTCCTTGACTGATATGCATCTCACAAACTTTTTAAAACATAACCTTATCAGTTGCGTTTTTTTTTTTACCCTTTCATTCCGTGAATAGCGCGCACGTTTCTCTTGGGCTCAAGGTCAAAAAACAATTGCCCCTTTACTTTCACTCGGATGCGCGGGTGTACTGAGCGGTCAACCAAAAAAGCAACTTGTGTGGCCTTCACTCAGAAGGCAAATACATTCTTGCTTTGAAGCAACATAATGAAATCTAATTATCAGAACCTGTACTCCCATACAGCTTCAGAAGCGCTGTTTCAAGCAAACAATGCAGATGATGGCCTTAGTTCTCAAAACTGTAGAGGCCAATCTGAGGGAAATATTAGTGCAAAACACATTTTAATCCACATGTTGTAATTGGTCGTGGTGCAGTGAGCACGAACTTCCATTTAAACGTATCAATTTGCAGACAAGAAAACTGCACCTTTTCACTTTGTGCTTCCACAGCTCATTGGACCCCCTCAAAGGTCACCTTGTGAAATACTATTACTTGAGTGTGAGAAGTTTAATGCTCTCTTGTTTTGGAGCTGTTTCTGGTGGTATCCACGCACACGAAAACATTAGTAGAAGAGAGGGGGGCACCGAACAAAGCTACCTTACTGCACGCTATTTTGCAAACAATCTGGCAAAGAGCCACATGGTCGTGAGCACAACCTTTTCCCCCCGTTCAGTGTAAAGGGGAAAAAAGACGTTTTGAGAACCTCTCCCCCTTATAACTTTCGCCCCCTGCACCAAACATGACCAAACTTTCCAACCAAAGTCAGAGAGGGCGATATATATTTTTTTTTCCAAAGTTTGGCGACGATAAGTCCAAGGGTAGGATATTTATAAGGCAGCCAAAAACAGTTCTTTCTATGGAAACAGCCACTCCACCAAAGCAACACAGTCACTAACGTCCCTCTCGAATGTGCTGCAGTGGGTGCCGGCAGGACCTAGAGGTTAAGATATATGTCCACGTACTTTTGAATGTATAAGTGTACAATGGCTTATACCTCCACCGCTAACAAGGTCGTTACTGGGTGCATGGGCTTCGGCCATGCAGCCAAGACTGTACACCCTCCCCAGAATTATCTGACATGCTAACCTATAGGACGAGTGTATGCACTGCAGTAATATGAAGTGGTGTTTCTGGGCAGGCCCTAGGGTTTTACGAGTATGATGTATGGGCTACGTGCTGCAGCCATGCAAGCAAAACTCTACATCCTGCCCACAATCACCTCAGTGATGTACAGTAGTACGGGTGTATTGCTAGGTGTGCTATGCTGCACTTATTCTGGCCAGACACTGCACTCCTACCTGTTTGTACATAGATATTATTGCAATGTGTTGATGTGCACTGGCTTATAACTCCAGTGCTTATAACTTTCTTGTTGGGTGCATGGCCTTTGGCCATGCACCCAACACTGTACACTCTCCCCTCAACCATGTAAGCGATAATCAATACTACACGTGTAGCCATGGTCGTGACATACAGCGGTGGTTGTGGGCAGGGCCTACAGTCTTGGAAGTATGGCCTTCGGCCTATGGCCTATGGCCATGCATCCCAAGACTCTAGGCCCTGTCCACAACCACTGCAGCATGTCACGACCATGGTGGCGTACTAAGGAATAACACACCCATAGGAAAATGTAATGTAATAGGGAAATACACTCAAAATTAATGGTCACTAAGGCCACGTGTGTTCTGCGAACATTTTCAAGGTGCCTGTACACAGCACAGACTCAAATAGTAGCCTTATTATATCCTTCATTTTCTGCACGTACAAACATCCTGAAGAAGGCGCAAATGCAGGTTATCTAGGCCCTGCCCACAACCACTGCAGCATGTCACGACCATGGTGGCGTACTAAGCAATAACACACCCATAGGAAAATGTAATATAATAGGGAAATACACTCAAAATTAATGGTCACTAACGCCACGCGTGTTCTGCGAACATTTTCAAGGTGCCTGTACACAGCACGGACTCAAATAGTATCCTTATTAGATCCCTCATTTTCTCCACGTACAAACATCCTGAAGAAGGCGCAAATTCAGAATATATAATAGACAATTTCCGGCCAAACAAGTACAGTATTTCATCCGTCTCTTACTCTGTGATCCTCCCCACGCATTGTAGGAGAGCAAAACAGATTTGAAAACAGCATTTCGCCTTTGGTAAGTAGTGCGCTGTCTTCGGATCCAAGATGTCGGGCGCATCCACACATTCTGACGTACATCACGGCTCGCTGTAGCCAATCGGCGCAGACGTTGCGTGTCAGCGTTGATGACACCACCCCCCCGGCCCATCGGTATCATGTCCACGGAGCGAACAGGGAAATGTGACCGCGGAGCATAGATATCACTAATTTATTCAGTCATATTTTTTGGTCGTTTTAAAGGAAAGTACTAGACGGATTGTCACCAAATTTACTAAAGCACGCTTTCGGGTCCAAGCCCCTGCCCCTGGCACAAATTTGGTGCAAACCCATCCAGCAGTTTCACCTGTAGCCGTGCGCAAAGTTTTTCCCCCATTCAGTCTATGGGAAAAAAAGATGTTTTGGGACCCCCCCCCCCCATAACTTTGCCGCCCCTGGCCCAAACGGCTCCAAACTTTGCAAAAAAAGTGACCCATATACTTTTTTTGCAAAGTTTGGTGAGGATTCATCCAGGGGGAGCAGAGTTATAAGCCACCCAAAAAGTGCTCTTCCTATGGAAACAGCAACTTAACCATAACTACACGGCCACTACGGGGCGTGTAATATTTATATTTATTTATATATTTATTAGCATTGGTGCTTTACAGCGGAGAGGCTTTTCAACAATGAAATCCACCTTTTGTTATGCTCAGTGCAAGTGATTCCCGCGATATTACTGGGAGAAGCCGCAAATAAAAGAAGTCAAAACACTATTTGGTGGAGGAAAAAGGATGTCATCAAACGTAGTAATGAACTCCCCCATGACCTTTATTTATATATTTATTAGCCTTGGTGCTTTACAGCAGAGAGGCTTTTCAACAATGAAATCCACCTTTTTTAATGCTCAGTGCAAGTGATTCCCGTGATATTACTGGGAGAAGCCGCAAATAAAAGAAGTCAAAACACTATTTGGAGGAGGAAAAAGGATGTCATCAAACGTAGGAATGAACTCCCCCATGACCTTAAAGAGTCTAATAATGTTCTCAACTTCAGAAAGAGACTCAAAACTCTTCTGTTTATGTAGCCTCTCTTATGGGAACACTGATTGTTTTGAGCCACAGTGCTTAGATGGCCTGGCTGTAGGTGCTATATAAATACCAATAGCAAAAGCAATCATGTCAGGCTAAAGGTCGGGATTGGGAAAGAAGACACCATTTCAAGTTGGGGATTTGGGGGTTGGTTGGGGAGCCAGTTACGGGTAGAACATTTTCAGTTTATTAGGGGAAAATCGCAGAATCTCACTAGATTACAGCGGCAATGCCACAAGACATGTTTAAAAACAAAAGTGCATCAACGAAGCGATGAGTGATAGGGGGTAATGGGAGAGTGTTAGGGAGGGTAAAGGTAATTGAGTGGAGTGAGGGGACCAGGAAAAAAGAAGGGGGACACATGTTGAGGGCTTGTGAGGACATGGAAGACTATTTAATTCTGGACAATTGTTCCCGTTATCATGGGAATCGGTCAACTGCTACTCTACTGCCGGAATTTCTGTAATTGGAAATGACTACTGTGACATTATCGCGGAAATAAGGAGCTACAAAAAATGTGTAACATCTGCAGTGCCTACATCTATTGAGCAGGGGGCAATGAGTGTTTGATAACAAATTAATGGTTTGACATGGCCAGGGGCCATGACTAAGGGACCCAACAAAACAAATTTGGTGCAACACGCACAGAGGCCACAGCCAAAGGCCATAGCTAGTGAGAACTCAAGAAACTATGCAACCTTTTCGGCTGTGGCCACTTACCATGGCTGAAGGCCATGGCTACTAGGCCTAAAAGAAAACTATTGGTACAACCTGTTCAGTGGCCACGGGCGAAGGCTATGGCTAGTGGGTCCTGAGGAAACTAAGGTATAGCAAAACCCTTGGAATTTAGTGAAAACCCATTTGTTAAGAGAGAGTTAAGGTGATCAAATTTAACGCAGCAAACCCCCTGAAATCCAGTACACGCATTTCAATGAAGTCCAGCCCAGAGAAGAAAATGTGTCACACGATTCAAACAGTGATAGGGGGGTAATGGCCAAAGAGGGCCAGGGAGTAAAAAAGCAAATGAGGGTAGTGGGGGGATCATGGAACGAGGAGAGGGCACCTGGTAAAAGCCTGTGAGGACAGGGAAAAGTTTTAGATTTTCAAGCATTATCGGGGGAATTCCAGGGGCATGGGTAGTTCAATGCCGCTGTGTGTGTGTAGTTAATTGCCATTATCAGTGTAATATCGGGGTAATCCCATGGGGAGAGAGTGGAAAAAAAGTAATTTTATACCTGCAGCGATGACATCTTATAGGCAGGGGGTAATGGATCTCTGTGCCCAACGGCATGGCTAGTGGGCCCGAAAGAAACCTATTGGTTCAACATGTACAAGGGCCACAGCCAAAGGCCATGGCTAGTGGGTCCCAATGGAAAACTATTGGTGCAACATGTAAAGTGGCCATGGCCAAACACCATGGTGAGAGGTCCGCAAAGAAACCTATTGGTGCAACATATGCAGTGGCCACAGCCCAAGGCTGTGGCGACTCGCCACGACTAGTGACCTCTGAAGAAACCTGTTGGTGCAACTTGTACAGTTCGCAGGTCATGGCTAATGGACCCAAAATAAACCTATTGGTGCAACATGTGGAGTGGCCACGACCGAAGGCCATGGCTAGTGAGCCCTGAAGAAACTATAGCATATCAATACCCTTGAAATTCAGTGAAAAAACATTAGTTATAAAAGAGTCCGTGTGATCTGATTTAGCGTGAAAAATACATAGCAACAAAACCTTTGAAATTCAGTGAAAGAGCCTTGTTTAAGAGAGTTAAGGTGATCAGATTTAACGCAACAAAACCCCTCAAACATAACAATCGCATTTCGAGCAAATCGACCTCAACTATGCACCCCTGTTGCACCGCATATGAAAAACAATGATGACATCATAGATAACATCACTGATGACATCACTTATTACATCATGCATGACATCACCAATGTCACTGGTTTGATTAATTACATTTTGAAATATGACAACATAATGTGTTTTATGTATTTTTAATGGTTTAAATGTACCTGTATTGCGGGGGCATCTATATTATGAATGTTCCCTTTCAGTGTTCAGTGTGTTATCTTAGAGATAGGGTCTTACATTTTCTTATTGTATGTTTCCTTTTTCCTATAGTGTAATTGTTTTTTCCTGATGAAGACGTATGTTAAGTGACTTCCATACGTCGAAACCGGTCGAGTAATTTGGGGATGTGATCGTGTTGCACATCTAACTGGTCCACTCCAGGAGTAGACCACATTCTCTATAACTTTAGTGGTGCTGTACATTGAATGCACTTTATAAAATCAAATTTGTTAGTTATGACTTTTAGTAGGTCCTACCACATATGTACTGTTTTTGGGTAGAACTTTTATGAATTGTTGTATGCATGGTGGCTGTTTGTGAACAAATGGGTGAATGATTTATTGTCAATTGTATGAATTGCTATGTTCTTAATGGTTAATTCTCCTGCAATGTAAATAATTTGTTAAGTGCTGATTAAGTCACAATCAGTTTGTCTGTTTAAATGATGTATCAGGTTCAATAAAATTCCTTTTGATACTTTGTTTATTCATTAAAATCCTCTGGACTATTTCTTCTGAGCTAATCTGTTATATTAATAACCTAGCCCAAAGTGTAGGGTCTCCTGTGTCTTTCAGTGATATATAGATTTCAGCCCTTGGCTGTGCAGGTCAATTCTATTATTAACTGTGTTTTTATCCTGTTGAGGAATACGTTTACATTTATTGTTTCCTTGTGCGTCAACTGGTGTACCCTCGGGGGGTGGAGTGGAGTAGTGCCATGGTGTTGGGACAGTTTTTCTGAAGTCCAGTTAAGGGCCTAGCAAAACCATTATACTGAGGCAGTACAGGACTCCACTCTTAGTATAAGGCTGTACCACCTGAGTTCGGGGTAGCGTAGACAGGGCAGCCAGGCTTATCTTAGGAGAGAGAGAGGGCAGTAGATACAGTACAAGTGAAATTGTAATACAAATGATCCAAAGAAACACGGAAACAATATGTATTGTAAAAATAAAGGATTTATTTAAATACAGGTAGGCCCAGATAAATCTAGGGGTTAAGTAAGTACTAACACATTATATGAAATCACAATATAAAACACAACACTATACTTGAAAGTACTCAGACCCAAGTATAGACCTTATTTGGAACACCTAACAGTAGTTCTAGGGAAGTCAAAACCTTGTTATACACATTTTAGTATAGGTCAGGCCTATTCCTTGGGAGTAAAAGACCAATGGTTACTTTTAGATTACTTTTGGTAATACAAGGACAGTAGGCCTTTCCAGTTGTACAGTGACTCTTGGAACAAATCACATAAACAGTCGACTGGACAATATACTTTTGGTGAATAGTGAAACACTTATTCTAGGTGCAGTAAAAACTTATAACTACTTTTGTCATAACACACAGTTATACCAGGTGAGGAAAACCTAAGGATGTAATATACAATTACAGATGCTTTGGAAATCAGGGAAACCAAGATTGAGGTAAGCAATAACTCTGGTAACTTGTTTTGGATGGCACACAGCTAACACAAGGTAAGTAAAACCCACATACTTTAACTTCACAATGAAGGGGAAAGTAAAACCCAATGTCACACTTTACTGAATAATTATTCTAGGTAGGCAACAACCTAATGTAGACTTATTAAGGACAGGCTAGCAGGAAGTCAGGGGAAGCAAGACCCAGTTGGGGGACACTCATACAGTTATCCTAACAGGACTAACCTGGTGATACCAACAGTTGGAGGACACTCATACAATCACCCTTCAGGAATAATCTGGTGAAACCAACACATTACTTTTGTAAAGAGGCACAACCTAATCACAGGAGAGTAAACTACCTTGGCATCTACTTTCTTTTAGACTGGTAAAACAGTGGCTAAGGAAGAAAAGATATTAACCGTACTTTTAAGAACAGTGCATCACACATTCAAGATCAGTAAGAACTTTGGTAACTGTACACTCTGAGAATTACAGTTACCCACCAACTCTTTACAAGTAAGTAAAACACTTGATTTCTTTTCTAGGCAGAAGTCCCAATCCCTTCAAAGTCTTTCCCTTAGAGCATGAGTGTTCTCAGTGGCAGAAGGGGGGGTCACTTGGACTAGTGACCAACAGGCAGAGTTAGAATAAGTTTTTTAGTAGCAAAAGTCAGAGTTCCTTAGGAAAACTGGGCAAACAGGTGAGTACTTTACTTCTAGAGTTAGAAGTGGGTCCAGGGGCTTCACAGAAGATACCCCAGCAGGATTCTAGCAGTGGGACTGGGTGTACTGGACGAGGGACCTCCCAATCACAGAAAACACCCCAGGACTACACAGAAATAGCAACAGGCTTAAGGTAAGTATATACCCAAGCCAACACAGTACCTCAGCAATGAAGAAGAGATTGTAGCAGGAGAACTTCAGGGACTGCAGCCAAATACCCGGTCAGTGGATTCCTTGTCCTGGAGACTGAACACAAGACCTCAGAAGGGACTTTGCAGCAGGGATCGATGAAGAAGGCTCTAGGCAAGATTTCTCTCGTGGCTGAATGCGGTTCTGCGGGTTTGGCGCCTTTTCAAGGAGCACAGAAGAAGACAGAAAATCGCGGTTGAATTCTCGTTGTTTAAAAGGTCCAGCACTCCTCTGAGGGGACTTTTCGGACTCGATTCGTGTCTCTGGAGATACACCAGGATGCCCACGAAGATTCAGCAAGATTCGGAATTCGGAAGACCATGCACCGCACATTGGCTGGAGCTCCCAGGGTATTGGGGTATTGCAAGAACGCAAGGTCGCAGCAACCTGTGGGATGGCTCAAAATGCAGGTCGTCTTGAGTCTAGTGGGTCTCACCAGGCTCTGGGTTCGGGCTGTCGTTTTCGGAGACCCCAGGTCGATCGGAAGGAAGAGCTGCAGCAGGCTCCGGTTACACAGCAGGCTCTCCGGTCGCTGGAAATCATTTACGCCGCTTTTCCTTCGTCATCCTATTTGGTTTTCTGTTCAGTGGTCGACCTGACTTCAGCTTCCAGGTTTCCAGTATTTATCAGGAACTGCAACACAACCTCTGCATTCTCTCCTTTCATTTTACAAGAAAGGGGCATCTGGCTGTCCAATCAGGACAGCCAATCCCCCACTGGGATTTTGTCCAGTTGAAGGAAGGCCTAAGACAAAGGAGGGGGAAGTTTTGGACTCCTCCCCCACTTCCTGTGCTTACAGACTGACTGGAGCCTGGGCGGGGTGTCCAGGGGACTCCCGCCAAAGACAAAACTCAAACAAAGGAATTTCCCGCCCTGGATTTCAGGGGAAGGAACAAGAAACGACAAGAAACACTAAAATGCCAGAAAAAGAAGACAGGGGCCATTTTGGTAAAGTGAGCACCCTTAGGTGCCTTTACTGCAGCTGTGATTACAGCCCGCGGTAAAGGCGCACCAAATTAGTAAAAGGTATCACTGCCACCAGCCATTAAAGGTAAGCTTTTCACTGTAACAGAATTGTTACAGTTTTAAGGTGAAAGAGGATACATTGTATCTCCCCAGCACTCCACATAAGGTGGGGTGTGCTGGTTTCACAGAATAAAATGTAAAAGGGATCCAAAGATCCTTTCTACCCTTGGGAACTGTAGTTCACTCAAGGTTAGCACATGAAAGTTAAATGGGGAGCCCCTAGGGCAACCCAACAACAACAGGCACTTATTGCCAATAAGTTGTTAGAAATGATAACTTTAAAAAGACACTATGGAGAGTCTTAAAAATTACACCCATAAAAAGAGTTAAAGATTAGGTGAGTGTGGAAAAAGGTTCCCACTCAATGAGGTATTAATGAAAAATATCCCACTAGAAAAGCAAAAAGTTCTGGAGTTGAACCAGGAAAGGAAGATTTACCAGCTCTGTGGAAATCTTACCTAACACATGGCAGAATCAGATGCCATCTCTTTTACGGCGGCACAGATAGCAGAACTCATTGAGGGTCCCTCATTAGTTGAGAATCTGCAATTGCCCATACAAAGTCAAGGTACCTCAGGTGAAGCCCTGTTAAGACTAAAAAAGAAAGAATACTTAAAGTCTAGTATTTCACCACAGGGCTTACAAGTTAAGATTATCCCATGTCTCTTTTTGGATGACGATGAATACAAGGTTGCATTTAGTTAAGTGGCCACTAAATGCAGCCGCAACCTTTTAGTATTAACTATAACAACAGCCCAACGAGTTAGTGGCAAAATTATGGAAGCTCTCTTAGAACAAGAAAAATTATTTCTTACTAATGTGGTGATTCTGGAAACCAAACAGAAATTAGAACAGAAAGGGAAATCTTTCCAGGAATTTAAAAGTATTACGATTGAAAAGAAGACTAACAAACTAAAGAAAGATATCTCTCTTTTCAAAAAAGAACAGGTCTATCCTTATCTTGTAGAAGACTTTAGTCCTCAAACAGCTTGGAAGAGCAATGAGGGCCCTAATATGGGAACAAACAAAAAGAGATGGGTCACATTTTCCGACACATCTTTAAGTAATTCAGGAAATAATGACCCGATCAACCAAACAGTGGGAGATTACCCTTTTTGAGGAAGGGTGGCCGCAGAGGCCGCAGAAATGCCCCCTTAAGGTCGAGCAGCCCGCAATATGCCCATGCAGAATGCCCCCACAGGGTTTGATGCATCAGGATTTTCAGACACGCAATCGGGCTTACAGATGGTAGATGAAGTGTTGCCCATCTTTAACCTTTCCTCTCGAGTTTTGACACCTTTTGAAATATCTATTCTCAAATGGGGCCTATCCTTTGTCCCGACCCAAACTCCTAGTGCAATGTCTTTGATAGGTAAAATCAAAAGCTTTTTGGGAAAAATTAGGTTGCAGTTCTATTTTATGGACCGTACTATGATTACTGAACCGAATATCTCTGGGCTTTCCAGACCATCATCTTTCACTCCTAATTTGGTCGACATCCCTCCAGAGGTTGTGATTTTTGAAAAAGCTGGTACTTAAAGAAATAGAAGATCTTATTCAACATCCAAGAAACCCGCCTGGGCCTAACTTGAAACTATCAGAATTTCGCGCCATAGAAACCTTGGAGCAAGATCCATCTATAGTTATTATGGCTGCCGATAAAGGTGGAGGGATAGTGGTATGGGACGCGAATGCTTATGACCAAGAAGTTCTAAGACTCTTAAGTATCCCAGGCCACTATACTAAGATAGCCCATGATCCATCTAGTGCTATTAAGAAAAAGATACTCCAGCTCACAGAAGAAGCTAGTCAGGAGGGGTTCCTTTCCATCAACGAATCTGAATTTATTAACTACTCAGAAGAGCGTATCCCTCTTTTCTATATTGTGCCCAAAGTGCATAAAGATATTAGAAGCCCACCAGGACGCCCGATCATATCGGGGTGTGGGTCGATATTTGAACCCCTGTCGAAGTACATCACCTTCTTCATTAAACCACTAGCTATGCTTATACCCACTTTTCTCTTGGACTCCAGGGATGTCATTAATTTGGTAGAGGGCCTAGCGTTTGATCCCAACAAACAAATCTTGGTGACACTTGATATCCAGGCCCTCTATACAAATATACCCCAAGATAGAGCGGTCCATAGCCTAAGAACTATGTTGGATAGACGGCTTCCTCCACACAATGTCGCTACAGACTTTTTATGTAAATGCTGAGTTAGTGTTGGTCAATCATTTTTTCAAATTCAAAGATGAATATTTTTTACAAAGTAAAGGCACCTTTGCTCCTAACTTGGCCATTATTCTTATGGCTCTGTTGGAGGAGGGTGAAGTCTTGGTCAATTCTAATCCATTCATGGAGCAGATCAAACTATATTGTAGATACATTGACGACATTCTACTAATATGGGAAGGCAATGTCGAATCTTTACTGTTGTTTGTTGAATGGCTGAATCATGTCGATCCAAACATACACTTCATATTCAACTATTCCATCCCAAGAATCTCCGTCTTAGATTTGTCTATTTTCAACCAATCTGGCTTCCTTCAGACTGAACTATGTAGGAAACCGACTGAAAGAAATACTACAGTCAAGTTTGATAGCCAACATCCCACAAGTCTGCTACGTAATTTACCTTATGCTATGTTTCTACGGCTTTGCCGCAATTGTACTGACATTACAAATTTTAACAAATATGCAGACATTATGGAAATTAGACTTCTTGAGCGGGGATACCCAAACAAATCGATCAAACATTCCTGGAAAAGGGCACGCTATGCTAACCGTGAGTCATTACTCTCTCCCAAAACCAGAACTAATAACCAGGAGCAGCTGGTATGTGTGTCCACATTTTGTCAACATAGTAATGCCATTAGAGCCATTATTCTCAAGAACTGGAAGATACTTAACTCATCTGAAACCAAAATGCAAAAACCTTTGTTTGCATTCAAGAAGAGTAAAAATCTTAAGCAGAAAATGACTCGAGCTGGTAGAAAATCTTCGAAATTTACAACTATTAGAGATATTAATTTCAGCCCAGTAGTGGGCCACTATCCATGGACCTCTTGTATGACCTGCAACTTTTCCAAAAATACTACTTCTTTCTCTGCAAAAGGAAGAATTTGGGATTTATGCACTTTTACAACATGTAAAAGTAAACATTTCATCGATGCGGTGCAATGCCCATGTACAATGTTCTACATTGGGAAGACCACAAGAGAAGTGAATGTGCGTATCAATGAACACCGCTCGGAAATAAGAACACGGAACTTGAATGCTGCCATGGTTGTGCATTTTGTAGAGATGGGTCATAGTGCAGACCAATTAGTATGGTTCTGTGTGGAAAAAGTAAGGGGTTCCAATGCTGTGCAAATGAGAAACAATCTGGCCTATAAGGAACAGTTATGGACCTTCAATCTTAAGACACTCACGAAAGGTCTTAACACATTAGAACCTTGGAACCCCAACATCTAGGGGTCCTGTATGTTCATTCCCAGTTGGAGGATACAGGTACTCTTTGGACTACACATAGTGGTGCCCTACCTGGTTACCCTTCTTTATTCTACTTGGGAGTGGGGCCAACCATTGCCCCAATGTCGGATATTAGACCACGCCTGTGAGGTGCACCATGTGGCCTGGTTCCTTCCAGGCGGAGCTTGGAAGCTCTGAGGTCCTGTCCCGGCTCACCAGTTTTCATATTAACATCTATTTATGGCTATTATTTTGCCTCCATGGTAGAAAGCGCACTTCCTGGGCTGTATCATGTGAGCAACCCGTCGACACGTGGCTGCGTACCACAGCCTTGGCCGCTAGATAGGTGACTGGATAACGTGGTTGCCTTTTAGACACACTTATTAGACTGAGTAGTGTGTCAGAGATCAAGCGGCCTTTGATGCTTTGCACGTGTGGCATCACATGACTAGCATTGAGATCTGCGACAGAGACCCAGCGCCACCCATAGCCCGAAACTTGCTGCATCATGTGACTGGTCTCGTGATACGTGGCGGCATACCATCTGATTGGCCGCCATATTGCGGAGGAGGCAACGTGACGGCTTGGTAGATACGCGCATTGCACTAACGCAGACGGCAGAGTCCTAGTGGCGTTCTACAAGAGGCTTCGGTACTTGGTTACTGTTTCGCCTCGCTACTAGGCTGCTTTAAAGATGCGCATGGAATACGGTAAGTGATCTGGGACATTGCCTCCAAGGGTCTTGGATGTCACTCTCCCCTCTCTCTTCTTAATAAGTACTGCTATCAGCAATGAACAGAGGGCTAGCCACTATATTAAATCTGGCTTTTGCCTCTAAAGGCTATGGCAGTTGGGTATACAACATCCTTCTTTTTATCAATAGCAGGCATTTAGTGGTTGCAGTACGCTGCTTGAATTGGTCATTCGTACAGCAGTGGTCTCAGATGCTTGAACATTAGTATGCATCTAATTTGGCGTCCCTTGTACTACGTGAGTATTGGCCCTTTGGGCTAACTATGGTTGGCAGTATTGATGTTAGTTCATGCTGCCTCTATCCGCCTGGGACCAGCTTATTGTGTAAATGCATTGCACAACTGCATGCCCACACGTGTATATTTAATTAATCTCCTTTTTGTCATACAGATGACTCTAGCACAAGTTTGTGCACGCGACTTCCAGATGCTACTACTGTCTCGGGACAGCGCTATAATATCGATTCTTCGAATTCTGTGATGGTGATCCCACCAATTTTAATGTAGTAAATCCTCTGTATTTAGATGCACTTTCTGCCTCAGTAGACATTATGGATGGTTTGGTTCGCAATTTTCTGTTGTACTGTAGGCACTATTTTGGGAAGCTGTCCCTCTGCTGTTCAGCTACAAGCTCACTGATAGTACACTACTCAGGGCTCTGTGTATGCAACTGTTGCATGCCAATTGTGTGGCACATTGGGGTCATCATGACTAGTGCAAGCCATTTTCTTTGGGCACGTTCTGGCCTACTCCTTCACTCCACCTCAGGGTACCAGTACTCTATGGTGGCACTTCCTGTCTGATGCCGTAGGAAATAAGTGGTACACCCCAGAGAAATGCTTCCTGGGCTGCACCCTTTTATTGTCTTTTTATGTATTTGTAATGGTGTTTAAATGTACCTGTATTGAATGGTCCCTTTCAGGGTTCAGTGTGTTATCTTAGAGATAGTTTCTTACATTTTCTTATTGTATGTTTCCCTTTCCCTATAGTGTAATTGTTTTTTCCTGATGAAGACGTTGTTAAGTGACTTCCATACGTCGAAACTGGTCAAAGAATTGGGGGTGTGATAGTGTTGCACATCTAACTGATCCACTCCAGGAGTAGACCACATTCACTATAACTTTAGTGGTCCTGTACATTAAATACACTTTATAAAATCAAATTTGTTAGTTATGATTTTTAGTATGTCCTACCACATATGTACTGTTTTTGGATAGAACTTTTATGAATTGTCGTATGCATCGTGGCTTTTTGTGGACAAATGGATGAATGATTTATTGTCAATTGTATGAATTGCTATGTTCTTAATGGTTAATTCTCCTGCAATGTAAATAATGTGTTAAGTGCTGATTAAGTCACAATCAATTTGTCTGTTTAAATGATGTATCAGGTTCAATAAATTTCCCTTTGATTCATTGTTTATAAATTAAACTCCTCTGGACTATTTCTTCTGAGGTAATCTGTTATATTAATACCCTACCCCAGTGTATAGGGTCTCCTGCGTCTTTCAGTGATATAAACATAACGTATATGTACATATTTCATTAATACCCACTGCAATGTATTCTGCCCTTGTTTCTTGAAATGTAACACCCGGTATACAATTGTAAGTACATACAGACATTATTACAAAGAAGAATACTATTTAAGCATTTATGTACTTTGGACAGTAATTTGTTATATTGGAATTCAAATTCATCATTTTGTTTCGTAAGAAATGACAACAAATATTAGTAAATACCATTGCTATGTCTAAAAATAAATATTTACTTTCTAATCTTCATTTCTTTTTTTATCAATGTAATTATGTAGTATAAATATGATTTTTGTGTGCAAATTAACCAAACTTTGAATTCTTAGATTAAATATTATCACAATGCACACTGGCACGTACTTTCTTTTGCATGTGATTATTTTTTTTATAAAACTTGTCATTTAGAAAATAATGTTTTCATGTAATGTTATTACAGTAAGGGGAATTGTACCTTTAAATGTAAACATTAACTATTTTTCATTACACTTACTATTAAACATGTTTTTATTACTACATATCCGTATTATATTATGTTTGAAATAACTGAAATAGATTAAGCAGAATCATGTACTTTCACTGCAGTGAAGTATTGTCATTGTTTCCTAATACATGAAATTCAAACCATTTGTATAATGTTACATATTTTTATTTTAAACTTTATAAGTTGATAAATACTACAAATGAATGCTCCACCTGTAATCATATCATACTTCTGTATCAGTGTATTGTTTCGTGTCATTTTGTTATGATTACTAAGTGTAGTAAAATAAAATGTATCTCAAAAGAGGTCAACAAAAATATTCTAACTTATTTAATCAGAAAAGTCACATTTGATGTAATTATTGATCTCATCAGTGATATCATGTATGATGTAATTAGTGATGTCATCAGTAATGTTTTGTTGCATTAAATCTGATCACCTTTACTGTCTCTTAACTGCGACTGTTTTCACTGAAAAATATATTTAAATATGTATTAGGGCAGAGGTCGCAACCCTATAGTTAAGGTGAATCGAACTCCCATAGGAATCTTGAAAAATGTATTACTAATAACCTTTGACTTGTACGAAGGATTTAGCCGACATTCTGAAGTAAATTAGGGCTGCACGTGCCCCCCTCTCCGGACTGCAAAGCTTGGTAAAGATTCATTAAAAATAAAAAGATTATTAAGAAAAAAAAACAAGAAAAAAAACAAAGTTGCGGCCTACTTCCCATTCATTTTCCCATAGACAAAAAGGGTACATTTTTGTTAGAGCGCACAGCCCAAACTGCTGGACGGATTTAGACCAGGTCGAAAACAACTTCGACATGAAGCGTTGACTTAAGGCCTTTTTGTGGTTTGAGATTTTTCCGTGAAGTCATTTTTTAAATATTTGAGGCAGAAGGGGGTGCTCCCTTCACCAGAATAGATAGCTATACCTCTGGTAAATTGTCAAAATCCGGGTCTTTTTAGAAATGAAACAGCCGGGGGCGTGGCTTGGAGCGCCAGCGATGTGGCTGCTCCCCTGAGGCCCGCCGTGCGAGGCCCGCCGCTTCTGGGCCCCTAATGCGGCTCTACGCCTCGATACCGGAGCCCGGCTGATCCTATGGACGTCGGATGGCCTGGGGCTCATACAGGCTGAAGCGGGGATCATAACGCCCAGCGGGGACGAAGTTATTCGCCCCGGCTTCCCGAGCCGTCTTCAGCGACGAATTCCCAAGATGGCGGCCGAGCTCATCCCCCGGCCCAGGAGGGCGAAGAGAGCTCCTTGAAGCCGCATCCGGACGCGGCTCAGCTCCTCGAGTGCCCGGGGCGCGGCGGAGTGGCACCAGCCCCCCGGACTTTTCCTCCGGTGGTCTCCCCGAAGCGACCGCTGCGCAGCTGAGCCGCCCGCGGGGGGCCTCTGCTTCCCACGCTTCCGGCCCAGGCCTGCCCGCGGCTACCCGACGAAGAACGGCACGGACGGTGCCTATCAGGTAGGGGCTGCTGGGGGTGAGGACCCGGGTGGGGGGCGGGCCTCCCATCCCTCCGGGGCCACACGAGAGGAGCCCTCCAGACCTGCCACAGCACCTGAGGTAGGGGCCACACCACCCCCCGCCCCCTCCGTCCCCCGGCGACCCCGGAGCGGGCTCCAGCCTCCACTCCTCGCTACCCGACCAATACCCGGAGATCCTGACCCCATACGCCGCATTCCTGGGGCGCCCCGGCCCATACCGATGTCTGGGGCCTCCGTCCTGGCCCGGGACCTGGAGGTCCCCTCCCATTATCATCCCCACCAGGGGATCCGGGCCTGGGTCCACGGAGGAGGGGTGGTCCTGGCCTGGCCGCGTTGGGGGGTCCACAGCTGCAAGCCCCGAGGAGGGCCTGTCCTACGCCCCACAAACCAACGCCGCCCACCTGGAGCCCCGGCCTAAGGCCCTCACCGACGCCCCTCGACGCGGCTAGGCTAACCCCCGGGCCTGGCCGCCCCTCCCCCCCGGGCTACCCCTGACTCCGGAGGGGAAGCCCCCCCTCAGCTACAGAAGCGACTTGGCTGCGTATTTCCTGGGGCGCCCCGGCCCACTGTATCACCCGCTCTCTCTCCCTGGCCCAGTCCCAAGCGGGCGCACAACAATCTATCTACCCACCGGGACCTACGCCCCACACATCTGCCCACCACCAAGATCTGGAGAGCTCACCCCCTTATTTGAAGCCACTGTGCACCGGCCAAGCTCGGAACCAGCATTCCCTCTCCTCAATCAAGAGCCTTGACGCCCGACCACAGGGTGGGCCTTCCAAACCATCTTCCCACCCACGATTCGCCACCATGTCTAGACAGTCGAAAGCTACTAAAAACGTGGACATTGCCACCATGCTCACCGCTCCTGACAAGGGAAAGAAACCGGATTCAGCTAAACCCACCCCAACGATCTCCCAGGAGGAGGGTGACACCCCAGCTACCAGAGGTGATCTACTGGCGTTTATGGCAGACATCAAAGCTGAGTTTCGGTCCTGCATGTCGGAACTCACCACCAAATTGGAACAAACGGACCACAGGGTGACCGAGGTGGAGCAGAGACTGAGTGAGATCGAGGACCGCTCCCAAGACCAAACATCTGCTATGGGAGATATCCAGCAAACAGTAAGAGCCCTCCAAGACAGGTGCGAAATCCTCGAACACAAACAAGAAGACTTAGAAAACAGAGCCCGTCGGAATAACCTCCGAATCCGGGGAGTTCCGTCCTCAGTTCTCGACAAAAATCTTGCAGATTACATAGGAGACCTCTTCCAAACCCTCCTCCCACAACTAGATAAATCCCAACTGCTGCTGGATCGGACTCACAGGGCCTCATTACGACCCAGGCGGTAAGTTACCGCCTGGGCCGTGACTTTACCACCATGGCGTAAACTACGTTTACGCCATGGTGGTTGGCGGACTTACCGCCCCATTCCGACCTTGGCGGGGCGGTAAGTCCCCAATCCCCATTTACCCTTCCCCATTCCCATTTTTGCCCCATAGGGTATAATGGGAGTGGGGAAGGCGTTAATTACGCCACCGTAAATTACGGTGGCGTAATTAACTCCATGGTCCCTTAGCGCCATTGATTTTAACACCTGCTAAAAGCAGGTGTTAAAAGCGCCATGGCGCTAAGGGACCTCGTACTCAGGCGGTAAGGGTCGGCGCTGTTAACGCTGCCGTTAACCCCTTACCGCCTGGGTCGTAATGAGGCCCACAGACTGCATCCGCGTCGGGGAGTAGACTCCGACCAGCTCCCAGATGTCATTACAAGAGTTCACTATTTCTCCACAAAAGAAGCTATCTCCGCTATCAGTCGGTCCGGAGATGAACTCTCCTTCCAAGGTCACCCTCTTCAAATTTATCAGGACCTCTCCCTCTCAACCCTACAGAAAAGAAGGGCTCTCCGACCTTTAGCCCTCTTCCTCCAGGAGCGTCAAGTCAAATATAGATGGCTCTTCCCCACAGCATTGCAATTTTCTTATAATGGCTCCCTCCGGAGAATATCCCATTTAGAAGATGCCGCTAAAATCATGCAGAAATCCTCCTCCTCCGAAGGAACTACCTCCCCAGACTTGGATGCTTCAGGGAGCCCTACGTCAGCCTTCTCTCCCCAACCCAGGCGACCCTCAGGGTCCAGGGCCTCCCGAAACAACAGAAAATGATAGCCGGAGTCCGAGCGGCCCTAAATATCCTCCGCTCCTCCGGCGTCCCGGACGCCCAACGCCCTTTCAGCTAAACCCAGAAGCAGCAACTCCGGCCCAACACAGTCCTATGTTCACCCAGTGCGGCGGGCTTCTTTCACGGCCTATGCCCCCCTCCAAGGTCCGCTCCATTTTAGAGTCCTTGGATGCGTACGTTACTTTTTCAGATACAATTGGCCCTGTTGGCCTGGGGTGGGGTTACACCCACAATGTTTCCCACCCCGCGAGTTAAAAAGTTGGCCTCCCGTTGGGGGCCTCCGTTAAAACTGCAAGTACGGTACAAATCGCTTCTACACCCTCTTCACGATGGCAGCTAATGGACAACCTGGAGTCCCCCCTCCATCCCCCAAGCATGGAACATCTAGCTCCCCGATCCCGGAACACCAGACGCTGAGATGCCTTTCCTGGAATGTTAACGGACTCAACTCTCCCCCCAAGCGCAAATCGATTCTCCAGAAGCTACAAGATGAGGAGGTCGGAGTGGTGTTCCTTCAAGAGACTCATCTCCTCCCGGCAGACTTCGGTCGTCTCCGATCTAGCATGTATCCACGCCAGTTTTTCGCCTCGGGGAACTCTAAAAAGGGGGGCACAGCAATTATGTTCCGGAAAGACCTGCACCCCCAGATCTTAGATTCCATGATGTGCCCGGAGGGCCTCTTCGTGGCCATCAAATGCTTCCTACTGGGGGACCTCTACACCCTGGTAGCGGCATATGCACCCAATTCGGGACAGGCAACTTTCTATGATTCACTGGGCTCCTCCCTCTCAAGCTTTGCGGAAGGCCAGACAATAATTGGAGGGGACTTAAATGGGGTTCCAGACCCCACTAAGGACAAATCCCACCCCCCTGCTCTTGGCGAGTTCGGTCAGGCCCTCAGTCTGCTGCGGCTCTTCAGAACCCTGGAGGTGGTGGATACATGGCGGGTGCTTCACCCCACCGAGAGGAATTACTCTTTCTTCTCGGGCGTTCACCGAACTTATTCCAGAATTGACCTCCTCCTATCTTCCCCCCAAACTCTCGCCCTCGCTAATGAGGTATCTATAGGCCAGCGAATTCTATCAGACCATGCTCCGATAATAATGGAATTAAGCATTCAGAAATGAAACAGCCATCTTTGTTTTTGCTTAATGCGAGAGATAGCCGCGGATATAGCCGAGGGTATCAGAAAATGAAAAGCAGGAGAAAAACAATTTGCATGTCAAATAAAGGGCAAACGCAATCAGTCTAGAGATGAGGGAGGTAAGAGGACACAAAGTGAAATTTGAGAGTTGGGGGTCTAGGGACTGAGTTTGTAACACAAACAGAACAGACAGAATAGCCGCGAATTGCTGACATTTGAAAGCAAACTGAGTCACGGAAACAGTGGGTGTTGTGGGGGGAATGGGAGAGGGCACAGGAATTGAGGAGGCCATCATGGGTTTGTGGGGGGAGCAGGCACATAGGAGGGGGGGCACAGAAAAAAAAATGTCTGCCCGTTTTTCTGATGTTCGCAGCTATAATATGAATACAGATAGCTGAAGGTGAGGGTATCTGTAGTTATGTACCCGCGGCTATAGAAAAAAAGTTTTAAAAAATATATATATATATATACACTGACAAAAAATGTTGTTAAAGGGATGTTATGTTTAAGTTGCACTAGTAAAAACCTATGCAATTCATTGACAAACAAACATTGCTAAAGGGACGTTATGGGTAGTTGCACTACTAAAAGGTGGTGACATTCATTGACAAAAACCGTTGTTAAAGGGACGATATCTTTTAGTTGCCCGAAGAAAAACCGATCAAATTCAGTGCAACAAGTACTTGAAAGGAACAATTACACTTACTTTGCACTAATAACAACCTATCCATATTAGTGCAAAGTAAGTGTAATGTTCCTTTCAGTGAATTTCATAGGTTTTTACTAGTGCAACTTAAGCATAATGTTCCTTCAGCAACGTTTTTTCAGTGAATTGCATAGATTTTTAGCAGGATACCCTTACTTTTTGAAGATGTACTGTACAACATACTGAACCTGTGGGCACCATGTTAATGCGCACAGAAGTCTTGGAGTATGCGCCTGGTCGCGGACATGGGGTGGCATCCAACCTTCTCAGAAAGGCAGGGGCTCTCTTACCTAGTGGTACCATTCAGCAAACACAAGGAACATATGCAACCAGCAGCATGTACATCAGTTGCAAGGTAAATTAGAGTAGGTCTGCAAACTGTGTACTTATGAAGCAAACAGCACAAAGGCATAGGGCCTACACCATAACGGAATCACCAACAACAGAAGTGACGTCTCCCTTCAACAATCATACCTCACTGCTACTGTGCATGGGAGCAAAGAACAAACGGCGAAAGTAAGGACGGGAAAGTACTAAGACCAGATTATCACTGCAACACAGCAAGATACAGTTTGGCTGATAATTGCGCAGGTGGTGCAGTATACAATAGTACAGAAGCATAAGGGGTTTTGTATGTACTTAGCATTGGCAAGCACCTTACAGTAGCTGGAAGAAAAATTCCCTACCCATTGGTACTCACAGTATTGTGAAATGTAAATTATGTAATATATATTGCTTCATGTACCCCTAACACATTTTCTTTTCTTTATGAGAAAATATTGGAAGGGAAAGCAAGGCTACACACGCAGCACCACTTCTACAACAGCATACGGGCATAGGAAAGGAAAGAAACTATGTAAATATCAAAATGGACAGCCTGGAAGCCAAAATGGAAGAATTGGTGAACAATTGTGCTGCCTTATAAGATTGCGAACAAGCGGATATTATGGACAAAATAAAACAGCACTGCCAGACCTGCATGTGTACCCCTGCCCCATGTCACAACCGACCATCCCCTCAAAATCCATGTGATGGGAGACGTGACAATGATACCTCAATACCTCAATCCCTTCCTCCCCTCACGACCAACTTGTACCCCAATTCCCCACAATAGGTATCCACTTCTGCTACCACTTCCCTTTCCTATTGGTGTGTATCAATGTGTTCAAGGAAACAGTGATATTTAAATTGTTGGGCAGTGTACATGTGGTATTGTTTTTTTTCAAAATGCTGTTATGACTGAGCGGCGCATAGTCCTCGTAGGAGTGACTGCAATTAAGCCAAAGGTAGGTGTCCTACGAACACCTCACCTGCACAGCCTATCCGCAATGACAATGGAGGCATCCGTATGACACCAGCACGACCTGCATTTCCGCATGTTGTGCACCATCTATAATTATGTGTGGGAGCGGACGTTTGTTCATCGTGCAAGTACACGCATGTGTATCTGTTCCTCTGTGTCCTGGTAACACCTGGTAACACCGCCACTGTGCCACATATGCAAACAAACTTTATTTAGTCCCAGCTGCCCACCCACATCCTACAGGTAGCTATAGAGATAAACATCCAACCTGACCTGCTATACCCTATAAACACCCAGCGTCTCCCAAAATGGTCGGCGCATGTGTGTCACACTATGGCTCAGTAGAGAAGTGGCAACGGTGTGCATAGGACAACTATGCACATGCGTACAACGTATACTGCTCAAACGTGTCCTGCGGACAGCCGTCCCAAGGGAAATCAGTGGCTATGTCACCATGTGACTGCACCCGTGGGCCCTTATTTCGGGGATACGATCCGGACCCTCGGACAGCGGTAAAGTACAGTGTTGTGCAATGTACGGAGTGTTTTGGGGAAAGTACACTCTTACAAACATACCACAGTGTGCCATTGCACATGTATATATTTTTTACAACAATGTAGGCCTGTTTTCTGCGGGCAAGTTCTCCACAGCAGCCCTACAGAAGGCCACACCCCAGAGCTGCTCCGCAATCTGTTTGTAGCTTTTCAGAACAGAGTAGCAGGCCACATTGATTTGCCCTGTAAGTGATATTGCACGAATCTGCTGTGCTACATTGCCTTTGCAAGTAATGGCAACCATGTCAACCCCGGCTCAGTACGCACAGTAATGGTGAAAAGTATTAACGCCCCTTCCTGTGACCCACACCATCATTTGCGATAGTCCGCACTGTCCCATGCTGAAAACGGTAGTATGTGGCACGTGCGTTTCCCGAACTGAGGCGAGGGCCGTGCCCCAATAAAGCAAAAATATACCTTCGAATGGATTGTGTCCTCCCACGTATTCCTCATCTTAGATATATCCTTACCTTCAGCTTTGCTGCTTCTGAAAAATGTTTCTCTCTCTCTCCACCAGAGGGCACTCCTCTCGAGGCCGCGGCATCGATGTCCCTCGGCGGCATCCGTCGAGCACCGACGTCATCCGCTGTATAAATGTCTCGAGCGTGCCCGTTGGCTTCAGTTCTGTTTTTCTGTTAGCTTCGCTTCGGGTCGTTACAAACGGCGCTTCAGTTTTTTTGAGAAAAATGTCGTCTTGATCGAAGACAGGATTCAAGAAATGCCAGAAATGTGGAAAGAAAATGTCTTTCACTGATCCACACAAAAATTGCCTCTGGTGCCTCGGTTCCGACCACCGTATTGATGACTGCGGTTCTTGCCAGTCGATGACCCATAAGGCCTTAAAAGAACGCAGAGGTAAACTGGCGATTGGGGAGGGTTCATCGAAATCTTCTTCGAAGGGGAGAAAAGACTCGGCCGAGTCTTCGGTGAAACACCATAAAAAATATAGGTCGAGGAGCAGATCCGGGAAATCTTCTTTGTCCTCCAAAAAGACAAAGAAAAGACGGCACTGATCTTCCTCTTCCTCTTCTTCCTCGACGTCATCTGAGGAAGTGATAACATGCCCTTCACAAAATGACTCCCCAAGAAAATGGGAAGCATTTAGAGTTTCTATGTTAACATTTTTTGAGAACGCAGCCCAGACCCCCTCAAAAAAGTCTAAAGAAGACCATGCCCCTCCTCACGAGAAACGTGACAGGGGAAGATCTAAAACAAGAAAGTCTGACAAAAAGTTGTCGAGGGTGTCATCCAGGGACTCTTCCCGGACACCTCATGAAAAAAACCTACTGGTGAATAAACAGGAGGTAGAAGGAAACAAGGTGGCATCAGGCTCTCATTGTCATGTACGGGCGTGTGTGCAAAATGAAAACACGGAGGCATAGCCCTTTAAGGACTCTGCAGCCAGGTGCCTGGAAGTTGGCATGGCAACGCTGGCGTCCTCTCTATTCTTCATTCACCCGACGCGGAACAACGCGCAGTGTTGTCACGTGATCCGGTCTTCTTAAGCACCACCCTCATTGTTGCCGGTGCTTCTGATTGTGGATTAGTGGTGCTTCGACAGTGTGTATATTGTGTTTTTCTTGCTGCTTGCATTCCTTTTCCTGTTCCTTCCCCCCCCTTTGCCTTTTTGAACCTCCTGGCCTCCTCGGCCCGGACCGCTACCTGGAATTGCTTTTGGAACTCTTGACTTCGATTTCTGCCCGGCTCGTGTACGGACCTCGTATTGCCTTTGGATCTTCTTTTGCCTACGCCCACTGAACTACGCCGCTTCCTCTGCGGCTGCTTTCGTCAACTCTTTAGCTGTGCCTCTTCTTGGACTTCTTGGGATTGCTTTTTCTTCATGTTCTGGATCGTGTGGAAAGCTTTTGAACTCTAGAATTTGGGACTTCCTTCTTGTTTAAGTACACGGACTAGAGACTTCCACTGTGTACAAGGTGTCCTCGTGCCGTCGAGGTAGGTTGTTGGTTGTCTTCCTTGGATTGTTGGTTTCGCCTTCCTGCCTTCACTCCCTTCTTTGGATTCTGCCTCAGTTGAGAAAGGACAAACAATACGGTAGGCCATTACTGTGTTCCTTAATACATTCTTACATGTGAAGCGGGAGAGGGGCTATTACTAGGCTTGATCAAGTAAGCATTAGGGGAGTGCAAGAACGTTTGACGGCCGACTGGTCATTGGCTCTTGGTCTTGTCTAGAAGTGGGGTTGACCTTACATTCGTGTTGTGTTAACCACTCACTTCGCTTGCAGGTCCAGCGCCCACCCTGCACCATTTGTGGTTTTCGCCCTGGTCCTCGCCGGTACCTGCTCCTGCGGCATTATTCATCGTCTGCAGTACCCGTGTCTCCGTTTGGAATCCTTTCTTTTCTCTGATTGACCGCTCTGGTTATCTGTTTTTAGAATCAGAGGGGTACATCGGGAAGAAGAATTCATCGGCTACACTACGTGGGCAACTAGAATCTGACACTCATGCGTCATCGAGGTTGGCATCGAAAACACCCTCGAAGTCATCGAAGGTAATCGAGTACAAGGCATTGACAACTCATCCTAAAAAGGTCACGTCGAGTATACAGTCGACATCTTCGAAGGCTCCTTCGACAGTGTCAATGGTTTCCACAATTCCCTCGACGCTTCGTTCGAGGACATCGAAAGCTACCTCGACAATATGGAAGGTTGTTGCGACAGCATCGACGCCATCAATGTTTTTGTCGACGCCCACGCCTATACCAATGGAAAAACCTGCACTACCTGAAAAGGTTTTTCATCCTGAAAGTAGACATGATTTTTTTAGGACCATGTCATGAATATATGAGGGAGAGTCATCAGCAGATGAATAAGTTACTTCTGCTGGTGTTAAATTCGGCACAAGACCTGTCCCCGAGGAGTTAGTTGACCCTCAATCTAAAATACAAGATTTACATGAATGCTTGCAATCAGCAAGTGGGCTGGATTCCTCTCCCAAGTACGAATTTGATAAACCAGACCCAGCAGAACATGCTGATGCGAGCTACAGAAAATGTATGAGTAGAGTCATTGAATTTATGGGATAGGTAGAAATTCACCGGTCTATCAAGATGATGACATGACTGATATCATTTCAGGAGGACCTCAGCAAGACCCCATACTTCCCTTTCATATTGCCTTACAAAGGAGGGTTAATTCTGCATGGGAACATCCTGAAGCCATTCCAGCAGTTAATAAAAAGTTTGTGTTGAAATATAGACCCTGTAATTCTGACCCAGAGTACTTAAACAAACACCCATCTCCAGAAAGTCAGGTAGTTCAAGCAGCTACCTCTACTAGAAATGCTGCATACCCCACAATCTCCCCGGATAGGGATGATAAAAAGGTTGATGCATGGTCCAGGAAGATTTTTACGTCAGGGAGCATGGCTTTAAAATCGACTAATGTAACTTGCACCCTGGCAAGGTTTACATATACCCTGTGGGACTGCATGTCAGCGGTAGCTGAACACATCCCAGAAGGTGAGGAACGTAATGAGTTTCTAGCCATAATAAGGGATGGAAAGGAGGCTTCGGGAGAATGCCTTCAATCAGGTTTGGACACAGCTGATAGTATCGGTAGGTCCATGGTGACTAGCACGTTGCTACGTAGATGTGCGTGGCTAAGAAAGTCGGGTTTTGCACCGGATGTGCAATCCAGGCTCCTTAATATGCCATTTGACGGCTCGAGGTTGTTTGGCAGCAAGGCGGATGAAAGTTTGGAGAAGCTGCAGAACTCCAAAGCGGCGGCAAAATCACTTAGTGCTGCTATCAAACAGCCTCAACAACGCCCCTTCACAGGCTCATCTTCCTGGAGGGGTTGTCTTTTTCGATTTTATTCCTCAATTGGAAGAGGAAGAGGACAGGTCAGTCAGAGAGGTCAAAGAAAATTTCCTCAGGGGCATGGAAAAGGTGCTAGACCTGCCCCAGCAGCGGCATCTGTCCCTTCAGCTGCTGCTGCAGCTGCCGCAAAACCACTCTGAGGTTTTGACCCACAAGACACCAGTGGGAGGCAGCATCTGGAAGAATGGCGGGGCATTACTTCAGATGCTTGGGCACTGGAAACAGTATCCCAAGGTTACTGCCTTCCTTTTCAAAAGAAACCTCAGAATCACCCACCGGGGTACAGCTCTGGCAAACATCCGGATCCGCTCCTGTTGCAGGAATCTTAACCCTGCTATAGAAAGGTGCAATAGAACATGTACCTGTAGCGGAGAGGAGCAAGGGTTGGTATTCACCATATTTCCTCGTCCCAAAGAAAGACAGAGGGCTGGCAGCAAGGCGGATGTTTGGGCACTGGAAACAGTATCCCAAGGTTACTGCCTTCCTTTTCAAAAGAAACCTCAGAATCACCCACCGGGGTACAGCTCTGTCAAACATCCGGATCCGCTCCTGTTGCAGGAATCTTAACCCTGCTATAGAAAGGTGCAATAGAACATGTACCTGTAGCGGAGAGGAGCAAGGGTTGGTATTCACCATATTTCCTCGTCTCAAAGAAAGACGGAGGACTGAGACCCATCTTGGACTTGAGAAACTTGAACAATTTCCTAAGGAAGGACAAGTTCAAGATGGTCACACTTTCTCAGATCCTTCAGGCTCTCCAACTCCAGGATTCGTTGGCATCATTGGACCTTCAGGAGGCTTACTTTCATGTGCCAATCCATCTCAAGCACAGAAAGTACCTGAGGTTTGCGATTGGCAATTCTAACTATCAGTGTCAAGTTCTGCCATTCAGGTTAACCTCCGCCCCAAGAGTTTTCACCAAGTTGATGGCGGTAGTGGCAGCGAGTCTCAGGAGAGGGGGGATTGGATGATCAGGGCACGTTCTCCAGAACAAGCCCAGGATCATCTGTCCAAGACTTGTCACTTCCTTCACAAACTAGGGTTTTCTCTGAATTTAAAAAAGTCAAACATGATACCATCACAGGAACTCGAATTTATTGGAGCAGTCCTGGATATTTGCTCGGGCAAAGCCTCGCCTCCCGAAGAGAGAGCTCACCACATTCTGCAGATGGTAACAAAATTCCAGAATGCCCAGTATCTTCCGGCCTTCGATTTTCTCAGGTTGCTCGGCCTGATGGCATCCTGCATTTTTCTGCTGCCAGAAGCTAGATTGAGAATGAGATCCCCTCAATGGGCTCTCAGGACTCAATGGTCCCAATTCTCAGGGGAAATGTCAGATATGTTGCAGGTTCCAGCCAAAGTAGCACAGGATCCACAATGGTGGGCTTGCAGACATCATATCCTCAGAGGAGAATCTTTTTGGCAACCATGGCCAGAGATAACAAATTAACAAGGGGGGTCCTGGGAGTCCCTCTGCCAGACATTAGTCCTGGTTACGGGAGATGTAACCAGGACTAATGTCTGGCAGAGAGTCTCCCAGGACCCCCCTTGTTATTTGCATATTTCAAGTAACTTTGGGTCTCATCCTAAGTTACTAGGGGAATCCAAACGTGTACTCCTTACTCACTATTCTTAGAGAGGCACAGCTACACCATACTGATGAGGTTCAACCAGAAAAAAAAACGAAACACCTATCTGGGGTTGCTGTTGGTATTCTTGTTCAGAGGAGAATTGCCTAGCATTTCGGTGCTGGACTGCCCCAGGGCAGGACAAATACTGATATGTTTAGGATATTTCTCCTCTCTGAAAGATAGTGAGCTAAAGACTCTGGGTAAGGCTCTTGTAACCAGCCTAATGTCTGGCAGAGAGTCTCCCAGGATTCCCCTTGTTATTTGCAGAGATAACAGTAGTAACAGACGCCTCATTCACAGGGTGGGGAGCTCACACCAGCGGGTTGACAATCAGCGGTCGTTGGTCTCCTTCGGAGTCCAAACTACACATCAACCTTTTGGAGCTAAGGGCAATCAGACCAGTGCTGAAGGCCTTACTGCCCTCTGTACGGGGAAAGAATGTGCTGATAATGACGGACAACACAGTGGCCATGTACTACCTCAACAAGAGAGGAGGAGTGGGGTCACTACGACTGTGCAGAGAGGCGATGCAGCTCTGGTTCTGGGCAATACAACAAGGGATCTCTCTATCGGCAGTTCATCTAGCCGGAGAGCAAAACACAGCGACGGACGCTCTGAGCAGGCAGAGCACAGTCTCCCACGAGTGGAAGCTAGCTCAGGAAGTAATTCAAGAGATCTTTGCCCTTTGGGGAACCCCCCATGTGGATCTGTTAGTGACCGATACCAACCGGAAGTGCGAACTGTACTGCTCAAGGGAATTTCCACCGAGAGGAGCTCTAGGGGATGCGTTTGTGGTGGATTGGGAGTTTCCACTTCTGTACGCATTGCCTCCAGTCCCTGTGATCCCTCAAGTAATAAGGAAGTTGAGAAAGTTCAGGAAAACCATGATCCTAATTACCCCGGATTGGGCCAGGAGAACGTGGTACCCGGACCTTCTGGACATGTCCATCTGCCCTCCATTAAGAGGGGATCTTCTCTCGCGAGAGGAAGGTCATGTTCTCCATCCCGAGGTCAACAAACTCAACCTTAATGCATGTCTTCTGAAAGTTTGATATATAAATATTGGGACCTTTCCGGATGACATGATGGAGATTTTGCTTTCAGCCAGAAGACCAGCAACCAAATCTCTGTATCGGAGTCGTTAGAACAAGTTCAGTAACTGGTGCAGGCAAAATAATGTGGACCTGTTTCAATGTAATATTCCCACAATTTTATCTTTTCAATTACTCTTAGCTAATCTGGGGCTCCAGGTTGTTACGATAAAGGGATACTTATCAGCGCTGTCCATTTTCAAGCGCTCCTCAGAGGAAGAATCTTATTTTAAGATACCTTTAATAATTCAATTCTTAAAAGGTTTAAATAATGTGTTTCCACCAATACCTTTTCAAGTTCCTGTGTGGGATTTAAACTTAGTTCTGAAATTACTCACATGCATTCCATTTGAGCCTTTACACTCTTGTCCACTAAGGCTCCATACTTTGAAAACAATACTTCTTGTAGCATTGACATCAGCCCGCAGGGTAAGTGAGTTACAGGCGCTTTCTAGCGGTCCTCCTCACACCATCTTTTATAAAGACAAAGTAGTGCTTAGAGTAAAACCATCTTTTTTGCCAAAAATGGTTTGATTTTCACCTGTCACAAAAAATAGCATTGTCTACTTTCTACCCTCCTCCTCACGCAAGTAAGGAAGAGGAACGGCTACATAGACTAGATCCCAGAAGAGCTCTTAGCTTCTATATTTCAAGATTGGCAAAAATACATCAGTATGATCACATTTTTGTGGGGTACACTTGCCGCAAATTAGGACTTGTTGTAACTAAACAAACATTATCTAGATGGACCATTTTGGCTATAACAGAATGTTATAGATTGGCTGGGAAAGAACCACCAGATGGGCTGAGGGCTCATTCGACCAGGGGCATGGCAACTTCGACAGCACTAAAAAGAGGTGTCCCTGTACAAGATATTTGTGCAGCAGCCACATGGTCATCCATGCATACGTTTATAAAACATTATGCTCTAGACTCAACTTCTTCTCAAGGAGGTCTGTTTGCTAAATCTATACTCCATTCTGTACATAACTAGAACAATTCTGTACTCCCACCTCCAATACAAAACTACTTTGGGAGTCTATCTAAAATGAGGAATGCGTGGGAGGACACAATCCATTTGAAGAACAAGTTACTTACCAACTGTGACGTTCTTTCCATTGGATGTTCCTTCCACGTATTCTTCATCGACTCTCCCAGCCAACCCCACAGTACAGTTTACGTGATTTACACTCTAAATTCTTTTAGCGCTTGGGTCAAAAGAGGCACGCCATTAACTACAATACATTGGCTACAATATACAAAAAAACAGAACTGAGGCCAACGGGCGCTCTTGAGGCATTTATACAGCGGATGACGTCAGTGCTCGATGGATGCCAAGGGACATCGACATCGCGGTCTCGAGAGGAGCTCCCTCTGGTGGAGAGAGAGAGACATTTCTTTCCGAAGCCGGCAAAGCTGAAGGTAAGGATATATCTAAGATCTAAGATGAGGAATACGTGGGAGGAACATCCAATCGAAAGAACGTTACAGTTGGTAAGTAACTTGTTCTTCTTCCCTTTCCACTTTCTTCTTTCCAGCAGGCCGTCATTCGGTACTGGTAAAATGTTCCACATGCATCCACCATACATTGGAGAGCTCTCCATGTAACAGTATCAGTTCTGTACACACCACACCATGAAACATGATTGCGCAATACCTCAGCCTCCACAGTCCCATTTCCATGGACATCCTCAAAATCCCTGAATGTGGATTTCGTGCTGTTTGCGGGTGTAGGGGAATACATTGCAACCAGTGTAGGGGAGTTCGTTTTTAGTGGCGGCTCTGAAAAGAGCCTTTTTTTTAAGGTGTTTCTAGAGAAACCCTTTTTTTCTGGTTTTTATTTGATTTTGTGTTCTTGTGCTCACATAGTTACAGTAAACTCTTCGACGCATCCTGTAGATGGGCAAACAAAACAGCATTACCAATGGGTGACAACAAAATGACATTTGCATGGAAAAACTCTGCATTTCCACAACTAATGAGGTCATTGTTGCAGAAGAACATCCCACGAGTGGACAAAAAATCACACATGCTTCTGTTGATGAGACACCTTCCAACCTCTGGCTTGGAACAACATACATTAGCATAGTCCCATACTCTTCTTGGTGTTATGGATGAGAAAAGCACCTGGCCAGTGGGAAAACCTCTTCACTACATTCAACAACCTCTTCAGTCGATGGAACAAATCTAAACAAGCCATGTAACCCAAATGCATGCCCCCATAGTATCCCACGACAACATCAACACGAGCCGATGTGGCCAGGCCTCTGCAAAGTGCATGCATATGCGGTCATAGACGGCGCTCCACAATGTGTCCACTCCTTCCAAACCGAAATTGCCATCAAAGTGTCTTTCCAGGGCATACTTGTGCGGATCTATCACAAAGGCATCACCCAAAGTCAACACAATGCATTTCTCCATGTCAGCCAGCCTCATTACGCAGAGTAATGTAAAACAGTATGACTGCCCCTTACTGTGAACCACACCCTCACTACCTGATTGACTAATCCCCACAGTCCCATTTCCTTTGGCCAGCATGGTGAGAAGGGCAGAATGTGGCACGTGTGCTTCCCAAAGTACCGCGAGGGCCGCACCCCAATAAAGCAGGAGCAGTCCTTCTTTCCTCTCCACTATTTTTTGTTCACCACTAACTCATTGGGTACGGGTAAATAGTCACACACGCATCCACCAATGCCATGCAAGACGTTAGCATCTAACACTGTCAGTTCTGAACAACACTTCATGTACCGTTACAAACTCATCCTGAAAGTGTCCTGCCATTGGAAAGCACGTCCAGTAGAAAGTCAGTAAAAGATTACAAGATTTGTGCATCCACATTTATCCACATGAGCACCCATCACCACAAAATGGAGGTATGAATACTTTTTCTTCAGTATATTTACAACTCTGTTATAAGTGCCTCTGTGCACAGTATCTACCACTGAGCGTCCATTACATTCTTAAAGCATACTGTTTTTTCTCCTATCCCCTACCATCAAGTGGCACTTCAATGGTACGTGCTTGCAACGTTTTCATTTACCCATATCATACATTGTAATATTGAAACAGGAACTCTCTTATTTTCTTCCGACAATGCTATGAATTGTTTTCCCACTAACCCATCTCCGACATAAATGGTAGAAATATGGCACCTAAACCATCACTGAATGTATCTTACCAACCTAAAGCAAGTTTCTGGACTATTGCAACAGCCTCTTTTTAAATCTGCCAGTTTCTACTCTCTGCCTTCTGCAATTCATCCAGAAGGGGACTGCACAACTTGTCCTTTTCCTCAAGCCCAGGGATTGTATCTCTCGTGGACTGAAATGTCTGCAATAGCTCCCAGTGGCTGCGAGGAATAAGATGAAAACCCTCTGCATTATGCACAAGGCCTTTTGGGACCTCCATACCTTCAACTCTCACTTCCTATATATCTCCCTGCTCAAGCTCTTCCCTCATCCACCTCCAACTCCCTGAGGGTCAGTCCCTTCTGCAAGTAACCAGTTGGTGGTAGATCTCTTTCTTCGGCTGGGGCCTCCCTCTGCAACAGCCTCCCTGCCTTCCTGACATCTCATCGCCGGTTCTGGAAGCACCTCAAAGCCTTTCTCTTTGCATCTGCTTTTTCTCCTCCTCCTACCCGGCTGACTTCCTTGCTGAAACTGATTCTGCACTGGTTATCTGGCCAATCTCTGATGTCGGGCCACGGCCACCTCCACCCCCCAGTCGCACCCCTGCACTGCCTTTCTGGCAAACCCTGCACTTGGGGACGGCTTTCTGTATCCATAACAGTTTCACCACCACATGAAGTATGCACTTATCCTTGCACTTGGCACAATCGGGCCGTATTTTTACTTACTGTCATTTGTTCTTCTTCCCAGGTACTGCACTTTCCCCTACCCATGCAGTTGGCCGATCTGAGTGACACCTGTCCTAGTAGGTTTGTTGTCTCTGTCTCCCCTCTGTTCCCCCTCCCTTGTCTCGTCGCACCTTGCAAAACGTGTGTATAGGCGCATTATAAATGCCATATCATACAATTTCACATCATATGATATCATATACACATTGCATTCATAACAACAGGATGCCTGCCTCTTACCTTGTACGCTGTCATGGCCACTTGCCCAGGATCACAAGAGTGGTACCATCAAGTGGAGGGAGTAGGGGGTATGATGGGTCACGCACGTCCCTTTGGGACATTTATACATGGGGGCCTGGTTGGACACAGTCCTGGCACCTTTGGTGCCAGGCTAATGGAAGGATTTAAACAGGACATTTCCATTATGGGCAGAAGTGCTTAGAATGAACAGGAACTCTTTTATTATGAGCAGGAATACACTCATGAACTCTCATTTGTGTAACTAGTCTGGGTGTGGTCTCCATCTTCATCTGCATCTGCATATGCATCTTCTAACTTCTAGGAGTGGCAGGATGTGGCATGCAGAACTTTGCTAGGGGCCGTGGCCTTAAGAGCTCAGCTATAAAAGCCAGCCCAACCCCAAAGCACACGCTTCGCGTTATTCTGCACCTCCGTGCAGCGTAACGCTCACCGCCGCCTGGGATTCATCTTACCTGGAGTTATCCTGCCATCTTCATCCGTGCTTGTCACTGGAGAATCCTGCTCTTACCTGTACGCTTTCTCCTGGCACTGCGGCTCACCTGTAATCATCTCGGAGAGCAGACATCTTCCTCTTAGCACCGCGGCTCACCTGCAAAATCTCTCGGGAGAGCAGACATCTTCTTCCTGGCACCACGGTTCACCTGCAAACCTCTCGGAGCAAAGACATCGTCTTCCGGACAACGTGGCTCACCAGCAAACACCCCAAACGCAGACAGCATCATCTAGGCAACGCGGCACGACGCACTCCATCCGGACTCACAGCACCTGCAAAGAAAAGGCAAAAGACAAGGTTAGACACTTAACAGACATTACGGTAAGGGCCCGCTGCCATTAAACATTAAAACCTTGCGCCTTCCCTAAAGTCATCACTGACCTGCTTCTGGACATCATGGTCGCATCCATCTTCCGCTCAGCCACGTTCCACGCCTCCACAGCCGTGTTTAGGCTGCATTTCAACCTATTTGGGAGAAAACAGAGAGAACCGTTATTCAGTGCAAAGCAACCACATTGAGAGCAAAACCATCAAGACATTGAGAGGTAAAAGACAAAGGGCCTCATTACGACCCGTGCGGTAACCATGGCGCTATTAGCGCCATGGTTGCCGCCGGTATTTTACCGATTCTGCCATGGTGAATGGCGGAATTACCACCCCATTCCAAGGTTGGTGGGGCGGTAATTCCCCATTCACCGTTGGCCATTCCCATTTTTGCCCCCATAGGGCTCAATGGAAATGGGGAACGCGGTAGTTAGGGTATGGCAAATTACGGTACCGTAATTACCTCCAAGGTCCCTTTGCGGGTCCAATCCTTAACGGCTGGTAAAACCAGCCGTTAAGGTAGGGACCCGCAAAGGGACCTTGTAATTAGGCGGTAAGGGGTTAACGGCACCGCCACCTTTTACGGCACCATTAACCCCTTACCGCCTGGGTCGTAATGAGGCCCAAAGACATTGAAAGAAAGCAGAAAGAGGGGAAAAGGCAAAAATCATTGAGAGAAAGCAGAAAGAGGAGCTTAGTCGCAGCCGGACTGGACTAATACTCAGGAATCAGTGAAGCAACTAGATTCCGTCAACAAGCGCCCCTGTCGGAAGTAGCAGGACGGAGAGCTCATCATTCACATTAATCAGGAGCAGTGCCACCAGTTGTCGCCGCCCATAGCTTATCCATAGGGGATGAAACCAGAAGGGGGAGATCTAACACCAGGGAGGGCTGCAACCGTGCCCCAACGCCTCCGCAGAGACCAGGTTAGCGTAACAACACTTCACAGTTTTTTTCCCGCAGTACCCCACTTACTACAAACCTTTCAAAAATTATCTTAAAAAAAAATATTGCACAAAAGCAGCACTGAATGCATGTTACCAACTTCAAACAAGTACATACAGTGGATGCCTACAAACAGGATGCCTGCCACTTACCTTGCACACTTCCACTATTGGCTTCTGCACTTCTTTGATCAAAGAAACCTTCTGCCACAGTGTTTACATACATACCACAACCACAAACCTTGTTGAGCAATACCTTACCACCACAGTCCCATTTCCATGGCTCCCATCCTGAAATTGGCCGAATGTGGCACGTGTAATCCTGAAACTACAGCAGAATCCGCAGAGTTTTCATGCTAGGAAGGGGGGAGGGTAGTCTGAAACAGGGTAGGGGTTTAGGTATTTAGTGGTCCATCTGAAAAGTTAGTATTTTACTTTTTTTTCCATTTATTTACGTGCTTGCAAAAAACCTTTTTTTTCTCTTTCTGTGAGTTTCTGTTTGCTTCTCCTCCTTCAATTTTTACCGATTTATGGTCAACTCTTCTTGCACAGTGTAAAAGAAAATATTATTGCCAATGAGGTTCAAAGAAAAGCCATTTGCATGGAAGCAGTGTATATTTTGCAACTCCATGCTCTCATACTGGGTGGAGAACATACCATTAGTGCACATAAATGCAGACATGCTTCTGTTTATAAGACACCTTCCGAGCTCTGGCTGGGGATAAATTACACAGGCATGGTCCCATATTCCTCTTGGTGGAATGGTTGAGAAAACTACCTTAGTAGTGGGAAAAATCTGCATTACTGCATTCATCAACTTTTTCAGGTGACGGAGCAAACGTCCACATGACATGTAACCCAAATGTAGACCTCCATAATGCACCATGACAACTTTAACGGTAGAGGCCCCATATCTACAAAGGTGAACCATCCCGCCGAAACTGCACGCCTAGAGACTGCCCCACACAGCGTCCTCTCCTTCCAACCCGAAATTAGCAGCTACGCCTCTTTCCATGGCATACCTGTGCAGATCTTGTACGAAGGTATTACCCATGATCAGCACTGTGCGTCTCTCCATCTCTACCAACCTTATTACACAGAGAGTATTGGGAAAAGGTAGTACCACCCCTTCCTGTGAACCACACCATTGACACCTGATTCCATAATCCCCACAGTTCCATTCGCATGCCCACCATGCTCAGAATGGCAGGATGTGGCACGTGCGCTTTCCCAGCTACAGCAAGGGCTACACCCTAGTAAAGCAGGGACAGACCTTCTCCCCTCTCCACTGTTCTTCTTCCAGCATTCCCTCATTGACTACTGTGAACAATTCATGCATGCATGCAGCAATTACAGTCAAGAACTCTGCATCCAACACTATAATTTCTTTACAGCACTCCATATTTACCGTTGAACACTCTGAGTACACGTTGCGTGTGCTTCCAAAGCAGCTTCAGTACAAAGTTCTGGAAAAAAAATCCACGATTTCAGCATCCAAAATCATCCAGAGCGGGACCCATCACGCCTTCGACCATGCACACAAGAGTCTACTGCTTGCTCACACCCAGCACAACATATTATTTATGTATTTATTTATTCTGATTTGTAGAGCGTGCAACAGTACAAGGGCATCGTGGTGCTTGTTACAGACAGTTCTTAGTTACAGGTAAATGAACATTTGCAATTTACAGTGTGGATGCTATTGTTACAGACAATCTATAGTTACAGTTAAATAACAACAGTTGCAATTTACAGTACAGAAAGTGAGGTTTTAAGTTTTCTTCGGAAGGCAAGGAGCACATTTTCTGCTCTAATATCTGTGGGTAGTGCGTTCCAGGATTTGGCAGCAATGTAGGGGAAGCCTAGGCTGCTAGCTTTGGCCCTATTGATTCGTGGGATGTGGAGTTGGTTGGTGTATTGTGTCCTAGTGGGTCGTGTAGAGGAGGATTTGGTGATTGTCTCTGATAGGTATGATGGTGCAGAGAGAGTGAGGCATTTATGTGTGAGGGTGAGACTTTTGAAAGTGATTCGCTCTTTGACCGGGAGCCATTGAGCTGATTGTCTGGCTTGGGAGATATTCTCCCTTTTTGGGATGCTTAAAGCTGCACAAAGTGCATTGTTCTGCGTGACTTGTAATCTGTTTAGGGGTTTTTCAGATGTACCTGCTAGTAAAGCGTTGCAATAGTCTAATTTAGCACCAATAGTTGCTCTAGCTATTGATAGACAATTGGGTTTGGATAGGTATGGTTTTATGGCATTAATGTACTTGGTGGTGTGTCCGAATGAGGATGTGATAGTGCTGACCTGTCAAGTCATGGATAGTGTGGAGTCTGTGTAGGCCCCCAGGGTCTTGACAGATGTCGACACAGGGATGATAGTATTGTCAATGGTAAAGTTGGCGTACAGTTTATCAAGTTTGACTAGAGTATTTTTTTGACCTAGTATAATTATTTCGGTCTTATCCCCATTGAGGCAAAGGCCATTGACCGCATTCCAGGCCTGGATGGTGGAGTAAATTGTGTGAAGTGCCTCAGCATCTTTGTGGTGTGAGCCAGATAGATTTAAGAGTACCTAAGTATCGTCAGCGTAATTTGTGTACGCAATACCAAGTGAGTCGAGCTTGTCAAAGAGAGGCTTTGTGAAGAAGTTGTAGAAAGTGGGTGCTGTGCAGGAGCCCTGTGGGACTCAGCAGTGGATGGGTGTAGGGGTAGCGTTTTCTATGTTTGAGAATACCTTCATTGCTCTGCCTTCAAGGAACGAGGTGATCCAGAGAGCTGCTTCTTTAGAGAAGTTGGTTGAGTGAGTAAGGTGCAATGTGAGGGTCTTGTAGTCCACCAGATCAAAAGTAGCTGAGAGGTCTAGGAGTAACAATAGGGCTGGCTTGCCTTTGTCCATGATTTGGGTGATCTGATTCTTTAAGTCCACCAGGACTGTTTCAGTGCCGTGTCCTTTTCGGAAACCAGATTGCCTACTCCTGAGGATAGAGTGGGTTTCCAGGAAGTGTTGGATCTGGCAATGGGCGGCTATGTCTAATATTTTAAGGAGGAAGGGCACTGTGGTTATGGTTCGGTAGTTATTAGGTTATAGAGGGTCAAGAGTAGGCTTTTTTAGAAGGGGTCGGACCCAGGCCTCTTTGAGGCTGTCAGGGATAATGCCTGTTATGAAGGAAGCATTAGTGAAGGCCGTCAGGAGCAGTGCAAAAACGGTCTGCGCAGTCCTTGATGAGCTTAGGAGGACATATGTCCACTTTACACGTAGAGGGTTTGAGGTTTTTGAGGAGGTTCATTACGTCTAATTCAGTGATGTCACTGAAGGTGAAGACGGGTTTAGTGGAGTTAGTTGAGGCAGGAGTTGAATTGTTTTGCTTAGGCCTAAGGTGAATAGGTTGGGCTTTACAGTGATCCTGGATTTTTTTTGAAGGAGATCGATTTAATTTTTTTAGCATGGCTGATTGAATATTGGCACACCAGGCTTAATTTTTGACGATTTCGTCTGGGGTGTTGGGTGGCGAGATGAGCTTGTTGAAGATAGTGAAGATTTCCTTTGAGTGTGATTTGGCATTGGAAATGCGTGCATTAAATGCGTTTGCTTTGGTTTTGGTGATGGCTGCTTTGTATTGGTGGGAGATTAAGTTAAAGCTGTTTTTGGCACTGTCACTTAGGTTAGTTTGCCAGTTTTGTAATGCCTCTCTTTTGCAGGAGCGCAGGGACTGTAGTTCTTCAGTGAACCAGGAATTGGAGTGTAATGATTTCTTTTCTTTTTTGCATTCAAGTGGTGCTATTGCATTAATGGCTTTAGTGGGAGTATCTTTGTAGATCTCTGTTAGGGTATTAGAATCATTGGAGAAAGGGGGGCTAGCTCCGGGATGTTAAAGTAAGGGCAAAGGTTATCCTCATTGAGCTTTTTGGAGCTTCTCACTTGAACTGCAGCGGCAGGGGTGAGAGTTTTGTGGCTTTCGGTGATGGGTAGAGTGAATTCAATACAGTTGTAATCAGTCCATGGCATGGCTGTATTGGAGGTGATAGTGGTGAGGCAATTATGGTCTGCGACCCAGTCTAGGGTGCGGCCTTTGGAATGCATAGGATTCAATACTTTTTGTGTGAATCCTAAGTCAATAAGTTCCTTAGTGAGGGAATCAGCAGCTTCATCTTTAGAATCATTGAATCCTAATTTTAAGTCTCCAAGTATAAGGGTCTTGGTGGAGCTGTTGATGTCGTTGCTAAGTAGGTGGATGAGGTGTCCCTGAAAGTCTAAGGGGTGACCTGGGGGGCTTTATAGCACATGAATGTTGATGATGCTATTGTGGGACAGTGTAAGCTTAGCAGATAGAATGTCTGAGTTGCTAGTCGGAGGGTGATTGATAAGTCGAAGAGGGAGGCTCTCTTTGAAAATGAGGGCTACTCCATCTCCCAGGCGGGCTGGTCTGTCTTGTCTGAAGATGGTAAAGCCTGGTGGGAGTGCGAGAGCAACGGCAGGGCCAGAGGTTTCATGTAACCACTTTTCTGTGATGGTAAGGAAGTCAATGTTATTGTTGGTTATGAGGTTGTGAATTTCTAATGCATGAGCTGGGAGGGAGCCATTTAAGAGGGCACATTTGATATGTGGTGTGGGTGTGTATTTGGTGTTTGTGATGGTGGGGGTGGAGGCTGGGTCTGGTGTGGCAGGTGTAGTAGAAGGGAGGGGCGTCCAGGGATTGGTGTGTGAATGAGTGTGATAGAATGTTCGATGTGGTGGGTGTACCTGTAGATGGAGCGGGAGCCTAATCTAGTATTTCTCTCCACTGTTCTTCTTCCAGTTTTTTAGTTGTAAGTGGGACGAAGGCTGTGTTCTAGAGGTAGAGTGTGAGCTCCGAGTCTGTCAAATCTGCACAATGTGCTCAGGTACGGTGGTGGAGAGGATGTTACTGCGTGAGAGAGGTAAGACTGTAGCGATGTAATAGAAGTGTGCATGGCAGTAAGTGGCGGGGGAGCCGAAAATATGTTCAAGGGTGTTAGTTGCGGAGAAGTGCAGTGTAATGGGAGAGAATGAAAAGTGTGAAAAAGAGAGTAAGCAGAGTAGTAGTGGTAAGAGTGTGGGAGGTAAGGACCTTGCTGGTGTCTTTGGGCATCATTGTGTGTGTGGGTCAGAGGCCGTATGTGATAATAGTGACCATTTAATTAGATAAGTATCAGCAATTGTTTTAGTATGAATAACAGTATGCAGTTAGCAATTGGCACATAGAGCTGCAATTGATAATGATATTAGGGGAATCACTGTAATTGGACACAATAGCTGCAATGGGTCGATGCAAAATTGAAACACAATGGGCAAGTGACAGCAAGGTAGGTAGGTCACTCCAAAATATTAAGCTAATTCACTTCGATACATTTGGCTAGTCCAATGAGGTAGACTAGTTCGCTCCAAAATATTAGGCTAATTCACTTCAATACATTTGGCTAGTCCAATGAGGTAGACTAGATCGCTCCAAAATATTAGGCTAATTCGTTCCAATACATTTGGCTAGTCTAACAGAATTTAAACACTGTGCCAGTGGGCAAGGCGCGCACAAGTGGGCTAACTCCGCATGAATGCAGTATGCTAGTAAAAGGGTGCCTAGGAGTAGGCAAGTTCACATTTAAACAGTAGGCGCACACAGGTAGGCTTGTGCAGGTTTAAACAATATGGCAGTGGGCAAGGCATGCACAGGTAGGCTGGCTCAGCATGTAGCTCGTAGTATGCAAAGGGTATCAGGCTAAGCATAGTGTGCAAACACTGTAAATTAGCAGCATGAATCGCACAGGCAGATCTGCAGGTCATATTATGCATAGGTGTAAGGTTAAACAGGTAGCTCAGGCACTGTGGGTTAACTGGAGTTAACAAAGCTTACCATGTCAAGTGAAAGTTCACGGTATGTTACGTGGAAGGATGTGGGATCAGTCGGCGTCTGTGGTGGGCAAGGGGTAATATTTTGTGCTAGTAGTGAGTCTCGGTAGCTGATATTACTGACGGTGCAGGGGTAGCCTCGCCCTGCAGCCCTTCTGGCACAGACAGGGAGGGCCTTGTGCTAGGGGGGCCTTAGGCGTGGGGGGGGCTGCTTCCGCCTTCTGGCTGCCCTCCTGCCCTATAGGAGCGGGGTCTGAGCTGGTTGCTAGGCAACCAGGTGTAAACAAAATGCTTTGCTCATGGCAGTGGCCATTTTAAGGTCCTTGTTGATTGTGGCGATGATCCATGGAGTCACGGCTCCATGTGGAGGGATGGCTGATATACAGCCAGGTGGGCCTAAACAACAGTGGGTCTGCAGAGGTAGAGCACACAGATTCTTAGGGCAGATGCATCGTGTAGAGTTCCTGGCTCCTCCTGCAGAACACACCAACTGCGGATGGGAATCCTAGCTGCTCCTGTAGAACACATGCAGCTTCGGATGGGAATCCGAGCTGCTCCTCCAGCACACACGCAGCTTCAGGTGGCCACTTTAAGGTCCTTGTTGATTCTGGCAATGATCCATGGAGTCACGGCAGATGTATCGCGTAGAGTTCCTGGCTGCTCCTGCAGCACACAAGCAGCTTCGGGTGGGAATCCTAGCTGCTCCTGCAGCACACACGAGGCTTCAGGTGGGTATCCTAGCTGCTCCTGCAGCACACACGTGGCGTCGGGAGGGATAGGGAGGCTCCGGTGTGGAGGGGCTCCTGCCCTGAGACCTGGGCAATGCTGATGTCCATGGAGCCATGCATGCGAACATGTGGCCAGAAACCACAATCCACAAACGTAACATAGCCAGCGGCACTTCTACCCAACCCCAGTACCATATCACAGTGATGCATGTAACAGGTAGCAGATTCCACAAACATACCACTGCCTCTGCCACCCCTACCCACTTCCATTCACAAAGTATTGTGTCACTGCCAACCAAACCACACAATCTTCACAACATTGGGCCTACTCCCAGGAAGCTACACAAACCAGAATATGCAAGCACATACCCTACCCTCTTCTATACTGTCAGTGTTCCAACACTGCACCCAGTGGGCACACTGCAGGACTTTTCACTGCACAATCTCCAGCCATACACCGAAAACCTTAGGATGTTCTAACAGTGACCGCACCCATGGAAACAACAATATAAGCATGTCAGTGCACTTCTGGTGCGCTATAAAGAGTAAAATGTGCTCCACAACCATTCTGTAAAGCTGACCACCCTCTGAGAGATGCAGTCAAAACTGCATTGCTGCGGCGGGTGTGGTGAAGGCCTTGGCTTTTGGGTGCATGGCCTACGGCCTTTGGCCATGCACCCAATAGTCTAGGCCTTGGCCACACCCACTGCAACGTACTCCAGCCATTCATGGCAACATGTCACCAAGCACCACAATCCACACACGTACCACAGCCACCGGCACTCCTACCCAACCTCTGCACCGTTACACAGCTATGCATAGAAACATGCACCTTTTAGCAGAATCTACAAAACTTAACACAGCCTCCGGAACCCCTACCCACTTTCGTTCACATACAATGGTGTTACTGCCAACCGAACCAACCAACAATATATGCATGTCAGCTGACTGTTGGTGCTCTATGAAGTCTACAATGTGCTCCACAACCATTTGGTAAAGGTGAGCACCCTCTGAAAGATGCAGTCTAAACTGCATTGCTGCAGTGGGTGTGGACAAGGCCCAGACTATTGGGTGCATGGCGTAATGCCTTTGGCTATGCACCCAATAGTCTAGGCCTTGCCCACACCCACCGCAACGTAATGCAGCGATGCATAGCAACATGTGACCAAGTACCACAGCCACCACCACTGCTACCCAACCTCTGCATCGTAATACAGCTATGCATGGCAACATGCAACAGCAGAATCTACAAACTTAACACAGCCTGTGGCACCCATACCCACGTTCATTCACATAGTATGGTGTTACTGCCAACCAAACCAACAAAATGTTTCGCAACAGTGGCCCTTCTTCCAACACTCTATTCAGTACACAAAAGCAATGCCACATAGTGCAGTACAGTAGTCAGCACTCCGCGCAGTGGACACTATGCAATCCTATGAAACATGCAGTTCACCCCTATCCAATTCTATGCACACACTATTTAAATATTGCACCCACTTCACACACTGCAGAATCCAAGCACATAGAAGATGCACTTCAAGCCTACCCTCTTCTGTACTGACAGTATTGCAACACTGCACTCAGTGCACACCCTGCAGAACTGTTCACTCCATTAGCTGCAGCTAAGGAGTAAACACTGTAGGTGTGCTACCAAATACCACACCCATGTAATGAACAATGTATGCAATGCTGACGAACCACACACAGAAGGCAACAATGTCAAACCTAATTGCTACCACGGCACATAGTTGGCGGTGCAAAGCCTCCATCCATGCATCGAATGGGCTACAGACTTACCACATGCAACACACCGGAGTACACGCTATCTTACAATGTGCATGTCATGTACAATGCACTCCCTTTCTGCAATTAAGCTCCCACCCGTCACCACGGAAAGAGGTCTCTGCACCAGCTATCGTGCCATAACAAAGCCTGCCTGCATTCAGCACACATGGTAGTCGCCTGTGCAGAGACCCGCGAATTTGCGCTGTGCGCACGGATACTGCAGGCACATCAATGTCTTTGTCCACCTATTGACATATCTCAGAGGAACCACTTCTCACTCGCCCACCCTTTCTATCCCTTCTTCCCACCACCACATGGGGTAATATATATTTTGCAAAGCACTCCGCTTCTGCAAATCAGCTCCCACCAGTCACCACAGTAAGAGGTTGCGGCACGATCTATTGTGCCGTAACGAAAGCTTCCTGCATTCACCACACATGATAGTCACCTGTGTAGGGACTGGCGAATTGGCACAGTACACACGGATACTGCAGGCACACCACCGTCTTCGTCCACTTATTAATCACACATCTCAGATGAACCCCTTCTCTCTTCCCCACCCTTTCCATCTCTTCTTTCCACCACAACATGCCGTACATTATGTTTGTCAGCCCCTTTTGGCGCTGCACTGTCCTCTGATACACCATGGTGGCGTTTCCCAAAAACTTTGACGCACAGCACGCTTCCCTCCAACCAACCACCGGCCGCGTCCAATGTTGACCGACATCACGGCGTACTCCAAGCCAATGAGACTTTTGTCCACAGAGCGAAAAGGGAAATGGGTCAGCGGAGCAGAGGCAGATATCACTCATTTTTTGAGACATACATTTCACTTCTTTGCAACATAAGTAGTGGTTGGATTTCCACCAAACACACAAAAGAAAGCCCCCGCTCGTGACGCAAATTTGGTAAAAATCTGTGCAGCCGTTTTTGCCCATTCAGTCGATGGGAAACAAAAAGATTTTTGGGACCCCCCTATAACTCCCCTTCCCTCCCACCCCCCTGCATGAAACCTCACCAAACTTGTCGGGAAAATTCAGTGCGGGCCATATACTTTCTTTGCAAAGTTTGGTGAGGATTCCTCCAGGGGGAGTAAAGTTATAAGCCGCTGAAAAAGTGGTCTTCCTGTGGGTTTAGCAACTTAACCATAACTACCCGGCCGCTACCACGGGCCGTGTAATGTGTATATATATATATATATATATATATATATATACAAAAATATATGCATTATTTCTTTTTTTACAGCTACAGTTACATAAGAGGTAAAAAATCAGTGGACACAAGAAGCATCTGGGCCAAGCCCCCTGAGGCCATGTTGCCTAATAAATGAGCCAAAGCAAGTAAGTCAGTTAAGTATTTGCCCATGATATAGCAAGAGGGTTTGCAATCATGGACACTGGTGTGGTTATTTGTCCCTTATTGTGGCTGCTTTTCAGGGAACAAGTAAAAGACATATGTGAGTGGACAGTGTAACTTTTTTTTCAGAGGGCCGGCGCAATCCCTTGGGTTTTATGAGGTTGGCAAGCTTGCGCAAGTATTTGGATATCAGAATTTTACTCAAGTTGTCATGTTCCCAGGGCAGACGCTTACCCAAAAGACCACAAACACTTGTTTTGTATTGGAATTTATTTTTCCAGGGAATATATCAAGACAGATTGTTGGGTTTAAAAGGTAAGCACCTTTTATACTTTGCGTAGCATATTTATTGGAACATTTCTTCTCTCGTATTATTTTTCTGGTTGTCATTACTTCCATTGTTATTGTGGGGTTAATTGACAACCCCAGCACACAAAAGGAAAGGCCTGGTTTAGGACTTTAATTTGAAATACATTGTTCTTATGGCAAGGCACACTGCTGAATGAAAAGCCTGCTTTAAAACTTAAATACTGCTAAATGTGCCTAGCAAATCCAAAAACAAGTATTTCTGCAGTTGACACAAGGAATATGTGAAGATTGAAAAGGCACATTGTTGGCTGAGAGACAAAAAGTGCTATTTGTCATTGAAAATGCTTCACCTCAAAATGCTGTGTACCCTGAAAGTTTAGCAACGTAGAAGCTTATATAATGTTCAATGGGAATGCGCGCGCATTTTGTCGCTGAAGTCACAATTACATGGAGTTCAAAATGTTGCCAATGAAGAAAATGCACATGGTAAATGACAAAATGAACAGCAGAGTGAACTGGAGGCTCCGTCCAGCCCTTTAAGATGAGTAGTGGTACCCTGGAGATAGATGGGAATGCAGATTTTATTCATACATCAATAATCAAGACGACACAAATAGTTTGGCAAAAGTTTGTCTGTTTTAATGTCAAGTATCTAAAACAGGGAGTACTACGAATATCAGCAATCGCTCGATACTCTGACTCTAACTACTTGATAAAAAAACTGGGTTCTTATACCCATAACTGACATGTTGACCTGCGTCATTAGCAACGTCATTCTACGTGGCAAACTACAAAAACCTAATGGGAGGTGGGATTGTTTCTAAGTGAATAACCATGCATAGGTTCTATATCTGTATGGAGTAACGGTAGAGAGGTAATTGGATAGTTAACATCAGGTGGGGCAACTAAGCCCTCCCTTCAAAATGTCCACTATGAACGTCACTAAATGTACGATGTCCCATTGGCTACACAAGCTATAGGACCCCCAACTATGTGGTCCTCGACAATTGGTTGACTTCTAACCCCCGTCAGTACTTTTCCACCTATGTTTAGCAGCACGCAGACTGAACTACCAGGTGCGGGTGAGCTCGTCTTAGCACCAGCTTCCCACCAATTAAAATATCATCCATCATCACCTCAATAGTCCAGTGTGAATTAGTGCTTTGAAGTTGGCCTTGAGTTTGTACTGTTCTCTGAAAATTTTTAAGGAGTATGGGCACTAGCTGGCTTCCGTGCGTACGTGTGATCACCTTGCTCGTCCAACTTCCTTCTATCACATGACTAGACACTATGGAATTGAGCCTTTTCGTGTATTTGATTTTATTTTCAGTAGTCCTGTGACGTCTTTGTTTTTGCTTGACCTCTCGGAACTGGAGCTTCTGTTCTTTCACGTTAATTGTATCCAATGTCAGCCAATTCCAGTTTGATAAGACCTTGGCTTTCTTGGCTCAGTGAACTCCTTACCTGAACTTTTATTCTGTTTAATTCAATTGCTTTTCTCAACTGCAACACTAATATTAGGCCTTCTTGCTTCGTTCAGTACTGCTTATATACGTAGTGGAAACATTCATCCCTTACTTGTCCATATGTATCTATATATGTTGGTGAGGTATATATGTATATGTTGGTGCTTGCCGCGGTCTAATCTATATAAAAGCATATGGCTAGCTTCATGATTGCTTTGCTGCTTGCGTTTCATTGCATCTGTGCAAGTTTTAACTAACTAAGTATCTTCATCAGGTCTGTGGTATAAGTCTCTTCATCTTGATCCCAAGATGTCACTTACCCTTGGCACCTTCTTGTACTTTATAAATCGTCTGCCTCTCTATCTGATTATCTTTCTATATGGGTGTCGATTCAACTTTGTATGACGTCACCATTCATCTTTGCTATTTAGTTTCTCTGCTTCTTTAGGAATTTCTTTCAAATGTCCATCATATTGTATTGGGTGCAAGTACAGTTTCCTCAATGGGTACTTTACCTCCCATATTCTCTTAGGTATAGGTATTTTTATGGGTACTGCACAGATGCCACGCTCTTCTCTTTGCTGGTTTAACTGTTCAGTATAAGTCACATACTTTGGTTCATATGTTTCAGGTAATGTAGGCGGGGCCGTTCGAGTGGGGGTACTTGGCTCCTCCTCTACACTCCCCCCTCTGGGCGAGCTATCAACCATTCTCACTTCTTCTTCTACATCTAGACATACTGGTCTGAAGAAATGCTTCTTAGGGATCCATATTTTTATGACTCCCTTCAAGCATCCAGCGGATTTCACATGCTCATCCTTGTTCCATGTCATGAGCATGCACTGCCCACTTGGACTGCAATATATCCATCTACCCACATGTTTTTATGGTCCTTTGGATACAGAAATTTTGTTCCCTCGGTGCATGGATACTGGCCTTCACAAAGTCTCTAATTTCTTTATCAGTCAGATCTTTAGGCTTCCATCCTGGTTCAACATCAATCATGATCTTCATCCTTATGGCTTTCTTTGCTGTCTTCCTGCACTGTGAGATTATTGATCACAGAGAATCCAATCATCACTAATGATAAAAAAGCTCCAAGAAATTTGAACATATCTGCCATCCATTGTGGAACCAACGAAAAGAGAGACCCAAACCAGCTGTCATCAGCAATGTCTTCAACCTCTTCTGTCATCTTGCCATGGAGCTTCATCAGCATGTCTATGGCCTCTGTCAAGGTTCCATTCTCGTCATCATGAGAAGGTATAAATGTGCAACATGATTCTCCAACTTTGGCACAGTCACCTCCATCCATAGCTGTGATCATGTCCAGGACATATCTGTTCTGGAGGGTCATCAATCTTACAGCTCTCAGTTGTTCTCTGATTGCATTGAATCCCTTTATAGTAGTATTAATCGTCTGTAGTAATTCCCATCTGGTAATCTGAAGCCACTTGGTATTTTCTCCAACCTGGAACCTTGCCATAAAGATCAACATGAACACTGAAGAAGTCTGGCTGAACAGTCTATGTTCATATGGAATAGCATCAAAGGCTTCTATTGATTTGGCAGAGAAGTAGTTCTCTCTCTTTATTCGCTTTATCAGCTCTACATATATCTTCTTCTTCAGATGAGCATCTGCTTTCAGGAAACTATCAATGTTCAGGTCACTTTTAGGAATCACCAACGCACAGGGCTTTAAGTGGGGTAAGAAATCGAGGGGGGGCCCTCATTTGGGGGTGTGGCTTGTGGGAGGGGCGTGGACTAAAAAGTATGCAAATCATAGGGTATGCACACAAATATATATAAATGTTATATATTTGTGTGCGTACCTTACTATGGTTTGTTTACTATGCAAGCCATCTTTTCTAAACATAGAAATATGTAACATATTATATGTTTATATGTAACATATTTCTACGTTTATAAAGGATGGCTTGCAAAGTACACAGACCATAGTAAGGTACGCACAAAAATATATAACATTTATATATATTTGTGTGCATACCCTACGGTTTGCCTAGTTTTCAGGCCATCTTTTTTAAAGATTTCGGGTTTATAAAAGATGGCTTTGAAAGTACACAATTCAAACCATCTTTTATTAAGCTTTGACTACGGACAAAATTGACCGTCGGCAAAGCTTTATAAAAGATGGCTTGAAATGTGTACTTTCCAAGCCATCTTTTATAAATGTCGAGGAATCCCAAGGTTCGCCGAGGGTTAAAGACGCCTCGGCGACCTGGGGAAACAAAGGGACAGTAACTGCCTCTGGTGACCTCTCGCGCGAGGGGTCACCAAAGGCAGTTACTATGACTGACGGAAGTGGCAGCCAGTCACAGCGTCGCTGTGGCTGGCTGCCACTTTTGTCAGCTCGCCTGACTTCATGGCAGGCGCATCTCCCGTCGCGGCTACGGCCGCGACGGGATAATGCATCCCACCAATGTTGCGGTAGGACGGGGGCCCCGGCAGGGCCCCGGCTCAGTCCCACTTTTTGGAGACTGCCGGGGCCCGGCCCCGGCAGGCCCCGGCCCACTTTAAGCACTGCCAACGCAGGAACATGAACATTCACCAATGTGCAGATTCCTCCCCAACCTTTAGGCAGTCTGATGTAGGCCTTGGATCCACAAGCCCAATAATGATCCATGATGATGACTGCTGTTCTGATATTCATTCCTGGTGCATCAAAGATTCGTCCACAATTCTGATTCTCCCCCATTTTTCTTGTACCATTGTTCCTGAAGCATAATTTAGAACTTTCCATTGGTACTATCTGCAGGGGTCCTCCTCTGTCTTTGACCCATGTCAGCAGTTTAGCAAGTTTTGGCCATAATGGTTTAAACAATATTTGTGCCTTCTTGATTGTTGGTTGGTAGTGACCCATTATTACCCAGTCTCTGCAGATTACTACTCCTTCTTACCAGCCATCTGGTGATAAGACAGATCCACCAAATCTGCATCTGGCCTCTGTTTTTCCATCCACGGATGTCTTCTGTAGATTGTCCTGGAACTTTCAGCTTTTTATTAAGTTCTCTTCTTATTACAGTTCCTTTTACTCCAGGCTTCTCGCATCTGATCAAAATATTCTTTGTCTTGGCATTGTTTCTTGTCTTTATATCTTGAACATAGTCATCTTCATTTGGATCTGTCCCTTCAGTTGCCCATTTGAGAGAGGCTGTTCGACCCATGAACTGGCCTTTTGTACTACAGAAAGCTAGGTGCACTAAGCAGTGTGCAGTTAGGACATCTATTTTAATAGCTGTGAATATCTTCGACTTCCCCATGCTGTATGGTAGGAGTGCACATACAAAGCATTCTTCATCTGCCGCCCTTCTTCCAACTTCTTTCATGTGTTGGTACCATATGTTATTTCCCAAGTGTGCTGTGCTGTCTAGATAATCATTCAGTTCATAATTATCTTCTTGGGTGCTTTTTTTGGTTCTCAAACTCTTCATGTAGTTTTCCATGGCTACGTCTCTAAATGCATCAACATAGCTTCTTCTGGCTGTTTTGTTTGCAGGAACATCCATCCAGGTTCCCTGCGTAGACGAAAGTTCAGCAAGTCTTTCTTTATACGTCTGTCTTTTTCTAGCAATAGCTAAAAACGGCCATAAAGATTCTGCTATAATCTCTGCGCGTAATCTTTCTGTGGGACTTGTACTTGGGCCTTTTGTTACTGGACCATGTGTGTCTGCATGCATTATCTGTGTAGGCCCGACCTTTATCAACTCCTTACTTTGCCTAATCCACCGACCCTGTCTCTGGCGTTTAAATGCAGTTTCAGCAGTTTCTGTAACGGGTGCTGTGTGTGATTGATTACAACAACATCCATTTCAAGCTCAGGTATATTCCCATCTTTTCTTGGGACAGGAATAACTATGTAGGGTCTAGGCTGCCTTGTAGTTGCCACACTCACTTTTTCCTTTTGTTGTTACGAACTAGGACCACATCTCTGGGGTATAATTTGGGAAGTTGAAATTCCGGAGGTTGGGTTGTTGAAGCATCTCCTTATGTGTTCTGTACTGCCCTACACCCTCGTCTCTGCAACTGTCCTGAAATTACCAAAAAAACTGGAAGCCATACAGTTGAAATAGTTTTGCATTTCCAATCCTAAAACTTCTGACGTTGGCTGAGCATCACTTCTAACTTAGGATAGAGGCATTAAAGGTGTTCTCATTTGCCTTCCTGTCACGATTTTGTGCGGCGTAAAATGGTGGTCAGAACCTGGTTGGTTCCTCAATGCATATAATGCCAGTGGTAGGCCATGCAACCACCCTTTCTTCAGAGTAAGCTTCAACTTGGCTATTCTTTCTTTTAACAGACTGTTGACCTTTTCAGAGATCCCATTTCCTTCTGGATGATAAGCTGAAGAAAACTTGTGCTTTATACCAAGCAACGAGCTGATCTGCTTGAAAACTGTACTAACAAAGTGAGGTCCATTATCTGATTTCATTACCTCACACACTCCCCATCAAGGAAACACTTCTCGCACTAAAAATGTGGCTGTACAGGTGGAGTCTGCGTGTGTGCATGACCCTGCCTCTATCCATCTAGAAAAAGGACACAATACAACAAGCAGGTATCTATATCCATTGCATAATGGTATCATGTCGACATAGTCTATATGCAAGTGCTGAAAAGGGCCATTGGGTCTTGGGATGACTCCCCTCACTATGCACAGTGAATGCCCAGCCTTGAATTGTTGGCAAACAATACAATTTACCATAAAAAATGCAACATGCTCATTAGGTTTCATACAAACCAATCCTCAGCAATAGTTACAGCAAGATTCTCCCTAGTTGTATGCGCTGGTTAGTGTAACTGTTCTAACGCTACCCTTAATAAGGCTATAGGCATTGCTGGTTTACCAGTGCTGTCTTGTCACCACAATGCTTCAGAGGGGTTTAAAGAACACCCTCTTCACTTCCACAAGTTCTTTTCCTCTTGCAGTGCCTCCCCTTGGAGCTCTACTATCTGTGTTCTAGGCATATGATTATATCCTTCCATCACAATCATCATTTCAGTCATTCTTTCATTCACTTTACAGGTCTCCACATTCATCATCCCTATATCTGTATTTGCTATAATTTTAGCCTCAGCATCTGTTGCTTGATTTCCGTGCAAGATAAAATCTGTCCCTTTCGTGTGAGCTGCGCATTTAACGACTGCTATGCCCACCGGGAGTTGTAGTGCCTTAATAAGCCTGTCCAAAAAGGCTGCATGCTGCACTGTCGTGCCGTCCACTCGGAGGTAGCCCCTCCTTTTCCAGAGCATTAATCCTGCTTGCACCGTCGACATCACATAGGCGGAGTCGCTGTACACTGTTACTTCCTGGTCTGCGTGATTCTCAATCTCGAGTATCAACGCCAATAATTCTGCAGCCTGTGCTGAATAATGAGATGGCAATCGAGAACTCACGAGCACTCGAAATTCTCCATTTGCCAGGTGTTTCACTACTGCGGCACCTGTATATCATTGCCCATCATTTTGATTGATTCTTGAAGACCCGTCAATGAAAACAATCCCTCCCCCTGCGAGTGCATTCTCTGTTACTCTATGGAGTTCATCACAGAACGCTTCATAGTTTGTGCAATCGTGCATGGGCTCTCCTTCAGTGATTGGCTCAGCTATAAACACAGCTGGGTTCACTATTTTACATCAAGCTATTTTAATCGCTGGGTTTGATATGACTACCTCATAGGCAGAAGCCCTTTGAGAAGTCAATGTGCCTTTTGGTTTTTCCAAAATTGCAAATAGTGCGTGTTCAACAAATAACGTCATAGAACATCCCATCACTATGCTTGTAGCCTTTTCTATGGCAAACGCAGTGGCTGCCAAACTTTGTTTGCATAGAAAGTGACCTCTCATTACTGGGTCCCAAATTCCACTGTAATATGCAATGGGCTTGAACCCCAATGTGGTTCTCTGTGTGAGTACTGCTGTCATAAAAGTACCATCTGTATGCGAGAGTAAAAAGAATTCCTCTGCATAGTTGGGGAGCGCTACAACTGGGGCTGTGCATATTGCGTTTTTCAATTAATCAACCCCTTCTTCCATTGCCTCAGTCCACACAATTTTTTCTTGCGTTGCGTGTGCTTTCTTCAAGGCCTGTAAAAGTGGCTGTGTATACCCATGCTCTGACATAATTACATAGTCCTAGAAAACTCTGCATCTGTTTTATCGTTTGTGGCTTAGCTGTTTTTAAAATGGCCTCAGGGGGGACCTTCTTTCCCTCATGTGAAATTAATTGGTCTATGTACAACACTTCTTGTTGACAATATTGTAACTTTTCTTAGTCAACCTTATATACTTTGTCAGCAAGTTTAATCATCAGCTGAACAGAATCATGTCTGCACTCTTCCTCTGTGGTGCTGCAAACTAAAATGTCATCTACGTATTGCAGCACAACGCTTTCTAAAGCAATATTGCTCAAGTCCATCTGGAGGACTCTGTTGAAAATTGAAGGGGACTCACAGTACCCCTGGGGCATCCTTGTGCTTTATAATCACACTTGTCTAAAAGTAAACAATGTCAAATCTTGTGAGTCTTTGTGCAATGGGATTGATAAAAATGCATTTTTCAAGTCAATCACAGTGAAATATCGTGCATCAACAGGTACATTACATAGAATTGTAGACAGTATCGGGACTAGAGGGAACTCGGCTTCTACAATTTGGTTTATTGGTCTCAAGTCTTGTTTTAGTCTCCAAGACCCCCTCTTTACTTTTTTTCACAGGGTACACTGACGTAATGCATGGTGACTCTGATGTCACTAAAATACCTTGCTCCATCATGGCGGAGATCGTCTTGAAAATGCCTTCATCTGTCTCTTGAGACATGGGATATTGCTGTGCTCGAGGTAAAATTGCTCCTGGTTTCAATTTAATCTTCACTTCCCCAACCCCTTTCAGTAAGCCTACGGCATAGGGGCCAGTGGTCCATAATGAAACAGGCACTTCCGCCATATCTTCATTAAAATATTCAGGATGCTTCTTTGCTAGCATCATTCTCTGCGGAACTTCTTTCTTGATCGCCTTTACCCAATAAGTAATGCACATTTCAAATATCACAAAATCATCAGATAGGACATCTACAAACAATTCCTCATCAGTGACATCAGTCACTCTGCAGCCTTCCTCATAGCAATTATTGTACTCCATCGTCTACCCTTATCATCAGTTGCATCAAGCAAAGCCATGTTTCCTCGGTCTATAGCTGCTTCTATGTCTAAGGGAAAAATGGGCCCCTCTTCTCAATCCATGGGTATCTGAGGTCTAAATAGAAATTCATCTGGTATCCTCATGGTTCTACCTACTAGACCTGGTAGCCATGTTAACAGAATGCATATCCCATAATGGAACACCTTGGGCTCAAGGGTTATTGCCCTAGGAGCTATCTGCCCTGCGACTGCAATAATCATTTTGCACACGTTTGAATAATGCATTCCCGGTGTTGAGCATATTCTGCCTTCATCTATAAACAAAATGGTCATATTAATATATTGACAGATGTTTGCCTTGAATAAAGCAGTGGCACCTTCATATCATATTCTCCTATGGAGACTGGTAATTCCTCTGTGAAAGGAACTCGACTTGTTGCACCTGTAAAGCCCTGAGTATTTATCGCATTGCCAGACATTAAAAATGTGCCCTCACGTATACACAAGCGCGTTGCACCCGTGTCCACTAAGAACGAAAAAGCTTTGCCTCCTGTATTTACATCTATCCTTGGTTCCTCATGAGGATTCAGTGTTACAGATAGGACTGAACTCATCAGGTCTCCCAGGGAGCTGTCCTATTGCGGGTACAGTCTCAACCCATTACTCGAGAATGGAATTCCTCCATCAACAGTAACACCTCCTATTCTACGAGTCATAGACAGTTCTGTGTTTGTGTTCTGCTGAAGTTGCATAGGAGATTGCTGCGATTGTCCTTGCGGTTGGTTACCTGTCACTTGCTGTGATTGCAAGCCTTGCTGCATTCTCGGCACTTGCTGCTGCACTGTGTGTTTCTGCGCAAATCTATTTCCGCTCTGCTATGAATATGCAGGTGGATTTGGCATTCCCTGTCTAGAAAACTGACCATTCTGCATCATTCATTGGCTTCTACACATTCGAGCCATGTGCCCTGTCATTCCACATGTCCAACATATAGCCGGTGGTCTCCCCATCTGCCCATATTGCATGTTCTGATTACCGTTTTGCATATTCTGAAAACCTTGCTGATTATTCTGCCAATTCCCATTCTTAACCTGCCAACCATATTCCTCGATATCCCCTTCCTCGTGGAGCATATCCATTATTTGTCTGATCAAACTGTCTTTGGTTATCTATCTGTGGCATGTTCACTGCCTGCCGCAAATTTTATCCACCTACGCTAGTTAACATTGCACCTTTAATGGAGTATTCTGAACCAATTTTGCTTCCTCACCTTTTTGCGTATCGTACTTTTTGCGGTTCTTTTCCTGCAGGAGTCTGCAGTAATGTGTAATGGTTAACCGGATTTCCAACCACGGTTTAGCTTCTATACCCACTAACTTCTTCAGCTGATTCTGTACCTGCTCTGGCAGTCCTTGGCATAATATATGATAAAACACAGGTATAGATTTCCCCCAAGCCTCGCAAGTTTCAAGCGTCAAAGCGGCTTGAAAACTCAGAATATAAAGCAACGGATCCTCTCCCTCTTTCATCTTTCTTGTAATTGTAGCTCCCCTTTCAGATGTGTCCTGATATAGTACCCAAAGCGCTTTCCAAATCGCTGCTCTCCAATTATTAAATGGCGCTCCATCATGCGCGGTGTTGACTGTAGTCACACCAGGGTAACCTGCCCGTGTCCGTACGTCATCAGCTCTCTCACCAAGTATGGCGATTAGAAGACCTTTAATATTCCCTATATCTAATGTATTCCCTCCTGTCATTTTTTCTAACTCATGTATACATTTTCCAGCACCGGAAGTTAAACTCGGGAGTTGACATTTTAGATTATCTCTGTCCATTTGTGGCCATCTTATATACTGCGGTCTGGCCCCTCCCTTTTCTAACAAGGGGAACTGTGACGATCAAAACTCATTCTCATCTCTCATCATTTGTCTATCTACCAACTGGTTAATATTCCCCCATTGCTGTCTACCTGGCAATGATCTTAGCCTGCTTACATAAGGCGGGGACTACACCCCTCTGACCGTGGGTTTCCCCTTATGTCGATCTGACTGTGTCAGTGGCTCTGGTGCCTTAGACATAGGTATTCTTAAATCTGACCATTTTACTCCCTTATACATAGGCGAATATTCTTGTGGATCACATATATCACTTCTCTCTTCCCTCTGGAAGGTTTCCCTTTCTTCATCTGATATTTGTATTTTGTATTTTATTTATTTATAACGCGCAAACCAACAGGCCCGGAGGCATCAGGGCGCAATTTGTACAAGGTTACAGATATGCAGGTATAACAGAGAAACATTAAACATTTACACATGGGATCCGATATGCAGGTATAACACAGAATCCTTATATACATTTACAAGAGGATCTTATATACATATGTACAGTAGTTTCAGTGCCGATAGGTGATAGTAGGGGTCGGCAAGTCAGGGTAGGTCAGGAAGAAGCGCGAAGCCGGCCTTAAAGCTGGTTGAAAAGCCAAGATCTAGTATTGGCTTTGAAGGTATTGAAAGAGTCTTCCGCTCTAATTGAAACAGGGAGGGAGTTCCATAACTTGGAAGCTAAGACGGGGAAACTTGAGCCCCCTGCTTTTTGCAATTTAAATCTGGGGATCGCTAGACAGTGGGATTGGGCTGTTCTTAGAGGTCGGGAGGTAGAATGGCGCGACAGTCGACTACCAAGGTAGATCGGGGCTTTGTTGGCTAGGCATTTGTGCGTAAGGGCGAGTGTTTTGAGTGAAATTCTCTGTTTGACAGGTAGCCAATTTAACTTACTTCTGGTTTCTGTGATGTGGTGGTGTCGGGGAATGTTTAAAGCGGCACGAATGGCGTTGTTTTGTGTCGTTTGAAGTCTGTTCAGGTTCTCTTGGCTGGTGCCAAGATAAAGAGCACATACTTCTTGTGCCCAACTTGTGTGACTTCTCTCATCATCATCTGTATTTAATGTTAGTCTGTTTAAAGACAGCTCCTTATGTCTCGCAATACAGGAGCCTTCCTCCGTGTCATACAACTGAGTGTTTTCGAGACAATCACTTTTTCCCTTCACTTGTGATTCTTTCTGGGCTTGCATTCCGTGGTATACTTTATCAATCGTTTCCCCAATACTGTGCGAGTCAAACTCATCTTCTAGATTTACTCTAGACGTACCTAGTAACGATTCGAATTCGGGAAAAAAATCCTCTATGTCTTCCGATGCTACCTGTGGATTGGGATTTTCCCCTTCCCTTTCCAAATACTCAAGATCGCGTGCTCTCTATCTTCTTTTACGTTCCATGTCGCCATCGACTTCTCCGCGCTTTCTTGCTTCCTCTCTTGCTCTGTCTTCCTCTTTATTTCCTTTCGTTCATATGCCCTTCGTATCTACTCATCCCTTCGTCTCTGTATTCTTTTCTCTCTTATCCTTTCTTGTTCATCATCTTTTATTCTTTTTCTTCCTAACCTCTCCTGTTCATCGGTTGTTCTTTGTCTATTGTCACATTTTCTTTGCTCTTCTACCCTCTCCTGTTTTTTAGCTTGCTCATCTTGATATAACTGTTCTCGTCTTTGTCTATCTTTTCGTTTCGCTCCTTCATCTTTCAATCTTTCCTCCCTTTCTTTGTCTTTTATGTCTTGTTCATCTTGATCTCCCCTTTGTCTTACATCTTCAATACTTTTGCCATCAAGTTTAAGTAAAATCTGACCTCCCAACCATTCGTTCTGTGAGAGCGTTATCTCATCAGTTTTATCCTTATCTCCCTTCCATCTCTTTATTTCTCTCCTTATATCTAGAGATGTACTTGATCAATCACTTCTCTTCTTGTCGCGTCTCTCCTTGTCCCTCGGGTCTTTGGAGGTTATATCTTTCTCGGTATCTTTCTCTGGGCCCTCGTCACTACTTTGCATAGGTGACTCATATGACGGATTGCAATATCCCGTTGCTGCTTTAAGTTCGCTTAAAGGGTATAACCCTTCGTTATTCTTAGTTTTGTCTTTTATTTCAGACGGGGCGGGTGGAGCAGAAGGCTCTTCACCCCCTCTTTGCATATATTGAGTATCCAATCTAAAGGAGGCTCCTCCTCCTTTTCGTGTTCATACATTTTCCAAAGTTAAAGTTCTAAACTCGCTAGGCGCTTTTCTAACTTTTTTGCTGTGTACGCAGCATGCAAATATGTTGTCATATGCTGCAGAACCGCTCTCGATAATGATCCGCCTTGTGGCCATGGCATAAACATTTTGTCTGCAGTCCCCTTAACCCACTCTGCACTGTATTGTTTAAGCTTAAGCGCATGTTTCGGTTGCTATTTGCAGAGATGCGCTAATGGAGTAACCTCTTCCATTTCTAACCTTCACTTTTCTCTTTGCTACCATTCGCTTATGTTTAGTTACAGTTTCCAATTCACGTCTCAATCAAACTACACTTATGAGCGAACACCAATTGTTGCAAGCTCCAATCCTGTCACAACACAATTGTTTACTTTAATTTTGCTAAAAAACAACCATCAAAGTTTAATTTTAAAGCAATCAATCTTTGCGTCTCAACTTCATGTTTCTCTGTTTCATAAAATGTTTTCTTTCAACTCTGATATTATTACACCTTTAAATCACATAAAACAAACAGACAGACTTGACAGGCCACATGTACTACTCACGATCTTCTCTTAAGACTCGTCTTACCCTCTAAATCTGCTGCGATTGGAACTTAAGCTAATTCCTTTAAGACTGTCTTTAACCAGTCTCGTCTTCTATATGTCCTGCTAAGGGGCTCTGAATTAAAGCTTCTGCTAGCACTCTTTAAAGTCTAGGAACAGGGCGTATCCTCATAGCGTGGCCACACACAAGTATTCCTCTTTTTATATTGCTCAGCCACACTCAAGTCAATATCTTGTTTTCCATATAAATATATATATTACACTCTTACTCGTGTGTTATATTTTATCCCACATCCCTCCTTTACTGTCTGTTATTTACAATGCATTCATCCCTTTGCCACACTCTTTGGTCTATTTACTCACCGTTCGCATATTTTTCCTCTTCGGACCCTCGGGATCACCGCCTTTGTTACTGTCTCTTCGAGACGCTTTTTGATCCACTTCGCGCTGATGTGGGAGGGGTTTCTATTTGAAAATAGGGGTCCCGTCAAACTGTCCCTTGCAAGGAGTTGCCTTTTCTAACCACTTCTACGGGGAGCTTCACGTCCTGTCAGCCGAATGGCAAAGGTCGTGCAATATTGCCGAGACTCTATAGGTACTTATGTCGACAGCCGATGGTTATCTTATCTAACCATCTCATCTCTGCTACCAAGTGAACTGGATGCTCCGTCCAGCCTTTTAAGATGAGTAGCGGTACCCTGGAGATAGATGGGGATGCAGATTTTATTCATACATCAATAATCAAGACGACACAAATAGTTTGGCAAAAGTTTGTCTGTTTTAATGGCAAGTATCTAAAACAGGGAGTACAACAAACATCAGCAATCGCTCGATTTTCTGACTCTAACTACTTCATTACATTAACAAACTGGGTTCTTATACCCATAACTGGTCATAACTGACATGTTGACCTGGTCATTACCAACGTCATCCTACGTGGCAAACTACAAAAACCTAATGGGAGGTGGGATTGGGTAAGTGAATAACTAAGCCTAGGTTCTATATCTGTATGGAGTAACACGAGAGAGGTAATTGGATAGTTAATATCAGGTGGGGCAACTAAGCCCTCCCTTCAAAATGGCCACTATAAACATCACTAAATGTACGACGTCCCATTGGCTACACAAGCTATAGGACCCCCAACTACGTGGTCCCCTAAAATTGTTTGGCGTCTAACCCCCGTCAGTACTGTTCCACCTACGTTTAGCAGCACACAGACTGAACGACCAGGTGTGGGTGAGCTTGTTTTAGCACCAGCTTCCCACCAATTAAAATATCATCCATCCTCACCTCAATGGTCCAGTGTCAATTAGTACTTTGAAGTTGGCCTTGAGTTTGTACTGTTCTCTGAGAATTATTAAGGAGTATGGGCACTAGCCGGCTTCCGTGTGTAGGAGTGATCACCTCGCTCGTCCAACTTACGTCTATCACATGACTGGACATCATGAAATTGAGCCTTTTCGTGTATTTGATTTTATTTTCAATAGTCCTCTGACGTCTTTGTTTTTGCTTGACCTCTATGAACAGGAGCTTCTGTTCTTTCACGTTAATTGTATCCAATGTCAGCCAATTCCAGTTTGATAAGACCTTGGCTTTCTTGGCTCAGTGAACTCCTTAGCTGAACTTTTATTCCGTTTAATTCAATTGCTTTTCTCAACTGCGACACTAAAATGAGGCCTTCTTGCTTCGTTCAGTACTGCTTATATACGTAGTGGAAACATTCATCCTTTACTTGTCCTCCATATGTATCTATAGAGGTATATATGTATATGTTGGCGCTTGCCACGGTCTAATTTATTTAAAAGCATGTGGCTAGCTTCATGATTGCTTTGCTTCTTGCGTTTCATTGCATCTGTACACGTTTAAACTAACTCAGTATCTTCATCAGGTCTGTGGCATAAGTCTCTTCATATTGATCCCAAGATGTCACTTATCCTTGGCACCTTCTTGTACTTTATAAATCGTCTGCCTCTCTGGTCTGATTATCTTTCTATATGGGTGTTGATTCAAATTTGTATGACGTCACCATTCATCTTTGCCATTTAGTTTCTCTGCTTCTTCAGGAATTTCATTCAAATGGCCATCATATTGTCTTGGGTGCAAGTATGGTTTCCTCAATGGGTACTTTACCCCCCATATTCTCTTAGGTATAGGTATTCTTATGGGTACTGCACAGAGTCCATGCTCTTTTCTCTGCTGGTTTAACTGTTCGGTAAACATCACATACTTTGGTTCATATGTTTCAGGTAATGTAGACGGGGCAGTTGGAGTGGGGGTACTTGGCTCATCCTCTACAAGAGTATCATTTTCCTTTGCCCCATTTCAAAAACCATTGCTGTACCAAGCAAGAAGAAAGTAAACTGATTCAAAAGAGCATTGAAAAATAACAAAAAGATGAAAGTTGTTTAAAGGAATAAAGGCTACACAGAAAACGAATGCTAGAATTGAAAAGGCTATTTTGTTTTCAGGTGCAACATGTAAATCTCTTCTGAGCCCAAAACAGACATGTCCCGAGTTGCTCGGCAGAATTTGCAAGTGCTGTCCCCCATTTCAGGTCTGCTTGGCTCCTTATCTGGGCAGGAGATCTCTTTGAGGCTCCTGCATAGTAGTTATTTATGACTGCTTTGTTCCACAGGGCCAGCCCGAGTGGGTGCAGTGCTTAAAAACAAATACACTATTAGATCAGAATTTTGGTCAATTCAAGATTACAAGGACAACATGGCAAATGCCATCACAGCCTCATGGTGTCAGAAACCATATGTTGACAGTGATACAATCTCTGCAGTGTCATTAACTCAGCTTTGGGCCTCTCAAGAGTGATTGATCAGTTTATTGCAGGCTAAATCAACATTCAGCCCAGAGACTACAGATGCTCTGAACCACGTGGTTGCAAGTAAATAGAGAAATGAACCTGAGCCACCCTATGTATAAATATATGCCCATTGACTTACATTACAAATGTAATTTCTATTCATTAACTTTTAGACCTTGATACTTAAAGGGTTGTGACAAACTCATTTTAAAGCTGTTCTCAGTGCAATGGTGTTGACACCATTTGTATCTGGCAAACTCACAGGTGTTTCTAGCTGCCCTGCAAATGTTATAAATCTAAAAGCTGGGAAACTAATGGCTTATTAAATTAGATACCTTATTAGGAAGTTTCATATTCCCAACTATATTAGGTTTTGGAAAAAGGGTGAAAGACCATAGCTTGCACTTACAATAACTTGCCGATGTGAAAGTTAGTTCCACCTATCCATGATTAGAGGAGCATTGATATATATATATATATATATATATATATATATATATATATATATATATATATATATATATATATATATATATATATATATGTATATATATGTATATATATAATACATTTTGCCATGTAGGGACTTGAGTAAAAAAGCTGTCATGTAAAAAAATTGTACATGACAGAAGGTGTGTACCTCTTCACTTCCTTTCAATCATGGAACTACCAGGGCCTATCGGCAGACAGGGGTGGAACCGGGGAGGAGAGGAGAACTGCAGAGATCCAATGAAAATTTGAGGCTAATAAGTTGACACCTCCTATTCTTAATATTTCATGGGAGGGACTTAGGCATTGAAAAAAGCACTTGCTCGATGGAGACAGCGAGGCAAGAGACACAAAAAAAGTCCCCTAAAAAAACATTTTAGAGGGAGAGCTGCTAAACATCTTGAAAGAGAGGCCTAAAATTCACCTGGGTGAATCCTGAGACAGCTGCTTGACCTTACTTGGGTGGAGAGGCCATAACATTGATGGAGCCTTAATTTTGCATGGGAGAGAGAAAATGGGAAGGCCAAAAGATGACTGGGCCCTGTTCTTGAGGAGAGCCATATGAGGGATGGATGCTGGGACTATCTTTGCAGCTGCCTGTTTCCAGACCTGTTCTTCCCCCACAGAGGAGCCTGGCTGTCTTTCCTGAGTGCCCTAAAACGGAGGTTCAATGGAAGTAAATTGATCCATTTGAAACCAAGTGTTTGGGTGGATCTGCCTGCCTTATTATCTGCCCTTCATAGTGGATTGGGGGCAAATTGTGTAGACCCTTAGCATATTTGACTGAATCTTAATTTAATTAACTCCCAATCCACGCAGGGGGAAGCAGGAGGAGTTTGAAACTTCCACCCTCTTTTCTAGCGGAAATTAAGTTAAAGTCATGTAAAGTAATTGGGTGCCTTTATTTTTCCTGTCCATCCCAGATTTATCTATGAACAGGGATGTCCTTGCCACCAAACACAATGTATAATTGTCACCATTCTCAAACCTTGCCTTGAAAAGAAAAAGCTGTTTGTTCCAAAACGAAATTCCCAATTGTCAACACTCCTTAAACATTGGATAAAAACAAAGGCGTGCCCTTGACCCAAAACGAAATTCCTAAACTGTCCCCACCCCCTAGATCTGGTCTTTGAACAGATGGGTGCTGCATATAACAGATGCCTGGGTTTTGGTGTTCGGGGTAAGAAATGCTTTGCAAAAGTGAAACCAAGTGTCATTCTCCTTTGAAAAATATACACTGTTTCCTGAGAGTGAGCAAGGGACCCTGATAGCAGAACGATTTTTCTATTGCTTTTGTGGTGAAGAAAGAAAGGCTCTAAAAATAAAAACGTATCTTCAAAGTCTGTGTGATTGCCAAATGCTTGCATTTTAAATTGTGCAGGGAAACTCCATGTATCAAGCACTTTGTGTGTAATGTGTAACTTGTTTTAAAATAATCAAAACTGTGCTTTGTTTTCAATCTAAATTTTATCAGTAATATTTACCCGTTTAGTACAAAAACAAGAAGTGCTTTTCTGTAGAAGCTTTGTTTTGTGCCACAGAGAAGATGGCACATGCAACCATTAAAGGAAATGTATTGAACATATACTTTAAATAAATATTTATTCTCTCCATACTCCGGCCTGGTTCTTGGCTCATTGTTGGCACAGGGGGAGGGATCTACGTGGCTCTATATGAGTCATAGATAGGGCTTCCTGAACCCAAAATCAATTATCTATTGTGAGCCCTCTTAATTAGGGGGGACTCTCAATGTTGAGCGTGGTCTTCCAATATATCTTTACAGTATTTTGTCTTGCACACTTTTTTCTAAGGGGAAGGTCAATTGAACTACATTTGTATATTTAACTTTAAGATATATCTTCACTTACTGTGCATATATTCATGGGTGATAGCTTTTGATTTTTGCTATGGGGCAAAAGTACCTGGGCATATATTATTCTTGCAGCAAGTCATTTTTCCCCTTTTCCATGCTGCTTAAATGCGGTTAGTTGGGGTCATTCGATGTATCGCAACAGTCACTAAGAGCCCGGCCATAAAACAAGGGGCTTATAGCATGCTGCTTAGCCAAAGTGTGTGATCCATAGCAAATAATGTAATCTCACTGCATATTGCTTAAAAACATTGTCAGTATTCTCAGCCTACAATCTTCTATACATAACAAAACCAGTGTCAAAACAGGTCAAAACCAGTTTGTGATTGATGAACGCCTTTGAGCAATGGGTTGCAAGTGTTTTAAAACAAAGAGTGTCCGTGCCCACCGACCATGGCCAAAGGCCTGGCCGTGCCACTGGCCATTGCCGAGGGCCATGGTAGTGGTCTGGTAGTGTTTTAAAATGAACAGTGATCACAGTCGTAGGCCGTGGCCACTGACCATATGCGGAAAACATCTATTGAATACCAAAACCATTGAAATTCAAGGAAAAAACTTTAGTTTCAGGGACGTTAAGGTGAGAACTTAACGCAACAAACCCCCTGAAATTCAGCTAAAGCCACCTTAACTTCACGCCCCCTGTTGCACAGCCTATGACCACAATGATGACATCACAGATGACATCACTAATGGTATCATCTTTGACATCACTCATGACATTGCTGATGGCATCACTGGTGATATCGCTAATAACATCATATATGACATCAATGATTATTTAAATAATGGCATCAGACAGAAGATCAATCTAGTTGTTTGCCCATATTTAGACCACCCTTACGTTTCTACATATGTGATATTAGCATTTTAGAAAAGTTCATAACAATGAGTACATTTTTTAAAACAGTAAACAGCAACAGATGCATCATATCACTACTTGTGAAGCTTTCCCTTGTAGTACTTTGGTAAAAGATGATATCTGAATTATACATAGTACACTGCGTAGAATGTTCCTGTTTGTGCCAAAAATATGTAAGCCATGTCCACTATAATATAATCTGTATATATATATTTACAAAAGAAATGAGTAGAATTATATAGAGACACATGTTGAACCCTAGTTATTTACTACATTTTAAAATAAGCATATGTAAATACTTAATTGTTTTATTGTAAGAAAAATGTGGACACGTATCTTTTTCTAAATGACATGAGAAGTGCTTTAAAATAAGGAACAACTATGTTTTTGGATATATTTTAAGATGTTCATACATGGTTATTGAAAAACGTTATTATCACTCTAAACGTATATATGTGTAGAAAAGGAATGGAGTTTTAAAATGTAACATTTGCTTGAAAACATGTACGTAATATATATTTCGAAGGGATTGTGTCCTCCGACGTATTCCTTATCTTTGATAGATCATCTCCCAGCTTGCTGGCCTCTGAAACATTTTTTCAGTAGAGGGCGCTGCGCGTCAACGTCCCTCGAGCCGATGTCCCTCGACGGCCTCCATATCGGCGTCAACATCACCACGCGTATAAATAGACTCGTGCAGCGTCCCTTGCTCAGTTCTGTTTTTCCGCGCTTCGTGGGGCCTCGGAATATCGTTGCTCAGTTCTTCAGTCAAATATATCAATATATTCCTCGTGAATACCGACTCGTACTCGATGGCTTCCTCACCCGAACCGACGACTCCACGGTCCGGCTTCAAAAAATGTCAAGACTGTGGAATGAAAATGTCGTTGACGGATCCTCACAGGATCTGTTTGTGGTGCCTGGGAATCAAGCACCATTGTTCGGAGTGCGAGGACTGCATGTCCATGACGACGAAAGCCTTGAAGGAGCGTAAGGGGAAGCTCGAGAGAGGTAAGGCAGTTAAAATGTCTTCGAAAGTTTCCTCGGCGGAGTCGAGACATTCGTCTCCTCGCCATCACAAAAGACATTCTCGTTCTAGGTCTCGAAGCAGGTCCCATCACTCTTCGAGATCTAAGCATTCAAAAAAGAGACGTCGAAGATCCCCTTCCTCGTCTTCGTCTTCTTCCGTTTCCCCAAAAAGGGTTCCTGCCCCACAAAACATAGCTCTCAGGCTGAGTGGGAGGAATTCAGGAAAAAGATGCTAAGTGTCATCGAGAAAGCGGCATCGACTCCCTCGAAGACTGCTGAGGGTGATACCCTGGGTAAAAGACCCGAAAAATCAAAAAGCCGTGAGTCGCAGTACCCGGCGAAAGAAGCCACTCGAGAGCATCACGAACCCGCAACTCGACGCCGTCGTCGAAGATCCCTTCGACTCATAGATCGGCATCGTCAACGCCATTATCGAAGAGTTCTTCGACGCACAGGTCAGTCGGGTTGACGCCGTCTTCGAAGCCGACGTCGACGCTGAGAAAGGGTAAACCCACAGCCACCTCACAGCCAGTGGCCATACCCAGAGCCTCGAGCACGAGAATGTCGTCGACAACCTTGAGTAGAATCCCGATACTCTCGAGTTCATCAAGGCCTCTACCACCTTTCTCAACACCTTTTTCGATGGCTTCGAAGCCTTTAACATCCGCGTCGTCGACGTTTTCTCAGCCAATCATGACAAATTTGGCTCCTTCTGCTCTGGAAATGGGATTTATACCATTTTCAAGACCTGATCACTCCAGTGTCTTATCTTCTATTTATGAAGAAGGGGAGGATTCGGATCAGGAAAGACCTTTTGAGTTGCAGGGATCTGCAACTCCTGCACCAGAGGAATTTACCTCTGAGGAAGGTAGGTTGTAAGACCTCCATGAAACCCTACAGGAAGCAAGTGGGTTGGACACTTCCCCAGAAGTGGAATTTGCTACGCCAGACCCAGGGGAACATGCTGATACCCCTTATAGAACCTTGATGGCAAGGATAATAGAGTTTATGGGATGGTCCACACCCTCACCTGCTTTTCAGCAAGACGACCTCACAGACATCTTGGTCAAAGGTCCACAGGAGGATCCTGTGGTGCCATTTCATGCGGCATTACAAAGGAGAATATTGGCAAACTGGGAAACACCTGAGGTAATCCCGGCAGTTAACAAAAAATGATCAGCTAAATATCGGGTGTCTTCTGCTGACCCTGAATATTTATCCAAACACCCAACTCTGGAGAGTCTGGTTGTTCAGGCAGCTACTTCAGCAGGTAGTAAATCGGCTTACCCTACTGTTCCACAGGACAGGGATGATAAGAGATATGACTCTATGGCCAAAAAAGTATTTTCCGCATGTAGTATGGCGTTGAAATCCATCAATGCTACTTGTACGCTCGCACGGTTCAGCCACACACTTTGGGAGTGTGCTTCATCAGCGGCTGACTACCTCCCGGAGGGAGAAGAAAGGGAAGCGTTTCTCAACATCATTAAGGATGGTAAGGACGCAATGTGCGAATCCCTTCAGACTGGCATCGATTCTGCTGACAGTATCAGCAGGGCCATGGCAGCAAGTACAACAACCAGGAGATTTGCTTGGTTGTGAAAGTCTGGTTTTGCTCCAGATGTGCAAAGCAGACTCTTGAATATGCCCTTTGACGGCTCTTCTTTGTTTGGTAAGAAGGCGGATGACAGTTTAGAAAAACTACAAACATCAAAATCCTTAGGAGCTGCAATCCGTCAGACACCATATCGCCTCTCAGGGACCTCTTCGAGAGGTAAGTCCTTTCGCTTCTATTCCGCATTCGGAAAGGGCAGAGGACAGCCGGTTCAAAGGGGTCAGAAGAAATTCACCCGAGGTGGACGGGGTAAAAACACAAAAGCCACAGCAGGTGCCTCTTTACCCTCGGCATCTGCATCAGCCGCCTCCAAAGCGCTCCGAGGACTATCTTCACAAAACACCAGAAGGGGGCAGGTTAACTCAACATCTGACGGGATGGCAGGCTATTACGTCAGATGCTTGGGCATTGGAGACAGTTGCCCAAGGTTACTGCCTGCCTTTTCTACGCATCCCTCGGAGTCATCCACCGGGGAACAGCTCTCTGAAGGTTCCAGATCTGCTCCTCTTGCAGGAAATTGTAGACCTGCTAGAGAAAGGTGCCATAGAACCGGTACCTGTAGCGGAAAGGAACAAGGGCTGGTACTCCCCCTACTTTCTCATACCGAAGAAAGACGGAGGACTGAGACCTATCTTGGACTTACGAGAATTGAACAAGTTCCTCAGGAAGGACAAGTTCAAGATGGTAACTCTCTCTCAGATCCTTCAGGCCCTCCAGCTCCAGGAATGGCTGGTATCTCTGGACCTCCAGGATGCTTATTTCCATGTGCCAATCCATCTCAAACACAGGAAATACCTGAGGTTCGCAATTGGCGGCTCTCATTATCAATTTCAAGTTCTGCCATTTGGGCTGACCTCCGCCCGAGGGTCTTCACCAAGCTAATGTCGGTAGTGGCTGCAAGTCTAAGGAGGGAAGGGATCCACGTCTACCCCTACCTGGACGATTGGCTGATCAGTGCTGTATCTTCGGAACAAGCTCAGATCCAGCTAGATTATGTCTGCCACTTCCTTCACAAACTGGGTTTCTCCCTCAATTTAAAGAAATCACATGATACCATCACAGAGACTCCAGTTCATTGGAGCGGTCCTGGACACTTCCCTGGGAAAAGCCTCGCCACCAGAGGTGAGGGCTCAAGATATTCTGCAGATGGTCACCAAGCTTCAAAATGCCCAACATCTCCCAGCCTTCGACTTTTTGAGGTTGCTAGGCCTCATGGCATCCTGCATCTTCCTTGTGCCAGAGGCTCGGCTGAGAATGAGATCTCTTCAGTGAGCACTGAGAACTCAGTGGTCGCAATTCTCAGGGAGAATGACTGACCTCCTTCAGATTCCGGACAAGGTGGCTCGAGACCTTCAGTGGTGGGCCTGCCAGAAAAACATCTTGAAGGGGGAACTGTTTTGGCAACCATGGCCGGAGATAACAGTAGTCACAGATGCCTCACTCACGGGGTAGGGAGCCCATACCAACCACTTGACCATCAGTGGTCGTTGGTCTCCATCGGAGTCCAGACTACATATCAACCTGTTAGAGCTGAGAGCAATCAGACTAGCACTGAAAGCTTTTCTGCCATCTGTACAAGGGAAAAATGTCCTGATAATGACGGACAACACAGTGGCCATGCACTACCTCAACAAACGAGGAGGCGTAGGATCATTGCCACTGTGCAGAGAGGCAATGCTCTGGTTTTGGGCAATTCAAGAAGGAATCTCAGTCCACGTAGCCGGAGAGAAGAACTTGACGGCGGACCCTCTGAGCAGGCAGGGCACAGTCTCCCACGAGTAGGAACTAGCTCAGGAAGTCCTTCAGGAGATCTTCGCCCTTTGGGGAACCCCTCAAGTGGATCTGTTTGCCACCAGTACCAACAGAAAGTGCGATCTGTTTTGTTCAAGGGAATTTCCGCCGAGAGGAGCTCTAGGGGATGCGTTCGTAGTGGACTTGGAGTTTCCACTCCTGTACGCGTTTCCACAAGTCCCTGTCATTCCTCAAATGATCAGGAGGTTGAGAAGATTCCAGAGAACCATGATCCTAATTGCCCCAGACAGGGCCAGGAGAACGTGGTACCCGGACCTTCTGGACATGTCCATCTGCCCTCCAATTCGTCTTCCACTCAGGGAGAATCTTCACTCACAGAAGGGAGGTCAGGTTCTCCATCCAGACATCCGAACCCTCAACCTTCACGCCTGGCTTCTGAAAGGTTGAGATACAAGGATTGGGACCACCCTAATGACATCATGGAAGTGTTGCTTTCGGCCAGAAGGCCAGCAACAAAGTCTTTATACCGCTGCCGTTGGAACACGTTTTGCAGCTGGTGTAGAGAAGAGAATATCGACCCCTTTTCATGTGGTACACCTACTTGGCAAATTCAGGCCTTCAAGTTGGCACTATCAAGGGCTATCTCGCAGCGCTATCGATCTTCAAGCGCACTGCAGAGGAGCCTTCGTATTTCAAATTACCCTTAGTAATACAATTTCTAAAGGGATTAACTAATGTCTACCCTCCAAGACCTTTCCAGGTTCCTTAATGGGGCTTAAATTTAGTCTTAAATTTCCTGATGGGTACTCCTTTCGAACCACTCCACTCTTGTTTGCTAAGGTTTCTCACCCTTAAAACTGTCTTATTAGTGGCTTTAACATCTGCTAGAAGGGTGAGCGAATTACAAGCTCTATCTTGTAAACCCCCTCATACAATTTTTCATAAAGAGAAGGTTGTCCTACAGGTGAAGCCTAATTTCCTCCCAAAGGTGTTTTCTGAATTCCACATCACTCAGAAAATTACTTTACCTTCATTCTATCCGCATCCCCATCCAGGGAAAGAGGAAGAAAGGCTACTTAGGCTGGACCCAAGGCGGGCTTTAAGCTTTTTTAGGCAAGCAGACCAACTGTTCGTGGGTTACTGAGGGCACAAGTTAGGACTACCGATAACAAAACAAACTATTTCCAGATGGATTATTTTGGCCATTCTGGAATGTTACAAACTGGCAGGGAAAGAGCCTCCTCAACATCTTAGGGCTCATTCAACCAGGGGTATCGCAGCCTCCTCGGCCCTCAAAAGAGGGGTTCCGGTTCGAGACATATGTGCGGCTGCCACATGGTCGTCCGCACATACCTTCACACGATTTTACAACCTGGATTCCTCCTCTAGTCAAGAGACTAGGTTTGGCAAAGCCATATTACATTTGGTTCATTCCTAAAAGGAAACATGGCGTTTTACTCCCACCTCCAATTGCACACCACTGCTATGGGATTCTATCAAAGATAAGGAATACGTCGGAGGACACAATCCCTTCGAAGAACAAGTTACTTCTTTCCTTGTAACGTTCTTTCGATGGGATGTTCCTCCGACGTATTCCTTATCGACCCTCCCATTCATCCCCGCAGTAATACTTCCCTTGTGGTTGCAGCTTACGCTCCTTCAAGGTCAATAACCAATTCATGTAAAACAACTGTTAACGTCAAAACGGAACTGAGCAACGGACGCTGCGCAAGTCTATTTATACGTGTGGTGATGTCGACACCGATACGGAGGCCGTCGAGGGACATCGGCTCGAGGGACGTCGACGCGCAGCGCCCTCTACTGAAACAAATTTTCCGAGGCCAGCAAGCTGGGAGATGATCTATCAAAGATAAGGAATACGTTGGAGGAACATCCCATCGAAAGAACGTTACAAAGTAAGAAGTAACTTGTTCTTCTTTCTGTGTCTTTTGTGATTAACATGATAAAATTGAAATAAAACATGCTGTAAAAAGTAAAAGTAATCTTTAAATAGTATCCACTTTTTTAATACATTCACTTTTGTGTATGTCGTAGATGATGTCATTAGTGATGTCACCAGTGATGTCATCAGTGAAGTCATCTGTGATGCCATTATTGTGGTCATAGGCTGCATAACAGGGGGCACGAAGTTAAGGTGCCTTTTGCCGAATTTCAGGGGTTTTGTTGCGTTATGTTCTCACCTTAACATCCCTGCAACTGAAGTTTTTTCCTTGAATATATATGCAATTGCATTATACACATTGTGGTGAGCACGGCAATATGCTAGTTATACAAATGGTAGCCCACTCTCATGCAATTTATACCCAGGCTACAGGACACAACCATGTGCAGAATTGTAACTTCAAAGTGCTTTTGTGTGTATGAGGTCTTCTGTTTACTGTTAGTATAGTTAGTATAAGAATATGCATGTTTGTGGGGAACTGGGGGTGAGCGGAAGTGATAAGTGGACTGTCAAATACATAAAATTATGCCGATAAAATTCTGCACGATAATTATGGTGTTTTCATGCTGGCCCTGATGCAGGCTATGCCTTTGGGAGCCATGAAGGGTATTCCAGTTGCAAGAGGCGATTCATGAAGTGTGTTTTAAATTCTGACAATAAGGTAGTCAGCCTCAAGCCAAGGGGAGATATATCAGGGGATCAGGGGCAGGGAGCTGAATCGTGAGGTTAAGCAAAAGGAGTGCCCCATGTGGTGCAACTCTGTTGGGAACCTGAATGACAGGGGTAGCTAAGAGAGTAGGAGACTTAAAATTGATTTACTGTCACAAATGGCTTGACTAATTCCACACATTTTTCAGACTGCTAAGTGATCGGACTAAGGGAGATCCCTCCCATGGGCTCCCTCCACCCTGTTCCAGGTTCTCCTATACCCCAATGGTACAAAGAACTAGTGATTGGTAACCCCTACTGTCCAAGCTATCCTACTCTATTGGAGAGTACCTAAAGTCTGCACCCTTACCTACCTTTTTCCTTCCCAGACTTTATAAGGATACCCTCATCCCCTGATGCCCCACAATAGCATCAACAATGTTAAAGAGGATCCCTCTACCCTCACACATACTCTCATTCTTTCTCTCACTCCTTCCCCTGCTCTTGCCCTTTCTTATGTATCTCCATTGTTTTCCTCAGACTCTCTCCTTACTCACCTCTGTTTCCTTTTTATCCTCTGTCTCTTTCTATTTATCTTGCTACTCCCTTCTCCTCTTCTCCTGCCTGTCTCTCTCATTCTCTGCTCCTCTATCCCTATGTTTTTCTCACACTCTTCCATTCTCTCTGTCTACACTGTCCCTCTTCCCACTACTCTGTCTTTTCTCCCACCTCTCTCCTCTTCCCTCCAATGTTCTTGCGCTCCTTTCTCTTGCTCCCCCTCCTCCAACTAAACTGTTCTATCGCCAACATCTGCACCTATCTCCTCTCTCTTTCACTCACACTTCCTCTTTGTGTTTAACACCCCCTCTCTCTTTTTACCAATCTCAACTTCCACTATCTATGTTCACACTTTTCTATTGCACACCCTCTCTCTGTATTACCACTCACTCTAACATGCACTCTCACCGCCACAACTTCAATCCTTTTGTTTGGTTGCTGCTGTGCTGAATTCTGGATTTGGAGGTCCTGAAAATGGTAAAAGAAAACAGACCATAAACAATACAGCCAACTTGTCAACACAAACGTGTCACACAGTGGCAGTTTAGGGTGGGATACATTCTGGATTTATATTACAGATCTAAAGAAAATAAAGCATACACACGACATTCTGAATATTAGCTCAAAATGTCCAGCCTAGTACAAATGATCAACAAAGGTTAAAGATTTTCAATTGCTTAGGGAGACTGTGCTTATAGCATCACATAAGGTAAATGCTTACAGGTTCCTTTAAAGAACCCTACCTATCTCCAGACTCCAAGGCACCACTCAAGCGATTCCAACATACAGGTTCCACCACCAAAGATGAGCAGGAGGGTTGCTGTACGAAAGATCTTTACACCCTATGGTGAATGCCATGAATGGAGGGGGTGAGCAAACAGGGTATGCAAAAGTGCTCCAGGAACCCTGAACAAGACAACTAGTGACCCAAGATAGATCTGAAGAATGGGGGAAGCAAATCACACCTGATGCTGCTCCTGAAGAGGCCCAGAGGTCACTCAGCACTGACAGCAATTAGGACTCGCCAGTCCCCCCCCAAAATATATGTGTCGAAGTGGCAGGGGTGGATGCAAAAAAGTCTCATCCAAAAAGAAAAAGGCTATAACACTGGGCATGAAGCCATTGCGTGCTTTGAGGATTAAACCAAAGAATGGCTAATGGACACTGTTATCTACTATGAGTCCACTTGTCTGATGTCTGAAGGAAGGGGAAAATATAGTTGTGGTGGGGAGGGTGATGAAGGGATTCCCCACATACTCTAGACTGATTGGGACTAGTTTCCGGGTCAGGATGTTCGTGGAGAGCAATGTGAGGCGGGTCTGGTTCTTGCAGATGTGGAGAGAGTTTCTATATGCAGCAGGGGCTGCTGAGTTGCTCAAAGTGGGCAGATGGATGTGGCTGTTGAAGTGGACCCACATTTATGCCTGAGGATGGGCGCATGATGTTTTTAGGAAGGCACAAGACAGAAGAGGGAAAGTGTTTGGATGCCATGTTTGATGGAATATCCCCCCTTTACTTCGACTATAAAACGTCCCCTTCCCTTAGTTCTTCTACATTCACTTTGCCAGACATTTACTTTGTCATTCATTTACTTCTTGATTTTGCTTCGTCTGCATATTCACATTGTCAAGATGGCAATGGATGTGGTTAAGGTTAGTTGAAAGGGTAGGGTTGGAATCAAGGGAGGTTAGGGGATGAATATGGGCTAGAAAAGAAGGAGGGGTACATAGGTCTCCTCCTGAAATGAAGAAGTGAATGTTAGGAGAAGTGAAAGAAAGAAGAAGGGAAGGTTTGGAGAAGTAAAAGTGACAAAGTGCATAGATGACAAAGTGAATGCAGGGGAAGTTAAGACATACATCCAGATGATGGGAAGTAGATTGTTTTTGTTAACGTCATGGTCAGCTTTGGGTAGAACAAGTTTGTCTCTTGCTGAATCATGGTGGTGCTGTTGCTCACTTGTTCTTGGATGTCAGTGTTAAGGGAAGGAAACAAGAAGATGATTTATGTGTCATCGGCAAAAAGATGGTAGGAGAACACAATTAAGCAGATGATACCACCTCGTTTGTGGTTCAGGAAGAGAAAAGCAGAAGTACATAACAGAGTTTATGGGATGCTCATTGAGAGAAGGGTTGATGTGGGATTAGATTAGAGGAGCATCATGGCACTGAGTAGGATTATTCTGACTGGTATTAGGCACACTGGGGGGGACACTGTGCCAAGATGCCGTGGTTGAATATCTTGACTAGCGGGCTGTTACGAACGACTTCTTTGAAGGTTGTCTGATTATTTGTATATATCAGTTAGGTGACACCCTATCCAAGGGAGCTTAAAAATCCATCCCCAAACAAGATTATTATAATCAATCCATCTTTGTTGATTTTCAGTTTTCTAGTCTCAGACAACCCTCACTTTAATGATTTAGTCTGGAAGAAAAAACAAGCTGATATGCAATTACTATTTGTTTCTCAAATAAAATGGCATCAAAATAATGTGACTGATGAACCCCCACTTTTATTACAATGGGTCCAAACCCATACAGTCTAAACCAAATCTTATATTTGTCTCAACTTTGTCTGTAGACACACAATTTGGCATTGATGGTTTCATAGAAAATTAAATCAAACAATCAACAGAAGTGAATTATACTTACTTTAAACCCACCTCTACCCTGAATTTAAAAAAGGTAAAGAAGTTCTCAGAATAAAGTTTAAAGCAAAACAATTTACTGCAGTTACATCTCATCTCAAATATGAATCACCACAACTTGGGCTGATTTAAATCTAAAATGTTATATTCTATATATGACAAACGATTGGTTCCTAGCTTGGGTATAAACACAACTTGACTGTACCTTGTACAATGTTGGATATGTTGGAAATAATTGTAAATGTTTGTATTTCTCAGGATTTCTGTTGTTTCTGGAATGCTGGGACAGCAGGCCATAACCCACCTGTTGTTTTGAAGAATTAGGTTCACCCTTGCAACACTCCAGTTCAATATGTTCATTAAGGGATAGAGTTCAGCTATTTTATTGAATATGGCAGACACCAATCATAGTACTTGTTATTCCATGTTCAGTTTGAGAGGTTTACAGTTTCTACAAATCCCAAATTGCAGAAGAAATTCTCAACGCTATGAGGATACCTGGGGTTTCAGTTCTAATTAAAAATCATAAAGCAATACACCTTACACTATATGCTCCTTTTCAGTGATATAACTCTATTCTCCTTTTTAGGGATATAACTTTTAAACAGGGCTCGCAAAAATACCTTTAAATTATATCTGGGATTTGTTAATTCTCAGGAAAAATGTCAGAATAATCCTGTGGCATAGGTACTCACTTGTTGTCTGTCTTTCAACGGCCCAGGACAGGTATGGATACCATCTGGCCTCAAGCAGCTGCATCAGGTAAGCTGTTTCTTGAGTATGTGCACCTGCTCCAAAATCATCCACAGGTAATCTATTTCTGATTTAGGAAAAGCCTCTGCATTCCGTCCAGTCTGTATAAGGCCCTTTTAAGAAGATGTCACCATCAGCCACATCCATTTGGAATTCAATCTGTTTTCACTTCTATTAGACGGGCTCTCTTTCTCCTTTGTTTTCCCATCAACTATCTCTTCTTCCTCTGTATTTGAGCACAAATTCCCAGCAAGTTCTACCCAAAAGGGAAAGGTTAGTACATCTGATTCCTATTGGTCAGTGTTTTTGATTTGTATCCAGACCTATGGGAATAGAACACATCTCACATCCACTCCTTTCCTATTGGCTCTTTCACATATGAGGGCTGGATACAGGAGTTCATGTTTTAAAAGTTAGTTTCAGTTCCTCATAAGCCCTCCTCTCTGTATCTGACATCACTGAATGAAAGATGTTAGGCAGAAAAATTCCAACGTGTTGCCGACGCAAGAGGACCATTTGGAGAGTTTGTAGGAGGGATTTAACCCGCAACCACCATACGCTTTTTGATGAAAGGTTTGCATGACCCTAAACAAAAACTGAAAGCTACTATTGCCTTGATTGAAAAAGGCACATGTACGTGCCGAAACACGTGGGTCAATGAAGGGCCACCATGTTAAAATAAAAAGCAAAACATTTGCACAGAGCAATTACTACAGCAGTTCTGTTTTTCTAAAGTGGCATGGCTAATGTGTGAAAGCTTTTTTGGATTTATTCTATAACTATATGTTCTCTGTATCTCACATTAAAATGCATCTCAATGTGTCCAATGTCTCTTCCATGGGCAGCTGCAAAGTTCTCATTTTAATATTTTAGGTGCAAATCTTCACTTAATACCAATAATTTTCATTCATATGTAGGACTCAAGAAGGGCCAAACCAGGTGTAACTGTGTACTGCCAGACTGCTGGTGTCTGCCCATGCACCCCAATGAGGGTATTCCTCTAAAGGAATAGGGGAACATTGGTTCCTGGCTCCCTTGTGAAGACTACAGTGTCCAGCATTCCATGCAGAAAGTGCACTAAACACCTACACCGCCTTCTGAAAAGTGCATGAGGCTCGAAACCATTAGGAGGATGACAACACTGAACTTGTGATGTGAACTGGGAGCAAGACTGCACCCCCTCATCCACCTAAGCTATACACATCGATTTGGAGCTCCTGACTTCAAGGGGGATGCGCCTGGATAAAACATGCCCCGACATGGACTGCCACGCTGCTGGTGTCCTCTCCCACCGCCGCTTAGGGAATTTTACTAAAGGAATGGGGGAGAGTTGGTTTCTGGTTCTTCGTTGAAGACAACAGTGACCAGCATTCCATGCAGCATATGTCCTAAACACCCGCACCTGAACAGCCTCCCAGAAGAGTGCATGAGTCACAAAAACATTTGGAGAAGAACAACACTGAACAGGTAATGTTAACAGGGAACCAGATTATGCCCGTCACCCATCCAAGGCACACACAATAGATTCTGTTTGGCCAGTTTTTTTTAGACATAGGGCCTCATTACAATTGTGCCAGTCCAGAAACAATGGTGCTGGAAAGGTTACCAGCACTGTTGTTTCCAGATCGGCACACTACAACTCTGGTGGGCAAAATGGCACCGTTGTTAACGGGGCCGGTGCTCCCGTGTCCCCATTCCCATGGAGTCCCATGGGAATGGGGATTAACAAAATTACCAGCACCTGACTTCCCGGCCACCAGACTCAGAATAGTCAGTTAGTACCGGGAAGTCAGGTGTCAGTAATTTTTTATGGGTCCGAAGGCAGTAATGAGGCCCGTAGTTTGATGAATTCTGCAGAATCCTCAGAGAAATCCTAGCTGAAGTCTCCTCCAAGGTGGCCGTGAGGAAGGCAGCCGCTACCTGTCTTTGACCTTGGGGGTGGTAGTAGCCAGGAGGATCACCTGGTAGGAGAAGGACCCCAAGGGAATAGGAAGGTTCCGCTAGGAGAGGCTCAGTATGTGTCTTCTTCAGAAGAGGACGTTTTCATGTTCCCAGAATATTTAATGGATTTCTGTCAAAGTAAGTTCACCCTTCCCAAAGCTATTCCACTGTCAATTATAAAAAGCATGATGACCAATATGAGAATAATATATGTAAGAATTCCAACAGTAACTCCTTAGGGTTCGATACTTATAATTATCCATCAGGTTTGGGTTATGAAGACGAGGAAAAAAAACGTACCTCCTTTAAAAACCTACTCAGTAAACAGTAAATTACACAAAGTAGAAATTGAGGCTTTTAATGGAAAAATAAACAAAAACACTGGGGACTTCAAGACCCACAATATCCTAAGTACTGGGACGAGGAGGAGGGATGCAGAGGCACTAAACTGCAAAGTGGTTTAGTGGTTTCAATGACCAACACCTGAGCGGGACTTTTGAATATATAATGCCACCTCAAGTGCAGGCCATTAGAACAAGAAGGTGGAGAGGCAGAAGAAGTTGCAGGCCGCAGTTGCAGCAGCAGGATTGAAAAGCCGTAGTCACTGGAGCCGCTACTGGATCGGAAGCGGGTTCGGGTCCTGAGAGGGTCTTCGTGTTTGCGGATCAAAAGTGCAGAGGTCACACAGTGGGAAGCACTGATTTGGAAGGCTTTCCCCGTGGAGAGAAAGAGACTCTCCTGGTTGTGTGTCTTGCTCCGGTGGCCGGCGAGTACCAGAGCACTTTAGGAGCAAGAATAGCTCCTTACCCGGGCGGCGCGAGCCACGGGAAATTGACCAAAGCCTTTGGTCATACAGAAAGCAGTAGAAGAAGCAGTGTTGGATGCAGTAACAGATTGAGTGGACGTGTATAAAGAATTTACCATTTCTAGGTAATCCCGAAACGCTCCGTAGTCGACCTCTTGCTAATTTTCCTTATTTTGAATGCCGATGTAATGAAAGAGAATCATAGTTGCGTTATAATAACTTTGACAAAGGACAAGAAAGGAAATGTTACAATTACTATGACTAAAGCCAAGAATATTGTCAAAGCAGAGAAAAAGCAATATTGATCCAAAGTAGAAACATACATTGCCAAAGCCAAGATAGGCCAATATTGAAACCAGCTAATCATAACCACCATTGCCAAAGCCAAGAGAGGGCCATATTAAAACCAGCTAATCATAACCACCATTGCCAAAGCCAAAAGAGAGCACTATTGAAACAAGCTAACCATAACCACCATTGCCAAAGCCAAGAGAGAGCAGTACTGAAGTCAGCTAATTGTAACTATTATTTCCAAAGCAAAGAAGAGGCAATAGTAAGGGAATACATCAACAAGCACGGCCTAAGCCAAGGAGGGGCCATTGTAACACAGAATCATTGTCAGCAGTTGTTTGATTTAAAAGTGGGAAAACAAGTGTGGCAGGAGAGAAGCTCTCCTGGTAGAAAGTGTCAAAGAGGAGAGGAGAATAACCTGTGGCAAATACAACTGTGGAACAAACAGCATCAATGTGTCTTGTGTTTTCTCAGAAGAAGTTGTGAATTTTGATGTTCTTTAAAGTCAATGGCCCTCATTACGACCCTGGCGGATTTTTTCCGCCATCGACGGACTTTTCCGCCATGGCGTAAAGTCCGTTTACGCCATGGCGGATGGCGGACTTACCGCCCCATTCCGAGGTTGGCGGGGCGGTAAGTCCCCATTGACCCATTTACCCTTCCCCATTCCCATTTCGGCCCCATAGGGCTCAATGGGAGTGGGGAAGGCGTTAATTACGCCACCGTACATTACGGTGGCGTAATTAACACCAAGGTCCCATAGCGCCATGGATTTTTACGCCCGCAAAAAGCGGGCGTAAAAGTGACCATGGCGCTTTGGGAACTCGTAGTTGGCGGTAAGGGGTCGGCGCAGCTAACGCTGGCGTAAACCCCTTACCGCCAGGGTCGTAATGAGGGCCAAAGACTTTTCAAAGGATATCAAGTAAAGCAGGGCTTCCTCATCATCACCTATGGTCACTTTACATAGTATGTTTTCCTTAGCAAAACGTGATTGGGGAATTTCGTTTTTGCATTGTATTTGTAATACTTACTACTTGCTTTGTTCAATATAAAGTATCCTTCAATGGAAGACATTGAGCCTCAATACGAGGCTGGCGGTAGCCGTGCCTGTAGTACATGCACGGCTGCCGCCGGTATTCATTTATTTCCGGCGCCCAGAAATGGGCAGTTACCGGGTCATTATGGCCTTGCCGGACCCGGTATTTGCCCATTCCTGGGCACTGGAAAAAATTCTTCCCCATTCTCATTGAGCCCCGTAGGACTCAATGGGAATGGGGAGGTTGGATGCACCGGCACCGTTTATAACAGTGCCGGTGCATCCGACATGCTGTGCAAAAGGGTGCCTTTCATTCCGCCAGATCAGAAAGGGCGGAATGAAAGGCACCCGAGAGCACAACTCGGAAATTGCCGTTCCAGATACAACGGTACCGGCAACCTCACTATTACTGTTGTATCCGGACCGGCTGCCTCTGTCACCCATCCAATTTTTCCTCTGTAAAACATGTAAGCTAGGGGGACAGTGTGATTGATTTACAATGTCCTCCGCTTAAGCAGAGCTACCCAAGCGCCAAATCAGTAATCTAACACTGCCCAAAGGAGTATGTATGTCTTTTTGTTAGCCGATTTTGTTCTTTTAGTGTGTTTGTGAAAAATGTAATGGGAAGGGAGCCCAGTGTGCATTGCTTGGTTCACTTTCATAGCGATATCTCACATATAAAATTTGGTGGCCATTTTGTTTTTACCGGTGCTGGTGATTGCAGCAACCCACTCCCATGGAGTCCTAACAGACTGCATGGTAATGGGGATTTACCAGCATCTCTGCCACCCATAATATCCCAGTAACACTGGAATATTGGACAGCGGAGACCGTGTGGGGTCCCCCGGTATCCCGTCAGAATTACCAGCAGAATACAGATGGACTTGTAATGAGCCATGTCTGCTCCTGGTTTCTGCCTGTCCACAGTGTGGCTGTATGCACCAGCTGATCCCCCATGTCCAGGTTTTCATTTGAGACTTTCCGTCCACCCTGGATTCTCGGTTCTGTTAAAGGAGTGCAGCTCAATTCTGATGGTCCTATTTCCTTGTTCCTATTTTCTGGGATGCTTATTCAACCACACGTTAGTAATGTTCTGTAGTTATTCCTTCGTAGTCATGTTTCAAGGATAAAAGCCACTCTTGAGGCCTCCTTGGGGCTGAGGATGAGAACGAGTTATACAGGAAAGGAAGCAAAAAGGGGGTTATTTTCAATAAAGTCTATGTTGGGCATAGGAGATTGTTAATGTATGTACTTAAAGCACTGCAGTCCCTTCCATGCAGTTTTTATGGTTTGCACTGCTAAGTGCAAAAAATGCTTGTAATACCTGGCAAAATCAGGATTGCACAGACATATGAGCACTTCTCATTGCAAAGAAGTGTAAATGCTCCTTGCCATGTACGCACTATGGAAGGCATGTAACATGGATTCCTATAGAATCCGACAGTTTTTGGTGGTATAAACTGATGGATTGCAAAGGAATGAGATGGTTTTTAAAGCTTGCATGATATATACTTTCAATCTTCAAAGAAAACACATTTTTTTCCCTTGAATTTGTATTATAGAAATGTGTATTGAGCAAAGCCGTCATCTATGACCATTGGGTATTTGGAAAGAAAACCCAATCACACCATGTCCGGGGTTAGACTCTTCTTCCAGTGGAAATTGAAACTTCTGTTATGTTTTGTGTACCTCGTGTATTTCTAAGGATGCAATTTTTCTTGTTCCTCTTTTCTTTGATGCTCATTGTAGGTGTATTCTTTCCATGGCCATTGCTGCGCACAGTGAAGTCTGTGTCAGTCTGGTTGTTATTAGAAAAGCTGCAGCCATTCTCCCCTCACCGTCAATCTTTATTATACAAAGGAATATACCTAACATTGAAAATCGTTCAAGTCCATTTACTATTTATTTGCTTTGTGCATGTTCAGTGAATTCCTTGTCAGTATCCCCTCCGGGCACCTGTCCTGGGCCCTCAAGTAGTTGACAAATCAATGACAGAGTGATCTTTACTGAGATATGACAAATGGGTAGATTTACAGGGGTGTGAGGAAGGCCACATGTTGCCATTTCATTGGCTTATTAGTACAGACAGATGTCATGAAGGTGGGAGGCTGTTTTGCACCTTGTCGGTTGCATTCTGGGAAGATTTCTCAATGGGTAGCAGCGGAGCTAGATCCTGACACCATATAGCATAGTTAGTCTTGTTGTGGTTTTCCAGATATTTTGGAAATGACATCCCATTAACTGAAGTCAGTATAGTCAGTGGTGAAAGATCATGGGAGTTGCAGTCCAAACATTTGGAGGGGCACATAATGAGCAGTGAAGCTGTAGAGTATAGTGAGAGTTTGTCTTTGGCTCATGGTTGGTTGAGATTTGAGGTCTTCTATGATATCTGCGTTTGAATGTTAGTGTGAGTGTGTTGAAGAAATTGGGCCTATGCATGTGGTTTCATGTATTTGTGACATGATTTTGTGTGGGGTGTATAACATGGCTGCAATGTTGCATTTTTGTGCTGGAGGTTGTTTTGGTTGTGCAGGTGAAATCTGCTATTTTGGGTTTTTGTGAGGTTGCAAGCTTGTGAGAGTTGAGTTACAGTAGTAAAGAGGTTAGTGGGTGGTTATAGGTGCTGATTGATCAGTGGTTGTGCTGGTGGTTGGCTGTAAAATATATTTTGTGGCAACTGGTGGGTCATTAGATGGTTTGATTGGTGATTGCCTAGTCAATAGTTGGCAATCTGGGTTCATGGGCGGCTGTGAAGTTTGGATGAGTGGCTGTTATGGCTGATGACAAACAATGTGCTACATGTCCTCTCGCACCGACTTGAAAGTGATTGTCTGACTTATGGACAATGTCAATACTCCTGTATGTCCCAAGTCACTGCTATCTTTCTGGTTAGATATGGGTGAAAAAGTGTTTAAAAAGAGTTAAACACCTAGGGCTGAAAGACAAGGAAAAGGGAGTCGACCTTCTACTTTGGGTCCAAATTACTTTAATATCCCGTAGACAGGTCGAACCATCCTAGGGTAGCTCTAATTTCAGAACTCAAAGCTCAAACAAGTCCTGCAAATTGCCAATGCAGTGCTATAGCGGGTGTTCCCTATTTAGGTTGAGCTTTTTCAAGACGAAGACAAACAGCCCACAACAACCGTCCAAGAAGTACTATGTATTGGACAGAGTGTGGAACAGATAAAAAACATGTACAAGGTTGTTCATGGTCTAGGTAGAAATGGTTTTGGCCTCCACCATGTAACAACCACTGCCAGACATTCTGACAGTGTTTTTTACATGGTGGAGGCTAAAACCATTTCTACCTAGATCATGAACAACCTCGTACATGTTTTTTATCTTGAAAAAGCTCACCCTAAATAGGGAACACCTGCTATAGAACTGCATTGGCAATTTGCAGGACTTGTTTGAGCTTTGATTCTTAAAATAGACCTACCCTAGGATGGTTCGACTTGTCTACGGGATATTAAAGTAATTTGGACCCAAAGTAGAAGGTCAACTCCCTTTTCCTTGTCTTTCAGCCCTAGGTGTTTGACTCTTTTTAAACACTTTTTTGCCCATACCTAACCAGATGGATAGCAGTGACTTGGACATACAGGAGTATAACAATTCTTAAATTGTTACTATTTTTCCAAAATTATTTCTCTTTGCCATCTTCTCCTGTCCCTATTTTTGTAAGCGTTGCACCAGCGCTATCTAAGGAAAGTTTTACATTAGGGATTAGGCAGGGACAGTACATTTTTCTATCTATCCTGCTGTCTTCTATATTGACCCTGTTTTCCCCGGACACTCTGCTCTGATTGATCACCTGGTAGTTTTTTTAGTCTAGTATTTGAAGGAGAGTTAACTAGTGGAGTGTTCACCTATTGGTGGGGCGTGTTTCCTCAGCGGAGGGTGGTGTGAAAGTTGCCCTTCAGTTCTCCTGACCGCAAAACTAAGAACACTTAGACAATGGGCATTTGCTGGTTCAAGCAGAAAGGGACAATGTGGATCCTCTACTAACATCACTATGCATTGCTCTGAGTCCCACACTGGCCCAACCTGGGCTAGTTGAATCAGAATCAGCTTTGGCCATCTGTGGACTCTGACACTGGAACAGGAATAAAGGAATGGATGACCGGGTACAGGTGCACAGCCATCTTTAATACAAGTTCAAAAAGACATACTGGAAGACACAAAGAGCTCTTACAATCAGCTTGCTTTTATAGGCCTTTTTCAATGATGCAATGCATTCATGCAAATTCAGGATGCATATCTGATTGGTCCCTTCAGTCAGAGGAAATCCCTCCCTATCTTTTGATTGGGTGGCTTGTCTGTCGCTCACCAAGCCCACATTGGCTCATTTTTGGCAGGCACCGGCTTACTGACACATAGACTGATAAGCTTATTCTAGACTCAGCTAAACATAATTACAAATCCTTTAACTCCTGCCAAAAGCCAATTCTTATCTGCTTCTCAAGGTCCTGCCAAGTTTAATTGGCTGCTCATACTGGGAAAAACGTCATGAGCTCATTTTAATTGTTGCCAAGTAAGCAGCTGTTCTGTCTAATTGGTACCTTTCCCATACCTTTATCTGATTTACTAACAATCATATCTGCTTTTCTTGCCAACATTTCTAAATATACCATCCCAGATGAGCTGATCTACAGTGAACTGCTGCCAAAGAATATCTGCTATCTACATAAGTAAGAACTCTAACACATGGGCTCATGACACCATTTTGTATCTGACATCCATTTTAGAATCTCTCTCGGCCTGTTCAGCCTTGCTACCAAACGTTAAGTCAATTTACTTTTGAGCATAACTCATTTTCTATCCAGTTTCCATAATATATTTTTTACATATTCATGATGTGCGTGTAATACCCGGGGCACCCTTCACTTCCTGAGTCATTCTGATACCAAAAAAATATGTCGCTCCAAGTGCACCCGTTTATCTTCAAAAAACTCTATAATTCTAATTTTTGCAATACTGGAAACGTTGATCAGCCTATCATGTTATCTGTTCCCAATATGAGTGGGGGGCTCTGGTATCCTCATACACTCCCCCCTCTGGTCAGTATTTAGACAGGTGTTCAATACATGACCACTACACCCAGTGTCCACCCTCCCCTATATACAGCGTACTTATACATCCACGTCACAGTCACCCCCCTCAATATGGTGATTTCATCTCAACATGGGAGGTATCATGAGTACATTTCTACGGAATCAAAAGTATCTCCAATCATTTGCTACTCTCTTAATGTAAAACATATATGTATCTCCTTTTGTCAAAAGATCATTGCAACTATTAGGAAGAATTCTCAGAAATGTGCCAATTCCCTCTACCTTAGAGTCCCCCAGCAACTTTGCTGGATTTTGAGGACTTGTTTTTTTTTTTAACCTGGAGAGAGTGAGACCCTTTTTCCCACTCTTTCATGTATTTTAAAGTGATTTTTGTACTCTGTGTTTCTTTTGGTTGTGGAGTCTGACAAACTCCATAGGCATCATCTTTTACATTATGGCACACAGCACCTTTAGTGCAGTGACACAGGGAAGTCTCTTAGATTTCCCCAAGGTTTAAATACCTTCTCTGGGATTAACTACTGTTTCCCAGAGCTGTAAAGTGAAATTGACTTTACTTACATCTGTAACTTTTTAGACCCAGCACACACTATCTTGCAATAGGGTGCTGGAGGGGTTGCCTAGTATCCCATTTTGTCTAACTTCTCATGTAACAATTTTATGTTACCTTTTCCTCACTGAATTGCTGGTGGCAGTGGTTTCATTTTTACTACCGTGGTGTGCATTTACCGCGGACTGCGTTCGCAGCTGCAGTAAAACACCTCAGGGTGCTATTTTAGTCAAAAATGCCCTGGTCTTCTTTTTTCACCATTTCTCTGTGGAAAGGTCCTTCTTGAGATTTACTCTGCGCGCCAAATCAGGTTTGGTCCTTTTGTTCATTTTGCCTTTGGCGGGATTTGTGAGTGAAGCCTGCCTCTGTCTCCACGGTGCCTGGGGTAGGCAGGAAGTGAGGGAGGTGCCCGAAACTCCCTGTGCTTAGTCTCCTAGGAGACCCAAATGCACTCTGTGATGATTGGCTGGCTGACTGTCTGGCAAGGACAGCCACCCTGCTGGGTGAGTGACAGCTAGACTGGAATGAAAGGGAGAGAACTGTATAAAAGGAGAGTCTTTTGGCTTGGAAGGCAGAGTTGACCACTGGACGAAGGAACCGAAGAAGAACTTGAAGAGGACACCTGCTGCAACTCCTGGACTGTTGGTTTGCCCAGTGAAGCCCTGCTTCAGTGCCGAAACTTGAAGTTCACATCAACAGAGAAGCCCCTGCAAGGACGACTTCTCCCCTTGAGTTGGTGGGACCAATCAACTCCAAAGTAAGCCACCTGGACATCCATTTCGGAGCTGGTTGAATTTCCACAGAGTTGCTGCTGGAAACCGTAGAGCCAGGGAGAGGAACACCAGTTTGTGTGCGTTGCTTTTGAGTTGGCCAAGAGCTCCAGGAAGATCCTCCAGACTCCCAGGAAGGATGGCTGACCGAACCTGAGCCCCAGAGTGTGGGTCCCCAGAAGCAAGGAAAGTCCATCTCGAGAGCCAGGAACCGTGGTGTTGCTATTTGCGGTAGACGCAAGGAGCTGAAACACTGAACAGCCACTGAAAGTGAAGTTTGCCGGTTGAAAGATTTGACCATCCCTCTTGTCCCCACGACTGAGACCGAGGAACAGTGAGATCTGCAGAGTTGCACAGGAACAGGAGTCATATGCTGCATCTTTTCTTCATTTTAAAGGTACTGTACAAAGTCTAAGAGAACTTACCTCTTGCTGTAGAGTTGCCTGCATCTTCTACGACTCATAAGTCTAACAGCTTGTGGCCATACATTGATTCATCTTTTTCTTCAAAGACTTCTGAAACATTGTGCACAGACTTTTCCACTTACCCTCCAAGAAGTGCTTCAGCCTATCTAGATTCTTGCCTATTGACTTTGGCTTAGCCTGTTTTAACTGAATGACTCTTATTGGGGGATCTGAAAGTATTTGCCTGCTTAAGAAATATTTGTGGTAACTTGTTTTCTCTAATAATCATTTCCTTTTTACTTCCACTTAACTAATTCTGAATGCCACCAGTAATACATTAATATCAACAGCACCCTAGCAATTGAAGTCACCTGTGGGCGTAGGACTCTGCTGTATGCCATCCCAAATAGGTATTTACTGATTCTGAACTAAGAGATTGTGTAATTTTGAAGTATATTTGTGTGGTGTTTAAAGTGTTCCCTTCTGAAGAAGGCTTACATTAACTGACTGATAAATAAATTAATAATTGTTTTATCAAGAAACCCTGTGTGTAAGTGTTTGCTTAGATACTTGTCACTGTGAACCGCTGTGTAACTCCCCTACAGCTCACATTGACCCCTCTTAAAATAAGCCTGTCTACTCGTCCACACTACCAACCTGTGTAGTACAGACTTATACCAAAGGTTGGGTTACTACTGCCAGGAGGTCAGGGTTGTTGTAGTGCACCCTATGGGTACTGCATACAATCTTGACTAACAGCATTGTTTTGCCCTATTTGCACTTTTATGTGTGTATCCTCAAGAACAACTTTATTGCTTCTATCTGGATCCCACCCCCATTACCCAACTAAATGTAGACATAACATTCACATACACAACAGGCGATTTCCTTTTGGCCACCACGAGAATCAAGAGAAATCATTCCTTGGGGGAACCCACCAGCCACTTTCTCTTATTTTGTCCACATGCAACTTTTACTGTACACTTTTTCCTTCCTCCGACCCCACGACATTTCCTCGTCTCCCGCTCTCTCCCCATGCACACTTTAATGTTTGTATGTTTTCCTTTTTCTTTCATTGACACATCTTCCCCCCGAATCATATTATTTTGGCTTATTCTGCGTCCAAGTACCTTCTTCATTTTTAGTCAATTTATTTTTATTTGTCCTTTGAGCTGCTTTGCAGCGAGTTCACAAGCCCTTTGGTTCTTAGGCCAGTCCTTTTGATTTTCATTGTTTTTTACATCACAGAGTACTCAAATCCTCAGTCTTTCTGATTCGAATAGTCAGAAAAAAGGGGGTGGGGGCAGTTGATTGTTTCTGTGGAACACAAGGATGGCAGAGTATCATGGGACAAACTTTCAAAAGCAGTTGCAACTGGGAATCTGGCTGGGTCCCTCAACGCTTTGTCCCTGCTCACAGGATCGGGTTTCGTCAATCACCTGGTGTGTAGGTATCTCTCGTCCATCTGTAATATAAAACTGAACAAGTTTCATTTGAAAAATAAGTGTATGTTTATCATCAATTCTGCCTCCGCAAACCCAACCCTTAAAATACCTATGTGTTTCCTTTAAACACTCCCGCCTCTTTAACAATCTCTACTGCATTTTCTATTTTTCTAATATAATAGGATCGCTGCTTCTTTGTCTCTTTTCAGCATCTCTTGGCGTCACTTTATACTTAATACATACTGGCTGATACCTGATTGTGGCATATGCATCTTTGGCTTTTTCCTGGCATTGCCCTATTTGCTCATGGGCTTTTTTTTTCTCCAACAACTGCATAGTGCACTTAAAGGAAACATTCTCAAACCAAAGAGTCATGCAGTCTCCCCCTTTGCGATAAAATAATAAACGCCAAAACAAACAACATGACAAATTCAAAACAATCGCTCCCCTTCTCTCTTCTTGGTGCATCCGTAGTTGAAGAAGAAGATGCTTGTATGGGTTCCTGCTTTATGTAGAAAACCGAAATAGAGGCAAAAGTCATTTTATCACGTTGCAAAGCTATCAGTTAGTGCCTCAAGCTCGACCGTTGCTCTTTCCTTTTTTATCAAAAATGTTTACTGAGGTCATCTCTCGACACTCTCAGCCCACTGAAATTTAGGCCTACTTTTCTGTTCCCACTTTATATTTGTGCACATTTAAATTCCTTCGACCTTTCCATGCATGTCCTGTGTTTTAATCTTTCCGGCTATGCTGAAAATGTTTTCTGTACTTTTGAAGTCCTCCCGCTGATGGCGTGGGACCTCAGTCTCTTTGTTCTTTGCTGTTTTTATACTATTGAGACATAATGGACATTATTCATCATCCTACCTACACTAACCTTGCCTACCCATGTTATTGGGAGCCCAGCATTGATTCTACTGAGTGCATGCAAGTGTAACATATAGGCATACATTGTTTTGCGTATCCTCAAATCTTTATGCATTTGCCAAATGCACCTATTCAGCATTTCTATGTTATTAGAATTACAAAAAGGTTATTCCACCTTCTCCAAAGCCTTCTTCATTCTCGTCGTTATATATGGCCATACTCGTGTGTGTGTGTGTGTGTGTATATATATATATATATATATATATGTATTTATATATATATATGTGTTAAACGGTCCGCGGTAGCGGGCATGTAGTTATGGGTTATGGTTAAGTTGCTAAACCCATAGGAAGACCACTTTTGGGTGGCTTATAACTTTGCTCCCCGTGGACAAATTTGGATAAAACTTTGCCAAAAAAGAAAATGGATCCCGATGAATTTTTCTGGAAAGTTGGGTGAGGTTTTGTGGGTGGGGTTCCCACATTTTTTTCTTCTCCATAGACTGAATGGGCAAAAACTTTGCGCACGCCATAGGCCGAAAGGCTGGATGGATTTTAACCAAATTTGCGGCAGGAGCGGGGGCTTGGTTCTGAAAGCATGCTTTTGTGTGTTTGGTGGGAATCCGACCAGTACTTTTGTTGCAAAGAACTGAAATGTACATCTCAAAAAATGTGTGATATATGGCTCCTCTCCGCGGACCCATTTCACTGATCACTCCACGGACAAAAGTCTCATTGGCTTGCAATACGCCGTGATGTCGGCGAACATTGGACGCAGCCAGTGGTTGGCTGGAGGGAAGCGTGCTGTGCGTCAACATTTTTGGGAAATGCCGCCATGGTGTATCAGAGGACAGTGCAGCACCGGAAGGGCCTGGAAAACATACTTTACGCCATGTGGTGATGCGAAGAAGGGATGGAGAGGGTGGGGGAGTGGCAACTGGTTCATCTGATATATCTCATCAGGTGGAAGAAGACAGTGGTTTGCCTGCAGTATCCGTGCATATTGCGCCAATTTGCGGGTACCTCCACAGGTGACTTGAGTGGTGATTGCAGGGAGCCTGCATTACGGCACGATAGCTGGTGCGGCGACCTCTTTCCGTGGTGACTGATGGCAGATCAATGGCAGAAGGGGACTGCATTGCACAGTACATGAACATTTTAACATACAGTGTACTATGGTGTGTTGCGTGCAGTAAGGCCGTAGGCCCTTAGATGCATGGGTCGAGGCCTTGCACTGACAACTATGTGCCCTGGTTGGAAGTAGGTTCCACATTGTTGCCTTGTGTGTGTGGTTTGTCAACATTGCATACACTGTTGGTTCCATGGGTGTGGGGATTGTTAGTACATCCTACAGTGTGTAGTCCATGGCTGGGCCTGATGTAATTAACAGCCCTGCAGTGTGTCCACTGGGTGCAGTGTTGAAGTACTCAGTGCATAGAAGTGGATAGGGCTGAACTGCATATTTTAGCAGTTTCGGTACTGTGCATTGCACAGAGTGCTGACTACTGTACTGCACCAGGAAGTATTGGTTTTGCTCACCTAATAGAGTGCTGGGAGCAGGGCCACTGTTGTGAAGATTTTGTGGATGGGTTGGCAGTAATAGAATGCTATGTGAATAGAAGTGGGTAGGGGTGCTGGACCCTGTGGTATGTTTGTGGATTCTGCTAACTGTTACATGTGTGCATGCATCGCTGTATCATGGTGCAGGAGTTGGGTAGAGGTGTCGCTGCCTGTGTTACATTTGTGGATTGTGGTACCTGGCCACATGTACACCTGCATGGCTCTGTTATGTTGTGGTGGCTGTGGTGAAGGGCTAGGCTCTTGGGTGCATGGTGATAGGCCATAGGCCATGCACCCAAGAGCCTAGGCTTTCACCACAGCCACCACAACTTTATGCAGCCATGCAGTTTTAATTCTGCATCTCTCCGAGGGTGGTGACCTTCAAATAATGGTTTTGGAGGACATTTTAGACGTGGTAGAACAGCATAAGTACGCTGATATGCGCACATTACCATATAGTGTAGGTTATTGCACGTGTTGCACATTAGGGAGCCACATGTGACCATTTCTGTTTGCTATGGTTTGCTCTTTATAACACACTTCCTATGGTCCCTTTGTGGATTGTGGTATGTGGCCACATGTTCGCAATCATGGCTCTATTATGTTGTGGTGGATGTGGGCAAGGCCTACACTCTTGGATGCATGGCCAAAGGCGGTAGTCCGTAGGCCATGCAGCCAAGAGCCTCGGCCTTGACGATAGCCACCACAACATAATGCAGCCATACATGCTTAACTCTGCATCTGTCCGATTGGTGGTGACCTTTAAAGAATGGTTGTGGAGGACATTTTAGACTTGGTAGAACACCTGGAGTCCGGTGCTATGTGTACATTACCATATGGTGTAGGTCACTGCATGTGTTGCACATTAGGGAGCCACATGTGAGCATTTGCATTTGTTATGATGTGCTCCTTCTAAGACGCTTGCTGTAGGAAGTGCTTTAAGATATTGCGCCATGAAAGGAAGTCCTCAGCATCAGACATTTCAAATATGGACAATGTATGCAGTCACCCACATACCGTTCATCACACCCAACACAACGCCATGCAGCCATGCATGCAAACATGTGGCCAGGGTGAAAGTTGGCAGGCTCATTTGCAGCTGGGGAGTGCATTGCACATGACATGAGCATTTAAATATCGGGTGTACTACAGTGTGTTGTGTGTGGTGAGGCCCTAGCGTCTTGGATCCATGGCTGGAGCCCTTGCACCTACAACTATTTGGCTCGCTTGCAAGTAGGTTTGCTGTTGTTGCGTTCTGTGTCTGGTTTGTAAGCATTGCATACATTGTTGATTCCATGGGTGTGGTGATAGTTAGCACAGCCTACAGTTTTTCGTCCATGGCTGGAGCTTATGGCGCGAACACTCCTGCAGTGTGTCCACTGAGTGCCATGTTGAAATACTGTGTGTAGAGAAGTGGATAGGGTTGATCTGGATATTTGATGTGCTTGGGTAGTGTGCATTGCACAGATTACTGACTACTGTTCTGTACTTTGAAGTATTGGCTCTTTGCACGTATTGGAGTGCTGGGGGAAAAGATATATTGCTACCTGTACTTAGTGGTGATGGGTGCCGCACTGGGGGAAGCTGGAGGCTGAAAGCGTGGATACTTGGTGAACTTTTAACTGGATGTGTTTTGCAATCACACGAGACGTGTACTCTGAGTGTGTAACGCTACATATGAAGTGCTATACAGAACTGATAGTGTTTGATGCAGAGATCTTGGATGTGATTTCTGCATGCCTGTGTGACTATTTGATAGTACCCAATGAGGGAGTGCTGTAAAAACAATAGTGGAAAGGGAAGAAGGACTGTCCATGCTTTACTGGGGCCGACCCTCGCTGTAGCTGGTGCCACATTCTGCCCTTCTCAGCATGGTGGGCATGGAAATGGAACTGTGGGGATTATCCAATCAGGTGTCCAATCAGGTGTCGAGGGTGTGCTTCACAGGAAGGGGTGGTACAGAGATGGAGAGACGCAGAGGGCTGATTTTGGGTGATACCTTTGTGCAACATCTCCACAGGTATGCTGCGCAAAGAGGCATTGCTATTAATTTTGAGTTGGAAGGAGTGGAGGCTTTCTGGGGCACTCTCTATGAGTGCAGTTTCAGCAGTATGGTTGACCTTTGCAGATGTGTGGCCTCTGTCGGTACTGTTGATGTTGTCGTGGTGCATTTTGGAGCTCAACATTTGGGGTACATGTCGTGCAGACGTTTGCTCCATGACCTAAAGAAGTTGATGAAAGCAGTGATGCAGCTTTTTCCCACTGCCAAGGTGGTTTTCTCAAGCATACCACCAAGAGGAGCATGGGACCATGCCGGTGTAATCTGTCCCCAGACAGAAGTCGGAAGGTGTCTTATAAAAAGAAGCATGTGTCAGTTTATGTGCACTGATGGGATGTTCTCCACTGACTATGACATCATTAATGAGCGAAATTTGCACTGGTTCCATGAAAATGGCATTTCTTTGACCGCCATTGGCAATGCTGTGTTGTTTTACACTGTTGAAGAGAATCCTGTAAAAATGTAAGGAGGAAAAGGAAACAGAAACTGAGATAAAGAGCAAAAACAAACGAGGTTCTGTGCAAGCACGTTAAAAAAAAAAGGCCACCACTACAAATGAAATCTCATACCCTGGTTGAAATGTATTCCTCCACTCCTGGCGATGTGGATGAATCTGGATGCAGAAGTCTTGGATAGTTTTACTGAACTATGTACTGGAGGTGCTTTCGATACACACGACACTGAATGTGTAACGGTACATATGAAGTGTTGTACAGAACTGACAGTGTTAGATGCTGAAGTCGTGCCTGTGATTGGTGGATGCGTGTCTGACTATGTAACAGTAGTGGAAAGGGAAGAAGGACTGCTCCTGCTTTACTGGGGTGCGGCCCTCGCGGTACTTTGGGAAGCGCACGTGCCACAGTCTGTGCTTCTCACCATGCTGGCCAATGGAAATGGGACTGTGGGGTTTATCCAATCAGATACTGAGGGTGTGGTTCACAGGAAGGGGCGGTAATACTATTTTTTATTACTCTACGTAGTGAGGAGAGCTGACATGGAGAAACGCAATGTGTTGATTTTGGGTGATGCCTTTGTAGTAGATCTGCACAAGTATGCCCAGGAAAGACACTTTGATGGCGATTACGGTTTGGAAGGAGTGGGCGCTTTATGGTGCGCTGTCCATGTCCACAGTTTCGGCGTTATGGTTGAACTTTGCAGACAAGTGGGCAGTTTCACTACAGTGCATGTTGTCGTTGTGCATTATGGCGGCATGCATTTGGGTTACATGGCTTGTTCTCGTTTGTTCCATCAATTGAAGAGGTTGATGAATGCAGTGAAGAGGCTTTTTCCCACTGCCCAGGTGGTTTTCTCAGCCATACCACCAAGAAGAGCATGGGACTATCAAAATGTATGTTGTTCCCAGCCAGAGGTTTGAAGGGGTCTCATCAACAGAAACATGTGTGATTTATTATCGGCTCGTAGGATGTTCTGCAACAATGACAGCATTAATTCTCAAAATGCGGTGTGTTTCCATGCAAATGGCATTTCTTTGTCCAGCATTGATGGTGTTCTTTTGTTTGCCCATCTACAGGAGGCATTGAAAAGTTTACTGTAAGAATGTGAGGAGGAGAAGAAAACAGAAAACCCTATAAAAAAGGAAAATAAAGATGTTTCTCCAGCATTGGATCTTTCATAGATTCAGATGTTTGAATATTCCCCGTCGTCAGACTGGGAATCCACGGTGATCAAAATAATTATTAAAACATTTTTTAATATACACACATTGCTAAATAGCAATGCATGTACATAGCTCATTATGGCCTATGAGCCATTCTATTGTGTAGTCCCTCCACCTCACGTTGGTCCTTTATAGTCCCAACCAATGAGGTGGCAGGGCTTAAGCTCTGCTCCCGGCAGCCATCTTCAGATTTTTCACCGCAGTTTAACAGACATAGGGAATCATCAAGCTCTCTGAGCTCTTCAATTCTTTTTCTCTTTTTTGTGTGGAATATATTTTTCTAATATATTCTACTTTGTTCCCCTGCTAAGAGGCTTTGGTCTCAGATCATTTTTGGGACAGATAGCTTTTGTTTTTGACCTAAAATCGTTGTGTAAACCTTCTCTTCAGAATGGCTGCATCTCAGGCTGTCAAGAAGCCCTCCCTGTTCAGGGACTGCACAAGGTGCAAGAAGAAGTTAGTTTACATGAAGGACCCCCATGAATATTGCATTTACTGCTTGTATCCGCATGACATTCAGAACTGTGATATTTGCAAGACCTTTTCCAAGAAGGCCCTTCAGGACAGGCACAAAAGACTTCTTTTACATCTGGAAGCCAGGGATCAATCTTCGGACGAAGAGTCTGTCAGAACAGCTCCTGTCCACTCCAGCAGTCCATCTGAGAGGCAAACTTTGAAGAGAAGGGCTTCTTCAGTGGAAAGAAGTTCCTCTCCCATTTCCAAAAGTAAGAGGAAGCTGGAGTTAATACCCTTTCTACCTCCACTGGACTCCACGAGCCAGAAGAAGTCCCATTCGGCAGCAAAACCTACCTCCAAAGGTATGGAGGAGTTTGCAAAAGACCGGGGGGGCGGGGCATTTGTCGACAGGGAAACCGTCACGAGCGATGGGAAGACTGTCGACAAAACCCTCATCAACGACGATTACACATAAGAGATCGTCTACGGCAAAATCCTTGTCATCGGATTTATCGTCCACGAAACAGTCGTCGACGAAGGAAACACACCATTCGTCCATGAGGCATTCGTCCACAAAAAGCTCGTCCACGGAGCACTCATCGACGGGGGAGCAACCATCCAAAACACATTGGTCGATGAAACACTCGTCGACGGGGGAGTGACCATCCAAAACACATTCGTCGACGGATCTACCATCGGCGGGACGCTCGTCGATGAAAGTACCATCGACCACAACACCGTCGGTGACACTGCAAGTTCCTGCATCTACGGAGGAATTGGAGCCTGAGGCACCTCCAGCTCACGCCAGGGTGACACCTGTCCTTGAGGACAGTTTCCTTGAGGCTGCTGAAGCTGCTGTACCAATGGTAGCACAAGCTTCTCCTTTGGGGGACATGGCAGAGCTTGTAATTCTCCAGGAGGAATTTTCAGATGCAGAAGTGGTGGAAGAACAACCTTGTCCTTCTCCTAAGCAACACAGTCCCCGTTGGCAGCCTTCTATGGAAGAGGCCGACTATCCTCATGACCCGATACTGATGTTGTCCATACAGAGGATCATGGATGAGTTCTACAGGCGTCAAAGGGAGCAGAGCAGACTGGCTGATTCCATAGAACCGGAAACCCGTTGTAGAGACACGTCTCCAATTCCAGGCACATCAAGAAGTTCACCTCATGGGAGTAGACCTCAAAAGAGAGCATGATCATCTGAGCCTGCTCGAAGATCTAGGAGCAGGACTCATAGTGCTTCACTGACAAGGGTCCCATCACCACCATCATCGCATAGACCTCGATCTCAGGATAGGGATCCAACAATGGTGGCGTCCTCCGTTTCAGTCTCGGATTGGCAGGAGGATCCTTTTAGAGAATTCTCTGATCCAGAAGAAGGCGAGATTACACAGGAACCTGACGCAGCCAGTGAGTGGGATGAGTACATCATCGAGAAGCCCAGGAAGAGAGATTCCCCAGGCGATGCTTCACCTCCGGGTGATCTAGTTTCTTTCCACACCATAATAGGCAAGGCTGCAGAATTGTTCAAAATTCAGGTTGCATCAGAGGTAAAGAAATCAGTGCTTTATGAGCACAGGGACAAATGCAGGAGGACGGTGACCACCATTCCTCTCCCCGACACCATCTGGGAGTCCGGATCCAGGATCGTATCTACGTCCTTATCTACTCCGGCTCTGGTGTCCAGACCAGAGAAGAAATATAAAGCACCCGAGTCTGCACCGCTTTGTCTGAGAGGTCATACAAAACCGGACTCGGTCATCACAGTTGCAGCTACGAAGAAGCTTGCCAATCCCGCTTCGCCGCTTACAGCACCACCGGACAAGGATGGACGTAAACTAGAAGCCTTGGGCAGGAAAGTATCAGCTTCGGTGTCGTCTACCATCAGAGCGGGTAATGCGCTGGCCATGACTGCGAGATTTGATCGAAAGTTTTGGCTCTGCATGTCCAAATTGGCTACGCAGTTACCACCAGAGCTCCAGGAAGAGGCTAGATCGATAATTGCCGATGGTGAAGCAACCTCAGATCATATGATCAACGCAGCGGTTGATGTGGCCGAATCAGGCTCCAGACAGATGGCCCATGACACAGTACTCAGAAGACAGGCCTGGATGAAGGCTACCAATTTCAGGCCTGAAGTCCAAGCGCAGATATTGGACATGCCCTTTGATGGACAAGAGCTCTTCGGAAAGAAAATAGACGACCACCTGAAGGGAATTAAATCAGACACTGACACAGCCCGAGCCATCAGTACAGAGGGTAAGGGCGCTCCTCTTAGGGTCAGAAGGCGCAAGGTAGCACATACCAAGAGATCAAGTATCAATCCTCCAACAGATATTCCCATAGAGGCAGGCGTGGCTCCGCCCAGGGGAAGTCGCCAAGCAAACAAAACTGACTATCCGATTCTTTCCCCTCAACGTCACACCCCGGTGGGGGGAAGGGTAAGCCAGTTCTTCCAACGCTGGCAGTCAATTACATCGGACAAATGGGTGTTGCAGGTGATCCGAAAGGGTCACACCTTAGAATTTCTAGACCAACCTCCTTCCCTGCCTCCAACTTCGCGCAGGGTGCATATGTTAAGGCAGGTCATGTCCGAAGTTGGAAAACTGCTCCAGAAAGCAGCGGTAGAACCGGTGCCGTACCCCCAGAGGGGAAAGGTTTTCTACTCCTGCTTCTTCCTCATAAAAAAGAAAAACAGTCAATGGAGACCCATCTTGGACATGAGGGCACTCAACAAATATATCAAATGCATAACATTCAAGATGGTAGCATTGCAAGGAGTGCTTCCTTGGTTAAACAAGCACAACTTATCGGCCACTTTAGACTTGGAGGATGCATACTTCCATATACCGATCCTTCCAGCTCACAAGCAGTTCCTCAGGTTCATGGTGGGAGAGCTTCATTTTCAGTTTCGAGTGCTCCCATTTGGGCTGAACTCGGCACCGAGAGTTTACACAAAATGCTTGGCACCAGTAGCTGCAAAACTCAGGACAGGAACATAAGTCTTCCCATACTTGGACGACTGGTTGATAAAAACATGTTCCGCCGCAAGGGCTCGCTCAGCAGTTTTAAGGACTATCAACCTCCTAAAAGAGTTAGGTTTCTCCATAAACAACATGAAGTCCTGCCCCGTTCCCAGCAAGACAGTTCTCTTCCTGGGCACCGAGTTTGATACCAGCATTCCCATGGTGAGACCATCGGCAGAAAGGGTAGCAGCGATTCTATGCTCAACTTCGTGCTTCCTGGAGAGAGAGAGACAACATCTGTATGCTCTTACAAATCCCTTCTGGGCATGATGTCCTTGTGCATATTCCTCATACCAAATTGCAGGCTTCGCATGAGACCGGTTCAGGAGGCCCTGGGCCACCAATGGAAACAAGCTCTCGGATATTGGGAGGACGTCGTCCAGATTCCATCGACGTTACACAAGACTCTTCGATGGTGGAATGTTCCGCAGAATCCTCTACAAGGGATGTTGTTTCAAGTCCGACATCGACCCTTCTGCTGAAGACCGACGTGTCATTATCAGGCTGGGGCGCTCACCTTGCGGACCTCCAAACCAAGGGCACTTGGTCGGCACAAGAGTCCCAACTCCACATCAATGTGTTAGAGCTCAGTGCCATTAGGTGGGCGCTGAAGGCTTTCCTGCCTGTGGTAGCTGGACAGGTACTTACAGTCCAGATGGACAACACGACCTCCATTCACTACACAAACAAGCAGGGAGGCACGAGGTCAGAAATCCTGTCACAAGAAGCCCAACAGCTATGGGCATGGGCATTGCAACACGGAGTGCAGATCAAGGCAGAGCATTTTCCCGGAGTTGACAATGTCCTAGCGGACAAACTAAGCAGAGAATACACCTCATCTCACGAGTGGGAGCTGGACGAAAAGGAAACCCAACATATTTTTGCCTTATGAGGCCATCCACAGATCAATCTTTTTGCCACCAAGGACAACAAGAAGTGCCGAAGGTTTGCTTCGAGGTACCCGGAGTATCAATCAATGGGAGACGCTTTCTCAGTGGCTTGGACGGGAAAGTTCCTCTATGCCTTCCCCCCCCATTCCCCTCATTGTGAGGGTACTACACAGTCTGAAGGAACAGAACTGTTCAATGATCCTAATTGCACCAGATTGGGCGTGACACGACTGGTATTCGACTCTGAAGCATCTATCCCGACGGCCCCTGATTCGTCTCAAGGCCCATCAATATCTGTTGACGCAGCAGAACTGCAAGGTCCTCCACCACGACCCGAGGAGCCTATCTCTCAAGGCATGGTTCCTGTGTAACGTAAACTGATGAATCTTAAGCTACCATCAGAATGTGCAATATCATCAGGGTCGCGAGAGCCCCGTCGACACGAGTCACCGACACGAGGAAGTGGACTTGATTTTCCAAGTGGTGAAAGAGATCTGCCCTCGGTCCTCTCACTGTTTTGGTTGACCAAGTTCTACCCTACTTATTGTGCCTAGCTAAGAGAGGGCTTTCATTGTCCTCCATCAAGGTCCATCTGTCAGCCATAGTGGCGTACACAACAACTCCGGAGATGCAATCCTTGCTCTCTTTGCCGGCGGTTAAAGTCTTTCCGAAAGGGCTGATGTACTTATCCTCCCACGCCAGTCCCGAACTGGAGCCGAACACCGTCTTGACAGCCCTCATGGAACCTCCCTTTGAACCCATACACATATGCAACGTGAAGTTCTTGTCTTGGAAAACGGCCTTTTTGATAGCCACCACATCAGCCAGAAGGATCAGTGAGTTGCAAGCTTTGTCGTCTGAACCTCCATTTACTTTATTCCAGAAGGACCGCGTCATCTTCAGACCACATCCTAAGTTCCTTCCCAAGGTGCTGTCGGAAGTGACACTCACTGAGCGCATTGTTTTGCCAAATTTTTTCCAGAATCACGCTTCTGAAGCAGAAAGAACATTACATTCTCTGGACGTTGCGAGAGTTTTGAAGTTTTACTTGCAGAGAACCAAGAAGTTCTGCTCCTCAAACCGACTGTCCATTGCTTTCTCTGGCCGTACCAAGGGCCAGCATATCTCTAAACAAAGTCTGGCACGCTGGGTTTCGTCCTGCATCACCCACTGCCATCAGATGAAAGGCGACCCTCTAACTAGACCGCCATCAGCGCACTCCACCAGAGGGAGAGCAGCGTCAACAGCGTTCCATGCAGGGGTGGCCTTGAAGGACTTATGCAGAGCCGCCACATGGAGCACTCTGTACACGTTCGCAAAACACTATTGCCTGGCTGAAGACACCAACAAAGAAACTGCAGTTGGATATGCAGTGCTCCACCATATCTTTGCATAAGGTAGGACCAGCCTCCTTTTCCCATCTTTCCCGGAGTATGTAACCGTTGTGTTGCTGCATGATAAAGGTTTGATCAGAAATATGTTTTTTCTGTATTTATGCATATATGTATATGATGGTGTCATGTTTTAACTGCTTGGTATTCTATTCAAGCATCTGAATCTATGAAAGATCCAATGCTGGAGAAGTCTTAGTTACCTACCTGTAACTGTATTTCGAAGGGATTGTGTCCTCCGACGTATTCCTCATCTTAGATATATCCTTCCAGCTCTGCTGGCCTCGGAAAAATTTTTCTCTAGAGGGCGCTGCGCGTCGACGTCCCTCGAGTCGATGACCTTCGACAGCCGCCGTATCGACGCTCGACGTCATCCTGCCTATAAAGGCCGCGCGCAGCGTCCGTTGCTCAGTTCCGTTTTTCCGCGCTACTCGGTGCCTCGGAATACCGTTGCTCAGTTCTTAGTCTATTTACCTCGAGTTATTCGATACCGTACTCGATGGCTTCCTCGTCGGAACCGTCAACTCCTCGATCCGGCTTCAAAAAATGTCGAGATTGTGGGAAAAAGATGTCGTTGACCGATCCTCACAGAAATTGTCTGTGGTGCTTGGGAGCCGAACACCATTGTTCGGAGTGCGAGGACTGTATGTCCATGACAGCTAAGGCCCTGAAGGAGCATAGGGGGAAGCTGGAGAAAGGTAAGACTTTTAAAGCTTCTTCTTCGTCGACGAAGTCGAGACATTCGTCTCCTCGTCACCATTCACGCTCCAGGTCTCGGAGTGGGTCTCATCACTCCTCGAGATCGAAACACTCGAAGAGGAGACGTCGAAGATCCCCTTCTCCATCTTCCTCTTCCTCTGTTTCGCCAAAATGAATCCCTTGCCCCACGAAACATAGTTCCCGGGCTGAATGGGAAGAATTCAGAAAAAATATGATGAGCGTCTTCGAGAAAGCGGCCTCGACCCCCTCGAAGACTGCCGAGAGCGATGCTCTGGTCGAAAGACCCGAAGGTCAAAAACGCCGCGAGTCGCAGTACCCGGCGAAACAAACCTCTCGAGCGCGTCTTGAACCCTCGAGTAGGACTATGACCTCCAAACCTTCCTCGAAGGTTCCGTCGACGCCGTCGACGAAGGTTCCGTCGACGTCGAGGTCGATGTCTTCGACGCCGTTGTCGAAGGGACCTTCGACACACGGGTCTGTCGACTCGACGCCGGCCTCGACACCGGCGTCGACGCCGAGAAAAGTCACAGTGACCACACATCCAGTGACGATCCCCAGGCCCTCGACGTCGATGGCGTCGATATTGTCGAGTAGAATTCCAATTCTGTCGAGGTCCTCGAGGCCTCCACCTCTGTTTTCGACGCCACGCTCGAAGCCTTCGACGTCGGCGTCGACGACATTGACGTTTTCGAGGCCAATAATGACAAGTTCAGCACCCTCTGCCTTGGAAATGGGATTTACTCCCTTTATGAGTTCAGAACAATTGAGAACTATATCCTCAATTTTAGAAGAGGGTGATTTGTCCGAACAAGACACATTTGAGTTACAGGGACCTGTAACCCCAGTTAGAGAGGAATTTTCCTCTGAAGAGCGCAGATTAAAGGATCTTCATGATTCTTTACATGAGGCAAGTGGGTTAGACACTTCCCCTGAGGTGGATTTTGCTAAGCCAGACCCGGGGGAGCATGCTGAAACCCCCTACAGAGCCTTAATGGCCAGGATTACAGAGTTCATGGGGTGGTCTACACCTTCACAATCTTTCCAGCAAGATGACCTCACGGATATTCTTGACAAAGGCCCACAAGAGGATCCAGTGGTGCCCTTTCATAAAGCTCTTCAGAGAAAGATCATGACAAACTGGGAAACCCCAGATGTAATACCAGCAGTAAATAAAAAACTGTCTGCAAGTACAGGGTATCTTCCACAGACCCAGAGTTCTTGTCTAAACATCCATCCCCAGAAAGTCTGGTGGTACAAGCAGCATCCTCTACCGACGTCAAGACGGCTTATCCTACAGTCCCACAGGACAGGGACGATAAAAAATATGATGCTATGGCAAAGAAAGTCTTTTCAGCATGTAGCATGGCGTTAAAGTCTGTTAATGCTACTTGCACCCTTGCTAGGTTCAGCCATACACTTTGGGAGTGTGCTTCTACAGCGGCTGACTGCATCCCGGAGGGAGAAGAAAGGGATGCTTTCCTGAATATTATACAGGACGGTAAAGACGCTATGTGCGAATCCCTCCAGACGGGCATTGATTCGGCTGACAGTATCAGCAGAGCAATGGCGGCAAGTACATCAACCAGGCGGTTCGCTTGGTTGAGAAAGTCGGGTTTTGCCCCAGATGTGCAAGCCAGGCTCTTGAACATGCCATTTGATGGCTCTTCTTTGTTCGGGAAAAAGGCGGATGACAGTTTAGAGAAACTGCAAACTTCAAAAGCAGCAGCAAAATCCCTAGGAGCTGCAATCCGTCAGACTCCTTTTCGTCCCACAGGAACCTCTGCGAGGGGCAAGTCCTTTCGCTTCTACTCCTCATTCGGAAGAGGTAGAGGACGACCGGCTCAAAGGGGTCAAAGAAGAACTACCCGAGGTGGACGGGGTAGATATTCTAAAGCCGCAGCAACAGCAGGTGCCTCTTTACCATCGGCATCTGCATCAGCCGCCCCAAAACCACTCTGAGGACTCCCCTCACAGGACACCTGTAGGAGGCAGGTTGACTCAACATCTGACGGTATGGCAGGCTATCACGTCAGATGCTTGGGCATTGGAAACAGTCGCCCAGGGTTACTGCCTGCCTTTCCTACGTATACCTCAGAGTCATCCACCGGGGATCAGCTCTCAGAAAGCTCCAGATCCGCTCCTCTTGCAGGAAATTTTGGACCTGCTAGAGAAAGGTGCCATAGAACCGGTACCTGTAGCGGAGAGGAACAAGGGCTGGTACTCCCCTTACTTTCTCATTCCAAAGAAAGACGGAGGACTGAGACCCATCTTGGACTTGCGAGAATTGAACAAATTCCTCAGGAAAGACAAATTCAAGATGGTCACTCTTTCTCAGATCCTCCAGGCCCTTCAGTTTCAGGACTGGCTGGTATCTCTGGACCTTCAGGACGCTTATTTCCATGTGCCTATCCATCTCAAACACAGGAAATACCTGAGGTTCGCAATTGGCAACTCTCACTATCAATTTCGAGTACTGCCTTTTGGGCTGACCTCCGCCCCGAGGGTCTTCACCAAGTTAATGTCGGTAGTGGCTGCAAGTCTAAGGAGGGAAGGGATTCACGTCTACCCCTACCTGGACGATTGGCTGATCAGGGCTGTTTCTCCGGAGCAAGCTCAGATCCAGCTAAATCACGTGTGCTACTCCCTTCACAAGCTGGGCTTCTCCCTCAATTTAAAGAAGTCTCAAATGATACCATCGCAGAGTCTCCAATTCATAGGAGCGATCCTGGATACTTCCCTGGGAAAAGCCTCGCCACCAGAGGTGAGGGCTCAAGATATTCTACAGATGGTTACCAAGTTCCAACATGTCCAACGTCTCCCAGCTTTCCACTTTTTGAGGTTGCTAGGCCTCATGGCATCCTGCATTTTCCTTGTGCCAGAGGCTCGCCTGAGAATGAGATCCCTCCAGTGGGCACTGAGGACTCAGTGGTCACAATTCTCAGGGAGAATGACAGATCTTCTTCAGGTTCCCGGCAGGGTGGCTCGAGACCTACAGTGGTGGGCCTGTCAGGAGAACATTCTGAAAGGAGAACAGTTTTGGCAACCCTGGCCGGAGATAACAGTAGTCACGGATGCCTCACTCACGGGGTGGGGAGCCCACGCCAACGACTTGACCATCAGCGGTCGTTGGTCTCCATCGGAGTCCAGACTACACATCAACCTGTTAGAGCTGAGAGCCATCAAACTTGCGTTGAAGGCTTTCCTGCCAGTTGTACAAGGGAAGAACGTCCTGATAATGACGGACAACACGGTGGCCATGCATTACCTCAACAAAAGAGGAGGCGTAGGATCACTACCCCTGTGCAGAGAGGCGATGCAGCTCTGGTTTTGGGCAATCCAAGAAGGAATCTCTCTATCGGCAGTTCACCTAGCCGGAGAGAAGAACTTGACAGCGGACGCTCTGAGCAGGCAGAACACAGTCTCCCACGAGTGGGAGCTAACTCAGGAAGTCCTTCAAGAGATCTTCGCCCTTTGGGGAACCCCTCAGGTAGATCTGTTCGCCACCAGCCTAAACAGGAAATGCGACCTGTTCTGCTCAAGGGAATTTCCTCCGAGAGGAGCTCTGGGAGACGCGTTCATAGTGGACTGGGAGTTTCCGCTTCTGTACGCGTTCCCACCGGTCCCTGTCATTCCTCAAATGATCAGGAGGTTGAGAAGATTCCGGCGAACCATGATCCTAATTGCCCCGGATTGGGCCAGGAGAACGTGGTACCCGGACCTTCTAGACTTGTCCATCTGCCCTCCAATTCGACTTCCTCTCAGAGAGAACCTACTCTCACAGAAGGGAGGTCAGGTTCTCCATCCAGACATCAAAACCCTCAACCTTCACGCTTGGCTTCTGAACGGCTGAGGTACAAGGATTGGGACCTCCCTGATGATGTTATGGAGGTGTTGCTTTCGGCAAGGAGGCCAGCAACAAAGTCTTTATACCGCTGCCGTTGGAACAGATTTTGCAGCTGGTGTAGAGAACAGAATATCGACCCATTTTCATGTGGTACACCAATGGTTTTGTCCTTCCTACTATATTTAGCAAATTCAGGCCTTCAAGTTGGCACCATTAAGGGCTATCTCGCAGCGCTATCTATCTTTAAGCGTACTGCGGAGGAACCATCCTATTTCAAATTACCCTTGGTAATACAGTTTCTAAAGGGGTTAACCAATGTTTATCCCCCTAGACCATTCCAAGTTCCCCTATGGGATTTAAACTTAGTACTAACTTTCCTGATGGGTACACCTTTCGAACCTCTCCATTCTTGTTCGTTAAGATTCCTTACCCTTAAGACTGTTTTATTAATAGCACTTACATCTGCTAGAAGGGTGAGCGAATTACAAGCTCTTTCTTGTAAACCCCCTCATACAATCTTTCACAAAGACAAAGTTGTCCTGCAAGTGAAGCCTAATTTCCTCCCAAAGGTAGTCTCTGAATTCCATATCTCTCAGAAGATTACCCTACCATCTTTCTATCCTCCTCCTCACCCGGGGAAAGAGGAAGAGAGGTTACACAGACTAGACCCTAGGAGGGTTTTAAGTTTTTACATTAGTAGACTAGCCAGGATAAGACAGGCAGACCAGCTGTTTGTAGGTTACGCAGGTCACAAGCTGGGGTTACCAATAACTAAGCAGACCATTTCCAGATGGATCATTCTAGCCATTCTGGAATGTTATAAACTGGCAGGGAAAGAGCCCCCTCAAAACCTTAGGGCTCATTCGACCAGAGGTATTGCAGCTTCATCGGCCCTCAAAAGAGGCGTGCCGATTAAAGACATATGTGCGGCCGCTACATGGTCGTCTGTCCATACCTTTACACGTTTTTACAATCTGGATTCCTCCTCCAGTCAAGAGACTAGGTTTGGAAGGGCTGTACTGCATTCTATTCATCAATAGAAGACAGCGTGAAGTCAGTACTCCCTCCTCCAAATATAGAATACTGCTATGGGAGCCTATCTAAGATGAGGAATACGTCGGAGGACACAATCCCTTCGAAGAACAAGTTACTTCTTACCTTGTAACGTTCTTTCGACGGGATGTTCCTCCGACGTATTCCTCATCGACCCTCCCATCCATCCCCGCAGTTCTACTTCCCTTGTTGTTGCAGCTTACGCTCCTTCAGGGTGATTAGTCTAATCCAGACGGTAATACTGTGGGCTACAAAACGGAACTGAGCAACGGACGCTGCGCGCGGCCTTTATAGGCAGGATGACGTCGAGCGTCGATACGGCGGCTGTCGAAGGTCATCGACTCGAGGGACGTCGACGCGCAGCGCCCTCTAGAGAAAAAATTTTCCGAGGCCAGCAGAGCTGGAAGGATATATCTAAGATGAGGAATACGTCGGAGGAACATCCCGTCGAAAGAACGTTACAAGGTAAGAAGTAACTTGTTCTTCTCCAGCATTGGTATCTTTCAGAGATTCACATGCGCCCACCCGCCTCCCTGAGAGGCTGCTCCTGTGCTCAGTATCCATCATACTGTGGTCTCTACAGTTCAAAATCTGAAGATGGCTGCCTGGGGCAGAGCTTAAGTCCTGCCACCTCAATGTTTGGGCCATAAAGGACCAAAGTGAGGTGGAGGGACTACACAATAGAAAGGCTCATAGGCCATAATGGGCTATGTACATGCATTGCTATGTAGCAATGTGTGTATGTAAAGAAAAATGTAATAATTATTTTTATCACCAAGGATTCCCAGTCTGAAAATGGGGAATATTCAAGCATGTGAATCTATGAAAGATACCAATGCTGGAGAAATACAGTTACAGGTAAGTAACTAAGACTTCTCTAGAAGCATCTAAAAAAAGGCTCTTTTCAGAGCCACCACTGAAGACAAAATCCCCTACCCTGGTTGCAATTTATTCCCCCACGCACGCACACACCACGAAAGCCACAACCAGGGCTTTTGAGGATGGCTGGCATGGAAATGAGACTGTGGAGGCTAAGGGATTGCGCAATAACATTTCTGGGTGTGGTGTGTATGCAGAGGAATGTTGTACAGAACTGATAGTGTTACATGGAGAGCTCTTTACTGTGATTGGTGGATGCGTGTGTGACTTTTCACCACTACCGAATGAGGGGGTGCTGGAAAGAAGATAGTAGAAAGGGAAGAAGGACTGTTACTGCTTTACTGGGGCACAGCCCTCGCAGTACTTGGGGAAGCGCACATGTCACATACTACCGTTTTCAGCATGCTGCCCATGGGAATGGGACAGTAGGGATTATCGGTACTGAGGGTGTGGTTCACAGGAAGGGGCGTTAATACTTTTCTCCATTACTGTGCAAAGTGAGCAGGGCTGACATGGTTGCCATTACTTGCAAAGGTAATGTAGCATAGCAGAAATTGTTTCAAAATGAATAACAGCTCAAAGCTATGTGGGCCGCTACTCTGTTCTGAAAAGCTACAAACAGAATGTAGAACAGTTCTGGGGTGTGACCTTTTGTGGGGCTGCTGCGAAGACCTTGCAACCGGCAAAGAGGCCTACATCGTTGAACCAAATATATACATGTGCAATGGCACATTGTGGGGTGTTTGTAATCATATAATTTCCCAATAACATTCCGTAGATCACAGAATATTGTACTTTTTCACTGTCCGAGGGTCCGGATCGTGTCCACGACATAAGGGCCCATGCACAGCGTGGATGCGGTTGCATGGTGATGTCATGAATGGTCTCGACTGGGACGGCTGTCCGCAGGAGGTGTTTTGGGCGGAATACTTTGTGTGCATGTGCATAGGTGGCCTATGCACACCGTTGTGATCTCTGGACTGATTAATAGTGCGACACACGTGCACCAACCATTTTGGGACACCCTGGGTGTTTGTGGGTTATAGTAGGTGGAATGTTTATGTGTAGAGCAACCTGTAGGACGTTGGTGAGCGCTTCAAACTACTTAAAGTTCATCACAAGTTTCTTTGCATATGCTGGACAGGGGCGGTGTTAGCAGGAGACAGAGGAAGAGATACTCATGTACGTACTTGTGCAACGGACAAACGTCCGCTCCCACAACTAGTTATAGGTGGTTCACAAGGTGCGGACATGCGGTTCGTAGTGGCGCGGTACGGACACCTCCATTGTGATTGCGGATAGGCCGGGCAGGTGCGGTGTCAGTAGGACACCTTACTTTTGCTTAATTGCGGTCATTCCCACCAGTACTGTGCACCGCTCAGTCATAAAGGGAATTTTAAAAACAAAGGAAAAGCCACTTATACTCTCAGGGACAATTTACAAATCAATCTTCATTTGCACACATCCATAAATACTATTAGGAAAGGGAAGGGGTAGCAGAAGTGGATCAATATTGTGGGAAATTGGGGATTTGTACACGTTGGCCGTGAGGGCAGGAAGGGATTGCGGTATCATGGTAATGTCTTTGATCACACAGAGTTTGAGGGGATGGCAGACTATGAAATGGAGAAGGGGTGCACGTGCAGGTCGGGCAGTGGTATTTTATTTGTCCATAATATGTCGTTGTACATAATATTTGAAGGCGGCAAAATTGTTCACCAATTGTTCCATTTTGGCTTCCAGGCTGTCCAGTTGCTATTCACAGAGTTTCTTTCCTTTTCTGTGTCCACATGTTGTTGTGGAAGGGTGCCTCTTGTGCTGCATTGCTTTCCTTTCCAATATGTTCTCTTAAAGAAATAAACTTCAAAGGGATTGTGTCCTCCGACGTATTCCTTATCTTTGATAATTCGTCTCCAGCTTGCTGGCCTCGGAAATTTTTTCTCTGTAGAGGGCGCTGCGTGTCGACGTCCGCCGAGTCGATGTCCCTCGACAGCCACCGTATCGGCGCCGACGTCACCATGCCCATAAATAGCCACGCGCGGCGTCCGTTGCTCAGTTCCGTTTTTCCGCGCTTCGTGGTGCCTCGGAATATCGTTGCTCAGTTCAGTCATATAAACCCTCTACATTTACTCGAATATACCAACTCGTTCTCAATGGCATCTTCATCGGAACCAACAACGCCGTGATCCGGCTTCAAAAAATGTCGAGACTGCGGTAAAAAAATGGCGATAACGGATCCACACAGGATCTGCTTGTGGTGCTTGGGAGCCGAGCACCATTGTTCGGAGTATGAGGACTGCATGTCCATGACGGCGAAAGCCTTGAAGGAGCGCAAGGGGAAGTTCGAGAGAAGTAAGTCCGTCAAAACCTCCTCGAAAGTTTCTTCGGCTGAGTCGAGGCATTCGTCTCCTCGCCGTCGAAAGCATTCCCGTTCTAGATCTCGAAGTAGCTCCCACCATTCGTCGAGATCGAGACACTCAAAGAAGAGACGTCAAAGATCCCCTTCCTCGTCATCTTCTGTTTCCCCAGAAAGGGTCTCCTGCCCCACAAAACACAGCTCTCAGGCTGAGTGGGAGGAATTCAGGAAGAAAATGCTAAGCGTCTTCGAGAAAGCGCCCTCAACCCCCTCGAAGACAGCTGAGGGTGATACCCCGGGTGAAAAACCCAAAAAATCAAAATGCTGCGAGTCGCTGCACCCGGCAAAAGATTCCACCCGAGAGCGCCACAGGCCATCGGGTAAGAAGGCACCGTCTTCGACGCCGTCTTCGAAGATTCCTTCGACGCATGGATCGGCGCCATCAACGCCGTTGTCAAAGGGTTCTTCGACTCATCGGTCGATCGACTCGACGCCATCGTCGACGCCGACATCGATGACGATGAAAGAGAAAACCACGGCTACTTCACAGCCAACGGTGATACCAAGAGCCTCCGGCACGACGCCGAGACCGTCGTCGACATCCTCGAGTAGGATCCCGATCCTCTCGAGTTCTTCGAGGCCTCTTCCAGTTTTCTCAACGCCGTTCTCGCCGCCTTCGAAGCCTGTCACATCGCCGTCGACGACATCATCGTTTCCTCGCCCAATAATGACGAGTTTGGCTCCTTCTGCCTTAGAAATGGGTTTTACACCATTTCCGAGGTCAGAGTACCCTGGATTATCTTCAATTTATGAAGAAGGGGAGGATTCTCACCAAGAAACCTTTGTGTTGCAGAGGACCACACTACCTGTTTCAGAGGATTTCACCTCTGAGGAAAGAAGGTTGAAAGACCTACAGGAGTCATTACATGAGGCAAGTGGGGTGGACACTTCCCCAGAAGTGGAATTTGTTAAACCAGACCCAGGGGAACATGCCGAAACACCCTATAGAACCCTGATGGCAAGGATTATTGAATTTATGGGTTGGTCTCCACCTTTGCCTGTTTTTCAAGAGGACGACCTGACAGACATATTAGACAAAGGTCCACAGGAGGATCCTGTGGTCCCCTTCCATGCAGCCTTACAAAGAAAGATTTCATCTAATTGGGAAACTCCTGAAGTTATCCCTGCAGTCAATTAAAGATTGTCAGCCAAGTATAGGGTAGCTGCGGCTGACCCTGAATACTTATCAAAACACCCGACTCCAGAGAGCCTGGTGGTCCAAGCGGCAACTTCATCAAGCAGCAGGTCCGCTTACTCTACTGTCCCACAGGATAGAGATGACAAGAGGTACGATTCTATGGCAAGAAAAGTATTTTCTGCTTGTAGTATGGTGTTGAAGTCCATCAACGCCACCTGTACGCTCGCCAGGTTCAGTCACACACTGTGGGAGTGTGCTTCATCAGCGGCTGGCTGCATTCACTAAGGAGAGGAAAGGGAAGCCTTCCTTAACATTATTAAAGATGGCAAAGATGCCATGTGCGAGTCACTTCAAACTGGCATCGATTCCGCTGACAGTATCAGCAGGGCCATGGCGGCAAGTACGACAATCCGCAGGCATGCGTGGTTGCGAAAGTCTGGCTTTGCTCCAGACGTACAGGCCAGACTTTTGAATATACCCTTTGACGGCTCTTCTTTATTCGGTTAAAAGGCTGATGACAGTCTGGAAAAGTTGCAGACATCTAAAGCAGCGGCAAAATCGTTAGGAGCTGCAATCCGCCAAACTCCTTTTCGCCCCTCAGGAACCTCTGGAAGAGGAAAGTCCTTTCGCTATTATTCCGCATTTGGGAAAGGCAGAGGACAGCCGGCTCAAAGAGGCCAAAGGAGATCCACCCGAGGTGGACGGGTCAAAAGTACTAAAGCCGCAGCAGCAGCAGGTGCCTCTTTACCCTCGGCATCTGCATCAGCTGCCCCGAAACCACTCTGAGGTCTTTCCACACAAAACACCTGTAGGGGGCAGGTTAACTCACCATCTGACGGAATGGCAGGCTATAACGTCAGATGCTTGGGCATTGGAGACAGTTGCCCAGGGTTACTGCCTACCCTTTCTACACATCCCTCAGAGTCATCCACCGGGGCACATCTCTCTAAAAGTTCCAGATCCGCTCCTCTTGCAGGAAATTGTAGAGCTGCTAGAGAAAGGTGCCATAGAACCGGTACCTGTAGCGGACAGGAACAAGGGCTGGTACTCCCACTACTTTCTCATACCAAAGAAGGACGGAGGACTGAGACCCATCCTGGACTTATGAGAATTGAACAAGTTCCTCAGGAAGGACAAGTTCAAGATGGTAACTCTCTCTCAGATCCTTCAGGCCCTCCAGCTCCAGGACTGGCTTGTATCTCTGGACCTTCAGGATGCTTATTTCCATGTGCCAATTCATCTGAAACACAGGAAATACCTGAGGTTTGTAATTAGCGACCCTCATTATCAATTTCGAGTTCTGCCATTTGGGCTGACCTCCGCCCGAGGGTCTTCACCAAGCTAATGTCGGTAGTGGCTGCGAGTCTAAGGAGGGAAGGGATCCACGTCTACCCCTACCTGGACGATTGGCTGATCAGGGCTGTTTTTTCGGAACAAGCTCAGATCCAGCCAGATTATGTCTGCCACTTCATTCACAAACTGGGCTTCGAGGGGATTGGGTCCTCCGATGTATTCCATATCTATGACATGTAATCACCACAGCTGTGCTGCTTCGGAAACTTTTTCGGCGTCTGCGTCCTGCGTCGATGACGTCGATGCGCCGCCGTCGAGGACCTCCTCCGACGTCCGACGTCATCCGATGTGATAAGTAGGACGCACGACGCCCATAGCCTCAGTTCCGTTTTTTCCGCGAACGTGTTGCTTCGTGTTTCTCGGTTCTAAGCCTCGACTCTTTGGAGTTCTGTTCTTTCTGGTTCTTTGAACCTGTTCGTTTGTGAATTTCCTTCGGCGATGTCTTCCACTTCGTCTTCAACCCAGCGTCCGGGCTTTAAGAAGTGCGGGGAGTGTGGGTCCAAGATGTCGGTGACTGACTCGCACGACGCCTGCCTATGGTGCCTCGGGGAGGCCCACGACACGGATGACTGTATCGACTGCCAGTCGCTCACGTCCAAAGCCTTACGCGAACGTAAGAAGAAGTTGTCGGTAGGTCGGGTGTCCAAGCCCCGGAAGTCGAAGTCGGCGGGGCTTTCGACGGATGATTCGAGGGGTGACTCTCCGCGTCATCGTCGGAAGTCTCGTCGGTCTTCTTCTAGGAGTGGGTCTCGCCACTCCTCGGCCTCTTCGAGGCATTCTCGGAAGCGCCGTCACCGGTCGCCTTCCAGGTCCTCTTCCGAGGATTCTGCCCGGCTCGTCGGTTGCCCCACCAGCCGTGCAACGCCGGAGGAATGGGCTTCCTTCGGGAAGAAAATGTTGGCGATTCTTGAGTCGCAGGGTACTCAGCCGTCCGCGCCCCCGAGTGGGGTCGGCCGTGTGAGGTCGAGAGACGCCGCTCGCAAGAGTGGTCGGCACGAGTCACGGGAGCGGTCCCGTTCGGACAAGGAGGCTCGTTCTCGCCGTACCCGTTCCAGGTCCCGGTCCTCGACGCGTTCGAGACCGTGTGCTCCTGTGAAGTCTTCGAGGAAGACATCGACGTCTGAGGCGTCGAGGGCGTCGACAGGCTTTCTCGAGGCTCCGGCTTCGAGGGCCTCGTCGACGCCGTCGACGATCAGGTCGTCGAGGGACACGCTCGGGGCTCCGGCTTCGAGGGCTGTGTCGACGCCGCCGATACTGGAGGCGCTGCATCTGACGTCGACGCCGATTTCCTCGACGTCAACGCCGATCCTCTCGGCGCCGTTGCCGGTTTTCTCGGCGTCGGCGCCGATTCGCTCGATGCCATCGACGCCTTTCGTGTCGGAGGTGCCCCGTGTCACGGGTGTACCCCCTAGGAAGGCTCTGGTTAAGAGCAAGCACTCTCGGGTGCCTTTTCGCCACCTGGAATATATTTCGGAGGCGGATGAGGATTCTGATGGCCTGGTTCCTAGTCTGGTGCCGGATGAAATTGTCTCGGGCCATAGTCAGTTTGACGATTTGAGGCAGTCACTGCATGATGCCAGTGGACTGGACACCTCTCCGGAGGTGGAATTTTGTAGGCCTGAGCCTGGCTCCCATGCCGATTCCTCGTACCGGCGCCTTATGGCTAGGGTGTCTGAGTATCTGGGATGGTCTGCACCCCCAGGGGAGTTTGTGCAGGATGATCTGACGGACATCCTTGATGTTGGTCCCCCAACTGACCCGGTACTGCCGTTCCATATGGCTTTACAGAGAAGGGTGGCGGCGGCTTGGACTGCTCCGGAGAGTCTCCCGGCGGTGGGCAGATCCTTGTCGCGTAAATACCGTCCAGCCAGTAGCGACCCCTGCTACTTGACCAGGCATCTCACTCCGGAAAGTTTGGTGGTGCAGGCGGCCACGGCCCCGGCAAAGCAGGCGTCGTACCCTACCATCCCTCCTGGTAGGGACGACAAACGTTTTGATGGCTGGGCGAAGAAAGTGTTTTCTTCTGGTGGTATGGCGCTTCAGGCGGCCAACTCCATTTGTGCCTTGTCACGTTTCACGCACACTCTGTGGAACTGTGTTGTGTTAGCGGCTGAACATATTCCCGAAGGGGATGAACGGGATGGTTTCCTTGCTATGGTCCAGGATGGTAAGGATGCCATGTGTGAGTCCGTTCAGTCGGGTCTGGACTTGGCTGAATGCGTCAGTAGGTCCATGGCGGCGAGCACCGTGATACGCAGGTTTGCGTGGTTGCGGAAGTCGGGGTTTGCTCCTGATGTGCAGTCCCGGCTCCTCAACATGCCCTTTGATGGTGAACACCTTTTTGGCAGCAAGGCTGACGAGAGCCTTGAGAGGTTGCAGACCTCAAAAGCTGCAGCGAAGTCGTTGGGCGCTGCAGTTCGCCAACCTCTGCCTTTTCGTCCTAGGGGACAGCAGTGGAGGGGTGGTTCCTTTCGCTATTACTCATCCTTCAGTAGAGCGAGAGGAGCTGGCAGTCAAAGAGGCCATCGCAGGGGTACCAGAGGTGGACGACAGGGTACCCGTGGTGCCAAGGCCGCTCGGGCAGTTGCCTCTTTGCCCTCAGGTAACGCCGCAGCCGCTCCCACTCTGTCGTGAGGCCATGTCCCATGGTTCGCCGGTTGGGGGAAGGCTGGCGCAGCATCTTGTAGAGTGGCAAGCCATTACTTCAGATGTGTGGGTTCTGGAGATCATAACCCACGGCTACTGTCTTCCTTTTCGGCACAGGCCTCGCGACAATCCACCGGGGAACCTCTCTTTGCAGAGTCCGGATCCGCTCCTTGCGCAGGAAATTCAAGCCCTGCTGGAGAAAGGCGCCATAGAACTGGTGCCTGTAGCGGAGAGGAACAAGGGATGGTATTCCCCTTATTTTTTGGTTTCGAAGAAAGACGGGGGATTGAGACCCATCATGGACTTGCGCGATTTGAACAATCTCCTCAGGAAGGACAAGTTCAAGATGGTTACTCTCTCTCAAGTCCTCCAGGCCCTTCAGCTTCAGGACTGGTTGGTGTCACTCGACCTCAAGGATGCTTACTTCCATGTGCCGATCCATCCCATGCACAGGAAGTACCTGAGGTTCGCGGTTGGCGACTCGCACTTTCAGTTTCGGGTCCTGCCGTTCGGATTGACCTCCGCCCCGAGGGTTTTCGCCAAGCTCATGGTGGTGGTGGCAGCGCATCTCAGGCAAGGGGGGATTCACGTCTACCCCTACCTGGACGATTGGTTGATCAGGGGGAGCTCTCCCGAGCAAGTCCTGGATCATCTATCGATCACCTGCCACTCCCTTCACAGGCTGGGCTTCTCCCTCAATTTAAAGAAGTCCCATTTGACGCCAACACAGCGGCTCCAGTACATCGGAGCAGTGCTCGACACTTCCCTGGGGCAGTGTTTTCCTCCCCAGGTGAGGGCTCTTCACATTCAGCAGATGGTGCACAAGTTTCAGCATGCCCAGACGCTCCCAGCGTTCGAGTTCTTGAGGTTGCTCGGCCTCATGGCATCCTGCATTCTTCTGGTGCCAGAGGCTCGCCTGCGGATGAGATCTTTGCAGTGGGCACTCAAGACGCAATGGTCGCAGTCCTCCGGCAGGATGTCGGACTCGATTCAGGTGCCGTCCTCGGTCGCCCGGGACCTTCTGTGGTGGGCCGTCGAAGGCAACTTGATGAAGGGGGCTCCGTTTTGGCTTCCCTGGCCGGAGGTGACGATCGTGACGGATGCATCCCTCACGGGATGGGGAGCTCATGCCAACGGGCTGACAGTCAGCGGTCGTTGGTCTCCGTCGGAGTCCAGACTCCATATCAATCTGTTGGAGCTGAGGGCCGTCAGGCTAGCCCTGAAGGCTTTTCTGCCGTCTGTGCGAGGGAAGAATGTCCTGATCCTGACGGACAACACAGTGGCCATGCACTACCTCAACAAAAAGGGGGGGACAGGGTCACTTCCTCTGTGCAGAGAGGCGATGCAGCTCGAGTTCTGGGCCATCCAGCAGGAAGTTTCGATCTCGGCAGTTCATCTGGCCGGTGCCGAAAAGGTGACGGCGGACGCTCTGAGCAGGCAGAGCGCGATCTCTCACGAGTGGGAGTTGGCTCAGGAGATTCTCCTGGAGATCTTCGCCCTTTGGGGGACCCCTCAAGTGGATCTCTTCGCCTCCAGTGTCAACCGGAAGTGCGAAAGGTTTTGCTCGCGGGAATTTCCTCCAGAAGGAGCCTTAGGAGACGCGTTCGTGGTGGAGTGGTCATTCCCGCTGCTGTACGCGTTTCCTCCAGTCCCCGTCATCCCGCAAGTGCTGCAGAGGTTACGGAAGTTCGGTTCCCGGATGATCCTCATTGCCCCGGCGTGGGCTCGGAGGACGTGGTACCCGGACCTTCTCGACTTATCCTTCTGCCCTCCACGTCGTCTTCCCTACCGAGACGATCTGCTCTCACTGGAGGGGGGTCGGGTTCTCCATCCAGAGGTCAGATCCCTCAACCTTCACGCTTGGCTTCTGAAAGGTTGAGGTATAAGGATTGGGACCTCCCTGAGGACGTGATGGAGGTGTTGCTTTCGGCCCGAAGGCCGGCAACAAAGTCTCTGTACCGTTGCCGTTGGCGTAAGTTCTGCGACTGGTGCAGAGTTCAGAATGTGGATCCTTTTGCATGTGACATCCCCATGGTTCTGTCCTTTTTACTTTCTTTGGCCCACAGGGGCTTGCAAGTGGGTACCGTTAAGGGTTACCTGGCGGCTCTGTCCATCTTTAAGCGCTCGTCTGAAGAGTGTTCTTACTTTAAAATCCCTTTGATTTCACAGTTCCTGAAAGGGCTCACTAATGTGTTCCCTCCGTTGCCTTTCCTGGTGCCCGGTTGGGATTTAAACCTGGTTCTTAAGTTTCTTATGGGTGCTCCGTTTGAGCCTTTACATTCTTGCCCTTTGAGGCTGTTAACTCTGAAAACTGTGTTTTTAGTTGCGGTTACTTCCGCTCGCAGAGTGAGTGAGTTACAGGCACTTTCAGTTAAGCCTCCCTTCACTGTATTTCACAAGGACAGGGTTGTCCTTAGAGTTCGTCCTTCTTTTCTTCCGAAGGTAGTGACGGAATTTCATTTGGCCCAGAAGGTTGTTCTTCCGGCATTCTATCCTCCTCCGCATCCTGGTAAGGAAGAGGAGAGGCTCCATAGGCTTGATCCTAGGAGAGCTTTAAGCTTTTATGTTTCACGCATGTCCCGGGTCATAGTGGATGATCAACTCTTTATTGGTTACGCTGGAAAGCGTTTGGGGCAAGCTGTGACGAAACAGACTTTGTCTCGCTGGATTATTTTGGCCATCTCGGAGTGCTACCGTTTGGCGGGTAAGGACCCGCCGGCTGGCTTGCGGGCCCATTCTACCAGGGGTATGGCTGCGTCTACTGCCCTGCAGAGGGGTGTTCCTATTCGCAACATCTGTGATGCAGCCACCTGGGCTTCAGTACATACATTTGTACGTCACTATTCCCTTGATTCCATCCGAGCACAGGATCTGGCCTTTGGCAAGGCGGTCCTTTGCTCTGCTATTTGATTGGCTATTCTACATTTTGATTCTAAATTCTTTCCCTCCTCCTTGCTTTGGTACTGCTTTGGGAGTCTGTCATAGATATGGAATACGTCGGAGGACCCAATCCCCTCGAAGAACAAGTTACTTTCTTACCTGGTAACGTTCTTTCGATGGGATAGTCCGACGACGTATTCCATATCGCTCCCGCCCGGCCTTCCCCGCTGCAGAATTTCTTTTGCGATTGCAGCTTACGTTCCGCAAGGCTTTGTGTCTGACTGGCAGTTGACTTATGTCACACGTTCTGGGGGAAAAAACTACAACTGAGGCTATGGGCGTCGTGCGTCCTACTTATCACATCGGATGACGTCGGACGTCGGTGGAGGTCCTCGACGGCGGCGCATCGACGTCATCGACGCAGGACGCAGACGCCGAAAAAGTTTCCGAAGCAGCACAGCTGTGGTGATTACATGTCATAGATATGGAATACGTCGTCGGACCATCCCATCGAAAGAACGTTACCAGGTAAGAAAGTAACTTGTTCTTCTCCCTCAATTTAAAGAAGTCCATCACAGAGACTCCAGTTCATTGGAGCGGTCCTGGACACTTCCCTGGGAAAAGCCTCGCCACCAGAGGTGAGGGCTCAAGATATTCTGCAGATGGTCATCAAATTCCAAAATGCCCAATGTCTCCCAGCCTTCGACTTTTTGAGGTTGCTAGGCCTCATGGCATCCTGCATCTTCTTTGTGCCAGAGGCTCGCCTGAGAATGAGATCTCTTCAGTGGGCACTGAGTGACCACTCAGTGGTCACAATTCTCAGGGAGAATGACAGATCTCCTCCGGATTCCGGACAAGGTAGCCCACGACCTTCAATGGTGGGCCTATCCAGAGAACATCTTGAAAGGAGAACTGTTTTGGCAACCATGGCCGGAGATAACAGTAGTCACAGACCCCTCACTCACGGGGTGGGAAGCCCATGCCAACGACTTGACCATCAGCGGTCGTTGGTTTCCATCGGAGTCCAGGCTACACATCAACCTATAGTCTGAGAGCGATCAGACTAGCGCTGAAAGCATTCCTGCCATCAGTACAGGGGAGAAATGTCCTGATAATGACGGACAACACAGTGCCCATGCACTACCTCAATAAAAGAGGAGGCGTAGGGTCACTGCCACTGTGCAGAGAGGCAATGCAGCTCTGGTTTTAGGCAATTCAGGAAGGAATCTCTCTATCGGCAGTCCACCTAGCCGGAGAGAAGAACTTGACAGCGGACGCTCTGAGCAGGCAGAGCACAGTCTCCCACGAGTGGGAGCTAACTCAGGAAGTCCTTCAAGAGATCTTCGCCCTTTGGGGAACCCCTCAAGTGGATCTGTTCGCCACAAGCACCAACAGGAAGTGCGATCTGTTCTGTTCAAGGGAATTTCCTCAGAGGGGAGCTCTAGGAGACGCGTTCGTAGTGAACTGGGAGTTCCTACTCCTTTACGCGTTTCCACCAGTCCCTGTTATTCCTCAAATGATCAGGAGGTTGAGAAGATTCTGGAAAACCATGATCCTAATTACCCCAGACTGGGCCAGGAGAACGTGGTACCCGGACCTTCTAGATATGGCCATCTGCCCTCCAATCCGTCTTCCACTCAAAGAGAATCTTCTCTCGCAGAGGGGAGGTCAGGTTCTCCATCCAGGCATCAGAACCCTCAACCTTCACGCTTGGCTTCTGAAAGGGTGAGGTACAAGGATTGGTACCTCCCTGATGACGTCATGGAGGTGTTGCTTTCGGCCAGCACCAAAGTCTTTATACCGCTGCCGTTGGAACAAATTTTGCAGCTGGTGTAGAGAAGAGAATATCAACCCTTTTTCATGTGGTACACCAACGGTGTTATCGTTTCTACTCTACTTGGCAAACTCAGGCCTTCAAAAGGCTATCTCGCAGCACTTTCAATCTTCAAGCGCACTGCGGAGGAACCATCGTATTTCAAACTACCTCTAGTAATACAATTTCTCAAGGGATTAACTAATGTTTATCCTCCAAGACCATTCCAAGTTACCTTATGGGACTTAAATTTAGTCTTAAACTTCCTAATGGGTACTCCATTCGAACCACTCCACTCTTGTTCGCTGAGATTTCTCACGCTTAAAAGTGTCCTATTGGTAGCACTAACATCTGCTAGGAGGATGAGCGAGCTACAAGCTCTCTCTTGTAAACCCCCCCATACAATTTTCCATAAGGACAAAGTTGACCTACAGGTGAAGCCTAATTTCGTCCCAAAGGTAGTTTCTGAATTTCATATTACTCAGAAAATTACCTTACCTTCGTTCTACCCTCCTCCCCATCCAGGGAAAGAGGAAGAAAGGCTACATAGGCTGGACCCAAGGCGAGCTCTGAGCTTTTACATCAGCAGACTGGCTAGGATTAGGCAAGCAGACCAACTGTTTGTAGGATACTCAGGTCACAAGTTGGGACTACCCATAACAAAACAGACCATTTCCAGGTGGTTTATTTTGGCCATTCTGGAATGTTACAAACTGACAGGGAAAGAGCCACCCCAAAATCTTAGAGCTCATTCAACCAGGGGTATCGCAGCCTCTTCGACCCTCCAAAGAGGGGTACCGGTCCGAGACATATGTGCGGCTGCCATATGGTCGTCCGCACATACGTTCACAAAATTTTTTCAACCTGGATTCCTCCGCTAGTCAAGAGACCAGATTTGGAAAAGCCGTATTACATGCGGTTCATTCCTAAAGGGGATACATGACATTATTACTCCCACCTCCAATTACATACCACTGCTATGGGAGTCTATCAAAGATAAGGAATACGTCGGAGGACACAATCCCTTCGAAGAACAAGTTGCTTCTTACCTTGTAACGTTCTTTCAATGGGATGTTCCTCCGACGTATTCCTTATCGCCCCGCCCATCCATCCCCGCAGTAATACTTCCCTTGTGGTTGCAGCTTACGCTCCTTCAGGCATGACTTATCTTATGCTACAAAATGGAATTGATCAACGGACGCCACGCGTGGCTATTTATGGGCATGGTGATGTCGGCGCCGATACGGTGGCTGTCGAGGGACATTGACTCGGCGGATGTCGACGCGCAGCGCCCTCTACAGAGAAAAAATTTCCGAGGCCAGCAAGCTGGAGACGAATTATCAAAGATAAGGAATACGTTGGAGGAACATCCCATCGAAAGAACGTTACAAGGTAAGAAGTAACTTGTTCATCTGTTAGGTGTACATGAAGCAATAGATATTAAATATTTCAAATTTCAGACTGCGGTGCGTACCATTGGGGTTACTGTCATAAGTGATTTTGTCATGAGGGAAATTCTTTTCCAGCCACCCTAAGGTGCTTGCCATTGCTGTGTACAAAAAGAAACAGTATGCTTATCAACCATTGTATACTGCACCACCTGTGCAATTACCAGACAAGCATTAGTGTTTTTACTACGTTGCGTGACGTTCTGGTGTTAGTACTTTCCAGTCCTTACTGTGGCCATTTGTTCTTTGATCCTATGTAAAGCAGCAGTGCTGTAAGATTGTCGAAGGCAGACGTCACTTCTCTTATTGGTGCATTACGATATGGTGCACTCCCGGTGCCTTTGTTATGTTTCTTTCATAAGTACACAGTTTCCAGACCTATTCTATTTTCCCTTGCAATTCACGTACATGGTGCTGTTTGTATATGTTCATTGTGTTTGCTGATTGGTACCACTATGAATGAGAACCTGTGCCTTTCTAAGCAGGTTGGATGCCACCAGATGTACGTGACCAGCCACATACTAAGCGACTGCTGTGCGCAGTAACATGGTGCCAGCAGGTTCAGTATGTTGTACGGTACATGTTTACAAACTAAGGATATCTTGGTAAAAAAATCTATGAAGTTCAGTGAAAACATGTTGTTCAAGGAACATTATGGTTAAGTTGCACTACTGAAGACCTATCAAATTCAGTGAAAAAACATTGTTAAAGAGACGTTATGGTTCAGTTGCCCTAAGAAAAACCTATCAAATTCTGTGCAAACATTTTTGTAAAGGGACATTGCAGTTACTATGTAGTAATACCATCATATCCATATTATGGTTACACGTAAAACCGAAAGCCCCCAGAAATTTGCTGTTTATGGTAAGCTAAGCAACCATAACTCACTCCACCACTGTGCACTGCTAAGACTAACACCCATGACATGAAAGGTGACATCACAAATGTCATTGATGACATCACTGATGACATGTCATGTGCAGTTAGTTGTCATGACAAGCCTCCACAAGGGATTGTCATTGTAATGTTGGCAGACAACTATTAGAGTTAATTCGGACAACTATCATGACATACATAGTTCATTAAGCAATGCATTGCTATAAAGACCATTGAATTACAGAGTTCTTTCTATTACATGTTCCTACTCATGTAGAAACGTAGGCATTGTCTGCAGCATGCACCATAGAGGTGCAATTTTCAACATCTTGCGATGTTGGATAGTAAAATGGTAAACAGTTTCATTTCAGAGTTTTGTGTTCTGTAAACAGAGAAAACATAAAGAGACCACAACAAATACAAATATGAGCATACACAGGGAAAGTAAAGTAAGCAAAAAAGCAGCACTATTATCATAAAGTGGTCATAACCTACCTGATTATCTTCATGCACAGAAATAATTGCTGTGTTTCAGGCTTGCTTCTTCCCCTATCTATATGTATCAAATGATATAAGTAAACCGTAAAGAAACTAGTGTAAGACCATATGAGAAGGGTAAGCTCTACAAATATACCCCTTTGGCCTTTCTTTAATCTCATTGTATCTTGATCAAATATATTACTCTGATCAATTGTAACCAGCACCATCCATTGTGCTCATTGTTTACAAATCTGGATATCTTATCCACTTGTGCTTTTCACTGCATTAATATCCATTTATTTGTTTCACCCCCTGAATTGTCATCAATCTTTTAGTTTTGAGCTTCTTACTCCTGTGCTTTTACCCCTATCTATTTACGATTATCTTACAATAATTAGCCTAATTACAACACAAACCCTAATATTTTTCATATTATAATCCCTTGCATGTGTATACTTTCATTTTGTTCCCATATCCGTTTCACTAGAGCCATGTCATAAGGGCCAAATGTCCACAGGACATTTGGCACTCTCTCCAAGTCTTCCTGAAAATATACTGAGCGCTGCTGCATCATCGCCACACGCTATAAGATTTCCCTTTTCTCCTTCAGTGTGTGATGCTCCTTAAAAAACACCACTTCATCATCTGTTGAGTCCTTTCTAAATATGTCATCATCAGTGATGTCAATCAACCTAGACCCTTCCATGAGAGCTATCACTGTCCTCCATGGTCCACTCTCATTGTCCACTCCTTCGAGCATTGCTATTTTCTTTGTACTATGGCTGCTTTCAACTCTAGAGGGATTATCTGTCCACCCTCTTTGTCCATAGATATCTATTGTCTGAGCAAAAGGTCATCAGGTTTCCTCACAGTCCTCTCCACTAAGCCAGATAGCCATGTTAATAGAATGCTCACCCAATGATAAGAAAAACCTATGGCTCCACTGAACCAACTTGCAGAGGCATTTACCCTGTGAATGCCAGTATAAATCCGCTGTGTTTAAATAGGGTATTCCAAGAGCGGAACACAATGTTCCTTGGTCAATAAATAAAATCATCGTGTTATGTTTTTGTCATTAAATCCCTTCCCAAAATATTAACTAGTGTCTATCACAAATATAACAAGGGATCAGTCATGTCACACTCTCCCACAGAGACTGGTAATTTATCAACAAAAGGAACTCAATCCATAGCTCAAAATAAACCCTGATCACCCTTGGCAATTCCCACCATTGGACACTTTTCCTCCCGGTTCATGGGAGTGCAGTCCCAGTGTCTACTAATAAAGCAAATGTTTCGCCTCCTACCGTCGCATTAACCCTTGGCTCCTTTTGGGGGTCTAATATCACTGAAAATTCTGACCGCATCAAGTCGTCCTGTGAACTGTCCAATTGGCTTTCCTCCTCCCACAGTGGTACCTCCTATTCTGGGTGTGAATACCTGTTCTGTATTTACATATCAGGGGCTCATTACAACTGTCCCTGCAGTGAATTCATTTGCACTTGCTCCAGCTGCTGTACCTGTTGCACTCTCAGCGCTTGTTGTCTGATCCTGGGCAAACCCTTCCCTAGCTTGTGAGCTATATATGGTAGGATAAGCTGTTCCCCTCTTGAGAATTGCCAATTTTGTACATTTCCTTGGCTCTTGCATGTGCGCATACTGTGCCCTGTCATCCCACATATCCAATACAGATGAGGACCCAGTCTAACTAGTCCCTCCTGGTTAAACCCTCCTTTCATATTCTGACTCTCATTCTGTATATTCTGAAAACCGCTTTGATTATTTTGAAATCCACCCCTTCCTCTATAGCCCATTCCTCTGCCTTGGGGCACAAATCTATTCCCTCCTTGGTGTCACGATGAGCAGACCAGATCGCCCCAGCCCAGCAGCAGTGGGAACATTGGGGCACATTAAGGGCCCTGACTGGATCAAGCCTCAAAGGAGGGCCACCTGGACCCAGTCCTGGCACCTCTGGCACCAGGCTCATGGAGCAAACCTGGTGGTCTCCGGCTTTTCTTTGCAGGTTACACGACCACAGGCTACATGACCGGAAGAACGATCAAGCCCAGTCAGAAGGACGAACACTGTATGTGCGACCCAAAGAAGCTGAACCTCGGCATCCCGAGACCCATCCCGAACCAATGCAAATTGGAGGCTTGCGGAGCACTCTTACTAAAGCTAAACGAGAAAAGATAAAGCAACAGCAGCTATGCCTCTACTGCGGCAAGCCAGGCCATTTTCTTCGTGAGTGCCCCGTGAAACCACCCAGAAAGACAGTGGGGGCTACAGACAAAGACAGAACCCGATTCAGGAAACTCCAATGCCCAGCAAGCGTAGGGGTCCACTTGTCGAGCAAGGAGAAGGAATTACCTCAGACCTCGCACCTAGTCGTACCAGTCATCCTGATATGTCACGACCAGCCGTCCAAAATGCACGCCTTGGAAGCGTATGTGGACAGCGGCGCACTTGGCAATTACCCGGATCAAGACTTGGCAGAAAGGATGGGTCTATCCCTCCGGAAGAAATTGGCAAAAGAAAACATCACAGCAGTCGACGGCACCCAATTATCCTCGGGTCCTGTAACACGCTGCATGGAAGAAGTGACCCTTCTTTGCCAGGATGGTCACCGGGAGAACATCATTTTTGATCTCATCAGCACTCCGCAATTCCAGATGATCCTGGGAATACCCTGGCTGGAGGCCCACAATCCTCAAATCGACTCCTGCTTACGAGTGTAAACCTTCTCTGGTGACTGCGCAGAAATTTGCTATGAAGAAAAAGCCCCCTCTTGGGTGGACAGGTGAAGTCCCTCCTGAAGGGAAGAGCAACAATTGGTATGATAGGACACTGCCACCAGAATATCTAGACTATCAAGATGTCTTCCAGAAGGAACAAGCAAACGTGCTTCCTCCACACCGACCCTACGACTGCCAAATCGACCTTATACCTGGTGCCCAGATTCCTTGTAGCCAGATTTATGCACTAACGGAACAAGAAAACAACCACCTAAAGACCTACCTGGACCAGTACCTGGCAAACAGCTTCATCCGCCCGTCCAAGTCGCCCGCAGCCTCGCCCCTTTTTGTTGTGCCTAAAAAGGAAGAAGACCTGAGGACCTGCATAGATTACAGGTCCCTGAACCAGATCATGGTAAAGAACCAATACCCCTTGCCACTCATCCCAGAACTCTTAGACCAAGTCAAGGACGTCCGGATCTACACCAAGATAGACCTTACAGAGGCCTATCACCTGTTAAGGGTTAAAAAGGGAGACGAATGGAAGACTGCCTTCCGTACAAATTATGGTCTGTATGAGTATAAGGTCATGCCATTTGGACTATGCAGTGCCCCGGCAGCGTTTCAGTTCTTTATGAACGATGTGCTCCGGGAGTTGCTCGATGTCTGCCCTTTAGTATACATCAACGATATCCTGGTCTACTCAACTTCAAGGCAAGATCATGTCACCCATGTCCGAGCGGTCTTCCAAAAACTCTGGCAGCACCATCTGTACACCAAGCTACAAAAATGCTCCTTCCACGTTACCGAAGTCGAGTTTTTGGGTTTCATCCTAACCCGCGTGGCATTCAAATGGACACCCGCAAAGTGGATGCCATTCTAAACTGGCCGTCACCAACATCTGTGAAAAGAGTTCAGAGCATCCTCGGTTTCGTAAACATCTACCGCCGGTTTATTCCAGGATTCTCCCAGATCGTTCATCCGATTACCTCGCTACTTCAGAAGAACAAACGCTTTAGCTGTTCCACAGAAGTAGAAGGGGCCTTCCAGGAGCTGAAGCAGAAGTTTACCACAGCCCCGGTCCTGCAACACCCTTGGCCCGATCTCTTGTATGTGGTAGAAACTGACGCCTCCAGCATCGCCATAGGAGCAATCCTCTCACAGAGAAACCCAGATACCAGCCAGTTACACCCAGTAGCATTCTGGTCATGCAAGTTCTCAGCACCAGAACCAAACTAAGCAATCACCGACAAGGAACTCCTGGCCATCAATGCGGCGTTCAAGGCATGGAGACACTACCTCGTATGGGCCAGCCACACAGTCACAGTGATTACAGACCATCGCAATCTGCAATGCTTGAAATCAGCCAAAGCAGAGTCTTCTAGTCAGCTCCGCTGGGCCCTCTTTTTAGCGGAATACGACTACGTGATCACGTACCAGCCAGGGGTGCGCAATCGAAAAGCAGACGTGCTGTCCCGCATGGGTGAGGGTGAAGATGCATACGCAATACCAGCCCGTATAGCTATCATCCCGGAAGAAAGGATTCTGGGCGCTCTTGTCACTGCTTCACCTCTGGATGACCTGCAAGCCAAAGTTCAACATCTTATGAACCAGGAAGCCCAACAAGCCTGGGTGACGAAAGGACAAAATAATACGATCACGGAAGGGCTACCTTATTACCAGGGACGTCTCTACATCCCAAGCAAAAGGCTGCAACACCAAGTCATCGGCAACTACCACGACTCACTAATAGAGGGACATCCGGGACTCGCCAAGACGATGGCCAAAATCAAGAGGAACTACTGGTGGCCAACCTGGTGGAGGGACGTGTTAACTTGCGGGATTTGTGCACAGAACAAATCCCAAAAACAATGACCTGGGGGTCTACTTCATCCCCTGGTTGTACCTCCTACACCCTGACACATGCTGTTGCTCGACTTTATCACAGGCCTGCCTCCCCACAAGGGCTACAACACCATTCTAGGCGTGGTAGACCTGTTCTCAAAGATGGCCCACTTCATCCCACTGAAAGGCCTGCCGACTATGTCCACCATGGCAAGAGTGTTTCTGGAGAAAGTTGTTCCCTTACACAGATTCCCATCGATTCTGATATCTGACCGAGGCAGCCAGTTTGTTTCTACTTATGGAGAAAGAGCTGCGAACTCGCACAAATCGATGTTTGCATATCTACAAGCCATCAACCCCAGACCGATTGCCAAACCGAACGGACAAACCAGACACTGGAGCAATACCTGAGGTGCATGCTGCACCAAAAGAAGACACCTGGAAAGACGTGCTGTGGATAGCAGAATATGCATACAACAATTCCATCCATACCAGCACCAAACAGACCCCCTTCTACACTGTATACGGGCGACATCCACAGACATCTGTTTTCGATCCACCTGATACACTCGAAAGGCCAGCAGTAACAACCTTGCACTCCACAATCACTCGTGTTTTCAAGGAAGCAACTGAACACCTCGCCAAGGCCAAGGAAAGACAAAAGAGGTTTTCTGACCAACACCGAAAGGAAGCTCCAGCTTACCAGGTCGGGGATGCGGTAAGGTTAGCGTCCAAGCACGTACCCCTGAAGGGACCAAAAAAATGTAATCCACGGTACATAGGTCCATATACCATCGAGGCCATCATCAATCCTGTTGCTATGAGACTGTTGTTATGAGACTATCCCTATCCTCAACATGCACATCCACCCGGTGTTCCAAGTTTCACCTCTAAAGCCAGTGCCACCAGGGACAAGGATTGCACCATCACCAGCTACGGTGGTTGTGGATGGCGAACCTGAATTCAAGGTCAAGGATAACTTGGATTCCAAGGTGACAAGGTCCACATTATACTACCTCGTGGACTGGAAAGGGTACGGACCCCAGGATAGAACATTGGAACCCAGCGACCAAGTCCATGCTCCATGGTTGGTGAGGTGCTTTCATCACAATCACCTGACCAAACCAGGACGAACACCGCCCTTGAGAGGGGCCTTGGGGGGGGAGTACTGTCACGGTGAGCATACCATGTCGCCTCAGCCCAGCAGCAGTGGGAACATTGGGGCACATTAAGGGCCGTGACTGGATCAAGCCTCAAAGGAGGGCCACCTGGACCCAGTCCTGACGCCTCTGGCACCAGGCTCATGGAGCTAACATCAAGGAAAACACAGGAATAGTCGGTCTACCACTGAATGATTGACGTCTGTGCTAATTTCAGTTAAGGGAGTGGCTCTAAGCCATTAGCTTGTGCATTAGTCTGCAATCATGGGTGTGGCAGAGAGCTTCTGGAATTAATTGCACAATGGGAGTGGCAGGGCGTGGTTGGCCATATAAGCCCCACCCAAGCCCTAAGGCATGCATCGCGTTATCCTGCAGTTTGCAGGGTAACGCTCTCCGAGGAACTCCTGCCAGCAATCTTCTACAAACCTGCAAAGAAAAGCCGGAGACCATCGGACCTCACATACTCACCTGCACTGACTTACCTGTGCCACCAGCAACAACCCGGTTGTTCGTCGAGGACTCCAGCTTTCATCGGTCAGCGGCACCTGCAGAAGCAAGAGAAGGAAAACAAGGTTAACTGCTGAGCTCATTAATCGCGCCCTGTCACTGCCGCGCGTTACTCACTGCTTCCGCCGCCATCGACCGGATTCATTCATCACGCCGGCTCACAGGTACCTGGAAAAGAGAAAGAAAGAACAGGTTAGATCATGCAAACTGCACCTGAGCTTGTGCTGGCCACCTAGACACAAGGCAGGCCACCCTGACCCACTGGCTCAGCCGCTCACACGCGTTGCACCAAACCAACGCACACCGAGGAATGCTTAGTGCCACAATAGCGACACGAGTCACAACAGTGAAACGAGCACGGACTGCGGCACGCAGCAAAGGACAACAAAGATAACTGGACACAGACAACATACAATACAATGGATTATATGGACAATACCGAGCAGAGCAACACAAGCAACATGAGTTGCGACCACAGCAATATTGGGTTGCCACTCGACTTCAAGGGTCAGTGAAGTAACTGGATCCTACAGGACATTGCGCCCCTGCTGAAACTAAGCAGGAAGGAGAGCCCACCAACCAAATACACAAGGTGAAAGCGCCCCAAAGTGGAGAACACATGTGGAAGGAGCAGGGTGGGGGGTCACAGGTGGCAGGCACAGTCTCACTCACCGCCCTTTCCCCTGTAATAGGAGCTGACCCACGGCAGGTCCAGGGAACAAAAGATGCTCAGCACCTCTAACAAGGGAAGCAGACACTCCAGGCATCAGCGCCCAACGTCCCTGCAGAGTCAAGGTGACCGTAACACTTGGCCCATCTGGCGCTGATTATTCGCCTGTGATGTACCCACTGCTTGCTGTATTCCCAGCCCCTCTCCACTTGTCAATACCGCCCCTTCTATGGCATATTTTGACAATTTTTTCTGAACTGACTTGGCTTCCTCAATTTTCTTAGCATTGTTTTTCTTGTTATTCTTCTCCTGTAACAGCCAACAGTAATGTACTATAGTCAACTGTATCTCAGGTTACGATTTCGCTTCCATTCCTACTTGCTTCTTAAGCGCCTCTGTACCTGCCCAGACAATCCCTGACATAAAATACGATAAAATACCGCCCCTGTTTTTTCACCTCGGCTTGCGCACTTCAACAGTTCAGAAGCAAGCAGATCCTCATCCTTAAAATAAAATAAAATCTAACTTCCTTTATATCATTTTTTAGCAAAACATAATATCCCTAACTGGTGTTCCTAATATAAAGCGAAAGCATCCTGTATGTATGTGTGTGTGTGTTCACATTGCAGTATTGAATTCCTAGTTCTGACTACCTATGTGTTTTTTGTGTGCATTGAGCCTGCAATCCATTCATTGTGTGTAGGAGTGTGTGTGTGCGCATGTGTGTGTGCGCATGTGTGTGTGCATGTGTGTGTGTGTGTGTGCGCGTTTTTGTGCATATGTGTGTATTTGTGTGTGTGTGTACCTGTGTCACTCCCCCTCTCCTTATAAGCATTTCACGACAGAGATTTTGACCGAAATCACTTCATTATGCATAATAATATTTCATATCGTGCTCAGTCTTCTTGTACTTATTCCTAAATACATTTTCATTTAACAAACCCTGCAAAAACCCTAAATAGTGGATTCCTTATTCTTAGAAGTCAGGCCAATCAGGGTGTGTGCCTCTTTAAATAATACCTTTTTTGACATCAACACAACTGTTTTGAATATATCATGCCCCTTATCCATATTGCATTGCACTTCTCCTTATTACCCACTGCTTGCTCATTCTAAATACGCATACTCCTACTTCCCGTCCCCTTTCCTCCATACTTGTGGGAGAGTCCGTCCTTCGGGACCGGACCGGAGCACTTTTGTAAAAAAGTATCAGAAATTGAAAATTGTTGTCCTGTTTATGCGTGGCACCAAGCATGGCCGTAACCCCGCCCTCCTGAGCTCTGCCCCGCGCATCGCCCTTCAGTCTTTTTCTCCATACGGTCGGGGCTGGACACACTAGCTGACATGCTACCCTTAGAATCAACTTTAGGCAAGTAATACACCAAAAAGGATACGGGTAGAATCCAGTAAAGGATACAGTATGATTCTGAATCCTCTTCTTGGTCTTCACATAAACTTCACTGTAATATCCTCAAGGCAGAAACCTTTCCTTTGATTCCACCCTCTGCCCGATACAACAACGAGATCAGGGCGAGGAATCAACTGAAAGGGTGATTAAAGTACACTCTCCAATCTGTAACAACAATGCATAAGGTAAGAAACTATATGATCCAATTTCTCACTAAGACACCCCCCGGAATGGCACTACCCTGTAGGAGGAGTTAGTATCGTTCAGGCGGAGATCCAATGTATTCCAAAATAAAATCCAACGACAAGGAAAGGGAAGGTTAGTGGGAAACTAATCCCGAACGGAACGAGGGTCGATCTAGAGCCGGGTAGGTGCACTCTGGATAGCGTCCTTAGTTCTGTGAACAAGGCAAATTCAAAATAATCCTGGCATCTCCAGCATAAATGATGGACAACTCCAATGGTAAATAATAAGTACCGGCTTGGTAAAACAATAGCACAAGTTCTGGTCTCTAGTTAATTCACAATTAAACATTCACCTTTTTATTTATTTATTTATTTTTAAACATTTTATTGAGTTATAAACACAACCAAACAATAGAAACCAAACAAACAGTGCATGTTCCAACAGTTTCATTACACTTTCTTAACTTCTAGCCACTACTTCCCTTATCTCACCTCCCTCTACGAGTCTATTGCTTTAAACCTTCAGTTTCCGCATCCTGTGGTACGGTCTCCTCTTCTACAGGCTCCGCCGGGTCACCTATTGACCCAAGCAGTTCGGCTATCAGTGATTTCCAGGCCATCAGGGACTCAGTCTCCTCCTGCCCCCCGTGCTACTCGCTTCTTGCCATACCATGGTTTCGATTTCCGCCCATTTTTGCAAATCTCTCCACCACCCCTCCACATTTGGCACGTGGCATGTCTTCCATCCCATGGCATTTCTCCTTTTTGCAAGCACATAAGCCAGATCCCTCAGCTTACTCACGTGCCTGAGCTTCTGTGGTCTTGGGAATCCCCCCATCAGACAGGCCCACACTGTATCCACTACAATTTTGACCCCCTTTTTTCCAGTTTCCCTTTCACTCCCCTCCAGAAACGTTCTATGATCGGGCATGACCAGAACATATGCACCATGCCCGCGTTCTCCTCATCACACTTGGGGCATGCTTGCCGTCCTGCATTTTCAAACCTCGATATCCTCCAAGGAGTCATATATGCCCTATGTGTTACGTACAGTTGAATCTGTTTCAGCCTCGCGTTTCTAGACACCTTCTTATGATACCCCTGCACCCGTTCCCACATCATCCCGTCTTCCATCGGGGCTCCAACTTCCGTTTCCAAATCTAGTCTCAACTGCGTGACCTCCTTCCCCACTTTAGACATCAGCATTTCATACAATCTGGAAATCTCATGGCCCTCTTCAGCTATGTCGTATATCATGTCTATGGTGGCATCTGATTCTTCCTCCAACACAGTTTCAGGCAATGTTCTCTTAATCCTCTGTACCATTCTATAATACGTAATATACTGGCCCTCGTGCAACCCAGTTTCTTCCCGCAGCCCCTCAAAAGTAATGCTAAAGGCCTCCTGCCAAATATCGCCTATTGTTGCCACCCCAGCCGGTTCCTAGTGGTTCCTGAGTATCATTCGTAGCTGCACGTCTGCCCCCGTTAATGCAACCAGTGGTATCTGCGGAGAGCATGGGGACGGGTTTTCCATCATCTGGCATGCCCTGCGCCACACCTTCCACCCCAGTAGCATCATTTTAGGGCGCCCCACCATTTCAGCCCTGGGTACCCACATCATCTCTTTCAAATAAAAAGGTGCACAATCGCGCCCAAACAGTCTAAATTCCGAGGTTTCTTCATCAGAGAGCCATTTGGCGACATATTGTAACTGGCTTGCCACATAGTACGCCTCATAGTTGGGCAGCTTTATCCCTCCTTTTTCATGGAAGTTCTGTAGCTTCCATACGCCACTCTATTTCGCGTGCCATGCCACAAAAAGTCCCTACACATGCTATTCAGTTTGGTAAAGAACTTCTTAGGAATCAGGTACGGTATGTTCCCAAAGTAGTGTAGGAGCCTTGGCAGAACCACCATCTTTAGCATTGTTCCCCGCCCCATCATCGCCAAGGGTAGCTTTGCCCAAAATTGCATGCACTTCTCAATTTTTTTAATAGCTACTTCTGTGTTGCACCTATGCTCCTCCACGGTGTGGTATATATCTATCCCCAGGTACCGAAATGTGCTAACCGCCCATGGTACTTGCAATACAGGTAGTCGCTCCGCTGGAATCCCTATGTACCCCCCTAATGGGAACATGCTGGACTTCTGGGGGTTCACTGCTATACCGGACAGCACAGTGTATCTCTCCAGCACTTCTAGGATGTACTGGAAATTTTCTTCTGGGAATCGCAAGTACAGTAGCATGTCATCTGCGTATAGGGAGATCAGATGCCGCTCCCCTTTCACCTCAATGCCTATGGTGTCATATTGCTGCCTCAGATATATTGCTAGAGGTTCCAGAGAGTCAAGTCGTTTAGGGAATAAGGTATTATGGTGCTGCGGTCGTCAGCAAGGGTGAAGTCTTTGTTACGTGTGGTGTATTTAGGGGTTCGACATGTGAGAGGAGCGCCTGAAACCTTTGGGCGGCGTTTATGTAATGGTGAGGGGGGGGTATAGCTCAGAGAGGCAAAAGTCAGTACACTCTTCTCAAGAAACATGATTTATTACATTCATGATGGGGGGTTGTCAACATCTGAAGTTGGGTATTCATTAGACGTGTGCGCTCTCAGAAAGTCTGACCATAGGAGCTCGGATTGTGTCGCTCTACCGTGGAGGGATGCAGTGATTTTTTCCATGGTACATATGTTCAACACCACATTGATCCACTCTTGTTTGGACGGGGTCGTGGGCGATTTCCATTTAGTAGCAAGTAAAGCTCGCACCGCGAGCAACAAATGGGGGGGTTAGGCCCCATACCTTTGTCCATTCATCTTCAATTTTTTCGAGGCTGAAAAAGACTAGGTGCGGATCCGCTGTTCTGTGAATCCCATCAGTGTGCCTGATCCATCCCAGGACCTCATCCCAAAAGATCTTGATCTTGGGGCACCCCACCACATGTGCCAGTAGTCTGCAACATGCCCACATTCACGCCAACAGGAGGGGGAGGAAGAATGGTACATCCTGGATAATCTATACGGGTCATACTGCCAGCGATGTAGAAGTTTTATGGAGTGGAGTTTATATTGACATGATATGGAAGTACGTGAAGCCATAGTACACATTTTGTCCCATTCGTCATCGTCTATATCCATCCCCATATCAGTCTCCCATCGCTGTCTGAGTGTAAGTGAGGATCTACCACTTCCGCCCAGGAGTAAGTTGTATATGAGGGAAATCAGGCTCTTCCTATCCGTCTTGGAGTCTAGCATTTTTTTTCGAAAGAGGTGAGATCTCTACTTAATTTTTCCTTCCACTCAGATTTGGTCAATACCCCCTTAATTTGTAAATAATGGAAGGTGGAGAGGACTCCAATATTTAGGGCTTCTGTTAACTCTGGGAGGGTGATAAATAAGTCACTGCGGAGGAGCTGGCCCACTCTTTCTAGTCCCGCTTCAAACCATGTCTGGAACCTCTCGACAATGGGGATATAGTTATTAATGCCTGGGGACCATAGATGACTCAATGGGGACGGCCATGTCGTGATTCCTGTCATCTCCGAACCCTCTCTCCATATATCCCATATAGCAACAAAGAGCGGGTGGTTTCTCGTTCTCCTCAATACCCGGTTTCGTGGAGCCCATAACCATTCCCCAAGTGTTGCTGGGGTCAAGTAATAGTTATCCATCGCTACCCATTGTGGTTCTTTGTGATTGCGTAGGTGGGGGACAAACACACGCATTTGGGCAGCGGCATTGTATTTCCAGAGATCAGGGAGTCCCACCCCGCCTTTGTCTTTGGGCAGCGTCAACATAGAATAGGCTATCCTGGCCCTTTTCCCCCTCCACAGGAATTTTAGAATTTCCCTCTTCACCTCAGTAAAGTATTGTTCCGGTATTTTAATTGGAAGCATTTGGAAGGGATAAAGAAACCTCAGGAGGGAGGTCATTTTGACGGCGTTGAGGCGGCCAAGCCATGAGATCGTCAGTTTATCCCACCTGGCCAGATCTGCGCAGAGCTTGGTAAGAAGTTGTGGGAAATTTGCTTCGTACAGGGAGTCTAATTGTTTCGTTATGTGTACCCCGAGGTATTGCATCTTGTCATGTTCGATCGACAGTCCCAAAGAGGAGTATTTCATAGTATTCGCCTCAGAATCTCCCTGAAGGGGAAAGAGTGTGGATTTGGCACGATTGATCTTGAAGCCCGAGAGGCGACCATAGTCCTCCAGGAGGAGGATGGCTCGGGGGACCGATTTCTCGGGATTAACCACATGTAAAAGAATATCATCGGCATACAGGGCGAGTTTATATTCAGTGTGTCCTAGATGGATCCCTTCTATGGCTTCATCTCCCCTGATCTTATGTGCAAGCTGCTCAAGTGATAGGGCAAACAAGATGGCTGAGAGGGGACATCCCTGTCTAGTGCCTCGCTTCAGTTGAAACCACCTGGAATACTCTCCGTTAACGAATACCGAGGCAATAGGAGACGAGTATATCGCTTTAATTCCCCTTCTAAGGTTTGGGCCTAGTCCGATTTTTTGAAGGACCTCCATTAAGAAATCCCAATCCACCCTGTCAAATGCTTTTTCAGCATCATGGAAAGCAACGCAGGGTTGGTATTTAGGTTGTGGGAGGCGTGCACCAAATGTAATGTCTTGCGCATGGTATCTGCACCTTGGTGGCCAATTATAAAGCACACCTGGTCGGGATGGATAAGGCGGGGCATGAGGGATTCAATCCTAGCTGCGAGAACCCTGGAGTATATTTTGACATCTATATTAAGTAAGGAGATGGGACGATATGATCCACACTTCGTGGGATCCTTCCCCTCTTTCGGGATAACTGCTATGAGTGCTTTGACAAATGAGCCTGGAGGATTTCCTGTTTCTAGAATTCGATTGAATAAACCAACAAGGAAAGGTGTGAGTTGCGGGGCGAATGTTTTGTAAAAACCTGCGGTATACTCGTCCTCCCCCGGGGATTTGCCTAATGTAAGTCTCTTAATGGCCTCTTGGATCTCCTCTCCTGTTATAGGGGCATCAAGCGTATCTGATTCAGTTCGTGTCAATTTGGGCATAGCAACGTCATCTAAGTAGGATCGAATGCTGGGAGTGTCTGGGTCGTCTTCAGGGGTGTACAGGGTCTCATAGAAATCCGCAAAGGATTCCGGAATAGTGGGGTGGGGGGTTCCCACACCCGGTTCTCCTTCTAACCCTGCGTTCTGCCCGTTGGGCACGGAGTCTGGCCGCTAATAGCACGTCAGCTTTGTCCCCCTCTCAAAAAATTTCTGTTTCAAGAGGAGGAGCTTGCGGGCTATTTGCTCATGTTCCAGGAGGCGTAACTCTTCCCTTTTTTTCCTTGCTTCTAGAACTTTGTCAGGGTCAACAGTGTCCCCTTTCTTCGCATCGCTTTCGAGTTGTGTAATTTCTCTACGGATTCTATTTTCAATTAAGGCCCTCTCTCTTTTTTTATTAGCTCCCTCCCGCATGAGGATTCCCCTCCATGTTGCCTTACCAGCTTCCCAAACCCCCTGTTTCGAGACATCCCCAGTATCATTCATTCGGAAATATTCTTCAATTTCAGTTTCCATCTCTAACTTGAAGACAGGATCCTTCCATAACGTCTCGTTACATCTCCATTGTCCGCATCTAACGGGCAAGGAATCCCATACTAAATCAACGGATACCATATCGTGATCGGACCATGAGATGGTCGCGATTTGTGAGTGTGTGGCCGTGTCAAATAAGTCACTGGAGGAGTAAAGGTAATCTATGCGAGTAAACGTATTGTGCGGGGCCGAAAAAAAGGAGTACTCTTTCTCCATAGGGTGCATGCAGCGCCACACATCAATCAAACCATACAAGTCCATCATCGTTTTAAATTGAGTGTGATCTCCTCCACCTGCGTCCCTTCTTTCTGGGTTACCAGGGTGCCAGTCGAGATCCGGGTCTGCCCATATGTTAAAGTCACCGCCAAGGATGACATGACCTGTTGCCTCTAGCATTATTTTGGGGATTGTTTTGGATAGAAATCAGAGTTGACCCACATTGGGGGAGTAAATCGTGGCAATCGTAATGGACACCCTTCCAATGGTCCCCGACACCAGCAGAGCCCGACCCTCTGCATCAGACCAAATTTTCGAGGCCCTGAAATCTAGCCCTTTTCTGATGAGTACTCCCACTCCCCCTTTCTTTAGGGGTCCAGAGCCCCAGAATTCCAACCCAGTTCTTTTTCCCAGGATTGCCCTTTGTTCACCCCTCATATACTTGGTCTCTTGCAAAAAGAGTATGTCCATATTTCACCTTCGAAATTCTCTAAAAAGGAGTGATCTTTTAGTAGGTTAATTAAGACCTTTGATGTTGAGCGTTGGTGCTCATGGTGTCCCTGGTGCATGGTTCAGCGGTCAGTATAGCAACATTTTGAATGCTCGTGTGGACCTGATGATCGCTGTAACTTCGACCCCTGGAGTTTAGACAACCGTACCAGCATTTCCCCTTTTAAGACTTTCAAATGTTCCCTCGATTCAACCCACATTCTCTTCCCGGTTCCCCAACCACCACCCCCCTCCCCTCCCTGAGTTCGGTGGCGTTCTATCGATCCAAGTTGAAAGCACTGGTCCGAAATCAAACCACTAGAGGAGACCCTTACCTCACGGTCCCCGTACCTAATAAACATCACTTATGTCCAATGAGCCCCCTACAAGCAACCCCTGATAATAATCAGTTGAGTGTCATATAGGTGGAAGATTCAAAACCATTTTCACAGCACATAACTTCAAATTCTTCATGTTAAAGGTTAAGTCAATTTAAATGAGTTACACTCGTTCGGTGTCAGCTGCCTCCCTCTGGGGAGCCATTTCCTCTACGGTACTTCCTCGAGCCCTTCACCTTCCTCAGTTTCGGGCCCTGCACGTGCCATTCCCCTTGGCTTCTAGGTGGTTGGTCGCGATGTTCTTCGTGTTCCTGCGGGCCCAGTAGTTCGGAGATGCATGCTTTGATATCTTGCTCAGAGTTTAGTCTAATTCGCGTGCCTTCATGTTCAAAGGAGAGGGAGAAGGGGTATCCCCACCTGTAGCGTGTGTCACGACTCTTAAACCAAGTAGTAAGTGGTTTGCACATTTTCCGTAGAGCCAGGGTCAGAGACGAGAGGTCCTGGAAAATAGTTATTTAAGCTCCACTAAGGGTGATAGCACCCCCACTCCTCGCTTTCTCCAACACTCTCATCCTGTCCTGGTAACGGTGAAACCTTGCCAACACCGATCGCGGGCCTCCAGGCGGGCCTCCAGCTCTGTGAATGGCTCCGTTTTAGGTTCATCAATGTTGTTGTCTGCGACGAGGAGCTTAATGATGTCATGGAGAGTTGATTTCAAGTCCTCCTCTGTTTCCCCTTCTTTCTCTGGGATCCCAAAGAAGCGCAGGTTGTTCTTTCTTTCGCAATTTTCCAAGTCATCCATCTTGAGTTTAAATTCCTGTTCCCTTCGTTCCAGTTCTGTTATTCTATCGTCTAGCTGTGTTTCGAGGACGTCGATTGAGGCCTGGTTATTTTCAACTCCTTCGACCCTGTCTTCTTTGCTGTCAAGGCGCTGTGTGAGCTTGTCGATTTTCCCTCCAATGTTGGCTCCCATGCTTCTTATTTCTGCTAATAAGTCCGCTATGTCTCCCTTCGTAGCAGCAGTTTCTTTATCCATAGTGGAAGATGCAGCCATTCCGGACCCAACGTCGAATCGGGGTGACGTTCTGTAAGCGTAGGCAGCAAGCCTCTGTCGGGTGTTCATGCGTCTATAGACCTGTTTCCTACACGTTGGTTCATGGAGTTGCAGGAGTACTCACTACCACAGAGGAGGCACACGCCCCTGTTCTCTTCTCTTCCTTCCTTTACACCTCGGCCGGAGCAAGGTGTGTCAGGGGGCCTTTCCCTCTGCGGAGCTAATGTTTTTGCGCCTTGTAGTTCGGGCAGGGTTTCTTTCCAGTGGTAGCAATCAGTTACTGGATGTTTAATAGTTCTTCAGTGGATTTTGGTCATCTCTTCGTGACTATGCGTGCTGTTAAGGCGCTCAGTACTTTCTCGACCCTCTGGGGTCATCATACGGGGGAACCAGGACTCCGGATGGTTAAGAGGATCCCGCCGCATATGGTGGAATCAGCAGCGTGGGGTTCCGTGTTCCACGAGGGTAGCGCTCGTTAGGGCTGGCGCATTATGGCCCTCCAGGCTTAGGCCGCAGAGTAAGGTCACTGGTGTCCCAGGGGTCCGGGGTATTGGGATGGGAGGAGGCACACGCCCTGGAATCAGGGGGCCTACCGTCCCATTTGAAATGGTGGAGTTCTATGGGCTGTGAGGCTCAGTGGTGCTTAGTGGTGGGCCAAAAGTGCCCAAATGCGGCCTGGTTGAGGAGTGTCGTGCTGGTCCCCACGTAGCGGGGGGAATGTTCCGCTGATCGCGGGCTCGCGGTCGTGTTGGCCCACCGGGGCCCTCAGATGAGGTGGGGAGGCGATGGGAAGACTGTCCGGGCCAACACCCACAGGATATGAGGGAGGCAGCTGGAAGTCGGGCCCGTGCTGTCCGCGTTGCACAGTTAGCCGGGGCAGAGAGGGAGAAATGGAGGCCCTGCGCGGGTCAAGCTGCGCAGCCCGTAGATGAAAGCGGGCTGCAACGCGCTCCGAGGAACGCGCAACGGGGGCCGCGGATAGGCTCCGCGTATCAGGAGCATGTGGGATTCACCAGCGTGGGTCTTCATAAAAGTTGGGCCGCATCCGAAACTTCGGGTCTGCCGTAGGGTGGGCGGCGGGAGCACCCGCCACACGTCGAGGGCTCTCCCACTCCCCGAGAGCCTCCAGGCGAAACGTCGCTGAGAAAGCCGGGGCGGGGAACCGGAACAGAGCCCGGCAGCGTCACTGGTCTCCGGCGGCTGTGGGCTGCTGCAAGGGTGCCGTGTAGGATGCCCTGGGGGGAAGTTCGGGCCGCAGCTCTTTTCTCCACTGAAAACGCTCCGATTTTCACCGGAATTTCGCCGTCTGGGTGGGGGCCAGGGTCAGCAAGCTTGGGCCGTCGTTGTTTAGCAGGTGGGGGGCCAAAAGTGGGGGCTCAAAGCACTTTTGGGGGACCGTGAGACGGAGCTCACACGGAGAAGATCTTCATCCGTGCGCCCCCTGGCGGCCAACCTCCGCACACAATGTTCTAATGTACGCCGCTGTGTTCTGGTTCGGGGCATACGTGTTGACAATGCTGATCTCCCTGTTCTCCACCAGTCCCCTCAGTATAACCATCCTCCCGTCTGTCTCAGCCACCACTTGCAATCGCTGAAAAGGGACATGTGGCGCCACCCAAATAAGCACTCCTCTCGCATAAGCAGAGTACGATGAGCCCACCAGCACTCCTTTCCACTTCCCAGCAATCGTGTCCATCCTCTCTCGTGTAAGGTGGGTTTCCTGCAGCAATGCAATATCTATTTTCTGCCTGCGCAGGTACAACATAACTTTGTTCCTTTTTAAGTAGCTGTTGAGCCCCCGCACATTCCATGTAAGTATCTTAAGGTCCCCCATGGCCTGTACAAGTTCCGTCCCTCCTCCCACAGGTGCAGTCTGACTTTAAATTCCAATCCAATCTGTATAGGCTTGTTTCCCATTCTAAATTCCCCTTAACCAAAAACACCCCAAACTTCCCGTTCCCCCTCCCTCCCGCCTCCCGTCCCTTCCCCAACATCACTCCCCTCAACTGTTGCCCAGCTCCATCCCTGGATCTCAGGCTCCCCCGCATCTAGCTCTTTCTGGCTATCGCCTGTACTCGAAGCTACACAGGGTGAGGCCGCCCTAGTGGCTAACCTACTACTACTACAACTATAATTCGGGGGGTAGGGTGCTTTCGCACTGCCGCTCCTATGTCACTTCGGATTAACTACACATTGCTACACAATTTGCGTGCATGTACACGCTACTATATTCCAGTCCTTCAAGTCGTTACAGTCAGCGGTATCCTATCAAAATATCAGCCTCCTTCAGCCGAGCCCATTAATCTTAATCTTAATCTAGGCACCCCTGGGGTGCGCACTCTACGCCTTAACAGTATGCATACCGTATCCCAGTCACATATCGTGTCCCTCTTGGGCCTCTTCCGTGTCTCGTTCCGGGTAGACCTGCAGATCCACCCATGTCGTTGCTTTTTCCGGAGTGTCAAAAAAATACATTTTGCTCTTGTGCACCACCTTCAATTTCGCGGGGTACAGAAGAATATATGTTATCCCAGTCGCGCGTAGCCTTCTTTTGATTGCCACATAGCTGTACCGTTGCCTCTGGACCAACATAGTGTAATCCGGATACGCCGTGATGGTGCTCGAAGCCCTTTCAATTGTTCCACCTTTTCGGAAGTACTCAAGTATCTTCTTGCGATCTTTGTAGTTCAATATTTTGGCGATTATCGGCCGGGGTGGGGCCTCTGGCCTCGGCTTCCTCATAAGGGCTCTATGTGTACGCTCCACTGCAAATCCCTGCGAGAGTTTTCCAGCCCCAATTCCTTGTAAGAGTAGGTTCTCGACGTAGTCTGTCGGGTCCTGTCCCTCCTCTCCCTCCGGCAAGCCCACCTCGCGGATATTGTTCCTTCTCGCTCTCCCTTCCGCTTCCTCCGCTCGAGACTACAGGTTAGCTAACTGTTGTTTGAGTACATGGATCTCCTTTGCGTTGTTAGTGCTGGTGTCCGTGTTGGTTTTCACTGCACTTTCCAGGCTGCTTGTTCGTTCCGTCAGCCCCCTGACATCTTGCCTCAGCAGGGTGACTTCTATGCCTACTGCGTCTATTTTAGCCTCCAGGGAAGTGCGCAGGTCTGACATCGCAACCCCCCATGAGTCTTTCAGCTCCGCGATGGCCTCTAAAATCTGATGGTTTTCAGTCACTGTGGTGCCCTCCACTGGTACCATCAAGCCTTTGGGCGCGATGGCCGCAGGAGATTGTTGCGTTTTGGCAAAAATATCCATTGTGGGTTGCTTATTCTTGTTCTTGCTCACAGCCCCTCGGGCCGTCATTCGGCGGCCTCCGTTATGCTTCTCTGTATCGATTCAGCGTCGGTGTGCCTCCCCAACCGTCTTTTCCACCCTTATCAGCCACTGTAGTACTCTTCAAGCAGCAACCGTGCACCGTCCGCTGCCTCTCACCGCGGCTTTCTGCTCATTAGTCAATGCAGAGCGAGCACTTCATATGTCTATCGTGCCGTGGCCTATCTATTCCAGTGACGCTGCGCAGGGTTCGCTCTGCCTCGTATTTCGTGGGCGCGCACCTTCCTCCAATGCCGTGTCTTGGTGCTCCCAGTCTGGTTCCTCACGGGATTGCTCCGTTCGCACATATAGCAGTGCGCTGCCTGGGCTCCCGCTGCGTGCGAACCGGGACTGCACGACGCTGTGTGCCAGCCCTTACCTCGCACCCCCGCTGCCCCAGGGCTCTTGCCTTCCGGGTCAGCACGCAGGCCAACGTGACACAATTGCAAGCACACGGCTTACCGCTGCAGGGGTTTCGCTCCGTCTCCGCTCACCATCATCATTCTTTCACCACGGCTGCCATCTCTATTCTGCCGCTTCGGGTGCTTCAGTTTCGTTTCCTTTGTTGTCGGCCATCTTGTGTAACAATGTACCGAGCAGCAGCCGTCTTCGCTGAGCGATTCCTCCAGAATTCCAAACACGATTCACTCGATCTTTATACGGTGTGCAGAGCACACGTTCCCATGCATGTGCAGTCAGTCCTGGACCCAATAGCGCGTTTTTGTAGGTAGTTTTCACGGATCATATGTCAGATCCTCCGGAGCTGCTCAGGAAGCACGTCCTACTCCATGGCTGCCCAAGCCACGCCCCCTCAACATTCACACTTATTACTGAATTGAAACATTCCCAACTGGAATATAACTGAAGAGTGTAGAATTTGGTGATTGAGAAAGTCACTTCTTTGATGTGGAATAATGTCAACACAGAGGGAAGTAGGCTGTTAAATACCTCACTTACTGTAGACCATCCGGTAATAACCCCGGATTGAAGCGGATAAGAAAATACGTCCGCTACGGTTCCCGGTCCTCTTCTGCCAGGAGGTATGGGCAACAGGAAACGTTGTCCGCGAGGTGAGTCCAGCGGGGAACGCTGAAGCATGAGAGCAGCGTCCGCGAGGCAAGTTTAGCAGAGAACACAGAGGCGTGAAAGGCGGCGTCCACGAGACAAGACCAGCTGGGAGCACAGAAAGCATCTGCGAGGTAACAGAAACTCAGAGTAGCTGGTGAGTATCTTCCGAGATATACCTCCACACAGTACAGCACAATTGGAGAAAAGTAATTCCAATTTCTGGGATGATGGAAACAGAATGCCCCAAGGGTAGGGCCGACAGCAGTCCGAAACGTAATTCGACCGCCAACATAGAGTAACGGCAACAATCAGAAGCGCTTGCCGCTTAGAAAACAGGACCTAAATACGTGCTGGACCACGTGACTGTGACTCTCATAACGGTCATGTGACCTTACGAGCCGAAATGCAGTAGCGTTTCGAAGCAAGTCGGGAAAACAACCTCCACTTGTTGTAGAACGGTCTTGCCACCGTTCTAAGCGCATATGGATTCCTGTTGCCATATACAGCCGGTGAGTGAAGCGTGACAGTACCACCCGCAAAGGCATCTCCACACCCCTTCTGGCATGAAACCTACGGTAGCAGCACTGGCGCATGAATATTGGCAAGTGGTTCCCACGTTCGGTCTTCAGGACTGTAGCCTTTCCAGTCAATCAAATAGTGGGGCTTACCAGCACGCATCCGCATGTCAAGAATGGCCTTAACCTCGTATTCCTCAGAGCCTTTCACTTGTATGCCCAGAGTTCTAACAGGCAACCTGGTGTTTGGATGACATGGTTTGACCAAAGAGACATGGAACACAGGGTGGACTCTCCATCGGGCAGGGAAATCCAGGCAGACAGCGGCAGGATTGACAATCCTTGTAATGGCAAAAGGACCAATAAATCGCGGAAGAAGCTTCTTTTTGCCTGGAATCTTCAGATTTCTTGATGACAACCATACTTTCATTCCTACCTGATATACCGGAGCAGAGGATCTATTAGCATCGGCGTAACGTTTTGCTGGGCGCGGTGCAACTGTTGTTTGATTCGAGTGTGCAGCCCCAATATGTCTCTCATAGTACAACTGGATGCAGGATTGGCCGTAGATAGATCAGGATCCAATGGAATGGATCTTGGATGTTGTCTGTATAAGGCAGAAAACGGTGTGGTACCAATAGATGTATGAAGTGAATTATTGTAAACAAACTCTGCTGACGGCAACATGGACAACCAAGTAGACTGATACTGAAGACAGAGGCATCTTAAGTATTGCTCCATGGTACCATTTGTTCTTTCCGTTTGCCCATCCGTTTAGGGATGGAAAGAGCTAGACATTCTGTCATCAATCAACAGAGCAGAAGTAAGAGCCTTCCAAAAATGGGAGGAGAACTGCGAACCTCTGTCTGTAATGATGATAGTAAGTAGTCCAAAGAACGGAAAACATGTCATAGAAAACATTCTGCTAGCCCTGCGGCAGTGGGCAGGCCCTTACATGGTATGAACAAAGCTAGTTTGGTAAAGAAGCCACAACAACCCAAATCGTATTAAAACCCTGTACCATTGGCAATTCGACCACAAAGTCCATCGAAATCATGTACCAGGGTTTATGGGGAATAGGTAGTCTCTGCATCAATCCCGTCGGTTTGCCAGGTTGGTTTTTACTCTGGGCACATGCAGAACATGATTTGACGTAGTCGATCACATAATTCGACATGGGCGGCCGCCAACACCATCAGCGTAATTCTGTGGTTTTCTTTTGACATGGATGAGCTGCCATTAATGAGTCATGTCCCCAGCGCATGGCCCTGACGCGAGTGTCTTCAGTAGGTAGATACAATAGCCCTTGCATAAACGTAAGACCCTTCGGGACGTCCAAAGTCAATGAAGCCACTTCCTGCGGGTGTTGAGATACCCAATTCTGAAGCTCGTGTTTCAATGAAGACTGAGCAGAACAGCTGCACACTATGTGCTTTGCGACCAATGGTTGTGGTTCCACCTTAGTTTTGTCTTTTCCAAGGCATGACAATGCGTCTGCCTTAAACACCTCTCGTGAAGGACGGTAGGTGATCAGAAAGTCAAACTGAGTAAAGAAGGCATGCCATCTAGCTTGACGTGCAGTTAGACATTTCATGGTTTTGAAAGCTTGCAAGTTGCGATGATCAGAATAGATGGTCACCGGATGTTTAGCTCCCATTAGATGGTGACGCCACTCCTGTAGTGCGTCTTTGATCGCTAGGAGTTCTCGTTCCGTGACAGTATAATTCCTCTCATATGGATTCAATTTCCGAGAAAAGAAAGCAACAGGATGCTCCTCATAGCTGTCTGGGCAGATTTGCGAAAGAATGGCCCCAATTGCAATGTTAGAAGCGTCTGCTTCTACATAAAACGGAAGATCAATGTCTGGATGTTGCAAAACTGGGGCGGTAGTAAAAGCCTCCTTTAGAGTATCGAATGACCTCTGTGCGTCCGTGTTCCAGGCAAAGGCCGTCTTAGAACTGGTGGGGACCATCAAAGGAGCTACCGTTTGAGAAAAAGATCTAATAAAGCGACTGTAGAAATTAGCGAATCGTAAAAAGGATTGCAATACCTTGGTATTAGCAGGAATGGGCCAGTTCAAAATGGCCTTAACCTTGGAGTTACTCATACGTACTCCTGTGCTTGTGATGTCATAACCCAGGAATTCCACCTCCGAAGAATGAAAAACGCACTTTTCAGCCTTCACAAACAGCTTGTGCTCCCTTAACCTTTGTAGTACTTGAGATACATGCCTTATATGCTCCTGATGTGAAGTGGAATATATGGGGATATCATCCAAATAAATGACAACAAACTGATGCAGGAGATCTCGAAAAATGTCATTCATAAAAAACTGAAATGTAGCAGGAGCATTACACAAGCCGAATGGCATAACGAGGTATTCATAAAGACCATACCATGTCGTGAAAGCCGTTTTCCATTCATCTCCTTTGCGAATGCGTACCAAATTGTATGCCCCACGTAGATCCAATTTTGTGAAAATGACTGCTGAACCCAATTGGTCTAACAGGACATTGATTAATGGCAGTGGATATTGATTCTTCACTGTGATATCATTTAATGCTCTGTAGTGAATACAGGGTCGTAGATCTCCCTCTTTTTTGGGGACAAAAAACAAAGGAGAGGCCGCAGGAGACTGGGAAGGACGAATGAAACCCACCTGAACCGCCTTATCAATGTACTCTTTGAGGACGGCATCCTCTTGTTGAGTCAAGGAGTAGACTCTTCCGGTTGGAACTTTAGAAACGGGTATTAACTCTATCGGACAATCATAAGGACAATGTGGAGCTAAATGCTCCGCCATTCCCTTATTGAACACATCAGCGAAAGCATTGTATTCTTGTGGTACTTGAATGGCAGGTGCGGACACCGCTCCTATAGTGAATGGGGTTGTCAAGTAAGGAAACAACAGAGGAATCCCTGACCAATTCAGCTTCCGTAAACTAGTTTTCATTGCAGAATGCTGAAGGATATTGTATCTGACCAGTTGTCCAATAAATGAATGGATTGTGTTGGGTCAGCCAAGAAATCCCCGATATCAGCTTGTGCTGAGGTGCTGCAATGACGTCAAATACTAATTCTTCTGTATGTCCATTGCATTGAACCAACGTGATTGGGATAGTTTCTTTGGTGACCAGACCTGAAACCAGAATAGAACCGTCAACAGTATTAACTGTTTCTGGGATTTTCTTGGTTACCATAGGTATACCAGCTTTGTGCAGAAATGAAAGATCGATGTAATTGTTAGTGGCCCCTGAATCAATCATCGCCTGAGTTTGTATTTTAGAATCACGGAAACATAATTCCACAGAAATGGCAATGGGAGCTGACGGGATAGTTTTCCTAGAGCCCGAATCATAACTCGACACAGGGGCTCTTACTGAGGTCGAGTTTTGGCGTTTCCCGGACGCCTATTAGGCTTCTTTGGGCAAGAGACCAATAGATACTCTGCTGAACCACAATACATGCAGAGATTATTCTTCCGCCTGTTTTCCCGTTCTGCACTTGAAAGGCGACCTCGTATGGCTCCTATTTGCATGGGTTCAGGATCATTGGAGGACGCCACTGGAGGATCGGAACGTCCTATGGGTGGAATTAATGGTTTCTTTTCACCTTTCTGGGCATTTCTGCGGGCATCTATTTGTAGAATAAGATCCAGAAGTTCAGTAATTTCAGTGGGTACTACAGGCACCGTAGAAAGGGCGTCTTTAAGATCTTCAGAAAGGCCTTTGTAAAAGACCGCCGCTTTCTTCTCCTCGGGCCAACTCGTTTCTGCAGTTAATTGATTGAATCTGGCCAAATAGGACAACAGGGTTTCATTCCCTTGTTGAAGACTCAATAGTTCCAGATCATTGGCTTGAGTAGCATATCACATGTCGAATACCTTGCTCATGGCATAAAGTAATGGACTGTTGTTTTCTAAGAGGGGATTGGCCCATGCAGCAGCTGTGCCACCCAGCTATGATAGAACAAACGCTGCCTTGGTTGTCAAATCAGGAAATGAGCTAGGACGACACAAAAAGTGCAAGCGACACTGATTAAGGAATGTACGATATGCTTTGGGGTCGCCAGAAAATCTCTCAGGAGGAGCAAGCGGAAACTGTGTAGGCATCAGTACTTGTACTGACTCCTTTGGTGGTAGAGACAAGCCTGAACTGGAAGTCCTGGCTGCAGGGTTTTCACCTCCCTGAGTATGCATTGCGTCTTGTTGAACGCCCATGCGGTGGCGCAATGTATCCTGAGCAGTGATCATTTCATTGCGGAGATCCGCTATTAATCGCGTAAGGGCTTCCAGGGGGTCTACTACCTCCATTGCTATGGCTTCTGATTCTGACATGCTACCCTTAGAATCAATTTTAGGCAAGTAATACACCAAAAAGGATACGGGTAGAATCCAGTAAAGGATACAGTATGATTCTGAATCCTCTTCTTGGTCTTCACATAAACTTCACTGTAGTATCCTCAAGGCAGAAACCTTTCCTTTGATTCCACCCTCTTACCGATACAACAACGAGGTCAGGGCGAGGAATCAACTGAAAGGGTGATTAAAGTACACTCTCCAATCTGTAACAACAATGCATAAGGTAAGGAACTATATGATCCAATTCCTCACTAAGACACCCCCCGGAATGGCAATAACCTGTAGGAGGAGTTAGTAGCGTTCAGGCGGAGATCCAATGTATTCCAAAATAAAAACCAACGACAAGGAAAGGGAAGGTTAGTGGGAAACTAATCCCGAACTCAACAAGGATCGATCTAGAGCCGGGTGGGTGCACTCTGGATAGCGTCCTTAGTTCTGTGCACAAGGCAAATTCAAAATAATCCTGGCATCTCCAGCATAAATGATGGACGGTTTATAGTCATAATGTCGAAAAAAAAATGTCGACAGACAAAAATGTCGAAAAAAAAATGTCGAAAATAATAATGTCGACATCCTATACTTATAATGTAAAAAGTCATTTTTTCGAAAAAAATGTCGACTTTTTTTTTTGACATTATGACTATAAACCCTTAAAACTATCAACACCTCACCCAACACCCCAACCACCCTTTCACCCCTCATACTCAACACATACCAATTATATATTTATTTATTTATTTATTTATTCAATAAATAAATAACCTAAAAAAGGATCATTTACTATGGGGGAGGGTCCCCCCCAACCCCCCCCCCTCACCCAACACCCCCCTGCCACCCCCCCCCCCCCCACACCCCCCCAACCACCCTTTCACCCCTCATACTCAACACATAACAATTATATATTTATTTATTTATTTAGTCAATAAATAAATAACCTAAAAAAGGATCATTTACTATGGGGGGGTCCCCCCCCAACCCCCCCCCTCACCCAACACCCCCCTGCCACCCCCCCCCACACCCCCCCAACCACCCCTCATACTCAACACATCTTATATATATATATTTATTTATTTATTCATACAATAAATTAAATTTCGAAAAAATATCGAAAAATGTCGACATTTTTGTTTGTCGACATTATTGTTTTTCGACATTTATTTGTCGACATTTTGACTGTCGACATTTTGACTGTCGACATTATGACTGCACACCATGATGGACAACTCCAATGGTAAATAATAAGTACCGCCTTGGTAAAACAATAGCACAAGTTATGGTCTCTAGTTAATTCACAATTAAACATTCACCCTTGAGAGCAGCGTCCGCGAGGCAAGTTTAGCAGAGAACACGGAGGCTTGAAAGGCGGCGTCTGCGAAGCAAGACCAGCTGGGAGCACAGAAAGCATCCACGAGGTAACAGAAACTCAGAGTAGCTGGTGAGTGTCTTCCGAGATATACCTCCACACAGTACAGCACAATTGGAGAAAAGTAATTCCAATTTCTGGGATGATGGAAACAGAATGCCCCAAGGGTAGGGCCGACAGCAGTCCGAAACGTAATTCTACCGCCAACACAGAGTAACGGCAACAATCAGAAGCGCTTGCCGTTTAGAAAACAGGACCTAAATACATGCCGGACCACGTGACTGTGACGCTCATAACGGTCATGTGACCTTACGAGCTGAAATGCAGTAGCGTTTCGAAGGAAGTCGGGAAAACAACCTCCACTTGTTGTAGAACAATCTTGCCACCGTTCTAAGCGCATATGGATTCCTGTTGCCATATACATCCAGTGAGTGAAGCGTGACACTAGCATCACTGGGAATTTTATTTTTATTCCCTTTGTCCTTCCTTCCTGCTCCGGTTCCTCGGTCATCTTGTCCTCTGTCTATGCCAGAGCATCTGGGATTCATGTCCTGTTCTTGATGCGAGCGTCGCTTCGCTAGGGCAGATCCCCACTCTCTTTGCTTGGAGTGCCTCAGCCTGGAACATTGTTGGGCTTCGTGCTTCTACTGCGACTCCCTCTCTGTCCGGGCACTCCAGCGTCGTCATCTTCATTGGGAGGAGGTGTTTCAGGGCGTTCCTCCACCTCATTTCCAGCTTTTCATCGACGAAAAGAAGAAACGCCCAGTATGTTCTTTGCTTTTTAGGGTGCCCCAGCCAGGGCACTCCTTCCCAGGGTCTTACAGGTCTGGGAGGGGCTCGTGTAGCTCTGTCACCAGGGGTTCCCCTGAGGTGCCCCAGGTGCCTAATAGGCGTATCGCAGTGTTCTCCGAGGGTTCCCGCTGCAAACCTGCCAGTACCGGACATTGTTCCGAGGTTCACCATTTGGGTGCTAAGATTAAGCCCAGCTTGTCTGTGGTTCTGGATACCGGGGTACACCCTGAGGTCTCAGTTTCTGGAGCTTTCCATACCGAGTCACGGCTCGAGGCCCCTTTTGAGGGAGCTTTACATACCGGGTTAAAACCTGAGGTTCCTCTTTTTGAGGCTAAGGCCAGCACCGACAGATCTGAGAGACCCTCTTTGAAGGTCTTGTTGGTGAGGTATATCCCTCAACCCTCTCATGCTCAGAGTTGTGGTGGTACCGGTTCTGTCGAGGGGGCAAAGAGGGTGGTCACAGACCATTACCCCTCCATTACCAGCTCTGCCGAGGTTCCTCCGCTGGAGGCTAAGTTTGTGGCTGGTTCTAAGATGTCCAGTAAACATCCTAGACCACCCAGTACCGGCTCTGCCGAGGATCCTTGTGTCAAGGCTAAGGTGTTGCTTAAGTCCCCAGAGGAGACAATTGCCTCATCTCCACATGTGACGCAGTTCTCCTCAGGTGTCGACAAAATGGCGGCCCAACCTCTATGGTCCACTGCGGCCATTTTGGATACCTCTTTTACACCAACATTCACGCCGTCTGGTGCTGAGAGCATTCCTTTTGGGGCTGAGCAGCCTTTTCCACGCCATGTGGACATCAATCCATTCCGTCTGTCATTTGACTGGCGTGCTCGGACACCGCTGCTGCATGCAATCTCTCTACCTCCTGCTTCCGCTCCACTGATTTACGTGGACCCGGCCGGTGGTGGGCCTTCATGGCAACCATCCTCCTTGTGTTCATGGGGGTATGCCCCTCACGAGCGGCCTCTGCCTGTACCTATGCCAAGGCCTTCGGCTGAGGATGAGTTCTTTGGAAAGTTTCAGATGCTCATGCACTCTGACCCTATGAAGGTGTATTTCAAGCGTCCGTTCAGGGAAATGTACCCTGAGCCTCCTGTCCCACCTTTCAGCCCTGACTGTTCCGATGCAGGTTCCGGTGGTGCCACTCCCTTCACCACTTCCTTCTGGACCTCCTCCATCTCTTCCTCCTCTGCCCCTGTTGTCCCCTATAGAGAAGACACCGGCGGACCGGGATAACACTTTAAAACCTGAGGCGGTATGCGTGATGGACCACTCTTCTACTCCCGCCTCGTTGGATGAGCCTCAAGCGGATCAGGACCACGATGAGCAGCCCTGCTCGGTGAGAGCATTCCATGACTGGGTCCTGGATATGATGGCCCTCGTTGACATTCCAGTACCTGAGTCCCCCACTCCTCAGGTGGGGGTGCTTTCGGGAGCCTTTACCCTGTCACCTCAAGAGCACACCAGCCTGTTCATCCAGGACTTCTTGACTGAGGCCCGCAAAAGTCTGGGATAAACCCCACACTGGGCTACACATCAACAAGAGAATTGACGCACGATACAAGCTTCACGCCTCTGAGGAGATAGCCTTATTGGCATGTCCGCTCCCGTCCCGTCCTCAACCATGGTGGCTGCGGCCACCCTCCAGTCCAAGCCATCCTCTACATCTTCAACGGCAGTGGCCCAAGGATAAACTTCTCGATTCCTTGGACAAGAAGGTCTTTGCCAATTTGGCCCTCCAACTGTGACAAGTGAACACTGAGCTCATCCTGGCAGCAGACAATCTGAGGCTGTGGAAAGAGTTAGCCGATTACCAGGAGTGCATTCCTGCGGATAGGCTAGATGACTTTAAAGCCGGTTTGTCGGATGCCAGGGTTGGCACAGGATCTACTGTAAACTGTGGCACACAACGTAGATACCTCAGCTTGAGGCCTAATGGTAGGGGTTGACACCTCCCGCCAGGTGTGTCTCCATGCGACAAAGTTTTCAAAGGAAGTACAAGACAAAGTACTGGACCTTCCTTTTGATAGCAAGGACTTGTTTCATTCTTCTACCCACGAGGTGCTCACAAAGGCCAAAGCAAGTACCCAAACCGCCAAATCTTTATCGGTATTGGCGAAAGCTCCAGCTAAGGCCCCTTATGCACAGAGGTTGGGGTCCCAGACTCAATCCTTCTCTGGGTTCAGTGGGTTTCAGGATAATCGTGCATGCCAAACTGCATCTCCGGTTGGCGGCACCCGCCGAAAACAAAAACGGCAAGATGGGCCGAGACTCCCTGCCGTCAAATCAGCAAAATGATCTTTTTTGTCGGTCGCACGAGACTCCGGTGGGAGGACGCATCTCGTCTCATCTGGAGGCTCGGCAGACCATCACTGAAGACCAGTGGGTTTTGTCCATTGCTTGGGTGGACTTTCGCTTGCCCCTCCCCCTTACCCCACCCTTCAACCCCCCCTTACAGCATATCGGCATGCCCTCCCTCAGAGCCGAGGTACAGAAACTTCTAGACTTCAGGGCGGTGGAACCTGTTCCCCGTGGGGGGAAAGGGGAGGGCTTCTACTCTTGTCTGTTCACAGTGCCCAAATCCAAACCCGGCTGGCCTGCACACTTTCCTCGATCTTTCGCAGTTCAATCTTCTCTTCCCAAGAGAAATTCAAGATGATCACGCCTTGCCAAATAAAGTCCTCTCTTCGGAAGGACAACTGGCTCAGTGTAGTGGACCTTCAGAACGCATACATGCACATCCTGATATGGAGGCCACGTCAGAAACATCTGCGCTTCTCTCTGGGAGGAGAACATTTTCAGTTCTGTGTGCTCCCTTTTGGTCCCAGCTCGGCGCCACGTGTCTTTACGAAGATGATGTCGGCCATCGCAGCTTTCCTCCGGCTACAGGGCGTTCATGTGTGTCTGTATTTGGACGACTGGCTCCTACGCAGTCCTTTTCTACAGACGGCATTTAACAGTCTCCAGTCCCTCCTCCAGCTCCTGTTCCACCTTGGGCTGTCGGTGAACTGGTGGAAATCTTCCATGACGGTCTCACAAGACCTGATTTTCCTGGGTTTCCGTTGGAATATGATCAATACCAGGGTGTTCCTAATGACGGACAGGATTGCGGATCTATCCACCACTTCCTCCAGTCTTCACATATGATGGCTTAGTGGTTTCAGAGACTTCCGGGCCTCATGGCTTCTTGTGTGCTGGCCCTTCCTCTTGCACATAGGAAAATGAGGCGTACTCAGCTGTCTCTTCGGAGCACTTGATCTCAGGCTTCGGACTCAGATGCCAAGATGATCCCAGTTCCATCCTGCATGACAACGGATCTACTATGGTGGTCCTCGACCAAAAACCTTTCTGTTGGAGCCTCCATTCAGGAGCCCGGCCCACAAGTGATGATTGCCACGGACTCATTCCTTCTGGGGCGGGCGCGACGCGGGATCATCTCCGAGTATTCGATCTTTGGACACTTCAGGACAGGCAGTTTCATATCAATTATCTGGAACTCCTCGCTGTTTTTCTGGCACTAAAAGCTTTTCAACTCTCCATCACAAACAAGGTGGTCCGTATTTGCATGGACAACTCGGTGGCAATGTTTTATATTAACAAGTAGGGTGGTACCGAGTCACCGCTCCTTGTGGACCTTTCCATTCAAATTTGGGAATAGGCCATCCAAGACAACATTTGGCTGCTGGCTGTGCATATTCCGGGTCACATCAATGTAACTGCAAACTCACTCAGCCACCAGACAGCAGCCAGCTACGAGTGGGAACTAAACACAGATGTTCTTTCCACCATTTTTCGCCAGTGGGCCACTCCAGAAGTGGACCCTTTTGCGACTTTTACAAACAGGAAGCTTCCTCTTTATGCATCCAGGAACGGTCTTGGAGTATCCTCCATAGGGGACGCTCTTGAGATCCTGTGGCACAACATGAAGGCCTATGCTTTCTCCCCACTGCCTCTGATTCATCAGTCACTCTGCAAACTCAGGAATACATTGAATTGCACTCTCCTGTTCATAGCTCCTTGGTGGCCAGCCAGATTCTGGTTCTCGGAACTTCAGCATCTATCGATTCTTCCGATCAGATTGCCGTTGATTCCATCCCGCTTCACCAGTGCAATCACCAGATGTGGCACCCCTCCCCACAATCGTTCAGCTTGGCAGCCTGGTGCCTGAATTCAGATCGTTAGCGCAGTTTAACTTGTCCGAGGATGATATGCACATTATCCAAGTGGCCAGAAAACCTTCTATAAGGTCTCAATATAGGAGCAAACTGCTCTGTTTTTGCCACTGGTGCGTAGCTAAGCGAATTGACCCGAGGCATGCTACCGTTGACACAGTCCTATCTTTCGTATCCCACCTTGCAACTTCAGGCATTCATGTCTTGTCTTGCAGAACATACTTATCTGCCATTGCATTCTACCTGTCCACAGACAGCTGTTCCTTTTCTTTGTCTAATCCGATGATTAAAAGGCATTTTGCGGGTCTTTTGCATCTTTTTCCACCGGTGCGTACTCCTCACCCCAAGCGGGATTTGAATATGGTACTCACTGTGTTGTGCCATAAACCATTTGAACCTATGGCCACTACTGATCGTAAATACCTTTCGTGGAAAGTCACCTTTCTGATGGCAGTGAGATCGGCAAGGCGAGTAAGTGAGCTCCAAGCTCTGTCTGTAGAACATCCGGTCCTCATCTTGCATAAGGATATGGTTGTGCTCCGCACTCCTCCTTTTTTCCTACCTAAAGTGGTTACCGATTTTCATTTGAATCAATCAATCTCATTACCTGTCTTTTTCCCGAATCTGGCCTCAGATGCAGAGAGAGTCTTACAAAACTTAGATGTCAGACGAGCCCTGAAGTTTTACCTCGAGGCTCCTCACAACTCTTTGTCACATTCGGAGACCCGAAAGGGAAACCTACTTCAAAGGCAACTATCTCACGATGGATTGCTTCCTGCATTTCTGAAGAATATACCATTCAGGGCCTTCAACCTCCGAAGGGCATCCATGCCCATCTTGTACGTGGCAAAGTGGCTGCTGTTGCCTTCCAAAAGTATGTTCCCTGGGAAAACATCGCCAATGCGGCTACATGGGCTTCCCCATCAGCTTTTTGTAAGCATTACTGCTTGGACCTGAGCTCCAGGGCTGATGCCCAATTTGGTTAGGCTGTCCTTAAGAATGCATTCCAGTAAGGGGGTTTTCCATCCACCCGAACTAACTGTGGTGCGTGCTTGGGAATCTCCCACAAGTATGGAGGAAAGGGGAGGGGATGGAGGAGTATAATAAAGTTACTCACCATATTGACTACTTTACTGCTAGTCCATAGTCCCTTTCCTCCATACGCCCGCCCACCGGCCCCTCTAAAAAGTATCCTCTATTATTGCTTAAATGGTCTCAGACCTGGCGATAGAAAAGGTTTGAAGGGTGATGCGCGGGGCGGAGCTCAGGAGGGCGGGGTTACAGCCACGTGCGGTACCCCACTTAAAAATAGAAGAAGGACAAAAAAATTCAATTTTTGATGCTTTTTTACAAATGTGCTCTGGTCCCGTCCAGAAGGATGGAATGTCCCACAAGTATGGAGGAAAGGGGACTATGGACTAGGAGTAAGGTATTCACTATGGTGAGTAACTTTATTATTTTTGCATTAATACATGCCTTCTCAATATTTTTCCCAAAAAGGTGTTTCTGTTCATTTATTCCTTCTAGTCCCCATAAATATTCACTGTGCTTAGTTTAATGTCATTCACTATTGCATTAATGTACCTTTTAATGTAATTTGCACTTATAATTGCATTTTTACTCTCAGCACCATGTTTCACAATTTGTGTGATCCTGGACACATTTTTTTCTCTTTTTTTCTTCAAATGCCCCTATATTATGTAGTTATACTCTGTAGTGGGGGATAAAATGTCCCCCCTCTTGACGCCTGACCAATCTGTATGGCTTGTGTGAACATGCCTACATCTTCACGTATGACATCCCGTGACTCTACATTGTATTGTAGTGCATATCCCATGCCTTCTGTCTATTCCCAATTACTAATATTTTCACCATTCTGGTCACCCACAACACTCACCTGTGCTTTCATTTGCAATCTGTCTTTCATTTTATAGCACACTGAATACCTCTCAGAAAAACAGGTTTCCTCTCTCCCTCATCTGTACAATTGGCCCATACATGCCTTATGATCTACACTCTTTCCAAATGTCCCATCCATCATCAACAAGGAACGGCTACTTGCTCAACATAACATCAACAAATCTAGTGTGTGCCGAACAAGGACAGCATCCAACACAAACCCAAAAAATGACCAACCACCCCCTAAAAATGGGAAGTGAACTGTGTGACCCTAAACAGTGACTCAATGGGGTCTCCCCAGTTCACACATATACAATAACTGGGAGCAACGTCCTAGTGCTAAATAATAAATTCAAAATAAAGTTCCCCCACATATGGTTCTCCTGGCAAAACGAACAATTCTTCAAAATATACACCTTTGCTTGACTTGAACAACCAGGGGTTTAATTACCCCACAACATATTAATCCAATCCAATGCTTCCCTCAGAACCTGGCTTCAACAATTATGCACTAATGCCATGAAAAATGCTGTTTTTTAAAAAACGTACTCATTTGTCAATTACTCTGTGGGTGTCAATCATGTTTGTCAATCCTTAATTGAGCGTCCCTATTACAAAGCACATACATTATATATATGTATAAAAAAGGACAAATTAATTTAAGGAGTTCAACTCTATATTTCCATAAAAGTCGGGGTCAGCACTGACTCGCTTTCAGCCAGGTACCAAAAAAAAGAATTTTTCAAAACTGCACAAATAAACCATTAAAACCTATTCATTGCATATTTGTACACATATTAGCTTCATCCCTACTCATTTTTATCACATTTCCATAAATCTTCACTCATTTTTCAGTTTTAATTGTTTAATATATACACATGCATTTTGTCATTCCTGCCAACACAAAATGATATTTTTACCCTTTCTACGTGCACAACTAGTTCACAGCTGCTTTGACTTGAAAAGCTAGCTTTTCCCAAAACTCCACGCAGCTTTGAATTCCTTCAACTTATTTAATTACCCCTTGACTCTTTTTTTGTTAACTACGGATTTCCTTTACTGAAGCAAAACTAATTTCTCTTACATGTCATGCCTTATCTTTCCTTCGTTGGTATTATGTGCTTAACAGTTTTCTATTGTTCAAAGCCTTTTGGCTTTCTAAGGCTGTCATCTTTGTAGGTATATAAAAATTAACCCTCTAGCTACCGTCATCCGCCCGCCTGAAGGGGTGCAAAAATGATCACAATTTTGACTGTATTTTATTATTTTCCCTGGTTTCTTCTCCATAACATCTCAGACAGCAAATATTGAGCGTGCCCATCAGTGCTTTGCTCAAACCTCTGCCGTTTTCACTACTTTCTGTCTATCTGTGGGTTGGTGCAAATCACCTTCCTTAAATAAATGATGTAATTTCTTGACTTCTTCCTAACTTTGTACAACTGTTATGTTACTTGGCATTTATATAGCGCCTTATATATCATTGGTATGACCTCAAAGCGCTGGTAGGTTGAACGCCCTTGGGAACCGTAGTTCAAGTCAGTAGAGAGAGAGAGTGTTGTATGGTGTGTGGGTGCACCGGATATGTGTGCAGCTGGTGTAGTTGTTGGATGATAGCTGCTTCCTAGCGATAGGTGTGGTGCTGAGGAAATCAGTTGGATGTGTTCAGTCTGGTGGGTGGACACCCAGACTGGGTTCTGGCTGTGTTAGGCCTGAGGAATGCCTAAGCACCCGGAATGTGCTCAGCTAACTGTGTTTTATTAGGGTGATGAGGTGATCATGGAGTTGCGTTCATGGCCGAATTATCAGGAGTATAGCTGTGTACTAGTTGAATGATGGTGTATAGTAGGGAATAAGTGTAATGGTGTGATATAGTGGTTAACCATAAGGGTGCCTGAGACCAGGCACGTGAGCAGGACGGCGGGGACGTACATAGCAACATACAAATATATAGCAACAGGGTGGATACAGGTAGATATGGGATACAGATATATATGGGGATATAGGGGGATAGCATATATAGGGGGTACAGATATATGGCAACAACATGGGGAACAGGTGTTGTCACCATCTCGCACATCCATACCTTCCCGTTCCATCCACTCTGCCCGTTCCATCCGTTCCATCCACTTCGTCCGTGCCATCCACTCCATGGGTTCCATCCATTCAATCCGTTCAGTCCACTCCATCAACTCTTCCAACCGCACCAACCAAACTGACCGTTCCATCTGCACCAGTCGTTTCATCCGCACTAACTGTTCCATCCGCACCAACTGTTCCTTCCGCACCAACCGTTCTGTCCGCACCAACCGTTCCATCCACTCCATCCCTTCCATCCACTCCATCCCTTCCATCTACTCCATCCGTTCCATCCATTCCATCTGTTCCATCCACTCCTTCCATTCCATCCACTCCTTCCGTTCCATCCACTCCCTACATTCCATCCACTCCCTCGGTTCCATCCACTCCCTCCGTTTCATCCGCTCCTTCTGCTCCTTCCGTTTTATCCACTCATTCTGTGCCATCCGCTCCCTCCGTTCCATCTGCTCCTTCCATTCCATTTGCTCCCTCCGTTCCATCTCCTCCTTCCGTTCCATCCGCTCTTTCCATTCCATCCGCTCCTTCCGTTCCATCCGCTCATTCCGTTCCATCCGCTCATTCCGTTCCGTCCATTCCTTCCGTTTCATCCACTCCTTCCGTTCCATCCACTCCCTCTGTTCCATCCGCTCCCTCCGTTCCATCCGCTCCCTCTGTTCTATCCGCTCCCTCCGTTTCATCCGCTCCTTCTGTTCCATCGGCTCTTTCCGTTCCATCCATTCCTTTCATTCCATTTTCTCCATTCGTTCGATCCTCTCCATTCATTCCATCCACTCCATTCGTTTCATCCATTCCGTCCGTTCCATCCGCTCCGTCCATTCCAACCACACCGACCGTTCCATCCGCACCAGCCATTTCATCCGCAGTAACTGTTCCATCCGCACCAACCGTTCCTTCCTCCCCAACCGTTCTGGCTGCACCAACCGTTCCATCCACTCCATCCCTTCCATCCACTCCATCCGTTCCATCCATTCCATCCGTTCCATCCACTCCTTCCATTCCGTTCACTCCTTCCGTTCCATCCACTCCCTACATTCCATCCACTCCCTCTGTTCCATCCACTCCCTCCGTTTCATCCGCTCCTTCCAGTCCATTTGCTCCCTCCGTTCCACCTGCTCCTTCCGTTCCATCCGCTCTTTCCATTCCATCCGATCCTTCCGTTCCATCCGCTCATTCCGTTCCATCCACTCATTTTGTTCCATCCGCTCCCTCCGTTCCATCCGCTCCTTCCATTCCATTTGCTCCCTCTATTCCACCTGCTCCTTCCGTTCCATCCGCTCTTTCCATTCCATCCACTCCTCCGTTCCATCTGCTCATTCCGTTCCATCCACTCATTCTGTTCCATCCACTCCATCTGTTTCATTCTCTCCTTCCGTTCCATCCACTCCTTCTGTTCCCATGTATTCCTTCCGTTCCATCCACTCCCTCCATTCCATCCACTACCTCTGTTCCATCTGCTCCTTCCATTCCATCCACTCCTTCCCTTCCATCCACTCATTCCGTTCCATCCACTCCCTCAGTTCCATACACTCCCTCTGTTCCATCCACTCCTTCCGTTCCATCCACTCCATGAGTTCTATCCATTCCATCCGCAACATCCATTCTTCCATCCGCACCAACTGTTCCATCTGCATCAACGGTTCCATCTGCACCAACCGTTCCATCCTCTCCATTCGTTCCATCCACTCCATTTGTTTCATCCATTCCGTCTGCTCCATCCGCTCCGTCCATTCCATCCACTCCGTCCGTTCTATCCACTCCATGGGTTCTATTCATTCCATCCGTTCCATCCGCAACATCCATTCTTCCATCCGCACCAACCGTTCTATCCGCACCAACTGTTCCATCTGCACCAACGGTTCCATCCACATCAACTGTTCCATCCGCACCAGCCATTCCATCCATCCCTTCCGTTCCATCCACTCCTTCCGTTTCATCTACTCCTTCCGTTCCATCCACTCCTTCTGTTCCATCCACTCTATCCGTTCCATCCACTCCTTCTGTTCCATCCACTCCATCTGTTTCATTCTCTCCTTCCGTTCCATCCACTCCTTCTGTTCCATGTATTCCTTCCGTTCCATCCACTCCCTCCATTCCATCCACTACCTCTGTTCCATCTGCTCCTTCCATTCCATCCGCTCCTTCCCTTCCATCCACTCATTCCGTTCCATCCACTCCCTCAGTTCCATACACTCCCTCTGTTCCATCCACTCCTTCTGTTCCATCCACTCATTCCGTTTCATCCATTCCTTCCGTTCCTACCATTCTTTCCATTCCATCCACTCCTTCCATTCCATCCACTCCTTCTCTTCCATCCACTCCTTCCGTTCCTTCCACTCCTTCCGTTCCATCCACTCCCTATGTTCCATCCACTCCCTCCGTTCCATCCACTCCCTCCATTCCATCCGCTCCCTCCGTTCCATCCGCTCCCTCAGTTCCATCCGCTCCTTATGTTCTATGTGCTCATTCCGTTCCATCCGCTCCTTCCACTCCTTTTGTTCCATCCTCTCCTTTCGTTCCATCCCCTCCTTTCTTTCCATCCCTTCCTTCTGTTCCATCCCTTCTTTCCATTTCAACCACTCATTCCGTTCCAACCACTCCTTCAGTTCCGTTAACTCCTTCTGTTCCATCCACTCCCTCAGTTCCATCCAATCCCTGCGTGCCATCCACTCTCTCGGTTCCATCCACTCCTCGGTTCTATCCACCCCGTCAGTTCTGTCCCCTCCCTCCGTTCCTTCGTCCCTATCCGTTTCATCCGGCTTGCGGAAGCACGGTGAGCGGGTATCAGGTGATGGGCATCCACTCCATCTGTTCGATCCATCTGCTTCATCCTAATCTGTGGTAAGGAGCCGAGGTTTTGACTGCCAGGAGGGTAGTCTCATTGTGTGTTTCTTCATTGGGTTACTGGGAGGTTTCATGCGCATCTTTAGGGTGATCATTGGAGTCATGAGAAGAACCATGATTTTAGTAGTTTGCGGAATGACAAATAGTCTTCGGCGTGCCGGATGTGAGGGGGAAGTGAGTTCCATAGAGTAGGGGCCAAGGCTGAGAACGAGGATCCTCTGATCCTGACCGAGTTGGTGGTTGGGATCATCAGAAGGAGTGCAGAGCTTGATCTTAGGGTGCGGCGTGGGTGGTAGGGTTTAAGCTTATCGTGCAGTTATAGAGGGCCAGTCTTGTGCACTGCTCGGTGGGTGATGCACAGGGTCTTGAAAGTGGCCCTTCGTCCAACTGGGAGCCAGTGCAGTGTTCTGAGAGCTGGAGGGGTGTGGTCTCTTGGGCTCAGTGCTAGTAGCAATTTGGCAGCAGTGTTTTCTGCTCTTTGTAATTTAGAAAGGTGGTATGCCTGGATTCCAAGGCAAAGGGAGTTAGCATAGTCCAGTCTTGACATTACAATGGACATAACAGCGGCGACTCTGTTTGGAAAGGAGAGGTAGGGAAATATGCATCTGAGAAGTTTAAGATTGTAATGACAAGATTTGGAGACGTGGATTTGGCAAGAGAGGGATAGGTCCGAGTCTAGAGTGCATCCAAGGTTTTTTACTGTGGGATAGAGGGTTGAAGGTTGGCCCATGGATGGGAGCCAGGGTAGAGGGCGGGGGAGAAGCTCAGTGTTGCCGCACACCATGATTTCAGTTTTAGTGGGGATTAGGAGGAGGTGGTTAGTAGTCATCCAACGGTCTATGTCAAGGAGGCAAGCTGCAAGGTCGGGCTGGGAGTTGCGGTCTGGGTTGAGGAGTTTTAGAATGATTTGTGTATCGTCTGCATGGTTGTAGCACAGGATATTGTGTGGGCGGATGATTCCAGGATGGGTGGACATATAGAGGTTGAATAGGAGGGCTGATAGACATGCTCCTTGTGGTGCTTCAGTATTTACTGGGCACGCGGCCGAGGCAAAAGTGGACAGGAGGGTTATTTGTTTCCTGTTTTTGAGGAAGGAGGCAATCCATTTGAGAGCGGTTCCATAGATTCCTAGGGAGTGGAGGCTGCCAAGTAGGACTGAGTGGTTAACTGAATCGAACGCGGCAGAGAGGTCTAGAAGGATTAGTGCAGCGCATCCCACAGAGTCAGCGGTGATCTTAAGCTCGTCTGAGATTGAGGCCAGAGTGGTTTCAATTCCGTGTCATGGTCTGAACCCTGATTGGGCGGAATACAGAAGGTTGATGGATTCCACAAAGGCATTTAGTTGGGAGTAAGCTGTTCGATCGATGAGTATTGCGAGGAATCTGGTGTTTGAGATGGGGCAGTAGTTTTTGGGCTCGAGGGGGCGAGGGATGTTTTTTTTAGAAGAGGTTTGACGTGAGCAATTTTGAAGGCGTCAGGGAAGATTCCAGAGCTGAGGGAGTCGTTTAGAATGGTTCTTGCGTATTCTCCTGCCCAGGTGGAAGAGAATATTTCTTTGAGGACTGAGGCAGGGCAGTGGTCAAGGGTGGGAGCCAGAGGATTTTCGGGCAGATAGCAGGACGAGAAATTCATCTCTGGAGATTGGTTTGAAGGAGTCGAAAATAGGTGGAGTGAAACTCATCACAGTGAGACGATTGGGACACAGTCAATGATATTTTGGGCTCACTGTCTAGATGTGAAACGCAGCGCAGTGAAACAATTGGGCATACTCAATGATATTTGGGCACACTATTTATATGTGATACTCAGCATAGTGAAACAATTAGGGCACACTCAATGATATTGGGGTACACTATCTAGATGTGAAACTCAACACAGTGAAACAATTGGGGCACACTCAATGATACTTGGGCACACTATCTAAAAGTGAAACTCAACACAGTGAAACAATTGAGGCACACTCAATGATATTTTGGGCACACTGTCTAGATGTGAAACTCAGCACAGTGAAACAATTAGGGCACACTCAATGATATTTGGCACACTGTCTAGATGTGAAACTCAACGTACTGAGACAATTAGGGCACACTCAGTGATATTTGGCACACTATCGAGATGTGGTACTCTGCACAATGAGACAATTAGGGCACACTCAATGATATTTGGCACACTATCTAGATGTGGACTAAATGCAGTGAAAAAGTTAGGGCACACTATCTAGATGTGGAACTCAACACAGTGAAACAATTAGGGTAAGCTCAGTGATATTTGGGTACACTATCTAGATGTGAAACTAAACACAGTGAGACAATTAGGGCACAATGTCTAGATGTGGACCCCAACACAGTGAAACAATTGGGACACACTCAATGATATTTGGGCACACTATCTAGATGTGAAACTAAATGCAGTGAAACAATTAGGGCACACTGTCTAGATGTGGAACTCAACACAGTGAAACAATTTGGGCATACTCAATGATATTTGGGTACACTATCTAGAAGTGAAACTCAACACAGTGAAACAATTAGGGAACACTCAATGATGTTTAGGCACACTATCTAGATGTGAAACGCAACACAGTGAAACAATTGGGACACACTCAATGATATTTGGGCACACTATCTTGATGTGAAACTCATCACAGTGAAACAATTGGGCACACTCAGTGATATTTGGGCACGCTATTTAGATGTGATACTCAGCATAGTGAAACAATTAGGGCACACTCAATGATATTGGGGTACACTATCTAGATGTGAAACTCAACACAGTGAAACAATTGGGGCACACTCAATGATACTTGGGCACACTATCTAAATGTGAAACTCAACACAGTGAAACAATTGGGGCACACTTAATGATATTTTGGGCACACTGTCTAGATGTGAAACTCAACCCAGTAAAACAATTGGGCACACTATTTAGATGTGATACTCAGCATAGTGAAACAATTAGGGCACACTCAATGATATTGGGGTACACTATCTAGATGTGAAACTCAACACAGTGAAACAATTGGGGCACACTCAATGATACTTGGGCACACTATCTAAAAGTGAAACTCAACACAGTGAAACAATTGGGGCACACTCAATGATATTTTGGGCACACTGTCTAGATGTGAAACTCAGCACAGTGAAACAACTAGGGCACACTCAATGATATTTGGCACACTGTCTAGATGTGAAACTCAACGTACTGAGACAATTAGGGCACACTCAGTGATATTTGGCACACTCGCTAGATGTGAAACTCAATGCAGTGACACAATTAGGGCACACTTAATGATATTTGGCACACTATCTAGATGTGAAACTCAACACAGTGAAACAATTAGGGCACACTCAATGATATTTGGCACACTATCGAGATGTGGTACTCTGCACAATGAGACAATTAGGGCACACTCAATGATATTTGGCACACTATCTAGATGTGGACTAAATGCAGTGAAAAAGTTAGGGCACACTATCTAGATGTGGAACTCAACACAGTGAAACAATTAGGGTAAGCTCAGTGATATTTGGGTACACTATCTAGATGTGAAACTAAACACAGTGAGACAATTAGGGCACAATGTCTAGATGTGGACCCCAACACAGTGAAACAATTGGGACACACTCAATGATATTTGGGCACACTATCTAGATGTGAAACTAAATGCAGTGAAACAATTAGGGCACACTGTCTAGATGTGGAACTCAACACAGTGAAACAATTTGGGCATACTCAATGATATTTGGGTACACTATCTAGAAGTGAAACTCAACACAGTGAAACAATTAGGGAACACTCAATGATGTTTAGGCACACTATCTAGATGTGAAACGCAACACAGTGAAACAATTGGGACACACTCAATGATATTTGGGCACACTATCTTGATGTGAAACTCATCACAGTGAAACAATTGGGCACACTCAGTGATATTTGGGCACGCTATTTAGATGTGATACTCAGCATAGTGAAACAATTAGGGCACACTCAATGATATTGGGGTACACTATCTAGATGTGAAACTCAACACAGTGAAACAATTGGGGCACACTCAATGATACTTGGGCACACTATCTAAATGTGAAACTCAACACAGTGAAACAATTGGGGCACACTTAATGATATTTTGGGCACACTGTCTAGATGTGAAACTCAACCCAGTAAAACAATTGGGCACACTATTTAGATGTGATACTCAGCATAGTGAAACAATTAGGGCACACTCAATGATATTGGGGTACACTATCTAGATGTGAAACTCAACACAGTGAAACAATTGGGGCACACTCAGTGATACTTGGGCACACTATCTAAAAGTGAAACTCAACACAGTGAAACAATTGGGGCACACTCAATGATATTTTGGGCACACTGTCTAGATGTGAAACTCAGCACAGTGAAACAACTAGGGCACACTCAATGATATTTGGCACACTGTCTAGATGTGAAACTCAACGTACTGAGACAATTAGGGCACACTCAGTGATATTTGGCACACTCGCTAGATGTGAAACTCAATGCAGTGACACAATTAGGGCACACTTAATGATATTTGGCACACTATCTAGATGTGAAACTCAACACAGTGAAACAATTAGGGCACACTCAATGATATTTGGCACACTATCGAGATGTGGTACTCTGCACAATGAGACAATTAGGGCACACTCAATGATATTTGGCACACTATCTAGATGTGGACTAAATGCAGTGAAAAAGTTAGGACACACTATCTAGATGTGGAACTCAACACAGTGAAACAATTAGGGTAAGCTCAGTGATATTTGGGTACACTATCTAGATGTGAAACTAAACACAGTGAGACAATTAGGACACAATGTCTAGATGTGGACCCCAACACAGTGAAACAATTGGGACACACTCAATGATATTTGGGCACACTATCTAGATGTGAAACTAAATGCAGTGAAACAATTAGGGCACACTGTCTAGATGTGGAACTCAACACAGTGAAACAATTTGGGCATACTCAATGATATTTGGGTACACTATCTAGAAGTGAAACTCAACACAGTGAAACAATTAGGGAACACTCAATGATGTTTAGGCACACTATCTAGATGTGAAACGCAACACAGTGAAACAATTGGGACACACTCAATGATATTTGGGCACACTATCTTGATGTGAAACTCATCACAGTGAAACAATTGGGCACACTCAGTGATATTTGGGCACGCTATTTAGATGTGATTCTCAGCATAGTGAAACAATTAGGGCGCACTCAATGATATTGGGGTACACTATCTAGATGTGAAACTCAACACAGTGAAACAATTGGGGCACACTCAATGATACTTGGGCACATTATCTAAATGTGAAACTCAACACAGTGAAACAATTGGGGCACACTTAATGATATTTTGGGCACACTGTCTAGATGTGAAACTCAACCCAGTAAAACAATTGGGCACACTATTTAGATGTGATACTCAGCATAGTGAAACAATTAGGGCACACTCAATGATATTGGGGTACACTATCTAGATGTGAAACTCAACACAGTGAAACAATTGGGGCACACTCAATGATACTTGGGCACACTATCTAAAAGTGAAACTCAACACAGTGAAACAATTGGGGCACACTCAATGATATTTTGGGCACACTGTCTAGATGTGAAACTCAGCACAGTGAAACAATTAGGGCACACTCAATGATATTTGGCACACTGTCTAGATGTGAAACTCAACGTACTGAGACAATTAGGGCACACTCAGTGATATTTGGGCACGCTATTTAGATGTGAAACTCAACACAGTGAAACAATTGGGGCACACTCAATGATACTTGGGCACACTATCTAAATGTGAAACTCAACACAGTGAAACAATTGGAGCACACTTAATGATATTTTGGGCACACTGTCTAGATGTGAAACTCAACCCAGTAAAACAATTGGGCACACTCGATGATATTTGGCACACTGTCTAGATGTGAAACTCAATGCACTGAGACAATTAGGGCACACTCAATGATATTTGGCACACTCTCTAGATGTGAAACTCAATGCAGTGAGACAATTAGGGCACATTCAATGATATTTGGCACACTATCTAGATGTGAAACTCAACACAGTGAAACAATTAGGGCACACTCAATGATATTTGGCACACTATCGAGATGTGGTACTCTACACAATGAGACAATTAGGGCACACTCAATGATATTTGGCACACTATCTAGATGTGAAACTCTACACAGTGAGACAATTAGGACACACTCAAAGATATTTGGCACACTTTCTAGATGTGAAACTCCACACAGAAACGCTATCAGGGTACGCTCAATGTTGTTGGGTGCACTTTCTAAATACAGACCTCAACACAGTGACACTATTAGGGCATTCGCAATGTTGTTGGGCACACACTCTAGGTGTAAGATTTAACACAGTAAAACTTTTAAAAAGTTTAAGTACGAGTGGTAGGGCCTTCTGGAGTGAAGTAATTGCTTCAGTCCCCACCCTTGCCACACATACTTTATTTGGTTGGTGCTGGTTGACAGCAGGCTACTGGCTTCTTGCGTCTCCTGCAGATACCTGCAGATACTCCATGGAGCCACCTCTGTAGGAGCCGCCCTTTGCCTCGGGGTCCTTAGTCGATGGAGATGCCGGGCAGAGGGCTGCCCTGGAGTGATCAGTAATGTCCTCTTTGAAGGGCCAATTGGGTTGCGGGGCGGGCTGGGGAGGTGGGCTTAGTGGGATTCAGGAAGTGTGGAGCGAGGGGATGCGGGCGCCCGGGATAAGGGGGATTTTAACAACATTTTGGGCAGAAATGGGGTCTCAAGAGAGGCTCCACTCACCTGGGCCAAGATCGAAGGAAAGGAGGCCTGGGGGGTTAGCTGCACACTAAGGCAAACATTGGGGGAATCTGGGCCAATCGGGTTGTGAGTCGGGCTGGGGAGGCGGGCTTAGTCGGATTCAGGAAGCGTGGAGCGAGGGCATGTGGGCGGACGGGATAAGGGAGATTTTACCAACATTTAGGGCAGAAATGGGGTCTCAAGAGAGGCTTCACTCACCTGGGCCAAGATCAAGGAAAGCAGGCATCGGGGGCTAGCTGCGCACTAAGGCAAACACTGGGGCAGCTGGGCAAATCGAATCGCGGGGTGGGCTGGGGAGGCGGGTTTAGTGGGATTCAGGAAGCGTGGAGCGTGGGGATGCGGGCGGACAGGATAAGGGGGATTTAACCAAAATTTAGGGCAGAAATGGGGTCTCAAGAGAGGCTCCACTCACCTGGGCCAAGATCAAAGGAAAGGAGGCCTGGGGGGCTAACTGCGCACTGAGGCAAACACTGGAGGCAGCTGGGCCAATCGGGTCACAAGCGGGCTGGGGAGGTGGGCTTAGTGGGATTCAGGAAGCGTGGAGCGAGGGGATGCGGGCGGGAGGACGGGATAAGAGATATTTTACCAGAATTTAGGGCAGAAATGGGGTCTCAAGAGAGGCTCCACTCACCTGGGCCAAGATCAAAGGAAAGGAGACCTGGGGGGCTAGTTGCGCACTAAGGCAAACACTGGAGGCAGCTGGACCAATTGGGTCACAAGCGGGCTGCGGAGGTGAGCTTAGTGGGATTCAGGAAGCGTGGAGCGAGGGGATGCAGGCGGACGGGATAAGGGGGATTTTACCAAAATTTAGGGCAGAAATGGGGTCTCAAGAGAGGCTCCACTCACCTGGGCCAAGATCAAAGGAAAGGAGGCCTGGGGGGCTAACTGCGCACTGAGGCAAACACTGGAGGCAGCTGGGCCAATCGGGTCACAAGCGGGCTGGGGAGGTGGGCTTAGTGGGATTCAGGAAGCGTGGAGCGAGGGGATGCGGGCGGGAGGACGGGATAAGAGAGATTTTACCAGTATTTAGGGCAGAAATGGGGTCTCAAGAGAGGCTCCACTCACCTGGGCCAAGATCAAAGGAAAGGAGACCTGGGGGGCTAGTTGCGCACTAAGGCAAACACTGGAGGCAGCTGGACCAATCGGGTCACAAGCGGGCTGCGGAGGTGAGCTTAGTGGGATTCAGGAAGCGTGGAGCGAGGGGATGCAGGCGGAAGGGATAAGGGGGATTTTACCAAAATTTAGGGCAGAAATGGGGTCTCAAGAGAGGCTCCACTCACCTGGGCCAAGATCAAAGGAAAGGAGGCCTGGGGGGCTATCTGGGCACTGAGGCAAACACTGGAGGCAGCTGGGCCAATCGGGTCACAAGCGGGCTGGGGAGGTGGGCTTAGTGGGATTCAGGAAGCGTGGAGCGAGGGGATGCGGGCGGGAGGACGGGATAAGAGAGATTTTACCAGTATTTAGGGCAGAAATGGGGTCTCAAGAGAGGCTCCACTCACCTGGGCCAAGATCAAAGGAAAGGAGACCTGGGGGGCTAGTTGCGCACTAAGGCAAACACTGGAGGCAGCTGGACCAATCGGGTCACAAGCGGGCTGCGGAGGTGAGCTTAGTGGGATTCAGGAAGCGTGGAGCGAGGGGATGCAGGCGGAAGGGATAAGGGGGATTTTACCAAAATTTAGGGCAGAAATGGGGTCTCAAGAGAGGCTCCACTCACCTGGGCCAAGATCAAAGGAAAGGAGGCCTGGGGGGCTATCTGGGCACTAAGGCAAACACTGGAGGCAGCTGGGCCAATCAGGTTACAGGCGGCATGGGAGGTGGGCTTAGTGGGATTCAGGAAGCGTGGAGCGAGGGGATGCGGGCGGATGGGATAAGGGGGATTTTACAAAAATGTATGGCAGAAATGGGGTCTGAAGAGAGGCTCCACTCAGCTGGGCCAAGATCGAAGGACACCTTAATTTAAAACAGACACATAAACAGACAGACAGATTAGTCGACTCTTCACGTTAATCCTCAGCACTCTTTGCTTTATCTCTGCCCCTAAAAATACTCTGACTAGAGTTTAAGTCATTGTTTGTTTGTTTGTTTGTTTGTTTGTTTGTTTGTTTGTTTGTTTGTTTGTTCACTTTTTATGCGCACCAGACCCATAGGTAACAGGGCGCAGCAATAAGAAAATGCAAGGCTTACAGAGTTACAAGTATATACATATACATGTTACAATAGAATACAATAGAATACACTGGATCACAAAATAGAATAAATTACACATAGTTTTACAAATAGTGGCACAAAGTTCAAAAGGGAATATTGGGCGAGTAAGAGTATACTGAGCCAAATGCGGAAACAACATAGGGAATGGGAGGCTAGGGGTCAGTAGAGATGAAATGTTTGATAGTGTTTTTTCTAAAGGGAAGGTAGGGTTGGTCTACTCTCAGATTTTGTGGCAGTAAGTTCCAAAGTTTAGCAGCCTTCACTGGGAAACTGTTACCACCAATTGTGGTAAGCCTGTATCTAGGTACCGCCAGGCAAATTGGCATTACCAGCTCTAGCTGGTCTGAGCGAGATTCTTCTATTAAGTTTATCCATGAGGTAACTAGGAGCCGCGTTGTTTAAAGCATTGTGGGTTAGTGATATAATTTCTAATTGTATTTTGTTGTTGGTAGAAAGCCATTTATGTTGGTGTTTGATGGAAGAGATATGAGTTCTTTTGTTTATGCCGAGTGCTGCTCTCAGGGCATTATTTTGTAATGTTTGTAGCCTCCGGATAGTGCCTTTATTGGCACCAATGTATAGAGCGTTACAGTAGTCGATTCTTGATAGTATTAAGGCTCTGGCCAGGATCATGCAGCTGCCGTTAGAGAGGAATGGCTTGCCAGCTCTTATCAACTTACAAGTGTAGGCAGTAGTGGACGCAAGGGTTTTTACCTGTTTGTCAAAGGACATGGTAGAATCAAGGTAGAAACCAAGGGTTTTTACTTCCCTGGAGACTTTGATGATATTCGCGTCCATATTGAATGAGGAAAGTTCCTGTCCTAGTTTTTTAATGTTGGCATGTGTGCCCATGATTATCAGCTCAGTCTTATCATCGTTCTGGCATAGGCCATGAGTGGCCATCCATGCCTGGATGATAAGATATACCCTGTTCACCAACTCTGTGTCCTTACTATGATCCCCAGAAAGCAGGAGGAGAATCTCAATTATCATCTGCATAGTTAGTGTAGGTGATACCCAGACGATCCAGATCATCAAACAAGGGTTTGGTGAAGATGTTGTATAGAGTTGGCAAGACACATGAGCCTTGAGGAACACCGCACAGGATGGGGGGTAGGGTCTGCGGCTGCCGATGGAGAGAATACTCTCATGGTTCTCGTGCTCAGGAAGGACTCGATCCATCTGATAGCCTCAGAGGAGAAGTGTGTAGCAGAGTCCAGGTGTCTACAGAGTACCTTGTGGTCCACTAGATCGAATGCAGCTGAGAGATCAAGTAGGAGCAGAAGTGTTGTCTTCCCTTTTTTTCTCAGCTCGTCAATTTGCGTTTTTAAATCAATTAAAGCAGTTTCTGTCCCGTGTAGTGGGCGGAAGCCAGATTGTCTAGTTCCTAAGAGTTTATGCAGTTCTAGATGTTTTTGAATCTGGATATAAGCAGCTTTATCTAGTATTTTAAGTAGAAACGGTACTGTGGTAATGGGACAGTAGTTGGTGGGGATGAGAGGATCTAATGTCTGTTTCTTGAGGAGTGGGAGCACCCAAGAATGTTTTAGGTTAGCAGGGATGGTATCTGAGGAAAATGAGGCATTAATCAATTTGGAGATGAAAGGAGATAAGTCTCTGGCAGCGTCTTTTATTAGTTGTGCTGGGCAGAGCAATTAGAGGGTTTAAGCGAAACGATAATTTTTTTCTACTTCCAAGGTAGACATTTTGGTAAAGTGAAATGTATTGTTGTGTGCCGGGGGTGGGTCACTGGGCAGCGGGATATTGGGCAGGTGCTGTAGATTCAGCGTTTCTTTCTTTTGCTGTATTTTATTTTGGAGCATGTTAATTTTATTTGATAATACCTGTTGGATGTCTGCACACCAAGACTTATCCTTACTACAAATATCAGGTGTGGCTATTGGTGACTCTAGTTCTTTTAATATTGAAAAGAGTTCCTTCATGCTAGAGTTAGATTTGGCAATGCGTTCGTCATAAGAATTATGTTTTGCCAAGCAGGCTTCATTCTTATAATGTGAGGAGAGGGTTGTTAATTTGGCTTTGTTGTCATTAGAGGGGCATAATCTCCAATTGGTTTCACTTTTTCTTTTTAGGAGGCGTAGGTCTCTCAGTTGTGGCGTAAACCATTTGTTTAAATGGGCTTTGAGTTTACCTGATCTGAGTTTGAGAGGGGCGATTTTGTCCATAGCAGTGAGCATGATATTGTTGAATTCATGGACTAGGTTACTGGGATCTAGATTTTCTGGCAGTGCATTTAGAGTGGGTAGGATAGCGGGGATAACTTTGTCTACTGTGATGCTCTTTTTGTTTCTGGTTAAGCATGGAGGCGCTAGTAGAGGGGCCGTAGGAATGGATCTGGTGGTAGGTAAATTAAAGGACACCAGTGAGTGGTCAGTCCAGGGTAAAGGCTGGATGGATGAGATAATAGCAGTACAGTTATAGTCTGCTATCTAATCCAATGTTCTCCCCTTCAAATGGGTGGGTTTGTTAATTTTTTGAGACAAGCCTAGTGCGTTGATGGTATTAGCTATATCCATAGCGTTTTTGTCCATGGGACCATTAAAGACTAAGTTAAAGTCCCCTAGTAGGAGTAGTTGAGAGGATAGTTTGAGGTTGTTAGTAAGTATATTATGCAGATCCTCCTCGAAGGTGCCAAGGGGACCAGGAGGTCTGTATATTAGATGGATGGTAAGTGATTGTGAATTGTTTATGTGGAGTTTAGCAGATAGAGATTCGTACGATTGTGACAATTGGGTGGGGGCTAGTCTGAGGGAGAGGCACATTTTAGAGATAATGGCGATGCCTCCTCCTCGTGCATCATCTCGGTCTTGTCTAGATATTGTATAGCCGTCTGGGATGGCTAACATAAGTGAGAGTCCTGCCGCATTATGTAGCTGTGTCTCGGTAACCGCAAGGAAATCCAGATTACCTTCTGTAATTAGGTCGGCTATGTCGATGGCGTGGGCGACGAGCGATTTCGCATTGAGAAGTGCTCCTTTAAGGGAAGGGGTTTCAGTTACAGCTTTGGTTTGGGTAGGCATAGCTATGTTGGTAGCAGTTGGCTTGGACTTGCGACTATTAGGTTGGAGGGCACTTGTATTAGATGTAGAGTGTGGCAGAGGCAGATTGGTCTGACTCGGTTTCATGGTGTGCTGGTAGTTTGTTTTTAGATTGGTAGGTGGTAGAGAGCTTCTCAGTGGTTCATGTAATTTAGTAAGTATGGCACGGAGACTATAGTTTCTATCAGCCGTGGCACGTAGCAGAGAGGCAAAGTTTACTGTCCCTAGGACACTGTGGTGCTTAGATTGGACGGTTGTGACATTTTTCATAGCTGTTTTGGTCATGGTAGGTAGGCTAGGAGCTAGGAGAGGTGCTAGTGAGAGCTCACTAAGGCATACTAGATTTCTGGTAGCAGAGTGTAGAGTGACAGCCATTATGCAGAGCGGAGTAGTTAGACTTAGCATCTTGCGCAATTTGAATAGCAGAAATATGTGCTGCATGTAGAGGCAGCTAGTTACAGTCTGGCTGCAGTGATGGGCAGTGTGTATGAGGCACGTGGGTTCAATCACAGTTAAGCAGGAAGGGTAAGGCAATGCAAGGGAGACACCTAGGTCCGAGCACAATTAAGCAGTAAGGATAAGGCGATGTGCATAGAGGCCTGATCACAATTGAGCAGCAGCAATAAGGCAATGCATGGGGGGCACCTGGGCCTAATCACAATTAATACAGCATCGGTAAGGCAGTGAATGGGAGGCTCCTGACCTAATCACAATTGAACAGCAGCAATAAGGCAATGCATGGGGGGGCACCTGGGCCCCATCACAGTTAATACAGCAGCAATAGGCAATGCATGGGGGGGGCACCTGGCCTAATCGCAGTTAGTACAGCAGCAGTAATGCAATGCATGAGAGGCACCAAGGTGCTTGCAATAGGCAGGTTTAGAATAAGCACACAATGGGCAGGATCTAAATGGTCACACAGTAGCCAAGTTCAACATATTTAAGGGTGCAGATTTCAACATTGATTAGGGTGCACACAGTTAGGATACACAGCGTAGTCAGCGCTGGCTGAGTGACACCAAGAGGACAGGTTGGCGGTTAGTTAGCATGGGTGCATGGTTATGATTTAGTATGTGCGCTGATGTCTAGATACACAGGTGGGCGTACAGATAAACACAAAGATTAAATATAGAGATGATCATAGACTGTGACTACAGCAGAGACAACATTAAGGCATTCACTGCGGCAAAGACGAGTGAATCAATTGGCACACGTTATGATTGATGGACAGAGTTCAATAGCTGGCAGTTGTAACGCTCACCTGATTCTCGCAGAGGCGCCGGTCTTGACTGGGCGACTACCGTATCTTCAAAGGTGATGTGTAGCACCCGGTTGGCTCTTTGGGCTGGACCTCTGTGCACTGTATGCCTGACGTGTAGAGTAAGATGTCTACAGATAGAAAATATGGGGTTAATGAACTGGGGTTATTGGGGTGTCCCTATCTCTTTCCTCTTCTCCTCTCCTGTAGACCCCCAAAGGTTAACGCTCTCACCTTAGGTAAGTGAATGCCGAGCTCTCCATCTGCCTCGGGGCAGGGTGCTGTAACCAGTTTCTTCACTGGATAGGTAGCGCAGGCCTCTTGACTTCAGAGGACTGCTGTCCGTCGTTTACTGCACGAACGGTAAGTTTCGAGTCATTCAAATGTCTTTAAAGTCTTTAGTAATGATGTCTCTTGTTTTGCAGGGTTCCGGCGATGGCGGATGACGGGCTGAAGTGAGTTGAAGATGGAGCCCGTGTGATGAATAGAAGCGCCTGGAAGCACGTAAGTAAGCGCTTGTTGCCTGCTTCACTATGCGCTCTAACTGTCTTTTTATTTTGCAGGTACGAGTTCGGAGCGGCTGCAGGGTGCCGGAATACCCACTGGATTAGATGTGGAAAGGAGTAATGGCACGTGAGTATTAAAGTTCCCCAATGTCTTTAAACGCACCTTGTTTTGTCTTTCAGATGCGGGATGCAGCGCCGAAGGCCTCCGGAGCGTGCGAAGAGTTGGTAAACTTTTGTCTTTCAGATGCCGGAATGCTAACCTGTTCTTTCTTGTCTTTATAGGTGTTGCTGAAGACTGGATTCAGGATGGTAAGCCTTTGCCTTTCAGATGCCAGAATGCTAACCTGTTCTTTCTTGTCTTTATAGGTGTTGCTGAAGACTGGATTCAGGATGGTAAGCCTTTTTCCTTAGGCCCAGGACCGGATGCAGAAGACACGATGAGCGTTCTGCTGCAGAGGTTGCAGAATAACGCAAAGCAAGATTCATCCACCGGGTGTGGTTTAAATAGCCTCCTGTAGTGCTTAGGTGTCTCCTTCCACAGCCACGCCTAAGTAAGAAAAGAGTTCCTGGTAAGAAAAGAGTTCCTGCCTTCCAGAAGAGTTCCAGTGTTCTGAATCTAGGGAGTGGCTCCAGCCCCACCCAACAGGAAAAGTAGTTCCAAACAGAAGAGGATCAGAGGCTCAACTGGCAGGCAAGTAAGCAGCATGGTCTGCTGAAGGTAAGTCCACCCAAGCATTATGAGCCCGGCGCTTCCAGCGCTGGGACTGGGCATATTTATGAGCCTGGTGCCACTGGCGCCAGGACTGGGTCCAAAAGGTCCCAATTGGGACTGGTTGGCACTCGGAACCTGGGTTATGGATCTGCTTCCAAGGGAGTTGGGAAAACCCTGACCTTTTGGAAGCAGAGATCATGACAGCAGTGTACAGTCGGGGGTCAGATGACAATGGCATTTGAGAGTCTTGTGGAAGCTGCGTGTGCATGGGAGATGTGCAAGGCATCGGGCTACAGGGCCTCAGTTTTCTGAACGCATGCATTGGGAGGTATACAGTTTAGAAGGGGGCAGCAATGCGACACGTTGGGTCGTGGGTAGGTAGGTTTAGGCGGGCCGCGAGCGGACAAGGCAGTATACTGAACAAGTACAAGCACGATATGTGCGTGATATATACAGATTGTAGCGGGCAAGACTTACAAAGGTGGCGGCAGCGCTGAATGCCCAGAGCACATACGGCGCCAGACAGGCACAGACAGGTGAGTGGCTTTAAAAGGATGGCCTTCAACGGACCGGCTACACCTTCCGGTCGAGCCAGGCGATGTAAATCAGGTGGCGTAGCCAATAGAATCAGGCTAGAACGCTCTTCAAAGGTTGCTTAGCCACCTGCTGACGCTTGGAGTCGGACGGCCATATTAGATCGGGCCGCGTGTGTTATCAAAGTAAAATGGATGATGTCGGGCTGCCGGCTCGAATCCACAGAGTGTGGATAAATCAAAGGACACTTCAAAGGACACGTTGGAGATGGTGTCCGCAGGCACAGGGGAAGAGCTGCATGCAACGGGCTTCACCAACGCGCTCCTCTAAAGATGGATCAGTCGTCGGCGGTTGGGAGAGGGCTGCTGCCCTTCCACTCGGCTGCGAGATAAGAGTGGACCTCTTACCTATCATAAACCTGTTTATGTGCCACCTATTTGAAATGGCTTCTTCTAAACCTGCCTTGAGGTAGGAAACCGGGCTCTCAAAACATTCTTCGTTTTACCTAAACGCTCTTCGTTTTTTTTCCATACAATCCCTGTTACTTTTATACACCCTATTACTTATCTAATTGACCGCAACTAATATATATATAAATAACATGCTTTGTTTTTTGGACATCTGTGGACTCTGGCACTGAAACAGGAATAAAGGAATAGATGCCCGGGTAAAGGTTCACAGTCATCTTTAATTGAGGTTCAAAAAGACATACAGGAAGGCACACAGAGCTCCTACAATCAGCTTGCTTTTATAGCCCTTTTTCAATGATGCAATACCTTCAAGAAAATTCAGGATTCCTATCTGATTGGTCCCTTCAGTCAGAGGAAAGCCCTCCCTATCTTTTGATTGGGTGGCTTGTCTGTCGCTCACCAAGCCCACATTAGTTCATCTTTGGCAGGCACCGGCTGACTGACACATAGACTGATAAGCTTATTCTAGACTCAGCTAAAAATAAATACAAATCCTTTAACTCCTGCCAAAAGCCAATTATTATCTGCTTCCTGAGGTCCTGCCAAGTTTAATTGGCAGCTCATACTGTAAAAAACTTCATGAGCTCATTTTAATTTTTGCCAAGTAAACAGCTGTTCTGTCTAATTGGTAGCTTTTCCATACCTTTATCTGATTTACTATCAATCATGTCTGCTTTTCTTGCCAAATTTTCTAAATATACCATCACAGACGTGCTTATCTACAGTAAACTGCTACCAAACAATATCTGCTATCTGCATGAGTAAGGACTCTAACACCTGGTCTCATGACACCATTTTGTATCTGTCATCCATTTTAGAATCTATCTCAGCCTGTTCTGCCTCGCTACCAAACGGTAAGTCAATTTACTTTTGCGCATAACTCATTTTCTATCCAGTTTCCAGAATATATTTTTACATATTCATGATGTGCGTGTAATACCTGAGGCATCCTCCACTTCCTGAGTCATTCTGAACCCCAAAAATATATGTTGCCATACATGCACCCTTTTATCTTCAAAAGACACTATAATTCTGATTTTTGCAATACTGCAACTGTTGATCAGCCTATCATGTTATCTGTGCTCAATTTGAGCAGGGATGGGGTCTGGTACCCTCATACAGTGGCTTCTCTGGGAGCAATGTTCTTGACTAGACAACCCTGAATTTCTTGAAGTCTGGTAGGAACTTTGTGTGGATGGTTATAGTGGTGTATGAAACCGCCCATTTATTTGAATTTATTTGACTGCATAATCCAGCTTTTTCCACTCTTCCCTACCTGGGCATAGCTCAGACAGGTAATATTGGGCTCCATCGGGTTGTAGAGTAGACTTACATGAAGAGATACAAGGGAGTAGCTTGTGCCATATCATTGTGAATCAGCACTGATGAACTCTCCAAATACACGTTCTGATGTGCTTTACACTATTTTAGCAGTGAACAATGCGTATTCTTAGGTGGAAAAACTGTGTGAATGTGTGGGCTCAACAGTTACACCTAAACATGCACAATTATACAGTAACATAGTCGTTTAGATTGGTTATCTGCCCTTAATGACACCACTACTAGATATATTGAATTTACTTTATGTATATGTTTGATAATTTTTCTTTTCTCTGTGTGAAAATTTGCTTTTCAATTGAAGCAGTCTCTCGGTCAGAGCAGTTTTGTTTGAAGACCTGTTATCTGTTTTGACTGAATTCTAAAAAAGCACAATCCATTACTAATGTTTTGTAACCTCTTCTTTTAAATATGTTCTTCGGTCGCCTCTTTGCCCTTTATATTATGTTATCTAAAGCACAATGTTGTGTTAACTATAAAATGAAAAACAAAAAGGTTGTGGGAGTAGGGCCCTAATCAGGAGAGCGCACACCTTGAAGTCTTTATATGTGATTAGATCAGGTATTGGTTAAGCTGCTGTCGTGTGGATGGTAGGGTGATCTCCCACTATCACCTAGACTGAAACAAATTGTGAGGGGTAACCATCTGCACAGGCTGCGCTTGTTACCTGTTGTATGCTCACTAGATGTGGTAAGTTTGAGCAGGGTGGATGAGGAGTATTCACAAAAAGGCACAACTGATTTGTGGTTCAATTGATTTATGGTTCAAAAAGCCCAGTTTTTTACATTCAAGTACGTAATAGTACATACTGATTCAAAGTTACAAAAGAAAAGTAGTACATTCTTGGTACACATAGGTACACATTTCATGTAAGGTACTTGGTACTGAAAACAGATAAGTTCCAGGCAGTGTCCAAAACGAAGTCCATGCAAACAATGCCAAGAAATACAGAAGATGCCAAACAATGCCAAGAAATACAGAAAATGCCAACACGTGTTTCAACCTATGAGGTCGTCATCAGGGCATATAGATACATGTAGTACATTGGACTATAATGCTAATGCTAAACCTGAACTGTGTTCATTCTAGAAACCTGTCAGGGTAGGGGGAAGAGTGTCAAAGCAAGGAGCAATTGGAAATGGGAGAGAAAAGAAAGAAAAAAGCATGGTATTAGATTACTACGTACACACCATGACTCTAAAGGTAAGTATGTAGGCTATGAAAAATAAAGCATACCTTATTGTAATTGTTCTCAGAAGGGGCATAGTCAAACTATAGAAAAAATAAAGCAACGGATGATTCCCAAAACATGTTGCTGGTCAGTTCAGTATGTATACACTTCTATCCAACATAAACTGGCCTTGGACACGATTGACTTTACCTTCAGAACTTCTTCTGCTTCTCACTATACACATGTCCAGATGATTAAAAGCTTCCTATAATTTACTCTCTCACACAACCAGTTTCTTTTCAATGGTAACTATTATTCACAAAGTAGGGGGATTGCAATGGGGGCTAAATATGCGCCCTCTTTGGCCAATTTATTCATGGCCTTCTTTGAGGAAAGTTATATCTTTCAGAATAACCCCTACAAACATCATATTATCAGTTGGAAAAGGTGCATTGATGATGTACTGGCCATTTGGGAAGGCAGTAGAGAAGCTTTTGAAGCATTCATGCTTTACCTCAATGATAACACCTTTGACATTAAGTTCACAGGCCACATTGACCCGCTTGAAATTACTTTTCTAGATTTGAAAATCAAAATTGTCTCTGATACCATTGAAACCTGTACGTTCAGGAAAGCTACAGCAGTGAACTCCATATTACATGCCAGCAGTAGCCATAGACACAGTGTCATTCACAATATTCCTAGAGGTGAAATGCTTAGAGCCAAGAGAAACTGCAGTCAAGATGAAATGTTCCTAACAGAATGTAAGTCTATAGGACACAGATTTCGGGAAAGAGGGTACCCAATACAACTAATCAGGAATACAACTAATGCAGTAAAGCAAGTACCCAGATCGCAGTTATTGACAGAGAAGACAAAATCAACTCAAGAACAATATCCGATACATGTCAACTTTATTACCAAATTTTCCAGTGATCATAAATTCATTCAATATATACTACAAAAACATTGGCACATTTTGCACCTAGACTCTGATTTGACACCATATATCACGGATCGACCTAATATCATTTTCACCAAAGCTACCACTTTGCGAAATATCCTGAGTCCCTCTTTCCTCAAACCTGATCCTATTGGACAGGATAGCTGGCTCTCTATTAAGTCTAAACCAGTAGGCTTTTATAAATGTGGCTCTTGCAATTTTTGTTATCACGCCTTAGCACCAACCAAAATTTTCAGTTGTCACAATGGCCTTCAAACCAAAATATTTGACTTCATCAATTGCCGAACGAAATATGTTGTTTATGGTATTATATGTGTTTGTAAGAAAGTGTATATTGGCAGCACGATTAGAGAAGTACGCTTCAGGATTCGGGAACATCTCAACCACCTTAGTAGTCAGGACACGAGACTTCCCTTGGCCTCCCACTGGCAGAAACATCATCAATTGGACAATACTAAAGATATCAAATCTATTGGATTACAACACATCAAACAACATCAGAGAGGTGGCAACAGAGAATTGACCCTACGGCAGCAGGAAGCAAGAATGATCTGCAAATTACGCTGCTTATCGCTTGGTTTGAACCAAGACTCCGAACTTAATGTGTTCATATAAACTATTAGTCGGTCTGGCGGTACAGTGACCTAACTTTGTGGATTCCTTTAGATCACTGGTATGACCTGCATTACATGCATATTTTTTTCAATGCTGTGAACTTTTAGATCCAGAGGTTTACCACTTTTGTTTTCTGACTTTAAAGTTCTTGAGAATGCAAACGTACTTCCTAACAGGATCACACTTGATCACAACCTTTCCATTTTGCAAACTATGACATGTCCTTATATTTCTCACAACAACAGTACTAGAATTATTTTTCCTAATCAAATTAATACTACAAGACATACGTGTTATGGCACCCCTTCAAATAACTTACTTACTGGCTTCCCAGCCCAAGGTACATGCTATTACAGATTTATCTGTTGATCTTTCACCTGCAACAGCTAACATTTACTTGTTACAAACTCTTTCCAGCTGGCAACTGAATATCCAACACCCTCGGGAAACCCCCCAAACGATCGATGCCTGCAGGCAATAACTTTATGTCACAAATTTGGCACCAATACTTATTTCGCTTAAGTTAAGTTTGGCTTCCAATATATTTTAAATTTTTTCTTTAGTACTGAATGTTTATTGGGTGCAACAGTCTGTGCAACATGCACCTTTCTGTTAAAACCAATTTGAAGTCGACTTAGAATAGGCATCCGTTTCTAAATATGCCATATTTTATTTAACACTTGCTTATTAACCAACCACGGGTTTCCCCTAGCAGGAACACATGTTATTTTCTCTGTCCCATCAGACGATTCATTCATAACTTTGAATTAGCATTTTACGTATGGACTAGCATTTCCCTGCCTTCCGGCTTGGTTCATGTGTCCTAGCAACAAGGTCAGGTGACTGCGTCACCTGACTGACCCTGTGGAGGTTACTATAGTAACCCCTCAGAACTGCGATTGCTTTCAGCGTTTGAGAAACTACCCGCCACTGAGCACGCCAAATCCCCAAGCCGGTAAGAACTTGCTATCGCATTTAGCAAATTACACTGCTCGCATGTAATTCCATTTCACACAAACACGGTGATACATTCATTTTACAGATCACGGCTAGATATCCGGAATAATCACACCAAACACGAACTTTGATACTGCATTATTGCTACAGCTACGGTACCTCGGACAAGCAATACATCACGACTTGCCCTGAGTTAAGGTAATATTTGCCTCTCCTCTATATTACATGATACCAAAAATTGTAAATTATATTATGAATACTTTAGCAAGCACTCTTCAATAGACTAAATACGCTCTATTTGCTTCATATTTCACAGCATACTGAACTGACCAGCAACATGTTTTGGGAATCATCCGTTGCTTTATTTTTTCTATAGTTTGACTATGCCCCTTCTGAGAACAATTACAATAAGGTATGCTTTATTTTTCATAGCCTACATACTTACCTTTAGAGTCATGGTGTGTACGTAGTAATCTAATACCATGCTTTTTTCTTTCTTTTCTCTCCCATTTCCAATTGCTCCTTGCTTTGACACTCTTCCCCCTACCCTGACAGGTTTCTAGAATGAACACAGTTCAGGTTTAGCATTTATAGTCCAATGTACTACATGTATCTATATGCCCTGATGACGACCTCATAGGTTGAAACACGTGTTGGCATTTTCTGTATTTCTTGGCATTGTTTGGCATCTTCTGTATTTCATGTCATTGTTTGCATGGACTTCGTTTTGGACACTGCCTGGAACTTATCTGTTTTCAGTACCAAGTACCTTACATGAAATGTGTACCTATGTGTACCAAGAATGTACTACTTTTCTTTTGTAACTTTGAATCAGTATGTACTATTACGTACTTGAATGTAAAAAACTGGGCTTTTTGAACCATAAATCAATTGAACCACAAATCAGTTGTGCCTTTTTGTGAATACTCCTCATCCACCCTGCTCAAACTTACCACATCTAGTGAGCATACAACAGGTAACAAGCGCAGCCTGTGCAGATGGTTACCCCTCACAATTTAACTATAAAATGGCTTGCCGATTTATACCCTAACAATAAGGAAATACATTAACTGTAAAAATCTGAAAAATCGACACTGTGAAAACATCTTAAATTTCTGTGTGGCTACAATGAGTAACACATCTGACCCTTATGTGGCTTTGGTGCCAGAATGGCGAGAAATCAGACTACAAACATTCTGGTCTGACCTCTTGTAACAGATGATGTTGCTAGGCCCTGAAGACCCTCCGCATACGAAACCAAGGCACAATCACCATATACTAGTGATTCGACAGACACGAGGTTCGATTTCCAAGTACTAGGGTTTATTGCAAAAATATGCTCAGTCGGCCGACTGGGTCTAACGTCTCGCAACATGTGCCACCCAGACCTCGTGAGATGCAAGAGAGTGAACATCATACAAACAGTTACATATATACAAAATATTAACCTTCAAGGCACACCAGAACCGCCCATAAAGTATCTTCTTCTGCTAGTGCTCGGTGATTGACAATTATGACACATGTGACACATTATGACAAGTTTCTTAATCTATTATACTAAGCAACAGTTGCAGACATAGTTCTTTGTTATGAAGAAAATAAAGCACTCGTCCAGTGAGGATATTGAATTCGTGGGAGAGACACATTCCAAAGCACCTTATCTACTAGTTTCTATTTGTGAACTTGGGATCAGCCCGTTCTAAGGAAGATCCGTGAAGGAGGACCGCTAGAAAAGTATAATTCATGTTCTAACTGCCTATTTCTACAGCTGTAGTGAGACAGGCCGGCACCTGGGCCGCTGATAAAATGCCGTTTCTGTTTGCTCTCAAGGATTTCATGAGGGAGGAAAACAATGTATTACTGTACTGCTTGGCATTCCTGTCTGGGCTGATCTTTCAACATGCAGGCTGTGGCCTCGTACAGTATATGAGCTTTTCAGAATATAATATGCTTTAGCAAAACATTTAACAGAAGAGCAAAAGAGAAATCAGCAAAAATGGCGGATGTTACAAAAGATGGATGCCCTGTGGTTCTATAGATGATGCCGTGATCGCACATGATGCAATTGGTTTATGGCCAACATAATACACCTTCTCTACTTGGTTTAGGCTCGTTTCTGGACTTACAATGTTAGATATTGCTAACACAGCACGCTGCCATCACAGAACATCTATTCAGGACGTGCAGAATTTGGGATTCGAAAATCATAGACATGTGTCCTTATCTTCGCATATCTAATACATCTTCTGAGGAAACATATGACTCTGCCAAGTCTTCTCATTAGGACAATCATATACATGACCCTTTCCAGTCCTCAGCATTTGCATGTTGACACCATAAGGCAACATATTGGCCTTAAAAAACATTGAGGGCCTGATTTTCAAAAGTGTTTGATTTGAAGAGAATTAAGCTCGATGCACCGTCTTTTGTGGCTGCGCTGTCTTCTTTCAGTGGGAGAATGGCTAGAGTGGGAAAGCCCAGAGCAGGGACGGCGTTAGGGTCTTTCATTCTTTTCAAATGAGCCTCAAGGGGGTAGGAGGGCAGCAACTGTCGCCACGTTCCCAGTCAGCAGTCTTATATCATGGCAATATGATCCTTTTTCTATTTTCGTTTTGGGGCTTAACACATGGGCTTTGCAGTGCTCGTATTACAAGTTGTGCTTCCTGAAGCCCTTCCATCCGTCACTTCCCATGGGATATACAGAAGTGTTATCACCTCATTGCTTTCTAAACCTGGTTCCTCCACATCAGCCCATTTGCTGACAAAGAAGGGTGTATAGACCTTCAGTGGGCATTTAGTGTTTCAGCTCCCTGCTGGCTGACCCTCTCGTGATCATCTTTGTCACCTTTGTAATGTATGCACCAGAGGGGTGCCTTAGACTGTTTTCACTCTAAGCAGGGTGCCCCCAACCACCATGTTGAAATGGGCCCCATTACACATTTTCAGCCTGGCCTGGCCCCGAACACTGACGAAAGGGTTCCACAATTGACAGTAGGCCTCTGACTTATTACGTCAGTGTGTTTGGCCTAGCTCTAGATAAACATATTGAAAATGTAATCATCAGAGTTAGGGCCCCTTAAACTAAACATCCAATATGAAATATCAAATTCACATGCATTTCCCATATGCAAAAACACAAGTAACTTTGCAGTGAGGAAGGCAAAACAAACAAATCTGCAAGAAATATATGCAAGTATTTTCAAGGTGAAAGGCTGATTCCGGTAACAAAGCACGCTAACCTTCCAGGTGTGGAGACATGAGGGAAGGGAGGTCGGTTTCCCAGGTGTCTGATATTTCTGAGGATACTATTGTCGTTCAGATTTTCAACTGAGGCTGTTCTTTTGAACGTATGGGATTTCTTAAACATGTAGAAAAGTGCTAAGGAAGATGATCCCTTCCGTTCTAACGTCAACAGAATGTATCACCTCTCCGTGCCAGAGATAAATCCCCGGTGCTCTCCGGATGCCTAATGTGCGTTATGCAGTGATTAAGAACTGCAAACGGCAGGGATGCCTACTGACACTGACTGTATTTTGCCGCACCTCATCATTTGTCCCATGTCTGCGAGTCTTTTTCTAAGAGAAATGGCGCCGCGCAGTGTCATAAGGGGATTCATATAAATTCTGGCAAATTCTATTCTAAAGAAGACAGTTTCTGAAAATGTCCACGCCAGACAGCCACCAGCAAAAAGACTCAGCTTTGCCTCCTTAGAACCCCTCAATTTAATGCAGGGTCCCCATTAGTGGGCCTCTACCTCTGAGTTCTGCGACTTGTGATTCGCCAGAGTTTTTGAACAAGGACTCCCGTGACCCCCCCTCCACTGACCATGCTGGCAAGGACTGATGGGAGTTGTAGTGCAAAACACCTGAAGCAACCAAGCTTGCAGACTCCTGCTCTATCCAATGAGGAAGGATCAATGGTTTGGGACAAGCAAACATCTAAAATGAGGAATATTGGGTTGATGGGAGAAGCAAGGTAGTTTCCTGCCTCCAGGGGTGTTGCTAGGTCTGGAAAAGATCTGGCGTTATGCTAATGTCGGCACTCTGGGCTAGCTAGCCTTTTGGTTATAGCCCCTGCGCTTCTATTCAGGGCTACAACCAAAAGCCCGGGGTTATAACCCCTAAGCCCCCCCTTAGCAATGCCTCTGCATGCCTCCTTGTTCCTCCCCTCCCACTGGGGAGCGTCTGTGATTATAAACAAGGATCGCTGTGTGGACACCTTCTCTTTTGGTCAATTGCGCTGTATGATTCAATCTATCAGTCCATCCATCATGAGTGTGTTTGTGTGTGCGACTGTGTGCTGGCTTGTGTTTTTCTTTCGGGCAGTTCATCCCAGCTGCTGAGAAAGAGCCTCCAGGGAATGAATTGTTCAATCACAGGAGAGATTATTGACATCTGCAAGAGGATGAGTTTGCATTTATTGCATGGATAACTTGAGAGAGCTTCTCGGGGTCAGATTGAGGAAAGAATGGTGTTTGCTGTCGGCGGTAACAATGCAGAGGGATTTCACAAAAACATATTGTCCTATAATTGTCATTGCTTACTCACGATTGCAACCCGTACAGCCAATCAGCGATGCCACTTTCAGAGCCATATTGCAGTTCACTGTCGAAGGTTGCATGGATGCCGAGTTTAGCAGCAGCTATATTTTATGATTCATTTATTTATTTCAGTGTTTTGCTAGGTGCCTCAGGCAGAATCATTCTCCTTCAGAGCGCCGATTAGGTTAGGAGGAGGAAAGGAAAGAGCACAAGGCAGAAGGAAGGAGGAAGTGGGAGAAACGAGTGCTACATTCACAGCAGAAGTAGTGGTTGATTCCCAGGGGTGGCGCAAGCCCCTCCATTGGGAGAGCATAAGCCCTCCCAAATGGAGGTGGTTGCAGGCAGAAGGCAGTACTATGGTGTGACGTTCAACCCGGGGCTCCGATATGAAACGGGTGCTACCGCAGGAGCCTGGCAAATTTCTTTCCTGGGAGGGTAGAGTATTTACGTTGAAACAATTATTCATGTGGCAGCAGCCGCAAACATACAGTGGCAGAGATTAAAAGACTGCCCAGGCGATATCAATATACCCCTTACGATGAAGCCAAAGGCTTATCTGCTGGGCTTGGCGTTTAGATGGCCAATGCCTCCAATGATTAGCGCCTCTTTGTAACACTAAGCATCCTTGGAATTGGGATGAAAGCTGCATCTAATAAGACATCAGCTTGCATGATGGTCTCCTGACAGCTTTACCAAGAGTTAGGTGTCATCTGTTTAATTTAAAAGAAAATACATTTTTTCTTGATCAGTTAACACAAAGCCGGCAAACTAGATCGTCTTCTGTGTTGAATGCTGCAGATGGGGCTAACAGAAGCAATGCCTTGAAACCATCATCATCAACCTCTTCTAGCAATTAATGGAGCATTGGTATGGTTAGACGCTCTACAAAGACTAAGGTGAGGGTTGAATGGTATCATTGAGCCTTGTGGTAAGGACCAATATTTTCTTGTTATTTAGGGAACGCTTTTCTGGAAAAGTAATGATTTAAGATCTCTCCTTAAATAAAATAAAAATTCTAAAACCCTTATACTCTAAAGGAAGTTGTGCCATATTTTTAGGCCAGTGTGTTAGTTCAGCATATCCCCCTGTCTGATTTTGTTTGAACTAAGCATGCCTTTGTACGCATGATGTGAGTGATCTGGTGGGATTGTAACTATACATAATTGCGGACATGCTCAACCCCCCATGGACTGCTTACGAAACAGCACCTACACCACAATTGGCTAGTAAAGCCCTTTTAAAAAACGCTGTTCTAGAACTACGTTGAGTGCTGTTTAGAGCACTCACATGAACTACATCCCTCTCACAGGGAGTGTACCTTTGGCTTTGGGTTTAAATACCCAACCAATCCCCAACTGTGGAACCTGCACAATTGCTACTGATAATTACATATGATGTTCTGAATGATGCTGTAAAATTAGGACTCTTCTCAACCGAGCTAATGATTACCATTTCATTCAGGTCTTGATTAAGCACATAGGACTGTATGTAACACGTGTCATCAGTGTATGTAGAAAAACTATGTACTTTGTTTTGTGAACTTAATCTGGATGTTTCACTGGTAGTGCATGCACTGAACATCTATACCTAGATATAGGTAGACTAGATAACTAGTCTATTGGTAATATCAGAAAATGGTTCCATGCAATATGTGATGAATAGAAATCCAAAGATTGGAGCAGTGAGCCAGCTTAACACTTATCTAGGGTGCTCTAATTACCCTCTGTGTTCCATTGGAAGCCAGTGGAAGGACTTGAAAACAGCAGTCATGTAGTTCAGTGCCTTCAGGCCTACCTCCAGGTGTGCTGGCTCGCTGTGCATCAGTTAAAGGTGCGTCACAGTATTAGTTGGTAGCTCAGTTTCACAATGTTGAAATAGTCCACCAGACCTGACGATCCCCACGCTGTGTTAGAAGTTTATGAGAAGGATTGTTTTATTTTGCATATGAAGGAGGTGGAATGTTTTTGTGACAGCATTCACCTGCTAATAGGGTAGGGTAGGTAAGCTTGAAATAAAGATAGATAAGAGATCAAGCTGATGCCTCTTTCTCTTGCTGTTTTGACTGACTGGGAGACCAACATATGAGGTGATGTGAAGGGCAGGAATCTTGTGTCATGTAGCACCGCATGACAGGGTCTCGGATTGGCCTCATGTAAGGCATAAATTGTCCTGGACATCCAGTCTTTCATCTCACACAAGTTAAACATATGTTTCCTTCCATGTTGTCCCTGTTATCCCACTGATACACAATTTGAGTGTTGTCAGAATACAGATGGAATGTTTTTAAGAAGGGCTTGATGAAGGAGTTAACAATCATAGGTAGATGTTGAAAAGACAGAATATCAGGGGCAACCCCTGTCGGAAACCACATCTCTGGTGGAAAGGTTTGGAAGTGAGCTGACCAAAACATACTTGAGCTACTCATTCTTTATAAAATGTAGCAATTCAGTTGAGAACCACCGAGAGGTTCTTATGGGGAAGGCGAGAAAGCAGGATTATTTGGTCCACCGCCACTGTGTTTGGCGCAGACAGGATGAGGAGGGTCAGTGCATCTGGGATGTTGTTTTCAATAATTTAAGCATTGCTTTCCTGGGACCAGATTACAGAAACTAGGGTAAAGTTTGCTCTAGTGCAAAAATCATCGGGGCCATATTAGAAAACATTGGCTCCATCACAAGGGCAATTTTTCATGGTATAAGAACTAAGGCAAAAAATGCCCTATTACATAAAACATGCACTTTCAATGCATTTTTGCACCAGGGCAAAGTTTGCCCTAGTGCTAATATGGACTGGTATTTGCAACATTGCCCTGGTGCAAAAATGCATTGAAAGAGCAGGCTTCCTGCACTAGGGCAATGTCTGCCCTAATTCTTATACCATGCAAAAGTGCCCTTGTTATGGTGAAATTGTTTTCTAACATGGCCGTAGTGATTTTTGCACTAGGGACGTTTGAGAAATAGTGAAAGTGTGGTTTGACAACAGCGTATGTGTAAATCTTTTTGAGTCGAGGCTTGGTTAAGTATCATTCAAGAGGTGAAGTTACTCCTCGCATACCTCTCAACCTTATAGGGCCCCCGGCTGGGTGAAAGCAGGCGATTTATTTTTGGGTGTGAGAGAGCCCATTGAATTATATGAGCGGGAAGGGGCTTGGTGGGTGATTGAACTATTTCCAATGTGGGTGACACCCGCCCAAAGCGTGTGATTTGAGAGTTATGCTCGAGGGATACATTACAGCAGGTGATACACGATGTGGCCAGTGAGCTGATGTTGCCTTTTAGAATGCTCGCTGAACATGTCTCCCTCCGCTGACGACCTCTTCAGATCATTCACTGGCTTGATGAATGAGGCATTTGATATGTTGGTTAATGTGAAAAGGAAGGCACTGGCTGAAGGGCTTTGGGGTTTGGTAGGGCAGTTAAACTTTGTAGGTCTACCCAGGGCCATCTTAAGCACTTTTGGGGCCCTGGGCACGGACTTCTTTTGGGGACCCCTCCACCAAACCAAAGGAATTAAGTGATCAAGAATATCTGACCCCCCCACTCCCTGGCGCAATCACAACCCATAGGTTGATATGCTGCATCACAGCATTAAAAATAAGGATGTTTACTCCCTTTAAGTCCCCTTTCCCTCTTCATTCTTGGTCTAATCATACTGATAATGTTGACCTTCAAATGCTACTTGTTTATCAGTCTAGGAAGAGGATACTTCTGTTCTAACATAGATACAGGAGACTTTATATCAATAGAATCCAGGAATGTAAGCAGACTGTAGTATTAATGCAGGGCTGTATGTAAAAGGTACATGTATACCAGAATAGACAGAGATCTCACATTTGCTGCCTCACAAAATGCAAATGTGCTCAAGCATGGATAGAGCAGACCAGTAGGTAGGAGGGAGAAAGCTACACGTACCATAGCATGGATAGTGGATGCCGATTAGAAGCTACCAGGAAGGTGTCTGTTTCCAGACAGACTGAGATTATAAGTGGGACATAGTTTTCAAATAGTGTTGCCTTTAGAGATCAAAGGAACAAGTGCCTGTGGTGTGCAATATATCAATGCTCACTATTATAGTGGAAGCAACACTATAGCCAGTGAAACCATGAGTGGGGCTTTAGTGAAGAGCATATCCTGAGAAGGAAATCACTCTGAATGGGTGACAATTTTGAAAGGTTTAGGGACTGACAATTTTGAGAGGTTAGGCAATACAAGATTAAATGAGATGCCCAGGATCACACATTGGTTAAGGGGTGAAGCTGGGATTTGTGCCAACTCTGCAATTTCTGCATTTGAAAACCTTTGTTACCAGTTCTTACCATGAACTAAAATTATCTCATTTTATAAAACTGACTTGGAAAGTACACACAGCACATTACCAAACATTACCATTTTTTAAAACAAAATATTATAGGAGGGTGTAACACAGAATGATTCTGGCTTCATTCTCTCCATCATCAAGAGACGTATATAAGTACCAGCATTCCAAACAGTGTGATTTAACAGATTTAATCTGGGTTGGTCTTTCGTATTTTAAAGCTTTACATACTTCCAAAACACTGGTTTGTCAAATTGTCATGAATAAACTTGCAGAAAAACCTTTGACTTTTACAAAAATGCAAAGCGTTTTTGTGTGTCAAACTAGCAGACTTTAAAATATGCTTGATGGCCTACATAAGAAGAAAGCTCAAGTAATGGGCTAAACGATGGCACCAGCATGCAAGGAGGCAAACTTCACAGAAGACAGTACAATAATGTACGAGATATAAGATGATTGATAGGATCACTGTATTGTATGGTAGCAAAGCCAGGAAACAGGCATGAATGCTTTGGTTCCAAATTCTGATACGTATTCATCTCTTGGACTAACAGTTTATGCTCATCATTGGAGGCGATTGCCTAGGTTTTACAACACCCCATCGGAGCTCACCGATTTGTAGACCTTCACCATAAGGATGACATGTTCGTTTTATTAGCAACCCGTATCTGGTGCAGGTATATTGCTGATAATAGCACCTGTTGTGCTGCAAGACCAAGTTCATATGCAGGCAGGTTTATAAACTTCAGACATAGGAAAGGCTCAGCCAGCCTTACAGGAATGTGCTATTCTAATCTTGCATAGGAACACATATCTCTGCAATGGGTGCTTCACGCACTGAGCTAACTTCTGAACCATTGTGGCATTCAATTTATGCATTTCAAATGTGGCTATTGCACATGATCAATATAATTCCTACAGGAAGGATAGAATGCTACAGGAGTTGTGCTGCAAGGAACACACAAACTATATACACCACAGTGAAAACAGAAAGCATTACATGATGAATTAATTGAGGTAAAATGTACTTTCCAAAACAGACAGGCAATAGGTTTAGAGCCTCAGCAACATGCAATGCAATATTCGTGTGTGTGCTATTTAAGTCTGGTGAACAAAGGAATCTTACTTCTTTATATCAGACAGCCCTGTCAGGCCCCCTCCAAGGTGCGGGCCCTGGGCAAGTGCCCCTTTTGCCCTTCCATAAAAACGTCCCTGGTTCTACCCTGCATTTAATGTCATTGATTTTTACAGAGCTTAAATTATTTGGCTTGGTCCCACCATTGTCATACATTTCGATGGTTTGGTAAGTTCCTTGTCGATCTTGACTAATTCGAAGATCATATTAGAGGCTGTGTGGGATGCCTTGACCCACTTTTGCTCTGCCATGCGGCATCACTGTGTTCTGATGGTGCCAGAAACATCAAAATGGGCGTAAAACCCTTGTGCGCGTGAAAACCTCTGAACATCGCGCTCTGCAAAGCACAAAAAGATGGCTGCCCAATCTACCACACAGGTTGTCAATGGTGCAACCTAGATCTCAATCCTGAAAGATGTCACTGGGCTCCACAACAAGTGTAAATGGAGTACAGAAGGAAAAAGCAGGGCTTTGCTAAAGGAAACCTCAAAAGCTTGCTTTAATTCCTTTTTTCTTTGGTGCTGAAACTGCAGAATGCCGGTGAAAAACACCCTCAAACATCCCAAATTCTTGCTGGGGGCTACAATTCACTTAGTTTAAGAAATCATTGTGAACCTGCAAGGTCCTGAAAAACTGAAAGCATAAAGGGATTTCCACAGCCAAAAGTGGCCTGGCTGTGGATGTCAAAATCTCTGCGCAGCAGTGGACTGCAGGAATAACAGCTGTCAGAAAGCTGCCTGATTAAACTTTAAACATGTATAAAATCAAATCAAATGTTTGCAATCTAAGTGGCCTGTTACTGAGAGTAACCTATGTTGTAATTGTTTAATCCCATGGTTTGAAACCTAGAATGAGAATTCTAGCTGCTATTTTGAAATCACAAGTTTGGTTTAAGCTAAGGAAAAATGCAACAGAATTAACATGTAAATGTAAGCCTGGCTAAAGCCAACCAAACTGGAATAACAGGTTTCCTCACAGAGGCCTTCTTCCTCTTCAGCAGGAATTCACACCTAAGTGGTAATTATGGGGTGGAAAGAACTTGGGCTACAGAGGCAAAAGGAAACAATGAACAGCTGCAAAGCGGAAATATGAGGTGTGAGGATCGTCGTAAAAGGGACTCTGCCAAGAGAAACAGGGGGAGATGTTTCTGGACTGAAGGGAGACAAAAAGAGGCAGAGCCAAACAGCCATCTGTGGTTGAACATTCACAAAGAACATTTTGTTTAAATACATATAACTTGCCACTTAAAATTGTCAAAAATACAAAAGGAACATATTTGTAAATCTAAATATTGGCTGCACATTTCAAGAGGCGGAAAGAATGTGCGACATGTTCTGGAAGCAAACGGTAGAAAATGTGATTTTACACCAAATGTGTTTCTGCTAGAAGTGTAGTACTTTATACACTTATGCCCATGTTATACGCGCACACTTGTAGAAATTTGTTGATAAATTGGACATTGTGTTTCTGATGAAAAGGGCGAAATTCGGTGAAAAGCAGACACAAGATCCCATGGCGACAGGGTTTTGAGGAGTAGCTGCTGTACAAAATATGTAATCTGTATATGTGATTGTTATAGAGGTTGCACATATGTAAATATGGATTGTGCCAAAAGTAGATTTTGTGTTCAAGAGGCTAGAGGTGGACTCTAAGCCTCATAAACCCACACCATAAAGGTAACCCATTGTTTCTCTCCTCCTATCAAGGCAGAGAGGAGACCCTGACCAATCACCTGTCAAAAGGGGCGAGCTTAGGCTAAACAAGCACACACACACCATTTATCATAGCATAAATAGAGACAGCAGAGGGCAGATAAGGACACAGATTCACTAACTATCCAGATGCTGGCAGAGCACCCTGCTGCAGACCTTTCCATCTTCCTTGCTCCAGATTCCGGAAACTTGGCAAAGCAGAAGGGCCCATTGCGTAGCTGAACCATTTTCAGCTAGGCCTTAAATTCCAGAACCAAAATCCCACCATCTGAGGGGAGCATCAAAATACAGCCAGGCAGCGCTGGACTGCCTGCCTGCTGAAATAATTATCATCAAAACCAAAAAGGGCAGATCCAATCCAGTCCTGTGCCATGCTGTGACCAGAGTGCCTTGCAGATCCGATCCAGTCTTGTGCCGTGACCAGAGCGCCTTGCTGATTGTAGATCCAGTCCGATGTGCCCAGTTGTCTGTCCCAGAACCAGATTTCATTCCCTGACTAGAATCTTGACGGACCAGAATCCTGACGGTTCCGTTCAAAAACATATCTAGTGAGTATCTATAGATAGAACTGTGTTACTAGCATATGTACTGTCCATAGTCAATCCCTATCTTAAACCCATCCTATCTTGTATTCAGAACCTGCATTGCTAGGAGTATTTTTGAATTGTCTGAACCCTCTATCCAATCTCTCCTATCTTCCTCCTGTGCTAGTATTGTTAAAACTATCTCTGCGCTAATCTTTTCTCATCTGTAGAAAGCGGGACCACTGCAGGCAGTCATTCTGATCAAGTGGCTGTGTTCTGGTTTGGTATTCGTTTATTTATAGTCATCCTCTAGTGAAAGAAATCATTTTTGTCATTTTAAAAGTGCATTCCTGTTTCCCATTCTTGCGCCTATCTCGAAAAAACAACCTCAACTAAAACGTCCATAACTTCCTAATTTTAAAATTTCAACTTCTGCTTGTAGCTAACATCCACAGCTTTAATTTGCATCTAAAATCGCATCCCAAATCCATACGGTTCTCTCGTTATCGCGATTATCGCGCAGTGAAAAGTTTGCCGCAAATTTCCGTTTAGGGAAATTCTTACACGTGTAAAACAGCTTATGGTTGCTGCTGACCTTAATTTGCATTGTCTATTGAGGGTTGAGGGGTGTGCAGGGGGAACCTCTAACCACAGTCCAATCTGATCTGCACGCACACACACAAAAGTATTATTTCTGTGCTGAATTGTTTTGCTCACTTTTACTCCTTGGGCCTCATTACGACCCTGGCGCTAAGCGAAAAACGATGGCGGTAAATGCTTACCGCCATCGTTTTCCGCCAGGTCCGATCATGACCCGTGACCGTTAACTACGATGCCAATAGCGGCATCGTAGTTAACGCTGCCGCAAACTGCGCTAAGGGTGCGCGCACGCGACCGCCCACACCGTACTTAGCGCCATGGCGGAAAGGCACGCAAATGCCGACCCAAGCGGACATGCACCTAACGCCATCATTGAGGCCGCTAAGTACCTTACCGCCATGGTGCAAATAACGCCATCGCGAACCAACCGTAAAGGGCCAATTCAAGTGAATGCAGCTGCCACAGGTGCACAGAAACAGCACAGGTGAAGGCAATACAGACTCAGGGGAGTATAAAAAGAGCACACCCCACCCCTACCCACACCCAGTCACACTCCACAATGATGCCAATACGACTAGCAATGTTGGGGCTGGAGGACCTGATAGCAATGCATGTGCTACTACAACAGCAACAGCAACAACAACAACAACAGGCAGCACAGAGGAGACGCAGGAGGAGAAGGAGGGCAAGGCAGGCCCAGCAAGCCCCACCAGCACAGCCAGTGCCACCACGCAGGCAGCCCCCAATCCCACGCATCAGAGCCAATCCAAACAACCTCACTGCTGAGCAGATCCACACCCTGTACCGTTTGGACAGGGACACCATCACCGCCATCGTAGACATGACACACAACGACATCGTCAGCATGATAGAAAGTCCAACCGCCATCCCCCCCCTACTGAAGGTAGTGGCTGTACTCCACTTCCTGGCCACAGGCACCTACCAGCACACAGTGGGGCACCTGCATGGCATTTCACAACCATTATTCTCACGAACACTCATCCAAGTGCTTGATGCCCTCCTCAAGCACACAGACGACCACATCTCATTACCACGGACTGCCCAGGAGATTGCAAACACCAAAGTGGGTTTCCATGCACTAGCCAGCATACCCGGTTGCATTGGTGCCATCGACTGCACCCATGTGGAATTGGTGGTTCCACGTGCCATGGAGGTACCGTACCGCAACCGGAAACAGTTCCACTCTATCAACGTGCAAATGGTCTGTGACTCCAACAAGATCATCACACATTGTTGTGCCCGATTCCCCGGATCAACCCATGATTCCATGATCCTGAGGAACTCCACAATACCACGCTACATGGAGCGACATGCAGGCCCAAGATCCTGGCTACTCGGTGAGTGCTATGTCATGGAAGTGGGCATGGGAATGACGTACCAGTGCATACTCCACCTGGCAGAAAGGGGGGGGGGGATGATGCATACTCCACCTGGCTGAAAGGGGGGGGGGGATGATGCATACTCCACCTGGCTGAAAGGGGGGGGGGGATGATGCATACTCCACCTGGCTGAAAGGGGGGGGGGGATGATGCATACTCCACCTGGCTGAAAGGGGGGGGGGGATGATGCATACTCCACCTGGCTGTGAGTAACACAGAGAACGGATACAGAGGAAGGCCACTCACAATGCACTAAACCCCTCTGCATACATAGGGTGATGGCATGCTAAACAGGCCATGGCAGCAATGGGCATATACTGGTTGCATAGTGTGAATCAATTAGTGCATGTAGAAGTGAGCCAAGGTAACAGTTCCATGCCAGCCATGGTGGGACATCATGTTCCTGGACAGACAACATGACTGACACATACATTCTCGCCTACATACAGGTGATGCAGCCTACCCCCTGAAGAGGTGGCTCCTCACGCCAGTCCGGAACCCGCAGAACCAGCACGAGGAGGACTACAACCGTGCACATACACGTACTCGTGTGGTCATAGAGCAGACATTCGGCCTCCTGAAGGCACGGTTCCGAAGCCTCAGCAGGTCTGGTGGGGCACTCCTGTATGGCCATGAGAAGGTGGCAAAGATCGTCATGGCATGTGTCATGCTGCACAATATGTGCGTCAGACGGAATGTGCCCCTGCCCCCTGACGCAGAACTGCAACCACCTGACGATGAGGATGAGGATGAGGAGGGTGCAGAAGGGGCGCCACCACATGGAGGAGGCGATGCACAGGAGGGGCGTGCCATGCGCCAAAGTATCATCAACCACTGCTTCTAGCACACACGGCTGGTGTTCATCGCATGGAGACAGCACTTGGGGCACTGTGTGACTCTGGGGCATGCACACTGAGGACTGGACACCAATAAAGCACACATACGCAATGAAAATGTCCACACGTTTCCTTTTGTGAAACGAATAAACTGTATTTGAACTATGTACTGTCGTGTCACACCCCCTCCCACCTCCCACCTCCCCCCTGCACACACCCCCCCCAAACTCCCCCCTTAACTCCCCAACACACCACCCCGCCACCCCCCTGCACACCCCAACACACCCACTCCCCCCTCCACCCTCCCCCCCCCTGGAATCCCAACAAAGGTGTGAGTTGGTCTGTGCAGCAGTGTCAGTAGTAGGATTCCTACACTGTCCGGCCACTATTGGCAGCCCCCTCCACTGGCCCCCGGGGCACCCCTGCCTGTGCTGCGGAGGTTCCTCCCCGATCGGCGGATGGGGCTGCTCGGTGTCGAGCTGGCAACCGAGGAGGATCCTGCCTGCTCATTTGGACGCATGGCCCGTATTGTCTGCACAAGGTCAGTGATGGCGTGCCGCACAGCAGCTAGTTCCGCGCAGATGTCCTTTGTGGACGACTCTATAGCTGCCTTCACAGTCTCAGCACATTTATCCATTGCTGCACTTGACCCCCCACATTCAGCAACATGTTCTTCGAGCAGCGAGGAAAGTTGCTGCTGCCGGGTGGCAATCGCCTCCAGAGAATGGTTGGGATTCTGGGCCATGGCTAATGGCAGTGGCATTCCCATTGGGCTGATCTGCCCCTGCAGCGGGGATGGAGTGGCTGGCCAATCGTCATCCTCTGGCTGACCCTGTGTGGCATCCACATGCGGGCTGCTTAGGGACAGGTAGGGGGAATGAGGGTGGCCTGTGGGGCTCCTGACATCACTCTCCTCAAAGGTCCCTGCTTCACTATCGGAGGAGGCAGCAATGGCAGCAGTCTCCCCAAGTGTGCTGCTTGCAGCAGAGGCTGTGGCTTCTGTGGGCATGATTGGTGTGATGTCTGCTGCTGCTGCTGCTGCTGCTGTACTGCCTGCTGGGGTGGCTGTCTGTGCCCTGTCCTGTTTCCCTTGCATGGATTTTGCCTGCTGTGGTGTTTTCCTCGGGACGACAGAGGTGGAGGGTTGTGGCGTTGGCACAGTTGGCCTGGCCCTCTTGGTGGGTGTGGAGGCTGTGGTGTCCTCTTCCTCAAGGTCGGAATTTGAGCCTGTGGTGGGACAGAGGAGGGAGAGTGTTATTGATGGGTCTGCGGACATTGGCCGGGCATTGTTGCGACTGGCATCTCATCAGTTAGTACATGTGGCACATTTCATGCAGGGGAAAAAAGTTGACTCCCTTTTGTGTGGAAGTAGCATGGAGGTATGTGGGTGCCTGCAGTTAGGGTGTGCATGCTGCATGTGTACAGGGTGCAGATCGGATGTATCTGTGGGCAGTCTCCTGCTGATGTGTTGCATTCACACTATGGGCCAACATTGTACTTCACATGAATGGACTTTGCATGCCTTGATTTGAGCCACCTACCTGCATCGCCCGATGTCGGGGCTCCTCTCTCCATTCCTCCTACTCCTTCAATGCTCTGCATTCCGATTGTGGAGGCACAGATTTCCTCCCATGGCTGCAATTTTATAGGGGACTCCGATCCTCCCCCAGTTGCCATTGCCAGGTTCATGTTGGCTGATAGTATGCTCCTGACTCTGAGCCGGAGATCGTCCCACCGCTTGCGGCACTGTTTGACATTGCGGGGTGTCGTTCCCACGGCACTGACCCGCTGAGCTACCAGTGCCCATATGGCCTTCTTCTTGGTTATGGCCGGTCTTGTCAGTTGGTTGGAGAATACCACTGCAGCGTTCTCCTGTAGGGTCTCCGCTAGAATGGTGAGCTCCTCTCTGGAGAAGCGGTCTTGCCGCTGGCGGTCACAGGCTTTTTTCAAAACTTTCGGCATCTTCCTGCAGGTAGAAGGTTGAAGCCGGTATTGGCGGGGTCTCAGGCTCGGATGTCCAGTGGTTTCGGAGGATGGCAATGGATTGTGTTTTTAAAGATGGCCGCCGTGCTCTTTCCCGTTCCGCCGCGGTGACGCTACTTCCGGTTCCGCTTATCTACGGTCAACGCTAATTGCGGTGACCGCTAACTACGGTCACCGCTATGTACGGCGGTGGCGGTGGTGCACCTTGCGCCGCATACGATGCCGGTAGGTGCCGTTTTGGGGGCATTACCGCCATGGCGCTGTTTACATTACCGCCATGGCGTAATGCTCGTGCGCGATGGGTCGTAATGTGGCGCACTTTACACCATCGTCCCACGGCGTTAACGTTCATTACGCCATGGCGGTAATGACGGCGGATTACCGCCAGGGTCGTAATGAGGCCCCTTGTGTATTAAAGAGATTATTCAGTGTCACATCACCCCATTGGTGATTATAGTCTACCCATTAAAACATAGTGTGATTAAATTGTGAATACCTAAATAAATATTTTAACTTTGCAAACCAGCCTGATTCCTGGTTCAGTTGACCGGGGGGGGGTTCCAGGAGAGGGGCGTGATATGAGTTGTACATCGTTCAGAATAAAAGAACTTTTAGACAAAAATAAATAAGGATTTCAGTTGTGAATTACATGCTAGGCGTTGACTTAGGTGTATGCCGGATTGAAATCACTTACAGCTTGGGGGCTCGTTGCGGGATCCTGAATTAGACATACCACTTGTGACAGTCTAATACAGCATGCTAACTGACGGGGTACATACACCTTGTTGGTCTACCATACTGTGCTACACTGTAAAAACACCCTTCAATAGAAATACTCAAAGGAGTTTGGCCTGTTTGCAAAGGTAAAAATAACCCTGAGATAAGTCAGGAGGAAATTAATATTTCCGGAATGGCGATCGCAGTGGAAATTAATATGGCAAAAGAACACCTACGCACAAATTGTTTGTCAGGGGTGAATGGGTTGAGCAAGATGAGAATGTTTGGCTTTAGGAAATCAAACAACAAGCCACTGCCACAGAATTAGATATGACAGGACCAGGGTCCATTACACCAGGCACTTAGTGAACTGTATATGGCCCCAAGGGTAAAAGAAGAGCAATGTAAAATTGCCAAAATAGCGGCGTACCTGTACCTCCACATTGGAGTAATACAGGAAAAAAACGCCGAAAACCTAGCCCTGGCAAAAAGGCAAGTACAATCCCTAGAGAAGACCCAAACTGATCTGGACTCTGCAGAGCAAAGGCTACAAAAGAGCCAAGATTCAGAGAGAGAAACCAGACAGTACCTGATAAAAGTAAAGGAAGAGCTGGATCTCCTGCAGCAAGAGAAGGTAGAGCAAGATACCAAATTACTGACACTGCAAAAAGAGTGCCAAGAAAGGTTGGATTCTCTACAACAGAGCCAACAAAAGCTAGAGCAGCAATTACATTATAATAGAGCCTGAGAAGGGCAGATAGTTGCCCAAGAAAATCACATTGATGAAATGAAGGAGGAAAACAATAAATTAATAGTGAAGGATCTCCACACTCAAACAGATTTTGATGAGGAGCGCCAGAAATTATGTGCCATTAGAAAACAAAGGGACGACCTGGCTGCGCAGAGGGGTATTCTAATTCAGGAAAGTGACGCCTTAGGCCAGGAAGTCAGCCATTTAAAATCCAAGGTGGAAGAAATTCACCTGGCCCTTCGGGGACTGGGTGAACTCAAAATGGACTATGAAAAGCTGAGCACACCAGGAGGGTGGAAGATGCTCTGCCAAAAAATAATCAGGCTAGTAAGGATAAGACTCAGGAGGTGAGTCTCCTGCAGCAAAAATTGGCCCAATACTCCCAAAGCAGGCAGGAAGCACAGAGAGACAATGAGGCTCTCTGTGAAAAAAATGGCAGGCTCCATAGACAGATAGCCATGCAGGAACAACTAATAGAGACCAGTAAGGCCATAATAGAAGAACAAAAGGGTCAGATTCTTGCATGCCATCAGAGAGTAGGGGCTGAGAGAGATGTTGTCAGATGGGAGAGGGAAACCCCTGAGCATAACCTCAGGAACCCTGGCACCAGAGACTTTAATCCCTTCAATTCCATGGACTCTGCCACCCCCATGTCCACTGCGTCACATGAACCAAGGGCCATGGGGATGGTAGACTTCAACCCAATGGGGAATATGGGGCTAATAGGTCAGCGCCTCCCAGAAATAGATGGGCGGGCATCTATGTACAGGTTCCCAAGCGCTAGGGCCATCTTCTCTGATCAGGGGGACTCCAGTGAGGGGAGAATCAGAGAAATGGATCCTCAGAAATATAACTCATCAAGAGATCAGGCAGTGAAATTTGGTGGGGAATTCCATGAGATTAGGCCCACTATGAGCATAATAAAAGCCTCTTCCCAGCTAGAACAATGGGGGGGTACTCAACCAATCCGGGGAGCAAGGAAGAGTCAGAAGACTCTTCTGAGTGCCACAGGACCCAAGGAACTAGGCCCCCACATTCTGCCAGCCATTCCCAAGCTTGCAGAATCCGGGAGAGTCTAGAAGACCAGAGAGCCACCTCTGGTAGCAGTGCCTCTGAGTCAGAGGATGAGTGGACCAGGGTGACAAGAACTAAAAAGGCTAACAAAGTTAAGAGGGCTTTACTCAAGGATCCCCTGAAACAAATAAAAGCTATTCAAAAAAGTCATCACGCCCTACCACAAAAATGCTAAATATTTGGTTTGGGAGCATCTTGAATTATTTGAGCAGATGATGGAAACTTTCCATCTGAAGGACAGCCAAAGCTGTATTCAGTATGTAAAGTGGACATTTTCTCCTGAGTACTCCAGTTTCTTTGCGGGGCTGGAGGATCAGAACCATTGCAGATGGTCCACCTATAGGGCGGCCATCCCGAAACATTTTTCCATTCATAGGAACCCTCAAGAGGCTCGCAAGGCAGCCTACAACTTACAATGTGGGGAAGACCAGGCCCCACAAGAATTTGTTCAGGAATTGAAACGCGCCTTTGCGCAGACCACTAGAAGGGTGCGCACTGACAGTAAGGAATTTGTGAATACCTTCTTTCATGCTCTCCCAAAGTACATTATGACCCAGCTGGTGAGGGACTTTAATGAGAAAAGATCAATAGACTGGGTCATTGAACAAGCAACGCGCATCTATGAAGTACAGAAGCCGTTGGAAAGTAAAAATCTCATCAAAAGCCCCAAACCAACCAACACCCCTGCTGCTAAGGTGGCAGAGGTGAAGGTTGCCCCCATTTCAAATCTGGAGATGGGGGGGCCTAAAAACCTTCCTGCACAGAATCTGACCAACCCCAAACCCAGAAGGCCCTCGGGCCAATCCCAAACAGGGAGCCAGGGAGGTAACCCCACAAATGGGACCCCTAAATCCCCTGACTACATCAGCCCATGCTACAAGGGAAATAGACCCATCCTGGGCTATGCGTGGACTCCTCCAGCCCAAGGGGGGGATTCCAACCAGACCCCTGGAAACCCAGGAAACTTCCCTCCTCACTTTCCCCAGGAGGGCAGTAATCCCCAAAATGCCGGACCAAATTTCTTTCCCCGGTACCCGCCAAGCTTCAACCCCCTGAACAACCCTTCTTTCTTTCCCCACTTTCCTGAGCCCAGACAGCCCAATCCGGGAGAGGGGAGGCCAAGGGTGGAGGGGTACCCAAACTTTCCTAACCAGGGGTATTATGCGAGAAGGGATAGTTACCCTTCCCGGGATCAACCCAGGGTATACCTGAGGACCCCCTACCAGCCAGAGCGGGTGTCCCAACTAGAGCGCCAGGTCCAGAACATGGCACAGGATCTGGGTCGCATGATGAGGGCTCAACAGAACCCTCAGATGAGCATGGCGACTCACAATTCCTCAAATCAGGGTCTGGTGCTCCAGAACAATGACGGGGGAAGAACCCCGACAACCCACCAGTTCCCAGGGAGGAGGCACAAGGGGAAGGGGGGTGTAAAGCCGCAGAGGAAGCTTCCTTACCCACTTATGGAAAGCCCCTGGAAACCGGAACCAAAATCCCCTGCCCCCGAAAGTCTGCAACCCAAGGAACAGAGGGCGGGTAGGAGAAATAAAGAGCCTACAAAGGCCCATTTTGTTGAGGAGGTGCAAATCTTCCAGTTTGAAGGAGAGGGGTCCTTAGAGGATCCGGGGAAAAGGATCTTCTCCTTCAGGGATGGGGGAACTCCTCCCAAAGAAAAATGGGTCCCAAAGGATCCAAATCCAGACTGGGTAGATGTGGGGACCGAGTTGAAACCCCCCATCATCAAACCCCAGAATGACCAGAACGAAAATCCCCTGGTGCAAACCCATTCTGGTGACTGCCTCCAAAAAGGGGGTGGGGGGGCAGCCCAGAATCAGAACCAGGGGAACCCAAAACTTCCCGCATATCTAGCTGTCACCTTTTTCTTACAGATTCCCAAGATCCCAAACAGAATCCGGCCCAAATCACCTCTCTGCCAGTTCCAAAGCAAAGCAATTAACCCACCAGTTGGCCAAAAATGTGCATTATCTCTGCCTCCTTGAGGAAAAGGAGGGAAGGCTTTATGCCATGGTCCAAATACAGGGGCAATGTACAATTTTGGCACTGGTGGACACTGGATCCCAAGATACCCTTCTGTCAAAAAGGGCCTTTGATCAACTGAATTCGGAAAGGGGGGAGAAGTACCAAATTCCTCTCACCCCTCTTCCTGGACAACTTCAGAACTTTGACGTGAAGGAAATTCCTGTCGAGGTGACTGCGGATTTAGACATTAAAATTGGGCGACACAAGGTGAACCACCCAGTCATAGTTGTGACTCCAGAGGGCACACCTTGTTTACTAGGGAATGACATCCTGCGTAGATTGTCTGCCCTCATAAATTGTGTAAACAAGGTCCTCTGGACCCAAACTAACCGACCACTAAAATTGAAACAGAGCTTCAACCATGTTAGTTTAAATGGCACATGCCACATGGTTGACCAAAAACCTGATCAAATTGAGTTCCACTTCCAGAATAATCAAATCCCAGACGTGACAGTAATTGCAGCAGGACAACAAACTGGTGATGGGGAGTCCTCTCTATTTCTGAAAATCAACCTTCCTTCCAGTTTAAGGTGGCATTCCACATTGGAAGGAAACACTCTGAAATTCTATGCAAATTCACAATCAGAGAGTCCCATTCCTATAGTCCAAAAAGATGAGAAATCAGCTCAAAGCTTGGCTGATATTCAGAAAATTGGAGAGCAGTTGTTCATCCCTTTTCAGTTAAATGAGGGGAAGGACTATGTTCTCGCGCGAGGTTGTGTGAACAACGGTAAGAGCTTCATCAGCGAGGCCATGTTCGTCAATCTCCTAAAAGATCCAGCCATTCCCACATTTAAACTGTTAGACAAATGGGAAATGGACCTGGAAACACCCAATTCCAAACATCTCCTGCCTAGCAGGTGTATGCTCAAAATCTATTCAAACAAAAAGGAGAGATAGAGGGGTATGTAGCACCAGCATACCCTTAACATAAAGGGATTAACCCTTAACACTTTGAAACACAAAGCTGGTGATAAGCGTTGCTACCTTCTCTAGGTGGACTCTATTCCCATACCGTATTCACTTATGGACAAGGGTAAAAAACAACTATTTAAACGCAAGTTTGTAAAAGAAATACATATTTTATTGTTTACTTACACGCAAATTTTAAGAACACCATCGGTGTGTTATTAAAGTGCTTCTTAAGTCTCCTACAATAAAAACCTAGAAGACACGTTCACAGTGGTCTATGCACGAGCCTAACCCCTTTAATCGGTAATTTAGTTAATTTAAATTCTTAACCGTTAAAGTGTACTGTGCTGTGTTGCTTATCACACTAGGCCATACCTCACTGAGCACACCTCACCTAATCTCATTCCATTCACTCTTTTCATCATTCATTGTCACCATCTCATTCCACACACACAACTGGTGCCCGACATGTTTCTTTCCGTTTTAAGTGTAAATGTAATCAATGCTCGGAAATTCTTCAGGGGCTTTAGTGAGGGGTTAGTAAGACATGCATAACATATCCGTAAATGTAATGACCTAAAATCAGACATTTACTACTAAAAACAATTTAATTTCAACAATTTGTGTTGCAGTTCTAGTAGTATCTTCTCTTCAAGGGTTTGTGGTACCCTTGCCATCCATCTATCTGGAAGGAAATCACCACCTATCGAGGAGCAACAACAAGGAATAGGAGTATCAGTAACCTATTCTGCTGCTTGGCTCATGAGACAACTATTGATCAATAATAGCAGTCTTAACTCAAAGTCTGCTAAACAACCGGTTACAGTCAGAAAAATGCTTCTAAACGTCTTGAACAGGCCTAGAGTTATCAGTTCTTAAATAATTCCTGTCCCTTATACAAGGCTATGTTGGTGTGTCTTCGGGGCAGTGGCATCCTCTAATCTCATCCTTCCCTGACCGGTAAATCGTGCAGATGTATTCCACTCACCCATTTGTCATATGTTTGTCCAGTGCTTCTAATGTTGTGGGCAGATAATTGAAGAGGGAAGTGGTCGTCTCACTCCTGTGGCGCGTGTGCTCTCACTGAGCTGAGAAAAGGTTAAAAGAAAGGCCCATTAGGTACTTAATCTCGCAAGTCAAGTGGTTTCAATTTGGCACATTTCACCGTGGGTTTACCCAGTTAGGCGGATTCCATTTCTGAAATCTTTAGAAGGTCGTGTAGTTTCACTGGCCTTCTGCTAGGTGTCTTGTTTATTTTTTATCCGACTGGGTTAGGCCCACATGTCACTACATAGGGAAATCCACACCAAATGTCAGTTCTTAATTGCCTCTGTTGGAATACAAACTACAAAGCTAGATCTAATGGAACTTACTTTATATGGCCTTGCCTCAGGACGTATTGTTTCCGTTCCTTTTGTTCACAAGCCCAAACGGATCGTTTCACTGCTGTGTAATTACAGGTGCTTACCATCTGGACCCATATAGCATTTCCCGCCGTTCCTGCTCAGCTCGCGGCAGTGCTTTCTCTAAACGAAAAAAACGTATGTTTACATGTTAGCCCATTGCGGCTGGAGTATTCTATCTGGATGCCTGGGCATTATCCCATACATCGTTCCCCGCCCATGCGCACAGTTTATTTACTCCCAGAGATCTGAATCCTCATATACAAGCGAACTAGTGATTTCTTTAATCTTTCGATTACAAGAGTAATGCTTTTAATGATAAAAGTCAAAGCCTGCGTGGCCATACACTTTTCGTAAAACAGCTTCTCCACCACCCGGACTCATGTCCCAGTTTCGAAAATGTTTTATGATCCCTCTTACCGTTGGTGTTTAATACGGGTTCCGCGTTTGTTCGTTCGTTCGTTCGTTCGTTCGTTCGTTCGTTCATCCACGTCCTGTCGGCAGTAAATCACTTCCGGGGTGGCTTCCGTTGGATTCCGGCATATCCGGGATTCTTTTGTGTTGGCGTTCCCGGCAGACCATATGCTTAACTCTTTTATTGCCACTTCCTATAGCAGCCAATATTTTAAAACTGTGAACTTCAAAATCTAAAGTTTTCTTCTGTTTTGCAAAACACAACCTCAAAATAGAAGTAAAACAGTCCACATGACCAGATCCTCAAAGAACTACAAGTCCCTGCAACCCTGTAAAGTCCTTGTAGGTTTGACCTCCTCCATAGCATCAATCCGCTGCTGACTCAGTCCCTTTCTCACGTCCTGTCCCAGACTCCTTCCTCTTTCTTTGCTGCTTCCTCAAAGATAAGTCATGTTTTTCCTGTGTTCACTAATGGTCATGATGTCATGATAAAGCGAGTGTTTGTTTAGGAATTACAGTTTGAGGCAATTAGACTACAATTCATTGTGTCTCCGAGAACGCTAGGTTTGCCTCCCGTTAGTTTGTCAGGTTGTAGTCTGCTCGGTTTTTGTCACGCGTAGTGAAGGGAGATAGATAGAAGCGGGGAAGCGCCGGGGCCGTGAGTCATCTTGCTCGCTGTAGGCGACCGGAGCTTCCCCGCATAGTTTATTTGGATTGCGAGCATGAGAATACTGTTACGGCTGCTCGCGCAACCTAAGAGTAAAGCACCCGTGTTTCGGGTAGCGGTCATGTGACTGGGCGTCATCACGCATGCGCGGATTGCTTTTCATAGCGATTTCTGCGCCGGAGGAGTTCTGAAGCCCCTGCTGTCCATACAGCCTCCTATTTTAAGAGTTTGTTTGGGATTTGGAGTAGTGTGCAGCAAGCTCTCGCCTGACTGCCCTCTGCAAGGCATAGGCACTTGGCAGGAAAAAAACAAACAAAAAAAATAATTATAATAATAATATTTGATAAGGGACCGAAAAAAGATACAGAACTAAGATACATCTATATATTATATATATTGGGAGTGAAAGAGAAGGTCTCTGTGAAGATGGAAGAGGCTAGCTCTACTCCGGATTACAGTGAGGAGGAGTGGGAGGCAGACAAGGACCTGTCCCTAAGTTTCAAGAGGGTCCTGGGAGATTCGCTGGCAATAGCGGTATCTCAGGGTGTGAGACCCATCCAGGAGCGCCTGCAGGTGCTGGAATCCCTTCTCACAACCTCAGTCCCTAAGCGAAAAGCTAGAGACCTCAGCCCTGGTGAGGGCACATCTCGAGGTCCGCCGGAGAAGCGGGCAGCTGCACGTAAGGGGATGGATAAGACCCGGAAGAGCCCCCACTCTTCTACCCCCGGTCAGATATCTGGGGTGCAGTCAAAGCCCCGAGAGGTTGCCGACCCTTTTGATAAGCTGAAAGCAGCTTTTCTGGGTAAAACGGTGGTGCCAGATCTCGGACCCCCTACCCCAGGGATGGTAAATACAGGGGAGGCCGAAGAAGGCGGAGACTCCTCCCAAGAAGAGGAGGAGGAGGCCGAGTAGGGCCTTGGAGAAGAGGACAAGGTGGACAGCGAGGGCAGAGTGTGTCAAGACACAGAGGAAGGGGAAGAGGTGGATGACATGTTCGACCCAGATAGCATAAGACATCTGAGGTCCGCTGACTGGTTACCTTCCCCCAGAGTGGTCCAATATATGGTCGCAAGAATTCACAAACCTCTGGAGAGAGAGGTGCGGTTCCGGATGAGAGCCTGAGCTTCCGAATAAAGTCATGGAAACACCGGAGCTGGATGCTAAAATGGTCACCTTTGTGACTAAGGCGATGAAGGATGTGAAACGAGGTGTCGATCGCGCCTGGAAGTCCTGCCAGGACAAAGTTTTGGATATGGCTGGTCCCCTCGCCAAGATTATGGACCTGGCCAAGAGGGCCAGGGACACAGGTGTTCCTGTGGATCCAGGTACGCTCACCAGCTGGGCACAGAGGGTGGTCTGCTTCCTCGGAAACGCTAGCAGTGCCCTCTCAGCAGGGAGGCGAAGGAGCTTGTTGCTCAAGATTGACAGCAGATTAGGGGACCTCGCCAGTTATGAGGCAGGCCAGGCCGCTAAAGGTCTTTTGTTTGGAGAGGCATTCGTTAAGGAAATGTCCCATTTTGTAGGGACATACACAGCGCTGGAAAAAGTGTAGTCTTCCATTTGCAAGATCTTTCCTGGGGGGGTTTTCGCCGGGAACGGCCACAATAGGGGCCGCGCAGATGGTCGTTTCTTTACAAGACGGCCCCAAGGACCCAGGTCACAGTACTGGGAGAGCAGACAGCCCGACACTTTCTTCCCAGCCAGAGGGAGAAGTTTTCGTGGGAGAAGAGGCAGAGGAAATTTTCCACAACCCAGTTCTGCCAGAGGTAAGAGCTCAAAAAGAGGCCTACCCCAGAGTTGGGGGGCACACAGAATTGTGTATAGACAAGTGGCGTGCGATATCAGGCGATGCTTGGGTCTTGCAAGCCGTAGTGAGGCTAGGACTGGAGTTTATGAGTGTGCCGCGTCAGGACAGGTTGCCGTTCAAGATGAGAATGTCCAGGGAGGAGGAGATGTTACTCGAGAGAGAGCTGTGCGCGCTAGTAGAGAAAGGGGCCATAGAGGAGTGTTCAGACGAGTTTGTCGATTTTTACAGCAACATGTTCCTAGTCCACAGGAAAGGGAAGTCAAGGCCAGTAATAAACTTGAAGGAATTGAATGGGTGGCTGATTTACAGGCATTTCAAGATGGAGGGCATTCACCTTCTGAGAGATTTGCTTCGCAAGGAAGACTGGTTAGCGAGGCTAGATTTGAAGGACGCCTATCTCACCATCCCCATAGAGCAGGGGTTCAGGGATTATCTCAGATTCTTTTGGAAGAAGCAAAGTTGGAGCTTTGCATGTCTACCTTTCGGACTAGCCTCAGCGCCCTGGGCTTTCACGAAGGTGATGAAGCCAGTGGCGGAAGCTATCAGGAGCAGAGGAATCAGAATTATTGTGTATCTAGACAATGTTTTGATTCTGGCCCAAAGCAAGGGGGTTTTGAAGGAGCAGGTCAGCTGGGTCTGCAATCTACTGTCTTCTCTAGGATTCTTAATCAATCGGGAGAAGTCGGAGCTCGATCCGAGTCAGAGGATGGAGTTCCTGGGGTTTGTAGTAGACACCAGGAAGGCTAAATTGGAGCTGCCCCAGCAGAAATTGAGAAGTATAAAGAAGGAGTTGAGATCAGCATTGGGAAAGGAAGTCATTTCATTACGGAGTTTAGCGTGCATAGTAGGGCTTCTGATATCTTCTATTAAGGCAATATTTCCGGGGCATCTACACTACCGAGCGCTCCAGAGGTTGAAGATCAAGCACCTGCGAGGGGGTGTAAGATATCACCAGTTAGTTCCGCTGGACGAGGAAGGAAGAGTAGAGTTGCGATGGTGGCTTCAGAATATGGAAGCATGGAATGGCAGGGCCATCTTCGGGGAAGTACCGGAGATGATTATAGACTTGGATGCGAGCAGAACTGGTTGGGGTGCCAGGTGTGGTCAGATACAGACTGGGGGTCGATGGTCAGAAGAGGAGTTAAGGCTACATATAAATTGTCTATAGTTATTGGCAGGATCGTTTGTGGTGCGACCTCTAGCAAAATCAAGGTGAATTGTTGCATTCTGTTGAGAATGGACAATATATCAGTTGGGAGGTCCGAAATTGAGGCAGCTAGTGGAGATAGCGAAGGACTTTTGGCATTACTGCCTGCAAAGGAAATTAGTGGTGACTGTGGAGTATCTCCCAGAAGTCCAGAATTCGATAGTAGACTGGAACTCCAGACGCCTAACGGACTCCAGCGGCTGGAGGTTACACAGGAGCGTTTTCGAGCAGTTGCAGGAACTATGGGGGCAGATGGAGACAGACCTTTTTGCCTCCAGACAGAACATGCAACTGCAGAAATTTTACAGCTGGAGGATAGACCCAGAAGCTTTAGGGACGGATGCGTTCCTGCACAGTTGGAGGGGTGCTCTGTATTATGCATTTCCCCCTTTTATAAAGATAATGAGGACCCTGGCGAAGGTACATCGGGAGCGTGCGGAGGTAGTCATAGTGATGCCGTGCTGGAAGTCTCAAGCTTGGTTTCCGACCCTGATGGAACTTTCTTCGGATTTTCCCAGGTTGATTCAATTGGGAAGCGGACCTGCTTTGCAACCCATCGGGTCAGAAACATCCCTTAGTTCAGACGGGAGAGTTGCAGTTGTTAGCCTGCAGGATTTCAGGAAAAGATGGGATCTGCCAGGCCTTTCGAGAGAAGCTGCAGATTGCATCAGAGATTCATGGGCTCCTTCTACCCTTAGGAGCTATGATTCCGCTTGGGAGAAATGGGCAGGATGGTGTGAGTTGCAATGTATTAATCCCATTTTGGCTTCTAAAGTGCAGGTGCTTAATTTTCTGGCGGAAATGGCGGCAAGTGGTAAAGCATTCAGAACGCTAGGTGTGTATAGATCTGCAATTTCTGCGGGACATGAGAGGTACGAGGGTCGCCCTATCGGGGAACATCCCACAGTAGTGCGGCTTTTGAGAGGAGTGAAGATGCGGAAACCACCCCTTCCCAGATACTCAGTCATGTGGGACGTTGAGAAAGTCTTCCGTCTGTTTAAGCAGTGGCCGGACAACGATCGTTGGACGGCTAAGCTTTTGTCGGGAAAGTTAGCGATGCTGTTGTGTTTAGTGTCATGTAGAAGGGTTTCTGATGTGAAAGCCTTAGAAGTGGACAGAAAGATTTTCTATCCAGAGTGAGTAGCTTTTCAGATTGCGCAGAGAACTAAGAGCGCTTCTTCGATTATATCATATCCTTACTTCCTGGAGGAGCCCAAGTTGTGTGTGGCGCGTTGTATTAAGGAGTATGAGAGAGTGACAGAGAGTGTGAGACCTGCTGGAGTGTGACAGTTGCTAATAGCTCGTAGGAAGCCCTTTCAAGCCATAGCGTCAGCCACCATATCTAGGTGGGTTTGGGGAGTCATGTGCTGGGCTGGCTTTGACTTAAACATGTTTGGAGCTCATTCAGTGAGGGGAGCGATGGCTTCCAGAGCATTTGCGGCTGGAGTGTCTTTGCATAATATTTTGAAGGCAGCAAATTGGTCTTCAGAATCTATGTTTAGGACTTTTTATTTCAAACCAGTAGATTCTTTGGCCAAGATGGTGTTGGAGAGCTTTGAACAAGCATAATGCTCGCCTCCGGTCTGGTCATAGAATGAAGATTACCAAGGCGACTAGCGCGGGTAGTCTTGATTCTATTAAAGACACAGAGGCAAGCATTATTCCCGCCCTTGTACGCGGGGAAGGTGAATGATGAAGTACAGTGATCACCTTGATATTAATGTTGATGATTTGAAGCAAGAATGCAAATCTGATGTTAGCAATCTTGTTATTTTGTTGTAGTCTTGTGACTGGAGAACGCCTACTCCCGCCCTAATAGTGTATCTCTGATTTGGTTCTAGGAGAAGAGAGCAAGAACAGTTGAGAAGGAAGGTGCCTCAGAGGAGAGAAGCACACACAGAGTTTGGAAAGTTTGTGATAACAGTTCCAGTTATGTTGCAGGAGTTTGCAGTTTGGTTATCGAATCATCAAAGAAAGAGGAAGGAGTCTGGCACAGGAAGTGAGACAGGGACTGAGTCAGCAGCGGATTGGTGGTATGGAGGAGGTCAAAACTACAAGAAATTTACAGGGTTGTGGGGACTTGTAGTTCTTTGAGGATCTGGTCATGTGGACTGTTTTCCTTCTATTTTGAGGTTGTGTTTTGCAAAACAGAAGAAAACTTTAGATTTTGAAGTTCACAGTTTTAAAATATTGGCTGCTATAGGAAGTGGCAATAAAAGAGTTAAGCATAATGCTCGCCTCTGTGTCTTTAATAGAATCAAGACTACCCACGCTAGTCGCCTTGGTAATCTTCATTCTCACTGAAAGTAAAAATTAAAAGAGGACAGAAACTGAAAAACCCTGACGCCTATGTCCACCTCAATGCTCGTTTCCAACAGCAAGGGTTGGGGGTAAACCCAACACCACTAGTCAACATAGAACACAACACCATTGCAATAGAGGTGGATAACAGCGACCTAAAGAGTATGAATTTCCTGGTATACTCTTCTTGACCTTATGATAAGGAAGATGTGACCAGTGACTTCAGGAGGGATGAGCTCATCTTTCAAGTCCACAAGGACTGCCTTCCCCACCTGAAGCCATCAGTCCAAATCAGCACTTTGACCAGGGACTTCTCCACCCAGCTGGAGGAGGCCGCTCAGATAGCCAAACCGGAGGTCTTTCCAGGCTTCAGGCAGTTGGTTGAAGGGAGCGTCAAGCTAGCTGATGCCTGTGAGACTCTGGAGCAAAAGCAAAAATTGAAACAAGTTTTCTTAGATTTTCAATATCTCTTTGTGGTGGACTCATATGACTGTGGTCGCACAGACATCGACACAACAACTATTCCCACGGACCCTGGCATGACTCCATTGTTTGTGAAGCAGTATCGCTTGCCTCTCACATCAATGGAGTCCCTTACTGAAATAATTAAGAACCTTGAGTCCCGTGGGATAATTCGTCCAGTCCACAGCACCTTCAATAATCTGGTGCTGGGGATTTTGAAACCAAACGGCCATTGGAGACTCTGTGCTGACCTAAGGGAGCTCAACAAACAGGTCCACACTTCCTGATGGCCTCTTCCCTACCTTGACCAAGGGCTGACCCAGATCCAGGGGTCAAGTGTATTCACTGCAATTGACCTGACCAATGGGTACTAGACTGTACCTGTCAGTAGGGAGGACCAATACGAGCTGACCTTTACCTTTGGGGGGCAGCAGTAGACTTGGACCCGGACTCCCTTCAAATACATCAACTCCAGCAATGAATTTAACATTCTTCTACATAAGGCCATGCCCGACCTGGGTGAAAGGTGTAACCTGGCCTATGTAGAAAGCTCAACTGTGGAGGAACACATAGCGCAGATCCGTTATGTCCTGACACAGTTGAGGGCTGCCGGAGCAAAACTCTCCTTTCAAAAGGCACAGTGGTGCAGAACCCGTGTCAATTTCTTGGGGCATGAGATAACTCCTCAGGGTCTCTGTCCCAGGAAAAGAAAGTAGAAGCCCTCCAGAAAATAAAAGACCCCACAACTCTGCGGGAACTCAGGAGCCTCCTTGGACTAACTAATTACAGCAGAAAGTTCATTGAGGACTACGCAGAGATCACAAGACCCCTGATCCATCTTTTGAAGGGGGGGTCAAGTGGGAGTGGGGTCCAGAACAAGCCAAGGCAGTAAGACAACTCAAAAGAAGCCTCTCACAAGCGCCTTTCCTAGCTTACCATGTCAAAAACAAGGAGTTCTTCTTGGAGACCGGGTTCTCAAATACATGCTTGACTGCAGTATTATATCAAAAGCATATCCGAGTAAGACTTTATCCTCTCTGGAGGAAAAATTCAATGATTGTGAGAAGGCACTGCTGGCAACAGTTTGGGCATTGAAGAATTACCGCCCATTTATCCAGGGGGAACACATCATAGTGGAGACTCCACACCAACCCTTGCAATATCTTCAGAGTGACCGAATCCAGGCCGGAAATGTGAGTAATTCCCAAATTACTTCCTGGATTCTGTCAATGCACGGCTTTCCTGTGGAGGTCAGATATGGTCAAAACAAGAAGAGTCCCCTTGCGCAAGGTCTGGCTGACTTGCATGATTGTGCCAGAGAAAACTGTCTCGAGGATGAAAGTCTTAAAATCAAGGACAACATGGAGGCCTACCTTAATTCCCCACACAAATTCTATGAAGAAGACCAGTGTGAGGGAATGCCCACTGTCTATGTGGATGGGTGCTCCTACCATGTTGACAACAATGGGGAAAAGGAACTTGTGGCCGCCGTAGGGAATGCATCGGTAAATGATGCCCCAGAACCCTCCGCTGGGTACAAAATCGTTCCCCGAAGTAGTCAAGTGGCAGAGCTGATGGCTGTGCATCAAGCCATTCTCACTGCTGTCCAACACCATCTCCATGAACTGGTCATAATCACAGAGTCAGATTATGTACAGAACAGGTTCGTGGAGCACCTGGTAAACTGGAAAACCAGAGGCATGCTATGTGCTAATAATAAACCATTGAAACATGGGAAATTAATACAAAATATTGATGATCTGGTCACCTCGAATGGGATGACAATCTACTGGAAAAAGATCAAGGGTCATTCTAAAGTAGAGGGACCAGACAAAACTGGAAATTGCCTAGTTTATCAGCTGGCCAAGAGGGGAGCCATCCAAGGGGATCTACTTGAGATTGAGTCCCTGTTGGCGGAAATCCAGGTCACTGCTATCACTAGGTCCCAGACAAATGCTCACAATGAACTCTCAACTGCACAAAGAAGTAAGGAGACCCCAGATGCTGATTTGATTATAGCTCAAAAAGGGGTTCCAATAATTGGTAAATTTTATCAACACATTGAGGACCCTGAGAACTTTCCCCTGATGGATACCGATTACATTGGGAAAGAGGATCTCATGGTGTTGATGAAATGTCCAAAAATGTTCCGAATCCAAGACGGTTTGTTGGTGAGGAGATCCATAGCTGGCCATGACCGGTGGGTGGTCCCCACCTCATTCTGAAGCCTGATGCTAAGTCACGCCCATGATGCGGCCACAGCAGGTCATCGGGGGTTTCATACGACACTAGAAATCTTGCGAGAAGTTGCATACTGGCCACACATGGGGCAGGACCTCGACCAATACTTGAAGGGGTGTCTTGTGTGTGCACAATTTCAGCCAACATCACTCACACACCGTGCTCCCCTCCAAAAGAGGGGAATGACACTGCCTTGGTCAGATTTACAAGTCGATTTTATCGGGCCCGTGATTCGCTCCTCTGGGGGGTCAAGTACATGTTGACCGTAACATGCTTGTTCACTAAATGGGAATGTCTCTCGGCCCCAAATTGCAAGGCAGAAACAGCAGCTGCCCTGATGATCAATCACATCTTCTCGCGTTTTGGACTACCCCAAAGGATTGAGTCAGACCGAGGTAGCCACTTCACTAGCGAAGTGATGTCGAAGATGTGGGAGATACTTGGGGTCTAAAGGAAACTACACATTGCCTACCAGCAGCCTCTAGTGGTGGAGTTGAGAGATACAACAAGACTATTGTGAGCATATCAAAAATGTTTGTGGCAGATTCTGGGCCAAGTTGGGACATTCGACTACCCCTTGTCCTGATGCCATCAGATCTACCCCTTCTTCTGCAACAAAAATGTCTCAGTTTGAGCTGATGACTGGCCGAAGAATGGTGCTACCCCAGAATCTGCTCTACAGAACCCAAGAGCAGACCTTGATAAATGCCTACACAACTCATGAGTATGTTGAGAATCTGAGTAAACACCTTCAACATGCTTTTGCCTATGCTCAGCGGAATCTAGAAAGATCTGCAGACAGTATGAAGACCTACTAGGACCTTAAGACAACTAAAAAAGACTACCAAGTAGGAGACCGGTTCTACTTGTACAATTTCCAAAGGAACCGAGCCAAACAGCGCAAATTTCTACCAAGTTGGCGGGGTCCTTTTGAAATTGTAGACAAAATCTCAACAGTCGCCTGCAAAATCCGCATCCCCAAGGGCAGTTTGGCAGAAGGGAAAGACAAGTGGGTCCACATAAATCAGCTGAAGAGTTGCCATTCCAGGTATACTTTGCGGCAAATAGAGGAGCCAACCAGAAACCAAGAGTGGGACATTCCGGATCCCTAGAAAATTCCAACTGTTAAAACCATTCCACCTGTTAAAATCATTAGTAATTACAGGCGGGGAATATTGTAAACTGTATTCAATGTATGCATCTGCCCCACTACCTGAATAATAGTGGGGAAATTCCCATAACCATGCTCTGTTCTGACGGGCCCTGAAGACCCTCACGTATGGAAACAAGGCACAATCACCATACACAAATTGATATGCCAGACACAAGGTTCAATTCCCAAAATCTAGGGTTTATTGCAAAGCAAATAGTCTCAGTCGGCCGACCTGATCTCACGTCTTGCAACGTGTGTTACCCAGACCTCGTGAGACGCAAGAGAGCGAGCATTCTACAACAGTGACATATATACAAAAGACCACCATATTATCAGCTAGTGACACATCAAAACCGCCGATAATGTATCTTCCTTAGCAAGGGTTTGATGATTGACAATTATGACGAGTATGGCACCTTCTAAGACATGTATTCAGCAACAGTTGCAATCTGCAAAGGTGTAGACACTATTCTTAGTTACAGAGAACATAATGCTCTTGTTCTGTGAGCGAGCTGTGTTTGTAGGAGAGACACATTCCAAGACCTGCTATCTCCTAGTTTCTATTTGTGAGCTAAAGGTCAGCTCAATCTAAAGGGGCCCAGTAAGGGGGGCTGTGAAAGAGAGTATAATTCATGCCTCTAGCTGTCTATTTCTACCATTTCTGCAGTTTCAGCGAGACCAGCTGGCACCTGACTTGGTGATTAAATGCCTCTCTGCTCGCCTTCAAGGACTCATGAGGGAGGAAAACAATGTATTGCTGTCTGGGCCGGTCTCTCATATGTAACTTGTGTCCTTGCTCTGTGCTGGAGCAGAATGGAATTAAATTCATTTTTTCTGCAAAGCGTTTGAACAGAAAAGCAAGAGAAAGCAAAATGGCAAAGTGGCAGATTCAGTGATAAATTTAAATGGACGCTCTATGGTTATGCAGACGAGTCTGTTCTGGCGATGCTGGGCATATGAAGCGGTTGGTTTTCGGCCAACATAATATACTGTCTATGCTATGGTAGGGTATTTTCTTTTCTAGACTAACAATCCCTCCTCTTGGCCGTAAGCCAAACGCATCAAGCATACATCGCATCTTCCTCTGACCAAGTATCTAATTCTGAACTATGCATACTACTGTAATCGCCATCATCAATATAAATGGACATAAACTCTTTCATAGTTTTCTTAGTTTGTGTTTCGTTATTTGCCACTTTGGGAGTTCTTTTTTCTGTCATCATGTGTATGCATTCATCACGTATTTCAGTGCAAATGATTGGCAGGCAGTGTATGCAACAACAACATGTTAGGAAGATTCTGAGTACTGTTGCTAAAATTTCAACTAGTTTCCATCCCCATGAGCGTAGTAACTCCCAAAACCAGGAACTTATATTCAGTTCCCAACCACCTGTTGGGGGGTGAAGGTCAGAGCTCAGGACGTGTAACTTCTTTATTGCCTCAAAAATCATAGGGGAGGAGTCACTTACAAATACGCAGCACGCTGACCTCACGATTTTACAAACACCTCCACGGTCAGCCAAAACTATATCAAGAGCCATTCTGTTCTGAAGTGTCATTAATCTAATTGCCTTCTCTTATAGGGTCATATTATACAGTATATCAGTCGTTCCATTTATCGTTTTTTCTAAAATTCTTGACAATCTTCTTATATTATACAAATGTATTGCTTGGCCCCAATATGGTATAAATGATTTTGCTATGTCTCCTGCAATAAATCCTGCTTCATCATCCCGTCGTGGCCTGAATGTAGATAATTTTGATATCTCAGATGTTCGGGAAAGGAATACCCAGGGAAAAGGATCCCTAAATAACATGTCCCATCCCAATTTCTAGGCAACCAGGGATAAGCTTTATCTCCACATACAGAATAAACAGGGTCACCTACATATATAGGTTCTTCTTCTCTTTCAAGTACAGCAATATTCATACATCTATCGAATGTCCCTACTGAATAGGAACCTTTTTTCCGCAAGTAAAATGGAACAGTGCGAGGATTGTAATTTATTGTGTACGAGGGTGGCACTACATCCTTGTTCCCTACTTGGTTCATGTGAAACATGATTACAGATTACTTATAAGGCACATATAGTCTGTCTGCTGGCGCAACTACTGGTTTTATCACTCTTGCTCTTTTAAATATGGAGCAGCCTACAGGTTTCATTATCACTTTTTCAAATTCATCTATGTTTGTTCTGTCTATTTGACCGGTGTCACTCTAATTCCACTTCCCATAAAAGAGTGCACTTAATGAGGCATAGCATGCTGCATCAAGGGGTAATGGCTGTACATACCAACCTATTCCTTTTCCGCCATGCTGGGGTAAATGGGTGCAGACCCAGCAGTTAGTCTTGTTCAAGATTGAGTGAGTCATATTCATAATTAAAAGCAGTGTGTTATTACCATAACCTTCCCTGTGTCTTTCTTCAATTAAAGGGAGAGTTTAAGAGAGTACATGGACTGGACTGTCTGTGACAAGTGCTTTTGCGGCAGGCAAGAGAGAACTTAATGGGTGCACACTCTCCAAATAACATAATACTGGAATATTGGTACATAGAATACCCAGAAGTGTCAAAATCCTTAGCATTACTTCCTTACAGTAATTCTTTCTATAGTTTTTTATAGTCTCTATATTTATTACATCATCAGCGTTGGTGTAGGTGGGGGCAGGAGCAAGTACGGGCATCGTAATTCTTGTTCTCCAACAATATTTGTCCTGAATACTTCCACCGCAGTGCTTGTTAAAACACCAATATGTTCGAAGAAGTTAACAAAGTGTTAAGGCCAATTCTCGGCAGCCTTGATTGCTAAATGTATGGCAAGATTATCGTGCTTTTGCACATTGCTCAAAATAACTCCAGAGCAAACATCAATTGCCTCCGTACCATAAGCGCCCCGCTTGTTCGTACGGGGTGATCGACAAATGGATTTTTATTTGCAAAGATAGCACTGCGAAGCCGCATTCCAGAGCTCCCAGATTGGTACAGCCCCCACCCTCCACTTCCCTAGGCCCCCGATTCCCAATTCATCCGTGAGGGGAATAGAGGCAAACACAACACCGCAAGGATTCGAACACTTTCGATTTTGAAAATGCAGGTTGTACCTTATGGCTCCAGGTACTGTGTGATCAATGAACAGTGCGGATGCACTACCAGATGTAGGCTCAATATCAGCCTGTGATGCAGCAAGTGATGATGCAGGCTTTATGCCAGCCTGTGGTGATGTAGATTCAGCTGGGCAAAATTGGGGCGCATTTAGCCCTTTCTCCTTTTTAGCAATCTTCTCAGGCTTTTTCTCAGGCTCAGGCAGAATTTGTGGCAGAGAACTGGCAAGGGTGTCTTTTGAGTCGGAGGCAGCTGTTTCTTTCTGGTCGTCGGTGTCAGGCAGTTTTTTCAATGGCGATGGAATTGTTTTCATGTGGGTGGCGTGGATCCACGCCTTACGACCATCCACGCGGACTGCAGTCTGTGTTGCCAAGAGAATTTGGTAAGGGTCCCGCCACCTCGGTGCAAGTGATGATTTTCGTTTGAAAGTTTTCAACAGGATCCACTCGCCTGGCTGCAGACAATGCCCCGGGACTGTATATCTGACAGGAAGAGCCTCCTGCAACTGCTGAGCAATCAAATGGAGCTTCTGCGTTAAAATATCACAGTATGTACTAAGCAAAGGGTATTCCACTTCACTCAGACGCCTAGGCTGCAGTGCACACCAAACATTAGCAGGTTTCCCCATGACAATTTCGTATGGGGAGAGTCCAGTCCTTGCTTGCACAGACGTGCGCATGCACAACAAAGCTAAAGGCAACACATCTGTCCATTTTAATTTACTCCCTGAACAGATTTTACTTATTTTATTCTTTAGAATGCCATTTTGACGCTCAACAAGACCAGCACTCATCGGGTGCCTGGCGGAATGGAATCGTTTATCAATTTGAGGGCCTGCACAAATCTGTAACATCACGGCGGCAACTAAATGCGGGCCATTGTCTGACCATATGACCCGTGGCAGGCCAAACCTGGAAAAATACTCTTTTAGCATCACTTTTGCCGTGCTGATTGCTATGCAGTCTTTGAGTGGGTATGCTTCCACCCATTTATTGAATGCGCAGACCACCGCCAAGATGTATTTAAGATTCTGACATCTTTCCATTTCTATGAAATCAAAATGGATCACTTCAAAAGGCATAGAGGGGGGCAAAACTACCTGTTGCATGGTTGTTCCTTTCCCGATATTATGTTGTAAACAGGTCATACAATTCTGAACTAGTCTCTCAGCATTTTTCCTAATGTGTGGGTACTGCCATACTGTAGCCAGATGCTGAATCATTTTTTTCACACATATGTGCGTGAGGCTGTGGGCCATGGTGACCATACGTAGGAGTTGGGCAGCATCCACTTTCTACTCTTTTTGTCCACCCAGCAGCCTTCTACGTCTAACTCTGTGGAGCCCTCAGCCCACCCTTTTATTTCGTCAGCAGTTGCTTCCGCCTGCATTTCTTTGACTGCGGAAATCCAATTTTCTATCATGCAGGGCACTTATTCTTACTGTACTCTCAACATTTTCGTGTGAAAGTCAGTGGCAGTTTGTTTCGCAATTTTGTCTACAAATGTGTTTCCTTTTCCAACGTTACATGTTATTTTCTTATATGCCTCGCATTTCATTATTGCTAGTCGCTTTGCACACGTGAGTGCAGACAGCAATCGCGCTATCAAAGGGCCATGTTGAATTTTTGTTCCATTTGATGTTAGAAAACCTCTCTCAGCCCAGAGTCGGCCAAAATTGTGCACCACCCCAAATGCATATTGACTGTCAGTATATATGTTTACATTCAAATTTTCAGAAATTTCACATGCTCTTGTCAATGCTATTATCTCTGCTGCCTGCGCTGAATTGTATGGAATTCTTTTACTCTCTACAATACTCTTTAGTGTCGTGATGGCGTAGGCAGCAGTTGACGTGCCATCAGGTAATTTAAAACAGGAACCATCACAAAACAGTTATCCGTCTGGTTCTTTCTGTGGGGTATCTGTTAGATCAACTCTCCCTTTCGTTCCTTCCTCAGTAACCAATAAACAATCATGGGGGGGTGATTCATTCTCACCCGCTTTATTGGGAGGGGGCATTAACTCTGCAGGATTCAAAGCGCAACACCTCCGAATTTGAATATGTACTGCAAACAGGACAATTTCATATCTAGTCAATCTAGCTGATGTTAGGTGTTGCGTCTGCGTTCTGTTTAAAAGAACGTCTATTGTGTGGGGCACCATCAAAGTTAAGGCGTGACCCAAAACCATTCCCTCGGTTTGTTTTACTGACGCTGCAGCCACAGCGACAACTCGTAAACAACGCAGCAAAGTGCATGCTACAGGGTCCAGCGCGGAAGAAAAATAACTGCATGGTCTATTTCTTCCGCCTTGTTCGTTCCTGGGTCAATACAGCCAGCATGCAACCGTCATTCTCATGCACAAACAATTTAAAATCCTTTTCATAATTTGATGTGCCCAGAACCGGAGCTGAGCACAAAGCAGTTTTGAGCAGTTCAAATGCATTCTGACATTCCTCACTCCATGGTAAAGGCAAAGCAACATCCTTTTTTGTCAATGCCACCATTGGTTTAACAATCATAGCAGAATTTGGTATCCACTGTTGGCAATATGAAGCCATGCCTATCATGGGTCTGACTCCTTTCTGTGTCTTTGGAATAGGCATACCAGAGATGCTTTCTATACTTTCTGGTGTCAGTCTTCTTCCCTCTTTTGAAAGTAGGTAGCCCAAATAGGCCACCTCCTTTCGACAATACTGGAATTTTTTCAATGAAGCTTTATGTCCATGCAATGCTAAATGTGTCAACAACATGGCTGTACCCTCTTTGCAAATATCTTCTGAGTCAGCAATCAACAAGTCATCGATGTACTGCAATAGTACACAACCCGTCGGTAGTTCTTTTAATGCTCTGCTATAGATACTTGGGCTCTCAGTGTGACCTTGTGGAATTTGTGTGAATGTGAAAGAACGCCCTCCTAGTGTGAAAGCAAATAGAAATCTGCTATCTGGATGTACTGGAATGCTAAAAAATGCATTATTAAGATCTATGACACTAAAATGTGTTGCAGAGGCTGGAATCATTGTCAAAATGGTAGTGACATCTGGGACCAATGGAAATTGGAGATCAACTACTTTATTCAATGCACGTAGATCAATTATGAAACAATATCGTATCTCATTTCCTCCTTTCTAATACACTGGGAGAATCGGGCTATTGCAGGTATTACCAGTAATCTCTTCAATCACGTTTCGCTTAACCAAATCGGAAACAATGCATTTCAATGCTTCTCCGCTTCCACCGAAATTTTATACTGGGGGATACGTGGCAATTTTACTCCCGCTTTCAAAACAACTTTCACCAGCTCTATCTTCAAACAACCAACATCGTTATCATTCATTGCCCATATGCAAGTCGGTACCTTACTTAACTCTGTTGGCAGGGGTCTGGACAAGAATTGGGACACTGACATTCTCTGTTGTGAAATCGTCAAAAACACTCCATCAGGAGAACAATGAATAACTGCACTTCATTTTTTCAACAAATTTAAACCCAATAGATTCTCGCCGCAATCAGGTGTCAAAAGGAACGGGCAAGACTCTTTGAATGGACCTAGTGTTATAGGCACTGACTGTGACACTGAGCTAATTACTGGGGTGCCTGTGAACCCTACTGAAACATTCGTTTGCCCTGACAGTGGTATCTCTGGAACCAAGTGATGGTCTATTGAGCACTTCTGTGCACCTGTGTCCACTAAAAAGGTGTGGTCCTTATTCCCAACTCTCATTTCTACGTAGGGTCCTTTCTGATCAACGGGAATAGACACTGGTTCCGACCCCTGTCTTGGGCTGTCCTAGCGGTACAATACATCATCTGATGTAAAGTCACCAGAATGAAATTTATTTGATTGAGTATCAAAGACATTTCCATCTCCTGCTCCATTCTGCTGATTTTGATTCTGGCTCTGATTCTGGTTGTTATTTCTTTGGTTATTCTGATTTTGTGGCATACTAGTGTTCCTATTCTGCCCCAGTGTTTACAGGCGACCTCTGTTCTGTCTTCTCGGGGCATTCCCATTTCTATTCTGCAAATGCGGGCACTGTGCTTGCCAATGTCCCTCTTCTTTACAATATGCATATTGATTTACTCCAATTGGACCTCTATGCATGTTGGAATAATTCCCTCTTCCTGTTGCATTTCCTCTTCCCCTGTTATTATTCGCTACCTGCTGTAGTAACACTCTCGTTTTTAAATTCACTCTGTCCCTTACCTCTTTCGCTTTCTCTGAATTTACTCTGTTGTCATAGTATTGTGCCATGCGTAATACTTCACTCTGTGATTTCGCTTGCCATGCACTTTCAGATGTCATAATGAAATTTTGGATTTTCGGTAACAACCCTCTCACATATTTGTCAACAAATAGTCTTTTCCCAGGTTAACTACTTAAGTCTTGACCACTAAAGTCTGCAAACACTTCTTCAAATCTATTAAAATAGTCAGTCGCCAATTCATCTTTGCCTTGCACGCATGCAGTTAGTTTGTCCCATATAATTCTTCTTTCCGGTACTGTAACCTTTAACTTCTGTACTATTCGTGCAGGTAATGCTAACATATTTGACAATGGCTTTTCACCTGCTGATCGGTCTGTATCTTCTTTGATTAAATTTTCCCAAGTCGCACCCAAACTTTCATGATCATCTATATTCCTAATGTGCTTCCATATATCTGCTGGGAGAATTACAAGGAATACTAGGTCAATATCGTTCATATTAAAAATGGACGATTTCAAATAAGAATTTCTTTATAGAATCCCGCCGGATTCTTTCTTATATCAGGGATTGTTTGTTTTATATTATTCACCTCTTGTCTAGAGAAAGGGACATGTACATATTGTGCTGTGTAATGTGCTTCTGTTACCTGCGTTGCTTGTCCATTTACACCAGGAATTTCTGTTTTTGATACGAAAGTGGGAGATACTTCTCTCATTGGAAATATCACACTGGCTTTCTCTCCTTTCTCTCTTTTATTAAGCACTATAGCTAGATCAAGGGATAGAGCAGTCTTTACAGTTTCAGATAAACACGCTCTCTTATATACTGTCATTAATTCAGAGGGACAGCAGTCATTTCTCTCAACATATTTATTTTGCAAATATTCAATCATTACTTGCAATGCTTTTCTTTGCATCTCTATTGTATACAGTTCAAACATTTCATACACCTCCATTATAGGAATACTAGCATCCATAATCCATCTAAGCGCTTCTTGCGTAAATATATTTTAATTTCTTCACTAACGGGTTTTGATGGCGGGCAAAATCGCCGTTGTACATATGTTGCCGACCCTTGTCTCCCTTTCTTCACCTCTTTGTACCGAAACCCAGGAGTAGAAAACATGTCTGAATATAATTCATCAAGTTCATCCTTAAACTCGAATAACCTGTCCACATGCTCCTTCATTTCTGAATCACTTTCGCTCAATCGTGAAAAGACATTCAAATCCTGCAACTTCTGTGGCGGCATCATACCAGTTAATTGCTTCCACCTTTCCATAAAATATTCTCCCATGCATTCCAACAATACCTGTTTTTCACTGAGCTTCTAATAATCATACATCGACTCTAGAGCCGATCCCTCATCATTCCCTTCGATGTACATCTCTGCCTGTTCTTTCAGTTCTCTCTTTCTCTCCCTGCTGACCGCACTACGAGTTATCCTAGCATTCCCTCTCTGTGCAGGCCCCGCCTCTCCAGCCCTGCCTTCTCTGATAGCTGCCTATTCAAGCTTGGTAGGTGGATGGGGAAGTGGGATCACGTGTTCAGGAGGAGCTGGTGCAGATAGAACAACTGGAAGGGTGGGTGGCAACCTGGGCTTCGGTTGAACAATGGGCACTAATGCAATTGTGTCAATTTTACTTTGAGGGAGTTCTTGCCTTTTTTCATTTAAAATCTTATTGATTAGTTCATCTGATGCATGCAACTCTTGTTGAGGATATATTTTTTCTATGCCTAATTGAAGGCTCCTATCTGCCCTTCTGATATTCTCATCCCACTGTTTTTCTTCCTGTTCTAGCGCTCTATCGGCATTAGATTTGTGCCTACGCTCATGTTTCTCTCTACTTCTTAAGCGGAGGTTAGCTTCCTTCCTCCAGTCTCTAATGACGTCAAATGTCGCAGGGCGTGCTTTCTTGCGCAGCAATACTGATTCCAAATGCTCTATTCGTGGCATCTCAAAACTACCATCTTTTGGCCATTGTAAATCTTCTACATGTCTGGTTTGCCTATGCCAAATTTCACAAAACATTATTGCCCCTATTCAATACTTCACATACATCTCAAATGCTGGTGTTCCTACCGGAGGCGCAGCCTGGCCAGTTTCCAAAGATTGTCTACCGCAGTGGAAAAACCCCACTAGACAGGAAGACAATTTCCCAGGCATGTTTGATCTTATTCTTACCTTACCCTGGGCGTTTGATCTTGCAAGAGCAACTCTCAACCAATATCAGGGCTGTTAAGAATCAGGGCACGACTTACCTGATCAATCAGTTCCTCTCTCAAGACGCAATTCATCCGTATACAGATGCAACCAAGGATCATCGTGACTGTGTATCTGGCTCAATCAGCCTCGTTTCAGGACCCTCCCTTTCTTGCTCTCTGGGCAGACTCGTCGATTAGCACTGGTTGTGTACAGATCTGCAAAGGAGTCTCTCATCACTTTCACAGGGTGCCCGAACACCTCTCGATCCCAAAATCTAGAGTTTATTGCAAAGCAAATAGTCTCAGTCGGCCGACTGGATCTCACGTCTCGCAATGTGTGTTACCCAGACTTTGTGAGACACAAGAGAGCGAGCATTCTACAACAGTGACATATATACAAAAGACCATCATATTATCAGCTAGTGACACATCAAAACCGCCCATAATGTATCTTCCTTAGCAAGGGTTCGATGATTGACAATTATGATGAGTATGACACCTTCTAAGATATTTATTCAGCACCAGTTGCAATCTGCAAAGGTGCACACACTATTCTTTGTTACAGAGAACATAATGCTCTTGTTCTGTGAGTGAGCTGTATTCGTAGGAGCGACACATTCCAAGACCTGCTATCTCGTAGTTTCTATTCGTGAGCTAGAGGTCAGATCGATGTAAAGGGGCCCAGTAAGGGGGGCCATGAAAGAGAGTATAATTCATGCCTCTAGCTGTCTATTTCTACAGTTTCTTCAGTTTCAGCGGGACCAGCTGGCACCTGACTTGGTGATTAAATGCCTCTCTGCTTGCCTTCAAGGATTCGTGAGGGAGGAAAACAATGTATTGCTGTCTGGCCCGGTCTCTCATATGTAACTTGTGGCCTTGTTCTGTGCTGGAGCAGAACGGAATTAAATTCTTTTTTTTTGCAAAGCGTTTGAACAGAAAAGCAAGAGAAAGCAAAATGGCAAAGTGACGGATTCAGTGATAAATTAAAATGGACGCTCTATGGTTATGCAGATGAGTCTGTTCTGGTGATGCTGGGCATATGATGCGGTTGGTTTTCGGCCAACATAATATACCGTCTATGCTATGGTAGGGTATTTTTTTTCTAGACTAACAGTTCTCTCTCATAGCTTGGAACCAAGAATTTCTAAGTACCAAGGAGGACCACTCGGGGACCGGGAGGAAAGACCCAAGGAGTCCGGAGCATCGCTCCATACTCCCATCCAGAACCGGCGAGGAGAACATGACGATCCAGCACTGATGGGAGAAGCAGATGACTTTCTCCACCTGGACCAAAGAAAGAAAGAACATCCCAATCTCCCGACTTCCCCTTAACGGACGGTCAAATTCGAGTCGGCAGGGGGGGGCTCTGTGGGATGCCTTGACCCACTTTTGCTCTGCCATGTGGCATCACTGTGTTCTGATGGTGCCAGAAACATCAAAATGGCTGCAAAACCCTTGTGCGCGCCAAAACCTCTGAACATCGCGCTCTGCAAAGCACAAAAAGATGGCTGCCCAATCTACCACACAGGTTGTCAGTGGTGGAACCTAGATCTCACTCCTGAAAGATGTCGCTGGGCTCCACCAAAAGTGAAAATGGAGTACAGAAGGAAAAAGCAGTGCTTTGCTAATGGACACCCCACAACTTTCTTTAAATCCTTTTTTTCTTTGGTGCTGAAACTGCAGAATGGCAGTAAAAAACACCCTCAAACATCCAAAATTCTTGCTGGGTGCTACAATTCACTTAGTTTGAGAAATCATTGTGAACCTGCAAGGTCCTGAAAAACTGAAAGCATAAAGGGATTTCCACAGCCAAAAGTGGCCTGGCTGTGGATGTCAAAATCTGTGTGCAGCAGTGGACTGCAGGAATCACAGCTGTCAGGAAGCTACCTGATAAAACTTTAAACATGAATAAACTGAAATCGGGCAAATGTTTGCAATCCAAGTGGCATGTTACTGAGAGAAACCTATGTTTTAATTGTTTCATCCCGTCTAGAATGAGAATTCTAGCTGCTATTTTGAAATCACAAGTTTGGTTTAAGCTAAGAAACAATGCAACAGAATTAACATGTAAATTTAAGCCTGGTTGAAGCCAACCAAACTGGAATAACAGGTTTCCTCACAGAGGCCTTCTTCCTCTCCAGCAGGGTGGAAAGAACTTGGGCTAGAGAGGCAAAAGGAAACAATGAACAGCTGCAAAGCAGGAAATGTGAGGTATGAGGACCGTCGTAAAAGGGAGTCTGCCAAGAGAAACAGGGAGGAGATGCTTCTGGACTGAAGGGAAACAACAAGAGGCAGTGCCAAACAGCCATCTGTGGTTGAACATTCAGAAAGAACATTTTGTTTAAATACATATAACTTGCCACTTAAAATTTTAAAAAATACAAAAGGAACATATTTGTAAATCTAAATATTGGCTGCACATTTCAAGAGGCAGAAAGATTGTGTGACATGTTCTGGAAGGAAACGGCAGAAAATATGATTTTACACCAAATGTATTTCTGCTAGAAGTATGAAACTTTATACACGTATGCCCATGTTATATGCGCACACCTGTGGAAATTTGCTGATAAATTGGACATTGTGTTCCTGATGAAAAGGGCGAAATTCGGTGAAAAACAGACTCAAGATCCCACAGCGACAGGGTTTTGAGGAGTAGCTTCCCTACAACATATGTAATCTGTATATGTGATTGTTATAGAGGTTGCACATGTGTAAATATGGATTGTGCCAAAAATAGATTTTGTGTTCAAGAGGCTAGGGGTGGACTCTAAGCCTCATAAACCCACACCATAAAGGTGACACATTGTTTCTCTCCTCCTATCAAGGCAGAGGGGAGACCCTGACCAATCACCTGTCAAAAAGGGCAAGCTTAGGCTAAACCATCACACACACCCCCTTTATCATAGCATAAATCGAGACAGCAGAGGGCAGATAAGGACACAGATTCACTCACTATCCGGATGCTGGCGGAGCACCCTGCTTCAGAACTTTCCATCTTCCCTGCTCCAGACTCCAGAAACTTAGCAAAGCAGAAGGGCCCATTGCATAGCTGAACCATTTTCAGCTAGGCCTTAAATTCCAGAACCAAAATCCCACCACCTGAGGGGAGCATCGAAATACAGCCGGGCAGCGCTGTACTGCCTGCCTGCTGAAATAATTATCACCAGAACCAAAAAGGGCCGATCCAATCCAGTCATATGCCATGCTGCGACCACAGTGCCTTGCAGATCCTATCCAGTCCTGTGCCGTGCTGTGACCAGAGCGCCTTGCTGATTGCAGATCCAGTCCGATGTGCCCAGCTGTCTGTCCCAGAACCAGATTTCATTCCGTGAACAGAATCCTGACAGTTCCGTTCAAAAACATATCTAGTGAGTATCTATAGATAGAACTGTGTAACTAGCATATGTACTGTCCATAGTCAATCCCTATCTTTAACCCATCCTATCTTGTATTCAGAACCTGCATTGTTAGGAGTATTTTTGAATTGTCTGAACCCTCTATCCAATCCCTCCTATCTTCCTCCTGTGCTAGTATTGTTAAAACTATCTCTGCAATGATTTTTTCTCATCTGAAGAAGACGGGACCACTGCAGGCAGTCATTCTGATCAAGTGGCTGTGTTCTTGTGTGGTATTTGTTTATTCATAGTCATCCTCTAGTGTAACAAATCCTTTTTGTCATTTTAAAAGTGCATTCCTGTTTCCCATTCTTGCGCCTATCTCGAAAAAACGACCTCCACTAAAACATCCATAACTTCCTCAGTTTTTGTGCTAGAAACTAAATTTCAACTTTTGCTTGTAGCTAACATCCACAGCTTGAATTCTAAAATAGGATCCCAAATCCATACGGTTCTCCCGTTATCGCGATTATCGCTTGGTGAAACATTTGTCGTTATTTTTCGTTTAGGGAAATTCTTAAATGTGTAAAACAGCTTATGATTGCTCCCGACCTTAATTTTAAGATTCCAAATTGTTTCTTGGTATTAAATCATTCCCGGTGTTTGTGTGCAACTATCCAAAGCAGCTCCCATAAGAGTTAGAACAATTTCAGCAATTCAAACCATATTTAGTGTTTTCACCCAATCCATTCTAAGATAACTTTAAAAAACCATTCTGACAGCTTGCCAGTCAATTCCGTTTCTCTCTTGTGTTTGCTGGGGGGAAGTGGGATTGAAACTTTGTTTGAATTTTGCCATACCTGAATACCTGCTCTCTCCTCCTATCTCTTTGCATTGTCTATTGGGGGAATTTTGCCATTCCCGAATACCTGCTCTCTCCTCCTATCTCTTTGCATTATCTATTGGGGGTTGAGGGGAGTGCAGGGTGAACCTCTAACCACAGTGTAATCTGATCTGCACACACACACAAAAGTATTATTCCTGTGTTGAATTGTTTTGCTCACTATTACTCTTTGTGTATTAAAGAGATTATTCAGTGTTACATCACCCCATTGGTGATTATAGTCTACCCATTAAAACATAGTGTGATTCGATTGTGAATACCTAAATAAATATTTTAACTTTGCAAACCAGCCTGATTCCTGGTTCAGTATGACCGGGGGGGTTCCAGGAGAGGGGCGTGATATGAGTGGTACATCGTTCAGAATAAAAGAACTTTTAGACAAAAATAAATAAGGATTTCAGTTGTGTATTACATGCTAGGCGTTGACTTAGGTGTATGCCGGATTGAAATCACTTACAGCTGGTTACATGTGTGTGCTTTCATCCTGCGGGAGAAAGGGTCTTAATAACACCTTTCTGGAATATTGCATGCCAGTGTGTCTGAATAAAGCTTGGAACAAACAAGCGTGAATTTTCTTCCACCTGCAAGAGTTCTGCTAAGGTCGCATAGCAACCCATGTACTTTGCCTTGCTGGTGAATAGTCTTTTGTTGACTGTCAGAACGAGCATGTCCATGATCCTTTTTTAATCTGTGATGGAGTGAGTTTGAGCTATTTGTGTCTCTCTTAGTTCATCAGTAAGGAGAAGGTAGCTGCCACATTTGCATGAGTGATTGATTTTACTTATCTGACCTTAGTGGTGTCAGTGCAGGATTACACATTAAGCACACTGGGCATGTTCTACAGGACCCCACGTGTAGAAGTCCCCCAAGACAGAGAAATGACTGCTTGGCACCTTGGTGGAACTGCTTTCCATGTATGACCTCTGCTGAGTATTTACTGGACTAATTACCTGGCCCTTGACTGTTTTGGGAACATTACTTTGACTGGAGATCCTTTGTACTATGAGTTTGCATCCCAGTTTATTTTGATAATGAGCAAGATACCGTAGACGTAAATGTGTGTCCCCTCACAAACCCCCATCACTTCTTCATTTAATCTCACCCTTTCAGATGGGGGAAGCGAGCAGAAAAGTAAACTGAAGTCAGGAGCAGAGCTCTCAAGTAGTCCCGTACATGTGTGAGTAGCTCATCCAGTTGTGGTAATAGTCTGTTTAAACTGGCCTTTTATAGTTTAACCTCTGCCTTTTTTCCAGCCTCTTGCCATGTGGTTCTAGAGGCAAAATGGTGAAGGTTATGGTTAGTGGCAGGAGAGGATGATGTTGGTGTGATTCCTGAACTGTTAATACACTTCTTGCACAATTATTTGTTTCTAAGTGAATGTGATAGGTGTTGGTAATCCACACAATTTGCTACCAGTGCAGGTCTTCTGGGAAAATGGGTGGTCTGGATGGTGTGGGGTGTGTTTGTGGTGGGAAGGCAGAAGTGATTCCGAGTAATGCGGAGTGAGCTCTGCAAGGATTAGCTTGGGCAAATGTGAGGTGGTGACAGGAACTTGCAGGTGCTTTGTTGCAGTTTGCATTGGGAATCTGTGCATGTGCTTGAAGGTTGGAGAAAGAAATTATGAGCTGGTTATTGGTGAAAGGGATCCTGACCTCAGGAGATTTATTAGGCCAAGGTGCAAGAGCTGACATTGTTTTGGTTCCTGTAATGATAATGGGGAGCCATGCCCATGTGGGTAGTCAGACTCCCTCATGCTTGGGTTTTGCTTTCAAACCACACTAGTTTTAAAGCTAACAATAGCCACACTGACAGTTTGTTTACCTTAACCTTGCATCAAGAAGGGTTCACAAAGTGTTAGTACATGAAGGTCAGAGAGGGTCAACTTTTGCGTGGTGGGAGTCTGAATGAGTGTATAATTTCCTGACGGTCCTGATGTGGTGATGTCCTGTTGCCTTTGATCGTATAGTGGACTGACTGTTAAGATGGATTTCTGAACTCCGACCTGGTGGGCAGAGGTTCAGAAGGCCAGCCTAGTTTCTTGGAACAGGGTAACCTCTGGCCAAGCCAGACCAATCAAGGTAGCTATGACAGGAGGTCAAGACTAGGTCTCAGGAGGAGTGAGGCTGACCGATGGACCTCAATGAGCACACAGAGCAAGGACACTTACAAATTACTCCCAGACAGGTGGCTATATTAAAAATATAAACACATTTATTACAAGGTCTTTGTAACTCAGCACACAGTAAAAGAATCACAGTAACACTAGGTAAACCAACACAACACTATCCCTACAATGTATATACAAGACCATTGGGGTCTAAAGGGTTAATTGCACGAACTATGTCCACAACCTAAAGGGGAAGGAAACAGGCAGTGCAGGTAGTCTTTAGTCCCCTTCAACATCAACAGCACACCTAACTAACAGGCAGTCCAAGCCCTAAGAAGAGGGGAGCCTTGTGCTCAACAGTACATGCTATGCAAGCGCACACGGTTGTTCCAATGGGCAAAACGGGGTCTCTTCAGGGGTCTCTAACAGCTCAGGAGGGTGCGTGAGGTGATGAGGAATAGATTCCCACTATTCAGGGAGGAACCCCACTTGAAGGCAGAGGCAGTTCCAGAGTTCGGGAATAGTTTGCTAGTTCGCACTAGCAGTGGAAAGGAGCGGGGCCCTCAGGGGCAACTTGTGAGTAAAAATGGATGGAGGCGCTAGGGGCCACCGGTTAGGGTTAGTGTTACTCACCGGCCTCAGGCACACTCCAGACCAAACTTCACCAGTCAAGTCCACTTCGCTTTCAGGTTCGAACGCGACAAAAATGACGTCTCTGCAGCTTTCAGTTCCGAAGATACAGTGATGATTCCCAAATGGGACAGTGGCGATTTCTCCGCTCCGGGTGGATGAATCGACCCAGTTTCACTGCAGCAGGCTTCAGGGGCAAGAGGGTCACAAATGCAGCACACCTGCAAAGGTCGTTGCTGCGGCAGGGCAACACGGTAACCACGTATTCTCTGATCTTGGCTCATTCGTCTCACTTCAGACCTGGGAATGCCAAGTGAATGAAATTCGGTGTGAGGGTGCCACGGACACAGAGCTAGCAGTATACAAAGTTTCGAGGGCCTCCTCGAAACGGCGGCGGTGACAGAGCAAAGGACCTGGTCAAGCTGGTCAGTCCACTGGTTGGCCCAGGGACACTTCCGAGAATGCTTACTTGCAGGTTTTGATGAAGGTGCCGAGAATAGTTGGTCCCACTATTCTAATGGGTCAAAGCGTCTTCGCAGACCTTCTAGGACGACCAGAGGCAGAGGGGTCCCACAGGACGACAGCGGGCTCAGGGTGCCAAACCTTCCAGCGGGTCATCAGCGGTTCCTCGACTCAGCTTTGTAATTTCAGTATACTTGGATCCTATCCTTTGTTCAGTGAGAACTCCAGAGATCGACATGGTATGGGTGTTTTTGGCCTCCTCTTATCCAAAGTTCCCTTCGCACCAAAACAAAGAGGATCCAATGGGAGATCTGCTCACAAACACACACTCCATATGTGGACCAATCATGGACCATGGTTGTCCCAGTCATTCATGGCACTCCACACTCTCTGGCACCCAGGATGTGTATTGGACTCAGACGTTCCAGCCCACATCCTGGAGGCACACACCCAAGGCATGCAGAAGCCCGCGAAAGCATTGCGTTTCACGGGAAAATGCATGACCAAATAAGGACTGACCCGGGTCGACTCGACCCGGGGAAGGTGAAGGAGCAAGATGGCCAAAGGACAGGACAAAGAACCTCGTGGCATGGCCATTTTGGAGCCAGGCCACCTATTCGTGCCAAACGCAGTTAACACGGTTTACATGGCAGGAAAGGGTTCAAAATAATGAGATTCGATAGCTGCCACCAGCCCTGTCCATTACACATCTGCTCATCTCACAAAAAGTCTATCGGGAGTATCTAGGGCCTTTTGAAATGACTACAGACCCTAGTACCCTGTACTGGAAGGTACATTGTGCACTTGTTACATGTTGCAGAAAAGTTGCAACATTGGAAAAGGACTAAGGGAAACAAAGTCTCCCAGCACTGACTGTCTTAAGGGCATGTCAGTTTCCCCATAAAAAGTGAATGAAAGCCCAGATGAGTGCAGCTGAAAGCTGTGCTTCTTTGGAAAAGTCAGTCTGTGGTGTCTAAACAGCAGCAAAAAATTTGGGGATGTACACATGGAGGGAAAATGACATACATTTATGAAATCTTTCCTAACACTGACTAAAACCGTTTGGTGTTTTTCCGGTAGTTGGTAGTCACACCAAATCAGAAGATTGTGTCTAGAGTATGGCCATTCTTGTATGTAGTGCTCTGGATCAATTAGAAAAACCCCATGCATTTAATGTAACATACCAGGTCTTGTGCAGATGAATTAAGCACATCCGTCATCAAGAGGTGCCTCAACAACTGTTTTAAAAAAAAACTTTTTTATTGGCATTTCCAACAAATAAACAAACAGAAATGCGAGAAAGAAAGAAAAAAAAAGAGAAAAAAACACAACCTTGCACCAACTACTACCAACAGATTGCTGCGCACCTCTGGAAATTGAGACTGTAAGTGTAAATGTTCAAGTCTTGTGCACTGTATCTGCGGGCCTAACGTTGCCCACCTGGTCATCAATGTCTCTGCTCACAGTGCGACCTCCAGCTTTCTGTACCCAGTTCCAACCTTTCCACCAGGCCTTCAGTCTGAGTCTTCCTCGCGTGCGCTAGCCAGATTGAGCAGAACAATCCACCCTACTAAAAATATAAACAACAAAACATATTCATGCCTGACCCCTCCCCCAAACCCCTTTCCCAATCCCTACTAGTTACTCCCAGCCCCACTATTGGTTGTGAAGACTTCTGAACCCCCTATCCCCTATCCTTGCTGCTTTTGCTTGACGGCAGCATGTCATCTGATGGTGCAAACCTCTGCTGGACCAATGCATTCCAGGCCGTGACATCTGCACTGCTCTGTGCCACACCACCGTTTCAGCCTCAGACTACAAACAGAGGTCCGCCCACCATGCTGCTATGCAGGGGCCCTCTGCTACTTCCAGGCCAGTGCTATACTAGGCGTTGCCAAAATGTAGATGAGGTCCTTCATCTTTGCCACATGTGCTTCCCTGTGCCACCTTGGGAACAGCGTCAGCAGGCATGCCTCCAGGGGACACCCATGCATTCCTATCCCTCCTCTGGGGGCTCTGTTTGCAATATTCTGCCAGAACCTCCGGACTACCGGGCAGGACCAGAACATATGCAGCATGTCTGCTGACGTGCTCGTGCATCTTGGGCAGATCTGCTCACCCGCCCCCACGAACCGTGAGATGGCATGTGGAGTCATATATGCTCTGAGTGTGTGGAAAAACTGTAGCTGTTTGAATCTGGCATTCCTGCCACCAGGGATACATTAGCAAAATACGGGTCCTGCTTGCCCATCAACTTCCACAATCTGTTCCCCAGCTTCCTTCCTAATGTGACCAGTACCGACCTCCTCACCTGACTGACAGTCGGTACCCAGAGCACCTCCCTCAAATAAAACAGTATCACGTAACCTGCAGCAGCTCAGTGTCTAGGGAGGCCTCGCTTGCCAGTGAGGACAAACTGTAGTTGTGCAGCTAGGTAATATGCCTCGAAATGCGGTAGCCTAATGCCCCTTCCTTGTAATCTCTTCTAAGTGCCATGAAGTGATACCCAACACTCCCCTTCCCCAAAGGAACCCCCTAACAACCGAATCTAGTCTGCGAAAGAACTCTCGGGATCCTGTATGGTATATTCATGAAGTGGTACAAGAGGCGTGGCAATTTGAGTAGCGCCATACGGCCCATCATAGACAATGGGAGCTTTTGCCAGAATTCCATGGACATCTCAACTGTCATGCGCCACCACAGCTGGTGTATGTGGGATCGCTGGCGCTCTCGCCACCATTGACTTGCCCATCACGTTCTTTCCCATTCAACTTCATCGGTCTAGTCTATTCCATCATGGCCACTGCCAGGAGGTTTAACTTTCCACTCCATCCGACGGTTGGTGCGTTGCAACCCTGTGTCTACTCGCCTTTGTGTTTACACACTGTGTTTTCTCTGCTTGGAGCTCTGCTTATGCTTTCTTTCCCTTCTCTTCTCTCTGCCGCACCCCATCACAGCTCTCTGTCCGCTCCTGCTCGCCTTTCGTCCCGCCTTCCTCTCGCCGTGGCGGAGCACTTTCCCTACCTTCGCTTCTCTCCAGTGCTCTCCCTGGCTTCCCGATCCTTCCCGGGATTCATCCCCTCAGCCATTGCTCCTCGGCTGAGGTCTTTCTTTCCTTATGGCCTCTCCCTGGAGATTCTGGTGTCTCTTGCTCTTTCTCTGCTGCCCGTTGCGCCCTCCTTCCCACTGAGTTGTCTTTCGCTGGCTGACCTGCCCCAAGATTCCTATCCTGCTACTGGATCTACAATACCACTAGTCATCCGGACCTGGGAAGGATATTTCACTGATATTTCAAGAACTGTCAGCAAGCTTCATTTTACACTAGAACTGGCTGTTTCCCTATCCGGCTATCCTGGGATATCCTGGCTATCCTGGGAGCTAGGTCACTAGCCTGCTTGTCATCTAAGCGACCATTGTGACGTCCTCTCGAGGTATGATATGATATGATATTTTATTTATATCGCACTCATACACAAGTGTTTCAGAGCGCGACCAAGCAAAGGGAGGGGAACAAGGGAGAACAAAAACAACGATCTTACTAGGCCTAGTGACATTAAGAACGTGCAAGTGCATGGAAAAGGGAAAAAAGGGGGAAAGTGCGAGGAGGAGGGAGAAATGTAAAGTGCGGAACAGAGGAGAGAACAGAATAAATAATAAGTGCACAAAGTAAATAAATACAGGCATTGAAAACTGGTAGTGCAGCCAGCCATTGGCAAGTGCATGATTAGTCAGATAGGGTATATCTGATATGTGCAGAGGAGAAAAGGGGGACTGTATGGGTACAGATACAGAGCCCTGTGCAAAGGGTAGCCTGGAGGCAGTGCAGGAGGGAGGCAGGGTGAGCAGGTACCTGGGCCCAAAGGAGAGAGGGTGGCCAGGTGCACAGTGCCGAGAGGGAAAACAGATCAGCAGGGGAGAAGAGGGACAAAGGCAGAAGCGAAGAGGAAGGTCTTGAGGTAGGCCCTTCCGTCACAAAAAAAGATTATAGAATCCGAGGAAGGAAGAAGAATCCACAATTATACTCCAGCAGTTCAGGTGAGGAAGTGGGGGAGTGCCATCAACACCCACGAGCGCCCTCAGGGTGTACGCCTCATGCTCCTCTCAGGGATTGCAATAGATGTTCACCCCAAGTATCGAAAGGAGTCCACCGCCCACTGTATCCCTAAATCATGTTGGTGCTGCCGCTCCAGCGTTGCCAGGCCCGCCAGCAGAAACTGTTTCGATTTGTATCTACTTATGGTTATGCCCGACAGCCTGGAGAAGCCGTCCAGTACTTCCACCATATATGGTAGATTGGATTCTGGGTCTTGCACATAGAGCAAGATGTCATCCGCATACAGCGAGACCACATGCGCCCCCCCTACCCCTAATTGGTATGCCTGCATCCCTGTATTCTGCTCTGGGAAAGAGTACCAGCGGCTCCAGACACAATATGAACAGCATGGGGTAGAGCGGACACCCTTGTCTGGTTTCCTTACCCAATTCCTACGCTGCTGAGATGTGTCTCCTGGTTTTCACTCATGCCAGTGGCTTTTAATATAACAATTGTACCCATCGCCCAAAGCGTGGCCCGCTCCAACGGGCCGCAGCTCTGTGTGTAGCCAATGCTATCTTTCTGAGTCAAATGCCTTTATAGCATCTAGAGAATCTACAGCGTATTCTGCCTGCTCCTCCCTGGTTTTATCTATTATGTGGTGCAGCCTGCACACGTTACAGGATGTATTCCTCCCAGGAATATAACCTGTTGTATCTCAGTGTATTAAGGAACCAATGACCCCATGCAATCTATTCGACAACATTGCAGCAAGAATTTTGCAATCTTAATAAATCATCGAGAGCGGTCTCTATGACCCGCACTCTAGCGGTGGCTAGGCTGGTTTCAGAATCGGCACTATGATGGATTAACAGAGGCTGGCTGGCAGTAGGCACGCCGCATATGCCTCCTCTAGCATCTGCTAAATCTCCCACAAATTCCTTGTAAAATTCCACCAGGAAACCGTCGGCACCCAGCCTTTTGCCTGAGGGCAGCGTGTGTATTGTTGCCTGCAGCTCCTCCTTCCTGAATGGATCATCAAGCATCTTGACCTGTTCCTGCTCCAGGTGGGGCAGGTCAATTTCCTTCCATACGTTGCACAGATCACTGGCGTCACATCCCCCTCCAGCCTCATATACACTTGTAATATCGACTAAAGACTGCCTTAATTTCACCCTGAGCCCTACACTCTTCCCTACACTCATCTTCATTGGAGGTTATCATGCTCCTTCCCTCCTCCACCCAGCACAACCAGGCTAGTAACCTTCCCGGCTTGTACCTGGTCTCATGCAATCTCTCTATATATTTGCCATAATCGTGATTGCCCAACCGCTCCCGCAATACAGTCCTTCCTGTACTCAATGAACTTCTTCTTGCGCTCCGCTGCTTGTCCCCCTGTTTCCCCCAGCGCTTCCATCCGCTCTTCCGAGCTAGCTATGTTCCGCAACAGGTCTTTGCGTATGCCACCCAGCTTCCCAATTGCTTTCCCTCTCATCACTACTTTAAAGGCTTCCTACATGGTTCCCACCCCCTCCACACTCCCTTCATTATGCTTGAAAAATTCCTCTATTGTCCTGCCCATGTGGGTTCGGAACCGTTCATCAAGCAGTGCTTCCGCTCTCAGCCTCCTTGTTGGGATTGGGGGTGTGCCCGTTGTATGTTGCTACGTCACTGCGAGTGGAGCGTGATCTATAAGGACTTTTTCCCGATAATCGCCCTTAGTAAATACCCCAAAGACCTCCACCCCTGTAAACATATAATCAATGCGTGAGTGCTCTGTGTGGACTGGAGTAAAATGAATATCCGTTCTTGTCCCCGTGCAACTGTCTCCAAACGTCGCCCATCTCCAGCTCTCACAGTAATGTTCCCAGGGCCATAGCTAGCTGCGTGTGTTTCCTGCCTTTACCATCCGATCTATCTAGCACAGGGTCCAGGGTGCTGTTAGAGACCCCTCATCACAACCACAAGGCCCCTCTCTATGGCACCAACCAGGTGCCTAGAGACCTGAAGTAGCTAGTGGCCTTATGGTTAGGGGCGTTCAAGCAACTGATGCAGACCTCCCTTTGTTCCAGAAACCCAGGCACAATGGTAAGCCTGCCTTCTCTATCACTTTTGTATTCCAGTAATCTGAAAGGCACCGAGGGGGCAACCCACACCAGGATACCACGGGAAGTCCCCCCCTTTCTTTAGCAAGCATAGCCTGTTTGGCTGCCACAAGATGTGTCTCCTGCAGGAGGGCCACATGTACTCCCGGACTGACCAGGTTTGCATGCACCCTGTTCTGCTTAATGTAACTGTTGAGTCTCCTCACATTCCAGGAGACAATCCTAATACCACGTATGTCGTTTGTCCAGTCTCCACCCCATCCAGGCATCCCACTCGCCCTCAGCTGGGTGACTTCTATCCTATGTACCCGTCCCTTGCCTGCCCGTCCCTTGCCTGGACCCGCTAGATTCACCCACCTGACTTGGAGATAGCCTGTATTCCTCCCCCTTCTCTCCCACCTACTCCCAATCTGACAATCCCCACCCACACAAAAACCAACCCAGCACCAGTGCACGGGATGTAGGAATGTCAGGCATGCAATTCAACATAACATGTAACTTCCCCGAAACTCCAAATATCCCCAATAGGTGCCCAACGGCGCTCAGGCTGTTCAGACTCAGCTGCTTCTCATCCTTAACCAATGTCTCCCCTCCCTTCCACTGATCTCGCATGCAGCAGAAGGGTGCCAATGCAGGCACCACTAGAACAGAACAACAATTTACAACAGGGGCAAAGTCACCCACTTCTGGACCACCACTTAATGGCCCAAAATTAGCATGTATCTATCTTACTCCTCCAGTGAGGTTTGCTGTTTCCGCCTCCTGCTAACTGTCAATAGTCATGCGCCCAGCAGCTTGTGCCTGAGGGCCAAGCGTACCTGTCCCAGTGAAACCCTTCATAGTTCTGTCTCCTGCCTTCTCCTGAGGGGAGTCACTCCGATCGAGTCCATCCATGCTTGCGCTCCCTCAGTGTTGTCGAAGAAATGGGAAGTGCTGTTGTGCAGTATTTTCAATTTGGCAGGATAAATTAACATATATTTGAGGCCCACCTGTCGTAATCTCGCGTTTGTGGGTCCAAAAGCAACCCTTTGTCTTTGAACCTTCAACGTAGTACAATGTGATCCTGGCAGACCCCCTTTCAATTATACCTCCCTGTCTAGAGAAGGCTAGTATAGCCTCTCAATCCCTGCAATTCAGGAGCTTTGGTATCAAGGTGGGGTTCTTCTGGCCGGAGACCTATGGGCTCGCTCCACCGTGAACACCTGTGACAGGGTCCCCGCCTAAATCTCCTGCAGCAACATGTTTTCCACATATGTTGTGGGGTGCCTGCCCTCTGTCCCCTCCGGCAAGCCTAGTATTCTTACATTGTTCCGCCACACTCTCCCTTCAGCATCCTCTGCTCTTCTCTCCAGTGCATCCACCTTTAACTTTAACTCCTGCACCTCTGACAGAGCCCCAGCTACATTACGGCTGTTTTTGTCAGCCTTCGTCTACACAGTCTTTACCCAATCTGCCAGTGCTCGGGCATCCTGCCCTCATCGATTCCTCTCTCCAGGGTACTTTGCAAAGTGGAAAGGGCTTTCAGGATGAGGTTATCCTCTGCTTTAGCCTCCTGCTGCGAGTCACACGCATTCTCCTTGCATGCGAATGCCTCCATCTTAGTTTACTTGGACTTTCCCTTGCTCTGCCTGTCAGGCATGAGTACAATATGTCTTTTCCTGCTGCACTGTCCCGGCTGGCAATCTCTCACCCGGTCCCACCCGTGGGGTAGCTCTTTCAGCTTTCCAGTCGTTCTATGCTTACCGCAGTGTCCTGACCGTGGGGTACCTCCACAGTGATGCCCAACACCTCCGGCCCAGTCACGGCAGGCTAACTCGCTTCAGTGTGCAGCACCTTTGGCAGCAGCCACGTGCAACACTGTGTCAGTCAAGCTAATTGCTTGGTAGGGGGTGTCAAGTGCACCTCGCCTCACCAGTCCCAGTGTCGGGGAGGGGGGACGGCTGCTCAGCTCCTTTGCATGCACTCCTCTGCCAGGGCCCTGCACACTCAAAGTTATCCCCAGCCGTGGCCATCCAAGCCACCCTGCTTAAAGGGGCATTCATGTGGCAGCTCTGTCGAGACAAGTGCTTTGAAACACATTGTGTGTAGGTGCTATGTGAATAAACTATCATATCATATATCATATCATAAGGTAGCTGCAAGTTCCTTGAGTGCTCCAGGCGGCCACACCCCCTTGCTCGGAAATCAGCAGCTCCACCCCACATCCCCACCCACATTCACTCATGGACAAGCTGCTGGCACCTGCTCATTCCTCCCAGGGCTCCATCTGCCCTTCACTGTGTGCCATACACCCACAATGCTGGACCTCTGGTTCGTGGAAGCCGGCTTCAGCCTTGCCCTGTGATTGTATCAGTTACGGCCAGCCTGCTGCCCAGCCTCCTCACGCCTTCTGCTCAATTCCACGGTGCAGCACTCACGTCTCCGGGCACACTCCTCCCTCCGCCGCCATAGCCGCCACCCTTCCGCTGCTCCAACTACCAACGCAGTCATTTTCCTCCAACCTCTCTGTCACTGTGACACAACCTCTCTTGCTCTCTCAGGATCAGTTGTTCATCGTTCTTCTACACCAACATGCCCCTCACACTGGGATGTGCTTAACTGGGGTTTTTAAGTATTTGTTGTGCTGCTAGGCTAATCAATTAGAAGGATCAGGCAGGATCTCACGGAGCTTGCAACCGCACTGCATGGCTGCTCAACAAGCTTTGTAGTGAGGTAGTGAGGCCCTTCCAGTTATCGCGTGAGGATGAATTCCAGAATTTCAATGCTTCTATTTGGTTAGCAGATATTCAGTTGACCTATATATATATATCCTTGTGGCGATGATTGTGCATGTGAATAGATTTAATGACAGTAATGTCACTACCTGCCCGTTTGTCGCTTTTGTGGCTGCCAATTTCTAACAAGATCAAATTATAACAGAGAGATGTAGGGAAGTTGTACTTAAACCATATTCCATTCTTACCACGGAGCATAGGAGTGTTAAGCTTGATTGTTATAAGAATATTGCAGGTGTTTTTAATCATCAATTGTACAATAATCAGGTTGTTATCCATTTTATTACGAATAGCTCTTTGAAAGGCTATGTGCCTTGTTTGATTAGCAGTGCAAGTGAACTCACGAGACAGTGCCAGATGAATGGAGTTGGACTGTGTGATCGGTGATGAAAGAGAGATGAAAAGCCAGTTCAGAGCGCTTTCACATGAGCCTCAGTTGTTTTAGATACAATGGGTGCATGTATGCTGAAGATAATTTGACCCTATGAAGCAAGTGCTGGTAGTTTGGTGTTTAGGGGTCATGGTCATACCAGGCAGTGGGCTGAGAGTCAGGAAAGTAGGGCTTGGACATAATTCGAGGATTCTTTTTGCCATAAAGGATTTATATAATTGTCTCCCAGCTCAATATCTGAAACCCCCTCATTGGATCATACTAGGGCACCCCTGCAATGCGATCTACTTACTCAACCTGAGCTCCTCGGTCACACTGAGATCATGCGTCCCATTTAGAAAGAACTGTGAAGATTAGCCATGCATCACATTTAGAACGAATTGTGAAGATTAGCCATGCGTCACATTTAGAAAGAACTGTGAAGAATTGTCATGCATCACATTTAGAACTGTGAAGACTAGCCATGCGTCACATTTAGAAAGAACTGTGAAGATTAACCATGTGTCACATTTGGAAAGAACTGTGAAGAATAGCCATGCATCACATTTAGAACGAATTGTGAAGATTAACCATGCGTCACATTTAGAAAGAACTGTGAAGAATTGTCATGCATCACATTTAGAACTGTGAAGACTAGCCATGCGTCACATTTAGAAAGAACTGTGAAGATTAACCATGTGTCACATTTAGAAAGAACTGTGAAGACTATCCATGCATCACACTTAGAAAGAATTGTGAAGATAAGCCATGCGTCACATTTAGAAAGAACTGTGAAGACTAGCCATGTGACACACTTAGAAAAAATTGCAAAAGTTAGCCATGCATCACATTAGCTGTTTAATGTTGCTGCTCTGAGAAGCACAGTTTGTGGCTAGTAATTCTTGTTGCACACAGAGGGGCTTGTGGGAGCAGTTAATGTATTGCACTTAGAGGAATTTGTGGGAGTGGCTAGTGTGTTGAGCTTGGAGGAGTTGTGGGGGTGGCCATTGTAATGCACTTGGAAGAATTGAAGGGTACCATTGTGTTGCAGCTGGATCAGCTCCGAGACCATACTTGGAAGAACTTTGGGAGTAGCCAATGTACTAAGCACCCTGCTCCTGCTCCCATCCAACATACCTCCCAAGTACTATACACACCCTATGGGCTAACCAAACTACACACATACGCACAAGACAGTGTGCACCATCATAACTACAAGCCAGCGCACCATAAAACACACAAAAACACACACCCAACATAAACATTTGCATACAACAAACCACCCAGACACTGGACCTCACCTGTACGGATACAACAAGCCAGTGTACGCAATCAATCTCATCAGCAAGCCAACAAACACAGACGCCAGTTTCTCCTGGTTCTTGACCTATCCTTTTATTCTTCGCTCACTAACCCACCTGCCTTCTTTCTTGCAGAGTCACGTGAGTGCCAGGAGACCATGCCATTGGTAACAGTGCACAGTATAAGACAAGTTAAAATAACATTTAATCCAATAGCTCAGGCTTTCATTAAATTATTAGGCCTTTTAGGCTTTGCTCCCAATAGCGATGGTCCCACACACTCCCTTGGGCATCTGTTATATATTGTACTTGACGGACAGGTAATGGTTCAGAACAAGACTGTATTACTCATCACTTGGTCCAACCACTTTTTATATTCAATTCCTATTGTCCAGCCAGCATGATAGAAAGGGTACAGCACCCTTTCATCACGGGATGTTTTTTCGTGGAGTTTTTTATCACGAATTTTGTAACCAAAAAAGAAATCCTCAAATTATTTTGGAGGGTTAGAAAATTATATATATATGGGATGTGGGTGTTTGGGAATAGATAAAAAGTAAAAGGGAATGTGGGGTTTGGGAGCGATTCCCCCCCAAAATAGAAAAATTAAATGTGATGGTTTTTTTATAAAAAAATGTGCTGTAAAAAAACCTGCATAAAAACATCACGCAATGAAATGACATGGAACCATAGAAAGAAACCAACTGCAGCAGCAAGGACTTGAACAGTAAAAATATGACAGTTTCGTTTTTCAATCTTGAATATTTTCATAATATGATATGATATGGCATTTGTAACGCGCCGGTATACAAGTTTTTCAAGGCGCGATGAGGCAAACAGAGGGAGGATAGAGACAATGATCTTACGAGGCCAAGTGACATTGGCCCTCATTACGACCCTGGCGGAAATCGAAAAACGATGGCGGAAATGCAATACCGCCATCGAATAGCGCTCGGTGCGACTATGACCCGTCACCGCAAAGTACGAAGCCATTAGCGACACCGTAGTGAACGCCAACGCTAACTGCACCAAGCACGCGCGCGCGCGCCATGCCAAACCGCAAACACCACCATGGTGCAACGGTACGCCAATTCCGACCCTAGCGGACATGTACCTAACGCCATCAGGCATGGCGGAATGTACCATTCCGCCATGGCGAGAAGTACGGCATCGCGAATCAACCGTAAACGGCCCCACTGAGTGCCTGTACACCGCTCCCTGCCCACAAAGTACAACTCCCCGTAGGTGCAATGAAGCCACAATGCAACCATTGAAATGTACAAGTCACCCATGCATGCCAACGAACAAAAGAAACACAAGAGGGGCCAATGGGAGCTGCAGGGCACAGATGGCACGAATACAGAAGCCATCCCAATGGACATGACCACAGTCCCCCACCAAGAAACGCACGCAAACACAGGCACCTGTGACCAGCAATATTCCGAAAACCACATCATTCAACCAGTCCACCTGGCTGACCGGCATCTGTTACACAAAACCCAATCCCCCGCCCCTGAGCATGACAACATTCAAACTGGCATATTGGCAGCCCCCATCCCTGACCTCACTGGGCTTCGTAGGCAAACGCGCACAGCACAGTACCACGCAACTAAACCCCGAAGCTGGAACCCAATGCAGATCTCCTCACAATACATCGCCCCCCAAATAGGCATATGCCACATCACTTGCAAAGAAAAACGCTACACGGGCCAAATCAGAATAGAAATTTTATGCACATCAAAATCACCAAGCACATACAGCCATCAGGCCATGAACTCCAAAACACTAATCACCATTGTGGGCTGCTTCCGCAAGAAATGACCAGCCACTACCTGTGTGTCGCCCTGTTCCCCCATGGTACACAGAGCCACATTCACGTACGAAAAGGCAACATGGAAGCGCACAGAACCGCAGGGCCGTCCCAATGGGGAGGCACTAGTCCAGCTGAAAGGCCGAAATGTTGCTCCGAGCCACCAGTACTGCGTAAGGGCATGTGGCCCATTGGCGATCGTCCCATAAGATCGTAATGCTGCTCCACTGATTAACACGAAGCAGCAGGTGTCGGGAGTAAAAGCCATCTGCAGGAGTGGCATACAGATGGCAGTGGCAAAAGGGGAGGAGATACCTGTCAACCAAAAGAAAAGAAAAAGAACAGAATGGCCATCAGAACTACATACCAACAACTCACTTCAATGATCACACGAAATCCACAGCCATATGCATGCTAGCCCACTCCAAAGGAACATCACCACCCCAAAACCACTTGCGACTCATAACCATCTATATCGAGGTGCAAACACCATCACAAACGAGTGTCTGAGGGCGCCTCGAGACAGGGAGGGCTCAACAAGGCCAGATGGACGATGGTCCCACTATGGCAGCCCTGCATCACATAGCGTAGGGGAGGCGGATAGATCCCAAGAAGCCCTGTACATGGCAAACTCTGTATCAAATCACCTGCCCATGCATCCATCCATCATTCCCTCATCCCGGGATCAAAATGCCTGAATAATTACTCACATAACATTAGAAACATCCATTGAGTCTGTGCGTTATGCAGCCTGCTAAATCCACAGTGCCCCAGCCCGTAATTCCAGTGTTGTGAAGTAACATGTATTTGGGAACGGACGGCCTCATCGCCCACGTAGCTATTGCGCATCCCAAACTATTCATATCAATCATTGCTCCCTCGCCATGGGCCCTGTCTCAAGGACATAGAACAATAGAACGTTACATTTGCAGTCAGACCTGTGGGCATCTCCTCGCCGCTAGCTGGAAACCGAAAGCGCCGCCCTTCGAATTCCTCATTTGCAACATCACGTCGAAAAGGCATCTGTGGCCGTTTGAAATCACTAATTATTCCATCGAGTGCGGCTGTGTGTGAAAATGGCAACTGCCTTCACCCACGAATGGGACGCCCCGCCCGTCGTTGCAACTCGGTACAGTGATGCATGAGGGCCCACCGTTACTCGAGTACTACGTCCCACTGACCCCTCACAAGTCTGTTCGCGACTGCACAGATAGTATGTGAAACAATGGGACCACAGCAGAATGAACATATCAACCAATCTTACACGGCCATCGGGTACAAATACATGATTGCAATAGCAAGATACAATTCCCCGAATTGCAGCGTTGTGCGCGGGACGTGCTCGGCCAAAGGGGAGAGCAGTTTGCACAGGTGGAATCAATCACCACAGGTGGAGGCCATACAGCCTGAAAACACATAAATTGCACACCCAGTCTCCTCCCACAACCACACCGAAATGCTACCGGCAGGACTCGCGATGTTGGCCCTGGGGGACCTGATAGCACTGCAAGTGCTCCGACTCCAAGAAGTAGACGAACACCAACTACAACCAGCCGCACGGAGGAGACGCAGGAGGAGGAGGAGGCCAAGGCAGGGCCAGCAAGGCCCACCAGCACAGCCACTACCACCACGCAGGCAGCCCGCAATTCAACGCCTCCGAGCACATCCGTTCAACCTCACTGATGAGCAGATCCACACCCTCTACCGTCTGGACCGGGACACCATAGCCGCCATTGTGGACATGACACAGGCTGACCTTGTCAGCATGATAGATAGCCCAACCGCCATCCCACCCCTACTGAAGGTGGTGTCTGTACTCCACTTCCTGGCCACAGGCACCTACCAGCACACAGTCGGACAGTTGCATGGCATTTCTCAGCCACTGTTCTCACGGACACTATTGCAAGTGCTCGATGCCCTCCTGCAGCACGCAGACGACTACATCTCTCTACCACGCTCGGAGCAGGAAATAACCAACACAAAAGTGGGATTCCATGCACTTGCCGGCATACCGGGTTGCATTGGTGCCATCGACTGCACCCATGTTGAATTGGTCGTCCCACATGCCATGGAGGCCCAGTACCGCAACCGAAAACAATTTCATTCCCTGAATGTACAGATGGTGTGTGACTCCAACAGGAACATTACACATTGTTGTGCCCGATTCCCTGGATCAACCCATGATTCTATGGTCTTGAGGAACTCTACAATACCACGCTACATGGAGCGACACGCAGGGAACAGATCCTGGCTACTCGGTGAGTCTCATTACATGCATGATGATGTGGGGTATGTGAATTGTCAATGACCTGCCAGGAAGGGGGGGGGGGGGGGTGTGCGTACGTATCAATGGCATTCCACATCATACGTTTCTCGTCCACATACAGGTGATGCTGGATATCCACTGAAGAGATGGCTCCTCACACCAGTCCGGAACCCACGGGACCAGCATGAGGAGGACTACAACCATGCCCACTCACGTACCCGTGTAGTCATTGAACAGGCATTCGGCCTACTGAAGACCCGTTTCCGCTGCCTCAGCAGGTCTGGCGGGGCACTCCTGTACCGCCATGAGAAGGTTGCAAAGATGGTGATGGAATGTGTCATGCTCCACAACATGTGCGTACGTAGAAATGTGCCCATGCCCCCTGACGCAGAACTGCAAGCACCTGATGATGGTCATGATGAGGGTGGGGATGTGGCAGCACCTCATGGAGTCTGCGAGGCACCGGAGGGCCGTGACATTCGTCAGCATCTCATTGATGTATGCTTCTAGCACTCACGCCTGGTGGCTGATACATGGACACGGGACTCGTGGCACTGCGTGTGTCTGGGACATGCACAATATGGACTGTACGCCTATGATGGCCTAGTACACAAAGATCAATGTCCACACTTCTCATTGGTTGATCGTGCACTTTTTATGGCATATGTGATATCATGTTGAACACCCTATCGACCCGCCACCCAAGTGAGCCCAACACACCCCCTCCACCCTCCTACCTCCCCCCCGAACACCAGTGTCCAAAGATGCTCATTGTCAGTGGGCTGTCGCTATTGCATGCCCCCTCTGCGGGTATCAGGGGCACCCCTGCCTGTGGAGCGCAGGTTCCTTCCAGATCTACGTTGGGGGCTGCCCTGGACGGAACTTGCAACGGATGATGTGTCTGCCTGCTCACGTCCATGCATGTCCCTAAGGGTTTGCGAGAGCTCAGTGAGCACACGGCGCACTGCGGCAAGTTCGGCACATACGTCTTTGGACGTCGCATGCAGTTCCCCCCTCAGGCTCTCGGTGCTACTCTCCATTTGGACTCTCAGGCTCTCGGTGCTACTCTCAATTTGTGCCCTTAGCGTCTCTGTACCTCCCTCCATTTCTGCCCTAAGTGTCTCTGTTGATGTTTCTATGTCTGCCTTGGTGCCCCCACATTCATCGGCATGGCCCTTGAGGAGTGTGGCCATTTGCTGCTGTTGGTCGATTAACTTGTCGAGGGACTGTTGCCTCTGCTGGGCCATGGCCATTTGCGGTGGTGTCACAGAGGGGCTGTTGTCCTCATGTTGCCTTGCCACAGGGCTTGTGGGGGATGGCCAGTCATCGTCTTGTGGCTGCACCTGCGTGGTATCCTCATGTTGTACGGGATGGGACAGACAGGGGGATTGGGACAGGTCATGGATGGATCTGACCTCGACATCCCCGTCTTCTGTGTCCGAGCATGCTGCCATCAATGGGGTGTCACCTATGGTGCTGCTGCCACCAGAGGCAGTGCCTTCTGTGGCATCCATTGGGGGGACCTGTGGTGGTGGTGTTGTGGCCATGCTGGCTGCTGGGGTGCCTGTTGATGTTCCCTCCTCTGTGCTGCCACCTGATTTGTGCTGCTGCCGTGTCTTGATGCGTGCAGCTGAGGTGGAGGGTCTCTGGCCGTTGGTCTTGGCCCTCTTTGCAGGTGTGCTGGTAGGGGTGTCCTGTAGCTCGTCGTTTGGATCGGACCCTGTGGTGGTGTAAAGGAGGGCGAGGGTTATTGATGGGTCAGTGGGAATTGGAATGGCATTGTATCACATGCATTGGGGTGGTACCTGAGGGTGATTTGGGTCGGGGTCTTGGAGGTGCTTTGATTTGTGTGTGGAGTGAGGGTGCAGTTGTTTGGCAGCCTGCAGTTAGGGTGTGCCTGCTGCACGTGTAGTGCGTGTATTAGGGGTTTTTAATTATTTATGTATTTATTGTGGGTTTTGACGTGCGCTTTCAGGCCGATGTGTGTGGACGTTCTCCTGGACATGTGTTTCTGTTGCACTATGTGGACGCATGGTACTTCACATGGTTGGACTTTGTGGATTTGGCATTGTTTTATCTGGCCCACCTACCTGAATCTTCGGATGTCTGCACTCCTTTCTCCATCCCTCCGACTCCCTCTATGCTCTCCATTCCGATGGTGGAGGCACAGATTTCTTCCCAGGGGGTCAACTTGATGGGTGATTCAGGACCTCCCCCGGTGGCTGTGGCAATGTTGCGGTTGGCAGAGAGTATGCTGCGGACGCGTATCCGCAGGTCGTCCCATCGCTTGCGGCATTGCTGTGGGGTGCGGGGTGCGGTCCCCACCGCACTTACCCGCTGTGCCACCAGAGCCCATATGGCCTTCTTGTTTGCAAGTGCCGTCCTGGTCATTTGCGTGGAGAAGACGACGGCAGCATTCTCCTGGAGGGTCTCTGTTAGCACGGTGAGTTCCTCACGGGAGAAGTGGACCTGCCGCTTGCGGTCGCACGCTTTCTTCGCTACTTTTCCCATTTTTCTTGGTTTCGCTAGGGTGGTTGACGGGTTGGGGTGTGTTTCAGGGTAGTGATTTTAGTGGTTGTGTGGTTTTGGTGTTTTTATAGGTGTACGCCGGGATGTTTCCCGTTCCGGGCCCATGTTTTAACTTCCGTTTCCGTATATTTCCGGGCACCGTACTTTCCGGTAGGCGCACACTGCGGTGACCGCTAAGAGGGGTGGCGGTATTGCACCTAGGGCGCCGTACGGCGGCGGTGTGGGCCGTTTTGGGGTCATTTCCGCCATCGCGGACTTTGCACTTCCGCCGTGGCGTGGTGCTCGTGCCCGATGGGTCGGAATGGGCCGCACTTTGCTCCTTCGTACAATGGCGGAAACGCTATTTACGCTGTGGCGCTCCGGTCAGTCGCTTTCCGCAAGGGTCGTAATGAGGGCCATTGAGATTGCGCAAGTACAAGGGAACGGGGAGGGGAAAAGTGCGTGGGGGATAAGGGAGGGGGTAATGCTGTACATGGGATCAAAACAATAACAAGAAGTGCGGCCAGCAGGTGGCAGGTGCAAGGGAAAGTGCAGACAGTGGATGTGCAAATGTGCAGGTAGGGGGACTGTAGGGTTACAGATACAGACCCAAGTGCAAGGGTTGCCTGGAGGCAGTGTGGGTTTGCAACTGGGCGGGCAGGAACCTGGGCCCGAAATCAGATCGTAGCCAGGTGACCAGTGCAGTATCAGACAGGAAATCAGCAGGGGAGAGGAAGAGAGAAGGCGGAAGCAAAGAGGAAAGTCTTGAGGTGCTTGCGGAACCGGAGATGGTTCTCCTCAAGTTTCAGAGAGGCTGTTCCAGAGGGAGGCCCCAGCCGAAGAAAGAGGGCTACCACCAACTTGTTGCTTGGAGAAGCGTCTGACCCTGAGGGAGTTGGAGGTGGAGTAGCGAAGAGCTTGAGTAGGAAGATATTTACGAAGAGAGAGTTGGAGGTATTAAGGACCCATGCCACAGAAAGCTTTGTGTACAATGTAGAGGGCCTTGAACGTAATCCTTGCAACCACTGGGTGCCAATGCAGAGATTTCAGTGCTGGAGAGGTACGATCCCTGGGCTTGAGGCCAAGGACAAGTCTCGCAGTCCTGTTCTGGATGAGTTGCAGCGGGGAGAGAATAGAAGCAGGCAGATTTAGAAAGAGGTTGTTGCAGTAGTTCAGCCTAGAGAGAACCAGCGCTCTAGAGACAGTGAGCTACTGGGCGAAGGAGAGGAAAGGAAGAATACCTCTGAGGAGTTGCAGTTGGTAGTTTGACTTCTTAGAGACATCAGAGATGTGTGGAGAAAAGGAAAGTATGGAGTCGAAGATGACCCCGAGATTCTTAGCCCCGCAGGTGGGAGCAGGAAGAGGGCCAAGGGAGGCCGGCCAGAGAGTGACATGAAAGGAGGGTGCAGGTGTGCTGATGAGCAGAATCTCCATCTTACTGGCATTTAGGCAGAGATCATTGGTGGCACACCACTCCTGGATAGCAGACAGACTGTCAGAGATGAGAGAAGAAGAGGTGGCAGATGGGAGCCTGAAAACAAGCTGAGAGTCATCCACATAGTACAGAAAGTTGGCGCAGAGAGCCGGCAATGCGGTGGTTCGAGAGATGCCAGGTATTGCTTGAACAGTCAGGGAGAGAGGTTAGACCTCTGGGGAACACCACCAGTAGAGAGTGAGATAGAGGAAAGGAAGGACCCAAGTTGGAACTGGAGGGTAGATCAGAGAGGAACGAGGTCAGTCAGGCCAGGGTGATACCCAGGTTATCACAGAGACAATTGAGCAGGATGGCATGGTTGACTGTGTCAAAGGCAGAAGAGAGATTGAGTAAGATGAGGACAGAGAGGAGATTAGAATCAAGGTTAGAGAGCAGGTCTTCATGGATGTTCAGGAGAGTAGTTTCTGTGCTTCTGGCTGCTCTGAAGCCAGACTAATGGTCATGGAGACAATCAACAGATTCAGTGTGAAGATTAAGCTGGGAGATGGCTAGTTTTTCCAGGAGTTTGCCCAGGAAAGGAGTGATGGAGATCGGGTGATAGTTAGCCGGCAGGAGGAGTCGACTGAGGGTTTCTTGAGAAGAGGATGCACAAGAGAGTGTTTCAGGGGGGAAGGGAAGATTTAAGTGGTAAAGGAATGATTGCAGAAGTCACCCAGGGCATGAGCGAGGGTGTCAATGTGGTCCTTGATGATTTAGGAAGAACAGGGAAGAACCTGTTTTGACGAGACTTTCGTAGATCGGACTTATGTAGAAACCTCGTCAGGGGAGAACAGAGACAGGGAAGAGAAAGAGGGAGGAGAGGTGGCCACAGGGGGGCTGGAGGTAGAGGAGGGAGTAGAGGGGGGAGGAGGAGAGGATGAGAGGGTGGACAGGAAGTCCTGGGTTTTAGAGATGAAATGAGAAGCAAGGGCCATGTAGATGGCCTGGGAGGGACAGGAGAGGTAGAGACTGCAGCAGGATTGGCCAGCTCCTTGCAGATTTTAAAGAGTTCGGCCGAGTTGTTAGATGCCGCAGAGACGCGGCCTTGGATGTGGGATCTCTTCTTATTGTGGACAGAGAGCTGGTATTGCCTTTGGAGCAGGTGGCAGGCCCGTTTGTCAGAGGATGCACAAGAAGCTAGCCATTTCCTCTTAGCCACCCTGCACTTGCGTTAAAGGGTGACAAGGTCAGAGTCATACCAGGAGTTGCACTTAGCTTTGGGCTTCATGCAGATCCTCATGACAGGGGCAAAAACATAAAGAGTATCAGAGAGATAGAAGAGTGGAGTATGGAAAGGGCTGTGTCAGGAGGTGAGCCAGCCAGAGGAGGAGGAGGGGGAGAGAAAGTGGCGGCGAAAGCCTCAACTGACACACGCTTCATGGGTCGGATGATCGGGAAAGTAGGTGGCAGTGCAGGAGTTGGCTTGGCCTGAGGGGTAGAGAGGGAGAGATGGGAGGAAAGGAGAAAGTGATCACTCCAGCAGAGAGGGCTGGTGAGGGGGCTAGAGAGGGGGAGGTCTGAGGAGATCAGAACATCCAGGGTGAGCCATGCAGAGTGAGTCGGGCCAGAGAGGAGAATGGAAAGAGAGAGAGAGAGAGAGTCACAGGGGTCATGAAAGAGTCCAGAGACAGGACAGAAAGCATCCAGGTGGATGTTAAAGTCTCCAAGAAGGAGGAGTTGAGTGGTCGAGGCCAGGAGGCAGGAGGAGTTGTCCACCCACTCAGAGAGGAAGGAGGTGATCGGACCAGGTGGCCGATAGATAGCAGCCACGGTAAGAGAGTGGCCAGGAGAGAGAGAGAGCCTGCAGACAAGGTATTTGAAGGAGGAGAAGGCCTGCATAGGAATGACAGAGGCAGGAATCCACTCTGGGAAGATCAAGGCTACACCACCTCCGGATCTTGTAGCCATCAGGGAGGAGAGTGTCAAAGCTTGGGACAGAGCTGGCCATGAACCATATCTCAGTGAGACCGAGGACATCGAGATCAAGTTCTTCCACGAGGCGGTAGATGTCAGAGGAGAATTTGACAGCTGAGGTAGAGTTGAGAGTGGCAATATGGAGAGGGTTGTCAACCTTGAAAGCCTTCCGGGGAGGGGTACCAATCAGAGGTACGCCCTGCGTAGGTGTAGAAGGAGCCCATGGGGGGGCAGAAGAGGTAAGAGGAGAGGGCAAGGTAGACAAGGAGGAGGCAGAGGGGAAGGTAAGGAAGCCAAAGAAGGCAGAAAAGGGACAGCAGGAGAAGAAAGGAAATTGATGAGGCACTTGAAGCGTCTATCAAAGCGGAGAAGGTTGGCCTGAGGGCCTTGGACCAAGACAGTGCCATTCAGTAAACATTAATGATGAGCTTAGAGGTGCGGAAAGGTGCCAGCAGGGCCTTTCACCGGCTGCTGCCATTAATGGGAGAAGAAAAGAAAGGAGAGACCATACGAAGAGCCCATAGGTCCAGAGAGGGAACGACAAATAGGATGTCTGTGAGGGTCTGTCTGTAGGAAGCGCTCGTATAGGTGTCAGCGATAAGGAGGCCTGGGTTGGAGACAGGATATCCTTTTTGAACTTCCTACCAGACTTAGAGCCTCATCACGAGTCTGGATGTATTCCGGCAGATTTCCTGCCAGGTGCTATTTGCACTAACGCCAAGCTCCCTGGTGGAAAGCCCACCAGATCACGAGTACGCGTGCACGCGCACTGGACATGGCTTTAATGCAAATAGCGCCTGGCGTAGAAATTGGCCAGGAACCCGTAAATCCAGCACACCGTGCGCTACCACCGAGCCACTGTGCTAATAGCGTGCGGGAAAAGCGTCACTACCAGAACGGGAAATAAAGCAGCGGGCTTTTTGGAAATCACAATCCGCCGAATATCACAGCCCCTGCAAGCCATCCACCCCCGTGAAGACTGAAAAGTGTCTCAGGAGCGCACCAGGGGCAAGTCAGCCCTGGACGGGGTCAGGAAACCCAAATTCAGTGACCAGGAGCTTGCCATACTTGTGGAGGAGGCAGTGACCCACCATGAAGAGCTATATGGTGCACTGCAGTGCATGATAAGTGGGCAGCGGCGAGCACAGATCTGGCGAGAAATCAGCCAGAGGGTGTCTGCAGTGGGGCGTGTTCCCCGGGATGGGGAGAACTGCCGCAAACGCATGAATGACTTGCGTGTCAGAGTACGTGGCATACTATCCCAGCACAGTAGTGGAAGCATGGGGACTGGAGAAGGGCCTGCACTACCACCACCCGAGCTCACACCCTGGGATGAAAAGATGACTACGCTCATCGACATGGGCACCATAGAGGGAGGAGGAGTAGCCGAGGCTGGCACCAGTACCCAGCAGGCTGCAGGTAAACCCCGATTAAAAATGCATGAACATGTAAGGGCCACACATGCAGACCCTGAGTGAATGAATGTGCATGCAATGTGTGTGAGGCACTGCAGACACCCATAACTGACCCATTGTACCACCGTACCATATCACCACCTAGACTACCCTGTACGTGCACTGCATCAATAGAAGGGCCAGGGCACAGACATCCATGGCCATGGCACAGCTACGTGATATGTGAGTGTACATGAAAAAAACAGCAACATGGGTACCGTGCATCCCCAGCAGGCATGTGAAGATGACATGCAAACATATCTGTGTAGTGTCCCTCCACAGTGACACGTTCCACCAATCACAACATGGGGAGTGAACATAATGCAAGTGCAATGCATGATTGATACTGTCTACAAACCCACTTGAAGGCATGAGATGCATGATACTTATCTAGACTGCCCTGAACTCATACCACACCCTATGTACCCCACATGGACACAGCGATCACCACAGGCCGACGATGACTGTGAGGAGGCTACTACATCACGGCGCCCGAGGCAGCGCGCTTCTACCAGCACCACCACCCCGCAAAGGGGCCACCCGGAAACAACACGACACCAGACCCATCCCACGTCACCACACCATAGCCCAACCAGACGGCTGCAGCACCCACAAGGCCACAGGGGGACAGCGCCTCATTCACCCCAAGCCATCATGCAAACACTGGATGTAGAGGTAGCCACCAGTGAGTCTGAGCCTGATGAGGGACAGACAGCAACAGCTGCACGTCAACCAGAACTGTTGACCTCATCCAGATGCAGTGACACAGAAGGAATGGCCACACCTCAGGGAAGCCCAGAGCCAGTTGCACAAGATGCACACCCCCACATGTGCATGTGCGTTGTGTGTGCACACCAGAGCCTGACGTCAATACACCATCATATGGCAGCCCCATCCAAGATGCCATGTCCTCCTAGAGCCCCCCTTCCAGGCAGCGCATAGATGTCAGCCCGGTCCCCGTCACACCCTAATTACCATTGATCACGGGAGCTGCCGTGATGGCACGTCTGGATGTAATTGAGGCCAACAGGCGAAAATAGAGTCCATGGCCAAAGTGCGCAGCCGCCACATCAAGGCCACATCAAGGCCATCAGCGGAGCCATACGGGATGCCACTAAGTTCATGGCCCGAGACAACGTACGGACCCGGAAAGTGGTGGAGGGGTGCACTGCGGCTCTGACAGGTTTTGGGCAAAGGGTACGGGAGTTGTGCGACGGACTATCTGCGCATGCAGTGCAGACAAGTGAATCTAACAACCTTCTCCGCCAGCAGCTGAACGTCACCGGAGCCATCCCATCGACCTCTAATATGCCCATGGAGGGGTCCCTGGAACCTTCACTTAGGCGCCATTCAATGCGCCACCTAAGAGCCCGCTCACCAGAGGGGCCCGGATTTGGAAAGCACCCGCGATCATCATAGATGGACATGGCACAGTTTTTGGGGGCCCTGAGAACATGTACCTACCTGCACTGTTTTGGGGAGTTCACTGGGGGGAGGGGGGATTGTGTGCTGAGGAGTTCACTGGGGAGAAGAGGGTATTGTATGCTGGGGAGTTCACTGGGGGTAGGGGGTATTGTGTGCTGGGGAGTTCACTGGGGGATTGTCAAACATTTAATAAATCACGTTCCATAATCATACAAAGCATGGACATTCATGATTGTGATCATGTGCTCTTTAATGTACAAGTGATATGTGTTACATGTACCCATCAACCGTATCTGAGTCAATTATCAATCAAGCCCTGTCTGGCCAACCTCCCCTACCCCATACCTGTGTACACGTGCACCAGCTTCGGGCACATCATCATCTTGACTTCCATCCCCAGGTGGATGCACATCGGCATCAGGGGGCAGTGGCACATTCCTGCAACAGCAAATGTTGTGCAGCATGGCACATGTTAGGACCAGTTTGCAGATATTTCAAGGTGCATATGTCAATGCCCCTCTCGTACGGTATAGGCACCAATAGCGTGCCTTCAGCAGTCCAAATGCCCTCTCAACGCATATATGTTTACATCCATGCGCAATGATGTATGCCTGCTCAGCTTGAGTGTGTGGATGACGCACAGGCAGACCCTCCAGGATTTTGCGGCATGAAATGGCAAATTTTGCGGCATGAAATGGCAAATTTTGCGGCACAAACCTTTATTTATTGCAGCATTTTTGCAGGACATTTTGTATTAACTGGAGGGTGTAAGATTGCCACATTGCAGGAAATAGGCAGAGTGCAAGGCTACAAGAGAGCCAGGGTATCATTATTATGTATCTTTTGTATTAATTTAATAGGAAGAGACCCAGATGTCTCTGGCTTGGCAGAACAGTGTTTCATTTGGCTACATTTCTGGTTTAATGTTCATGCCTATTTAATAGTATTAACTAAATTGATCATTATCAATTGTAATGCTGAAAATATTCCCCTTCTATGTTCTCCAATCCCCCAAACACCCACACACCTCTCTCACCTCTCTCACCAACACACATCTCACCAACTACCCATCACAACTTACATTCCTTAACCTCTCACTCTGTCATACAAATACTTACGTGCTACGTCACACTGTCAAGTCACAATTTGCACTGCCCAGCCCCTGCCATACTCCAAATCATACTCCCAACTCACACCTTACACTCTACAATTCCTCCCGCAATATACAGTCCTTCATTCTTTTGTGCTGCTTCTGCATCTTGCATCCTTTCTCCCATTCTATCGCACTCTTCCCTCATCCTTTTTAGCAATCCCCAGCTCACTGCCTCTTTCTGGCCAACCGCTTCCTCTCTGCTTTCTAGCTCACTGACCACACGCTCCCTCTACTTTCTGTACCTTTGCTCGCTCTCAGATTTCTGGCCCACCGCATCACTGCTTCCTCTGCTCTCTTGTGCAGCGCTTCCTCCTCTGACCCACTGCTCTCCCTCTGCTTTCTAGTGTAACCATTTTCTTACATTTTTTTAAATGTAGATTTTGACCCAGTTCCTCAAATAATGGGGCATTTAAAAAAAGAACGGAGGATATGCTATTTTTAGACAACCCATTTTTGGAAATGAGCAGGTCACCTTATTCTCAAAAGTGACCAGCGCATTGCCACAGGCTTGAGCTGTAGCACAAATTGTGCGCTGGCCAGCTGCCTTGAATGGTGTTCTGGATTGTTTGACCGAAGTGTAATTATTTGCGGCGGAATTTACCTTAGTCAATTTTGCTGCGAATTGATTTGCACTTCAGCCAAACAACCCAAAATGTACCTTTCACCACCACCCCACCCCCCCCTACTTAACTGCTTGGTCGCTGCCGCTTCCCCTGCAACCCTGCGGTGCCAGATCCGTCCCTCTAACGCGGGTCGGATCCGACTCCGCAGGGTCCCTTTTTCGTTATTTTCTGTCCCCGCCTCCAATTTTTGGAAAAAGGGGAAAACACTTATGCAACCACCCTAGACCAAAAATACTGAACATGGGGAGCGGGTGACACCCCCGCAACATATGTTCAGTATTTATAAAAATCGATCGAATAGTACTGGATGAAATTGGTCAAATTGTAACATTCGATAGATTTTTGTAATCAAAATGGGCAGTACTTTGAATACAATCGCTCTCCCGACAGTGTTCCTGAAGCTCCCAGCGCCTATCACAGGGACAGGCACTCCAGGTGACTGACGCTGTAAAATGCGACCCAAAAAATGCATTTTTATCCTGTTTGAGGAACAGAAATGCAAGCGACTCAGCAGCGGTTCATACCTTAAAAGAAATGCATGACAAGGTCAAGAAAGACCCCGTCATGCAGTGGCAGCCCCACATCCAGTGCGCGTAGGGTTGCCTACAATTTCTGCACATTTAAAAGTGCATCTTGCTTGGTATTGAGGAATGTGCTTTTAAATTGACAGAAATGCCACTTTATTTGATGAAGGAGGTGAAAAAGGCCATCTGAATGGGCGCACATATAAAATGTGCCCATTCATGTGTCCCTTGTGGATTGGGCTGCACTTTTTTGGGGTGCAAGTGATTTCATTTCTTGTGTAAAAAAGAAAAGTTGAGAACCTGGCACCCTGAGTATTATTTTTTTGAAAACAGTAATTTTTGTGGATTACTTTTTAAAAAATGTAAAAAAAAAAAGTTTTAATTTTTTTAAAGATGCTGTTTTTGCACAAAATGGCCGTTTTTGTGGCATTTTGCGGGATCGCAAAATCGCTATAAACTGGAAGGTCTACACAGGGGTCAGGAGCCATGTGTACTGGGGACATCATGAATAACCTGCAGGGGAGGGAATGCAGGTATGAGGACAAGGTTGGTTCAGTGGGTGCACAAGGCTCAGTAATCAGTGACATTGGCAGCAGAATCAAGTTTGTGTTGAAGAGGTCCTGCTATCTCATTGCTATGTTGCCATGCACACTGCGTCTTGCGGGACATGGATGGTCTGAGGTCGACATGCAGCTGTGGTTCGATGTATGTGTGAGTCTTCATTTGTATCACACTCATGTGGTACATGTGCCTACTTGTCATATGGTCACTTCCATTGTGGCGTGTGGTGTGCAAGGGGCAGCATCGGATCGATGGACTACTTACTGTTAGCACCACACCCATGTCTAAATGTATCAGGTCTGTCCCTTGTCGCTGGATGAGGGGACTCTTGCATCTGCATGTGCATGCAACATGTTGTCCGGCCATGTGTCATTGGCATAAACATTGGGTGGTGTTGTGTTTGCCGATTTACACTATTATGTACACTTATCCTGGCATGTGATTGGCCAATCAGGACTCATTGTTTCAGGGATGCACATTGTCGTGGATCGAGCAACTTGTGTGTTGTGTTGTTGTGGATGTGCCTACTTTCGGGCACCATTGCCATGACTGTCGGGTGGCCAGGGTGGGATGTCCATGGTGTGTCAGAGTGGGGAGCAACACTGCGACACACACAGGATGCATTGTGGTAGTTGGCCTTCCATATCTGACTGTGCTCCCACGTGTCATTGCCATACAGACTGTGTTCTGATGTGTTCCACGCGTCCAAGGGTTCTCGTGCAAGGGACATGCATGGAAAGTTGCTGTGCTAGTGCTGCCTATGTCTTCTGCTGGCATGCATCCATTTCACTGTGTGTCTCCACCCTCCATCAGATGTCATTTGATATGCATTTCGGACTTCTTTTGTACTCACACAGAATCCATGTGTTGAGGGCTCGGTGCCTTTTCATGTACGGTGGCCGGGTACTATTGCGCTGGGTCATGGAGTCGTGGGTGTATCCTGGATAGCGGGCATGGCAGTGGTTGAGGGTTAGGTCAGGTCTACAATGTCATCTGCACATTCATAGAATGGTAATTCCTACGTTTTCTGTACACCGCATCATGTAACCTGGGTGCTACTAGTGGTACATGTGTGCAGTCCATGGCTTCTATGACGTTCATGTCTTGTCCAATGGCATGGCACTGGCCCTTCAGCTGATTCACCTGTGCATGTGTGGCTGCCAATGCAATGTGCTCATTGACATGGAGCAGCAGTGCATCCAGCACCTGTCCCAGCACAACACTGAGGGTGGACTGGGCCATGGCATGCATCAAGGCAACAGTGTGTTGGTAGCTGCCAGTCCAAAGGTATTGTGGCATGGACTCAAGCTACACGAGCGGGGGCACTGCAGTGCTGATAGCCATACGGCTGCCTATGTCTGCCTGGATTGTGTCCAGCAACTGTGTGATGGTTGCCATGTCCAGCCTATACTCGGTCACCGACTACCCTTCAGTCAGGGCCCCGGGTGTTGGCCTCACCCTGGGGATGGCTGTCCGCCTTGCTGGTGATACTCTCCTCCTCCTTCTCCTCATCCCCACCACCCCATGTGCTCCCAGAGCCCTGGCCTGGTTGGCTGGCCTCTGTAGCTCCAGGCGCAGCAGGTAGATACCCAGGTCAAGGCTCCCGGCTCCAAATGGCAGCATTGTGTTTGGAAGTGTGTGTTGTGCATGGGTGGGACCTTTGTAGGCCTCTGATTTGCATTGGTTTCACCTGGGCACTTTTTGCTGTCTCCTGCGGTCTTTTACCTCCAGCATTTGGCTATGGGTATTTTCGGCAGATTTTCCGCCAGTTTTCTGGTGCTAATACTGCCTACGCCGGACTCGTGATGGCTCTGTAATTGCGCGATTGGGTGCTGGCGCTTTTACTGCCGGTGTTATTACAGTTGGCTGTACTTGCGCCGGCTGTAATAGCGCTGGTGGTATTTGTACTCGTGATCCAGCGGACCCTTAAATGCGGTGGTAATTGCATTACCGCTGGATTTAAGGGTTACTGCCCAACTCGTGATGAGGCCCTTAGTGAGGAGAGCACGATAGTCAATAGAGAAGCAGTTTGAAAAGAAAGGAGAAACAGAGAGCACCATAGAGTAGGTTGGGGAAGAGGAGAGAGGAAGAGGGGTGGAGGGGAAAGGTGAAGGGGGGCGCATTCTCACATTCTTCTCAGTCGATGAGATCAGGTGGTGAATTCACATCTGGACTCTTAAGTATAGCCGTCAGTGACACCCTGGACAGGGTTTGTCCATATAAGTCTTTGCAGTCTTTTAAACCACTGAAGGTCACCAATAAAGAGTCTCTCCTGTCACAAACCAGTTGTAAGCAGAAGAGTGGCAGCTGGAGCAGCGTTGGAGACGATCGTTAAGCTCAAAACACAAAGAAGCTCTCGGGCACGGTAATTACGCATATAGGCAGGCCATTTGGTCATTAATAGAAATGCAATTATGGTTATCACTTTGGAGCCAAATTCATCAGGTGAGTTATGCAAGCTTTTCAGCAACTTTATGACTTCTCCAGCTCTCGCTTATCAATACAAAGATCAAGCCACTTTTGTCAATTGAAGGATCATCATGGAATGACAGTTGTTATTTTTCTGATTCCCAGCCAGAACTGAAGATATTTCCGTTGCAGTTAGGACCACCAAGTATCACCAATTATCATCTCTCTGACTCTGCCACGCTATGCAAAGTCATTATGAGTTTAGGTAATTCCTCCTCCTCTTTCGATCCTGCCCAACCGACGTTTTCAAAAAAGGTTGCCCACTATCTTAGGACGTCTGACAACCATTTATCTATAATTCTGTAAATCAGTGCTGATTACTATTTTGAAAAAGGCATTGGCATTGGCCGATCCCACTTTGGCAGAGGACTACCAACCTTTCCCAGTTAACTTTCATAGTACATGTTTTGGAGAATATTGCCACAGCTCAACTCGAGGACTATTTGGAGTACCATGAATTCTTACATTATGTTCAGTTTGGTTTCTAACCCACAAGAAGGATGGAAACTGTGATGCTAGACATTAGAGATGCTTTGTTAAGGTAGGGGACCTGGGTGAGACAATGACAATCATCTTATTAGACCTATTGTCTGCATTTCATACCTATGAACATGGGATAATCCTCAACCAGCTTTCCACTTAGTTTGGGCTTGCTAATTTGGCATTTTCTTGGGTCAGGTAATAATTTACAGGGAGGTCAGAGTGGGCGAGGCTTGGAGAGTACTGGTCAGAGGAGGCTGGTGTCCCTTGTGGGGATTTTCAGGTCTGAACAGTAAGCCCCTGCTCTTCAATGCTTATATGATACTCGTTGCCAGGGCAGACAAAGGGGTATGGCATGGGGTTTCAGATATGTGCCGATGACACCCAGTTCTTTGTCGATCTGAGTTTGAGCATGAAAGATGCGAAAAAGATAGCAAATTGTCCACTGCAAATCCAGAGCTGAGTCAGAGAGAACTGGCTGTTACTGTGGAAACATCTGACTTTGTTCTTACTGGTCCAGAAGTCGCAGCAACGGCTCTCCACTCTGCATTGCCCACTAACCTGGGGCCTCCTTCCACAGCGTTGGTGGTCGTCTCCAGTCTAGAAGTGCTTTTTGGCAATGGTCCCTCTATCAATACACAAGTCGTTGCTGATAGGATGAGTTCCCATTACCTTTATGTGCCATATACCAAAAACCAGTATCCATCCTCATGCGACAAAGACAACGTTGCCCAACCCTATCGATACCTATGAAGGTAAGAAGAGCAGTCTCTTCTTGTTTTCATTTCAGTGCTTCTGACGTTAGCCTGGCTAACCCTCTACCTGCTTTCCTCCCAAATCCAACTGCAGTTCCCGCGACCTACACACCTGGCCTGCACGCATATCATATGCAACTACCTCCTGTTTCTAGTTGGATGCCGAAATATGGCTCCTGTTGGCGCGACCATCCGATGCTACCCTGACCAAATTCCCTCTCACCCTAATGTGAACCTTGCTGGGTATGACACGATTACCGATGTTTAGTTTGCCTTTCGCCTTTTGAGAGGCCTCGTTTGTTATCACTCCCTAACTGTGCTGCTTTCATCTCTGCTACCATGTTTTTACCTCTCCCTTTACTATGACTCCCTGCGTGTGACTGATGCGCCGTGCCACGTTACATTTGGCTCATTTCTTATACTCAGAACAACTAACTTGCAAACTTCACGAACTGACCATTGGACCCGGCGCCAGGCGCCCATTCTGTACCTTTTGCGCTTCATTACTTGTAACTTGTTTTGAACTTCATGTGTCTGCCAGCCTTGTACTGTAATGAATAACTTGAATCTGCCTACTTCCTTAGACGATTCGACCTATAGCTTTGCGCTGGATTAGTTCACCTAACCTGTAACATACTGGATTTGTCCTACAGCTTGCGCTGTTCATCTATTCTGAACATGCAAATAACATACCTGACTTGACCTGCAGCATTGCGCTGGAGACTTGACTTAACTTGCCTGTAATATACTGGATTTGACTTGCAGCCCTGTACCTGTACCTTACCTGCAATGCCGATGCCACACCTATTTTGTCATCCTTGTTTGCGGACACACCTGTTGTAGCCCCTGCACCGTGTGGTGAGGCTTTGCCAGTTTGTGCGCTCACACCTATTTAGTAATTCTTTTTGGCTTACACACCTGATGTGGCCCCTTTCCCCACGATGAGCTAAGGCTTTGCCAGATTGTGCACACACCTTATTTTGTAATTCTTGTTTGCGTTCACACCTGATGTAGCCCCCTGTACCATGAGGCGAGGCTTTGCGAGATTGTGCAGTCACGACTATTTTTCCATTCTTGTGTGCTTACATACCTGAAGCAGACCCCATACCAAGACTTGGGACTTCGCTGGAGTGTTTTCTAGATACACCCTATGTGTGTAACACTTTGCTCGGTCTTGCGCCTGTGGCCTATGCTTTTGCACTTACTGTATGTATGTATTCATTGCTGTCTACGGTTTTTACTGTTAACTCTCAATTCCTGTACGAGCGCGGTGATACTGCTGTGTCTGGGCACTATACAAATGTAATGAATAAATAAATTGAAAAAGAAATATGCCCTTTCCTTATCTCTACATGGCCATCACGTTGACCTTGGACCAGGTGCTGTCCCTTTCACCACTCAATAACTGCATCCGTGTCTACATGCCCCCTAACCCCCCAATAAGACTTCATAAAACCTCATCTGGTCTAAAACAGGACGGTCAGACTTATTTGGTGCCTTTAATGTAATGGCTCCCTTTAACAAAGCAGTTTAGGTTCGGGTACCTGGATATTCTCTGGAAGGTTCAAATGGCCCATGCCTTGGACTAACTCCCCCTACTAATCTGCTCACTCCCTTGATTATACTAAAAACAAGTTAACACCTTTGAGAGTGCAGACTGTCTAGGGGGGGTGGTGTCTACATGTATGGAGATGGCAGACTGGAACATCTATTTGAACTGGATTAACTTGTGGGTATGGCAGATTGTTCTGCTCTCTGATTCCTACTGTGAATAAAAGCGTGACTTTCGAGACGCTGTTTGTTGGGTTGCTTTTTTTGTCACACTCATTGATGTTTTCTGTTTCAATGCCTTGAAGCTGAATTCTTTGGGTTACTGTGCGCCTAATAAATTATGAGGGTAATTAATAGAAATTCGCACAAAAGTGGCGCACGCGGCTGGCGCACAGTGTCCCCGTGCGATACACTGCGCCAGCCGCGTGCGAAAAAATCCTTTTCATCGCACAGCGAATTCATGGATTTTAGCCTCCGAAACCAGCCGTGGCGCAGAGTGGCGCAGCGACCCTGCAGCATGCCAGTTACGCCCCCAAGAACACCCTTGCGCAAGGAAAAGCCTTCAAAATTCCCAAATCATTGCAAAGGGCTGCGCTAACCCTGGACCAGTTCACAGGGGTGCCAAACAGCAAACGCCAAGTGGGGAACGTGTATTTCAGTGGTTCTCGGGAAGTTTCACACGCGATTGTCCTGGGTACGTGTACATCAGGGGTGCGTGGGAAGTAACACACGCGATTCCATCAGGGCACGTGTATTCCAGGGGTGCGCGGGAAGTATCACACGCAAAAACAGCTGGGTACGTGCATTTCAGGGGTGCGCGGGAAGTATCACACGCAATTCCATCAGGGTACGTGTATTCCAGGGGTGCGAGGGAAGTATCACACGCAAAAGCAGCAGGGTACGTGTATTCCAGGGGTGCGCGGGAAGTATCACACGCAAAAGCAGCAGGGTATGTGTATTTCAGGGGTGCGCAGGAAGTATCACACGCGATTCCATCAGGGTACGTGTATTCCAGGGGTGCGCGGGGAGCACCACACGTGAATTGCACGTGTGGGTCCTCCCAGGTGTACCCTCTACACCCTCCACGGCCCCTGCAGGCGGGCCACACCACAGGAGCCTACCCTGCAAATGTCACGCAGGCAGCCCATCCACCATGCCCATGCCCCCCAGCCAACCCACATGTCACCTTGCACTACTGCCCACCAACGCATGTCCCCCTGCACCCCCAGCATCCAGGGGCACCCTCCACCAGGCCCCCACTCATGTCCAACTCATGTCTCCCAGCACCCCCAGCAGTGCAGGGCACCCTCCACCAGGCCCCCACACATGTCTCCCAGCACCCCACCCCCCAGCATCCGGGAGAACCCTCCACCAGGCCCCCACTCATGTCTCCCAGCACCTCCACCCCCCAGCAGTGCAGGGCACCCTCCACCAGACCCCCACACATGTCTCCCAGCACCCCACCCCCCAGCAGTGCAGGGCACCCTCCACCAGGCCCCCACTCATGTCCAACTCATGTCTCCCACCACCCCCACCCCCCAGCAGTGCAGGGCACCCTCCACCAGGCCCCCACACATGTCTCCCAGCACCCCCACCCCGCAGCATCCAGGGGCACCCTCCACCAGGCCCCCCCTCATGTCCAACTCATGTCTCCCACCACCCCCACCCCCAGCAGTGCAGGGCACCCTCCACCAGGCCCCCACACATGTCTCCCAGCACCCCCACCCCCAAGCATCCAGGGGCACCCTCCACCAGGCCCCCACTCATGTCTCCCAGCGCCCGCACCCCCCAGCATCCAGGGGCACCCTCCACCAGGCCCCCACTCATGTCTCCCATCACCCCCACCCCCCAGCAGTGCAGGGCACCCTCCACCAGGCCCCCACTCATGTCCACCTGCACCCCCACCCCCCAGCATCCAGGGGCACCCTCCACCAGGCCCCCACTCATGTCCAACTCATGTCCCCCTGCACCCCCACCCCCCAGCATCCAGGGGCACCCTCCACCAGGCCCCCACTCAAGTCCAACTCATGTCCCCATGCACCCCCACCCCCCAGCACTGTGGGGCACCCTCCACCAGGCCCCCACACATGTCCCCCAGCCAACATGTCATCACAATCTAGATCCCTGGCCCTTATGGTCAGCCTCCAAATGCCAAACACCCACCCGAGTATTGCATCCACCCACTTAGAAATGGCAATAACATGATAGAACCCCAATTGCAAGTTTGGAAATGAACACATGTCCCTCACATACACCCAATGGGTGTCAGTAAATGTCAAAACCCATATCATGATATGCATGAAACCAATGAGATGATACTACACATTGAAGTTTGAAGAAAAAATATGTATTAAAAGCAACATAAATTGAATAAAAAATAAACAAACAATAATGGGAATTTAAAAAAATAAACCAGCATGTCCGTGAAATAATGCAAAACCACAAATCATAATCCAAAGGAAAGGTGTCCAAAGTCACAGTCCACAAAAGTAAATCCAATGGAAAATTAAAATCGAAAACCATTGCTCCATGGGTAAAATCATTAAAAAAAATGAACAGTCAACTATATACAGATAAACAATCCAGGGTCCATGATCCCAACAGAAGAAATGAAACCTATCTAATAACACTACCTAATAAAAAAAAAATATATACAAAAATGTGGCCCATTGTCCAAAAGGTCCAAAAAAAATGCAAAACCAAAGGAAACCTAACACTAACTACAGAACTATTTACAAGGGCAGCGGGCTAGTCCGACGGCTCACTTCGGGATGTTCCGGGCCAGGGCATCATCGAACTCCTGCTCACTGTCCCGGAGGCGGTCCTCCTCCATGGCCCCGACGGTTCGCAGGGCCGTCGACAGGTTCACCCCCAACTCCTGCGGATTGCCTCGAGGCACTCGGCCTCTTCTGCCCGCTGCCGCTCCGCATCTATGGCGTGGCCCAACCGCTGCCACACGGAAGACACTTCCCGTCCTGGGTCCTCCTGCCCTCCGGCCGATGCCTGCCCCTCCGATGTCGAAGGCCCCGAGCCATCATGGCTCCGACCACGTTGCTGCTGTGCCTCTGCCCGTGCACTGCCTCCTGCTGCCTGCACATCCTCTGCTGGCTGGGGTGCAGTCGTTGATGTGGCCACCCCTGCTGGACGTCCGACTCCCGACTGTGGCAGGGATGCCTCTTCCACCAGCCTGGCCGCACCGTCAGAGGCAGCTCCACAGGGCACCCAGGTGACTAATGGGTGGGAAGATGGCACGGAGGACGACTGGCGCATAGGGGGTTCAGTTGAGGAGGGGGTCGGAGCAAGCCCCATCAAACGGAGGAATCCGGCCTGGGTGACATGTCCCAGTAGGCCGACGCGGTCAACGAGCCATTCGAGATGACGTGCAGTCTCCTCATGAAAAGACTGCAGGTCACCTCGCATGACCCGTTGACGCAACGCCACACCAGTCAGGACAGGCTCAACCCGGACCCGGATAGCCACGTCCGCAGGCAGAGGAAGGCCAGTTGTCGTGAGCTCATCCCCTGCCTGAAAACTGGTCTGGACGTAGGCATCCCTGCTGGTGCAAGATGATGCAGTGACAGGATCAGGGACAGGATTGCACACAGGCACCTCCGCGGCGACCTGTGCTGCCTCCTGTCCCTGGTCCTGCACTGCACCACTAGCACCAGTGGAATCCCCACCTCCAGACCCCGTCTCTGTTGCTTGCACGGCCTCCTCCTCCACCCAACCCCCCACCAACCTGGATGACTCCGTGCCATCTTCCCCCGTTGGGCCCTGCGGGGTCCCAGCTGCCCCTTCTGCTGCCGAGGAGTCCAACTCCGACCTCTGCCTCTTGGACCTCCCCCCGGCAGCTGCGGCCTGGGACGCGGCACCGGACTCCTCACTCCCCGATGAGATCACAACCTGGGAGGGGAGCCAGGCCTTGCGTCTCCGGCTGGCAGTGCGACCCCCGCCGCTGTGCTCCACAGCACCTTCTCCGCCCTCTTCATCAGTTGACACTGCAGACAGGGAGAAATAAAACACAGGCATCAGGGCACTGTACAATGGACACATACACACATGACAGTTGCACAATCGGCAACACACATGTTATTTCAACTTGCACACATGAGCCATACCACAGCCATATCGCAACTGCCAGCACCATCCATACACATATAACAGCATGAGCAGGCAAAGGTGAGCCAGACATCACATGCAACACAGGGAGTGCACTACACATGCACGCACACCACCACACTTGCATGCATGTGTACACCTCAGCCAACTGTCGCAGTGTTCAGATGGGCATCCATGTCACATCTGCCAATCAGGCTTCCACATCCCGCTGTCACATGCATCCATTTTGCATCACTGTTGCACCCTTGTCAAATACACACACATGCACATGTACACAGTGCTGATACATGCAGCTGAAAACAACATACATGCGTGACATCACGAACATGCCTACTTACATACACATTCATCCAAACATGTGTGCCCACACAACTGCATTTGGCATGCAAGCCTACACACACAAGCACCATCCATGTCTCACACATGACAGCCCTCGCATGTGTTAGCCTCACGGCTCTGTACACCCCCACCCATACTCGGCCCCATACAAACAGATGTGCAACCTGCACATTACTGTCACATCACCACACGCACAGCTTACAATCATGATGCATGTACGCTTACCGCTTGACTCCAGACGGGTCTGCCTCTCAAGGACCTGGACGTGGAGCGCTGGGGATATGCGTTCCAGGACCCTCATCTGATCTTCCGACAAGTGGCCCCGGCGCCCCTTAGCATCTGCTGCCTTCAAGAGGCCCCGGGCCTTGTTGAGGGTCCTGGACCTGAAGTCCTCCCAGCGCTTCTTGACATGTTGGAAGTCACGGACTGCCACCCCCTCTGCGTTGATGGCAGTCACGATGTCCGTCCAGATCTGAGTCCGTCCTTCCTTGTCAGCGCGCACACTTCCGAAGAGGGCATCATACTACCCCAGGACTTGCTCCACCAGGACACCAACTTCGGTGGCAGTGAAGCTGGTGCCCCTCTGCCTCTCTGGCCGGGGGTTGTCAGTGGTGCCAGATGTTGCAGTGCCCGACATGACAACCCCAGAGGCAGGAGTGGGTGGGCAACTGGGTCCTGGGGCTGGGCTGTGGAGCGATGGAATCCCAGTCGGGAGTCTTTGGTTCCAGCAGGGGATGTCACAGCAACAGCACCCGTGGCTGATGTGCAGGCAGCAAATGGCAGGGCACGTGGGCAGCAGGCAGTCAGGCAGCAGCAGATGGCAGGTGGGAGCGTGCTCGGGGCTCTGGGGGGCAGTAAATCGGCTTTCTGGGCAGGAGCGTGGTCTTCCGTGTGCTACGCGTGGCCAGCTTGATACGGAGTGATTTGGCACGTGAAAATCCTGCACGTCTGCGTGTAATTCGAGGAAAGGCCCTTAGGGCGTAAGCGCATCAGCACACGTACGTTAATTCATTGGCCCAAAGGCCCCCATGCACATCTATGATGTCACGCGCATGGGCGTAGAGAATGGCGCGTGTAAAAAAAAAGATACACGTCCGAGTGTCAAAGCGTGTAATTGGTGGAAATGGCCTCATCGCGTATGCGGGTCTGTGACGTGTGTATAAAAGGTACATGTAGAACGCCATTTCCTTGTACGTGCTTTTCGTGGAGAGCGAGTGGGTGAAATCTGTACTTCTTGTTGGTTCACACGCGATTTACTTCACAGCGTTTCAAGTTCGTACTCCCTGTTACCTCTGACAGCTTTTTATCTTTTCCTCTTTTTCCTGGGCCTGTTTTCTCAAACAGCGTTCCCTTCTACTGTTGTCCTGTCTCCTCAGACAGCGTACAATTCTTCTTTTGGCGGGGGTGTTGCCAACACGCACACTCGCATATTTTTCACGCTTTTGTTCCTGGCAGATGGTGAGTCACGCACGTATTTAACATCTGTGCTTGCCCCGTGTGTCGCATACCCCTTCAGAGGTCATTCTAGGCTGCGTGTGACATGCATACGTTCATTCTTGTGTTTCTGGGTGCCACAGCGTAGTGCAGGTTTATTTTTCCACACACGTGGTCTAGGAGGGGTTGCGTGCACCTTACTTCCCTTTTTTGGGGTGCCTGTGCGTAGCGTGACCCGTCATCTTTCCCCAGGGGTTACAATCAGCCTTGCAAGAGCACTAGGGTACGATTACCATCTGGTACCCAACCCCTTTGACCCCCAATTGCCCAGGACAATAGTTCACAGTGACTCCCATACGCACAATAACATCAGTGCCATGGCTGGGAGGCGAACAAGCCGTAAGGGTGGCAAAGGTGGCCAAGCCCCAAGTGGTGGCCGTGGTGGATCCGGTAGGGGACGTGGCCGTGACTTGCAGGGTGCCCCTAGCCCCCCATGTGTGGAGGACCAGTCAGGGACACCCATGCCCCCGCCCCCCGGTTGATGGTAACGTGGCTGACACCATCCATGCTCAGCCCTTGTTGGACCAGCCCACTGTGGAACCAGACCTGGCACAGGGTGACTCCATGGCTGACTTCCAGGTCAGCAGGTCTAGGCCACGTGCACCGGTGCACGTTGGTGTCATCAGGCCACGTGGATCAGGGGCAGCTAGGTCATCTGCTGCCCCGCGTAGGCAGGCTGGGGAGGTTGCAGGGGCAGCTGCGGCTCCATCCACCCCACCTCTCACACACCCAGCCAGGACAGTGTCGGTCCAAGTCCATCCTGCTGACATTCCCCCTGACACCATCACACTTGAGCTAATGCCTGCACCAACTCCCATGCTGAGTGTGCAATCCCACACTCCTAGTACAGAGTCCACCGGGGCTCCTGCCCTTAGTGTCCAGAGCGGCGTAGGACACTCAGGATCCCCACCACCTTCCAAGCGGAAGAGGAAGAGTGCTCGTCCAGTAGAGGCTGATGCCCCAGACACGGCTACACAGTCCGGCCCGTCAAGGAAGCCCAGCTTCAATGAGGCCGAACTGAATGCACTTGTAGAGTATGTGTCCGCACATGACCGCAAAATGGTGATTGTTGCAGGATCCAAGACCACACCTGCACAACGGCTGGCACACTGGCAGACCATCACGGACATCATAAGTGCCCTTAGAATCGTGAGGCGCACAGCTACTGAATGCTACAAGCGCTGGAATGACCTGAAGCACAGGGAAAAGAATAAGCTGGCCTCAAGTCATGCCACTACTGTAGTGACTGGAGGTGGGTCTCCAGCAGAGGACATAGAACTCACTCCACATGAGCATGTTGCTGGGACCTACGTCACGGAGGAATAGATTCAAGGCGTGGGAGAACTGACAGATTACGAGGCATTGTCCGGTGATTGCACATGCATGTGTGTGTCATCCATGTGCATGGTGTGTGTGTGAGGGCTTCTGTTTGGGTGCCAGGTGAGGGTGTGTGTGCCTGAGTGGTTTGGGTCACCCATGTGCCTCATCCAATACATTCTGCGCACCAGCATTTGGGTATAGCAGTATCCCTTCTGCCAACATTAGACATCTAGCCCAACACCACGCCAGTTGCCCTTGAAGTGTCATCTTGCCACAACATTCTTGCTTATTTTCCTCTGTTTATTGAGAAAGATTGTTTGCATACCACCACTTTTACTAGGCATTTCTCAGTCCTATTGTCAAATGTCTGACATGGCTATGGTACAGTGGACTGGCTTTGTTTCCTGGATATGATTTGTTTAGACATGTCCCTGTGCTATAGGACCATTTTGGACTGGCAGCTCCAGGTTAAACATTTGAACCATTTCAATGAAAATAATCAATTTCATGAGCAAACTAGACTGAATTAACAATTGGTGCCCTCCTCTCCCTCTTCACTTTATGGCTAGGGTACATGCCACCTGTGTGATGGCATGTGTATTTGACCTGCCAATTACAGGCCAATGCGTGATGCCACTGCTAGGCAGCATGCAGCAAATGTGTTCATCTTCCATCTTGGTGTCATCAATGTGTGCCATCTGCCTCCCCTTCACACGCAGTGACGGTGCATGCATGGGAGGGTTTTAGTCATGTGGGACATGTGTCAATCAAGTACTGTTTCTGTAGCTTCTCAGCCCTAATTGTGTGCCATAGTGCTAATGCCTGTTTCCATTTGTTTTCTTTTATGTCTTTGCAGGGGATGACGCACTTGATACTGCTGGGGTTGTGGAGATGGTGCAGACCCAGGAGGGGTCTCAGGCCTGACCGACCACCAGTGAGGGACGTGGTGTGGTGGTGGGTGAGAACCCACAACTGCTGCAGGTCGTGCTCTCAAGGGGTGTCTCTGGCTGCACCTCCCCCGAACTGTATTCAGGTGTCGATTCGGATGATGAGACCTATGTGCCGTCGCAGGTGAGTGTTCCTGGGAGGGATTCTGTTCTGTCCGACCCACCTGCACCAGGGTTAGAACCCTCAATGGGGATGTCAGTGTTGGCAGGTACGCCTTTGGTGGTTACGGATGCAGGGTCACACTCCGCAACATCTGATCCTGTTCCTGGGCCAGCAGATCAGAGGGGGAATGCAGTCCTGCAGCCTCAGGCAGTGCCGGCACAGCAAGGCACAGTTCGCCTTGCCCCAGACAGGTGTGGTGCCCGCCGACGTGGTGGCCGTACGCCACCTGGCAATACCGCATGGGACCAATCCATATATGGTATGGCAACCCAACAGGCAGCATCATCAGAGATGATGGCTCAGGCCATGGATAGGGTGGCCACTTCCATTGTCCCCCGCGAAAGGCTGATGGAGCGACTACAGCAGGCAACAGACTCCATCTGCCAGTCACACAGGGAGGACATGTTGGCGTCTGACAGGGACAGGCGGGCCGCACTGGCGACTCTGCGGGAAGCCATTTCCATAGAGTCCCAGGGCCACAGGGAAGCCCTGAGGGTGGAACTCCTTCACCTCAGGACGACTCTTGTTGAGCTTGAGGCTTCAACAAACAAAAGGACAGAACAGCAGCTGGGGCATCTCACACGTACGCTGTCAGCTGAGATGCAGGCAACTAGGGCGGAGATCCGGGCATCCCGTGAGTTGTTGCATGGGGACCTACGCACAATTATCCTCCAGAACGAGAACTTCCACACCCGCATGCTTGCTGCCATGGAGGACCAGACTAGGGCTTTGCGTGGGCTGCCTCCCATAGTGCCACCACCTCCTGATGCAGCTGCAGAGGGTGAGGAGAGCGACAGCAGTGATTCTCTCACAATAGGGTAGCCGTGCAGGCCATGAGCCCATGGAGGTGTTTTTTTTTCGCAAGATCCACACAGATGGGTTTTGATGTTCACCCTGTCCTCGGACCTCCTGGGTGGCCTCCCCCACCCCCCCAGGCCCATTAATGGCCATTTTTGATATATATATATTTTTTTTTAAAAATGTGTTTTTGGGACAGTGTGTTGCCTTGTGTGGCTCCCGTGGGCATACGCTGTATTGTGGCTGGGCACATGCAGGCTTGTCATGAATTTGGGTCAGATGCTTGGGTTTGTGTGACACACACCCCTCCTGCTTCCCGTTTCCATGGGCTTGCAAAGGGTGTGCCCAAGTGACATTGACGTACATGGTGACGTTGGACTCCCATTTGATGTGTGGGCAGTCTGTAGTCAATACTGTGTATACATTCCTAGTGCATATTGTTGTTGTATTGTACACTGCATGGTGGATTGATATGTGCCTCTGCATCCATCTCATCCTCCTAATTTGCAGGTCCATTTCTCATGTCTTCACAAGGCGGTCTACCTTGGAACTGGAGTCCATGTTGTAAGCAGTGCACCTACACTCTTGCGTGGCGCTAACACTGTATACTTGGAAGTGTTTGAAGTGCTGGCATTATCAGGTAGTGAGGCTACCAATTTTTTAAGTCTGTAATGTCATGTTTAAGGTAGGTTGGAGGTTGTGTAGGTGATTGGTATTCTTGGTAAGTATTTGGTAATGTGTGTTGTAGGTCCTGCATTACTGTGAACATTTCATGTGTGGCCAGTTTCCATTAGGGACACTGTAGTTGGTGACACTTGGGGCATGTTGTGGGGATTAATTTGTTTGCTCTCACATTGCATGACATGCCATGGTGTGTTGTGTGGCTGTGCCGGTGAGGGGTTGGGTGACATGGCACTGTTCTCATGTAGTATTTTGCAAGTGGGTATTCATTTCTGCTGCATGGAAGTGTGTCTTTTGATGACACTGCATTGGTGGTGTTTGTGTAGGTAGGGATGCACACATTCTGACACTTCCACATGAACAATCGCAGGCTGCTATGGTTCTGACAGTTGACTGTCCCTTTGTTCGTCATAATTGTCAGGTCGAGTCATCATTGCTTATCAGATGGTATGTGCCAGGGCTGTGTGCACTCCACAGGGGTGTGATTTCTATGTGAAGTAATTAGCCACCAGCTGCGTACGGGCTGCCTCACCCCGTGCCCTTTCCCCTCCCATGCGCAGTGGACGTGCATGTGGTTGGGGATGTGGGGGCACCACCATGTCCACAGCCAGGCCCGGCGTGTTGCAACATTGTGCAGGACACATGCTGCCACTATGATCCTGCACACTACTGGGGGCGCATATAACAGCTGCCCGCCAGAACGGTCAAGGGAGCGAAATCGTGACTTGAGCACTCGGAATGTGCGCTCCACTATGCCCCGGGTTGCAATATGGGCTGTGTTGTATCTTACCTCGGGAGGCGTGATGGGGTTCCGAATTGGCATCATCATGTGGGTGCTCAGAGGGTAGGCACTGTCCCCTGGTGAGGAGGTGATGGGTATCATTAGTGGGGTAGTGACATAACTCTGCATCTGACATGCATGCATGTGCAGTGGCATTCATACTCACCAAGCAGCGATGTATCGCCATGCTGCCCACCTTCTAGGTCCCGGCTTAGGGTAGACATTCGGTAAATGAAGCTGTCGTGGGTGGACCCTGGATAGTTGGCATATACTGAGGTGATGATTCCCTTGGCATTACATACTACCTGCACGTTGATGGAATGCCAGTGCTTGCGGTTCCTATAGATGTGCTCAGATGCCCTGGGGGGACATAGTGCCACATGGGTGCAGTCAATGGCACCTAGCACTTTGGGGAATTGTGCCACACCGTAGAAATCCAGGGCAGCAGCCTGCCTTTCTGCAGGTGTCCTGGGCAGGTATATGTTCCTGCGGACTGATGGGTGTGAAGTGATGATGTTCAAGACCTGGTGTAGGCAGCATGACTGCGTGGCCTGTGACACACCACCCACTATGGCACTTGTCCGCTGAAATGATCCAGTGGCCAAGAAGTGCAGTACATTGAGGACCTTCTCCAGGGGGCTGAGTGCTTGGGAGCGCAGGGTGGGTGATGTGAGGTCATCCTCCCACTCACTGACCAGGTCTAGTATTATGTGTGGTGGAAACCTGTACCTCCCATACACCTGGTCATCAGGCATCCCAAAAAGGCTGGTTCTGGGAGTGAAAATTCGGGCCCTCACTATCCTCCTCCTCCTCCTTTGGTAACCCACGGCCACTGCTGCTAGGAACGGTATATTCATCTTGGCGTCTGAGCTTGTTTGTTGTTTGCGCGCACTTTTATGCTGCGCGGGTCGGGGTACCCCTGCTTCATGCTGGCGTACGTGTTTCAGGATTGGACCATTTATTTTTTGGCGCGTTGTAGGCGACCGTGTGAATCTTCCCGCCCACCCCAGGAATACACGTACCCTACTCTCACAGGCCCAGTCGCGTGTGGAACTTCACGCGCACACCGAAATACACGTACCCTGCAAATTTGCGTGTGAAACTTCACACGCACCCCGAAATACACGTACCCAGGGCAATCGCGTGTGGAACTTCCCGCGAACCCCGTAATACACGTAGCCTGCTGGGCCCTGCACTGCTGGGGGGTGGGGGTGATGGGAGACATGAATGGGGGCCTGGTGGAGGGTGCCCTGCACTGCTGGGGGGTGGGGGTGATGGGAGACATGAGTAGGGGCCTGGTGGAGGGTGCCTCTGGATGCTGGGGGATGGGGGTGCAGGGGGACATGAGTGGGGGCCTGGTGGAGGGTGCCCTACACTGCTGGGGGGTGGGGGTGATGGGAGACATGAGTGGGGGCCTGGTGGAGGGTGCCCTGCACTGCTGGGGTGTGGGGGTGATGGGAGACATGAGTGAGGGCCTGGTGGAGGGTGCCCCTGGATGCTGGGGGGTGGGGGTGATGGGAGACATGAGTGGGGGCCTGGTGGAGGGTGCCCCTGACTGCTGGGGGGTGGGGGTGATGGGAGACATGTGTGGGGGCCTGATGGAGGGTGCCCTGCACTGCTGGGGGGTGGGGGTGATGGGAGACATGAGTTGGACATGAGTGGGGGCCTGGTGGAGGGTGCCCTGCACTGCTGGGGGGTGAGGGTGATGGGAGACATGAGTTGGACATGACTGGGGGCCTGGTGGAGGGTGCCCCTGGATGCTGGGGGGTGGGGGTGCAGGGGGACATGAGTGGGGGCCTGGTGGAGGGTGCCCTGCACTGCTGGGGGGTGGGGGTGATGGGAGACATGAGTGGGGGCCTGGTGGAGGGTGCCCCTGGATGCTAGGGGGTGGGGGTGATGGGAGACATGAGTGGGGGCCTGGTGGAGGGTGCCCTGCACTGCTGGGGGATGGGGGTGATGGGAGACATGAATGGGGGCCTGGTGGAGGGTGCCCTGCACTGCTGGGGGGTGGGGGTGATGGGAGACATGAGTAGGGGCCTGGTGGAGGGTGCCCCTGGATGCTGAGGGGTGGGGGTGCAGGGGGACATGAGTTGGACATGAGTGGGGGCCTGGTGGAGGGTGCCCTGCACTGCTGGGGGGCGGGGGTGATCGGAGACATGAGTGGGGGCCTGGTGGAGGGTGCCCCTGGATGCTGGGGGGTGGGGGTGCAGGGGGACATGAGTTGGACATGAGTGGGGGCCTGGTGGAGGGTGCCCCTGGATGCTGGGGGGTGGGGGTGATGGGAGACATGAGTGGGGGCCTGGTGGAGGGTGCCCCTGACTGCTGGGGGGTGGGGGTGATGGGAGACATGTGTGGGGGCCTAGTGGAGGGTGCCCTGCACTGCTGGGTGGTGGGGGTGATGGGAGACATGAGTTGGACATGAGTGGGGGCCTGGTGGAGGGTACCCCTGGATGCTGGGGGATGGGGGTGCAGGGGGACATGAGTGGGGGCCTGGTGGAGGGTGCCCCTGACTGCTGGGGGGTGGGGGTGATGGGAGACATGTGTGGGGGCCTGGTGGAGGGTGATCTGCACTGCTGGGGGGTGGGGGTGATGGGAGACATGAGTTGGACATGAGTGGGGGCCTGGTGGAGGGTGCCCTGCACTGCTGGGGGGTGGGGGTGATGGGAGACATGAGTTGGACATGAGTGGGGGCCTGGTGGAGGGTGCCCTGCACTGCTGGGGGTGGAGGTGATGGGAGACATGAGTGGGGGCCTGGTGGAGGATGCCCTGCACTGCTGGGGGTTGGGGGTGATGGGAGACATGAGTGGGGGCCTGGTGGAGGGTGCCCCTGACTGCTGGGGGGTGAGGGTGATGGGAGAGATGTGTGGGGGCCTGGTGGAGGGTGCCCCTGACTGCTGGGGGGTGGGGGTGATGGAAGACATGTGTGGGGGCCTGGTGGAGGGTGCCCTGCACTGCTGGGGGATGGGGGTGATGGGAGACATGAGTTGGACATGAGTGGGGGCCTGGTGGAGGGTGCCCTGCACTGCTGGGGGGTGGGGGTGCAGGGGGACATGAGTTGGACATGAGTGGGGGCCTGGTGGAGGGTGCCCCTGGATGCTGGGGGGTGGGGGTGCAGGGGGACATGAGTGGGGGCCTGGTGGAGGGTGCCCTGCACTGCTGGGGGGTGGGGGTGATGGGAGACATGAGTGGGGGCCTGGTGGAGGGTGCCCCTGGATGCTAGGGGGTGGGGGTGATGGGAGACATGAGTGGGGGCCTGGTGGAGGGTGCCCTGCACTGCTGGGGGGTGGGGGTGATGGGAGACATGAATGGGGGCCTGGTGGAGGGTGCCCTGCACTGCTGGGGGGTGGGGGTGATGGGAGACATGAGTAGGGGCCTGGTGGAGGGTGCCCCTGGATGCTGGGGGGTGGGGGTGCAGAGGGACATGAGTTGGACATGAGTGGGGGCCTGGTGGAGGGTGCCCTGCACTGCTGGGGGGCGGGGGTGATCGGAGACATGAGTGGGGGCCTGGTGGAGGGTGCCCTGGATGCTGGGGGGTGGGCGTGCAGGGGGACATGAGTTGGACATGAGTGGGGGCCTGGTGGAGGGTGCCCCTGGATGCTGGGGGGTGGGGGTGATGGGAGACATGAGTGGGGGCCTGGTGGAGGGTGCCCTGCACTGCTGGGGGGTGGGGGTGATGGGAGACATGAGTGGGGGCCTGGTGGAGGGTGCCCTACACTGCTGGGGGGTGGGGGTGATGGGAGACATGAGTGGGGGCCTGGTGGAGGGTGCCCTGCACTGCTGGGGTGTGGGGGTGATGGGAGACATGAGTGAGGGCCTGGTGGAGGGTGCCCTGCTCTGCTGGGGGGTGGGGGTGCAGGGGGACATGAGTGGGGGCCTGGTGGAGGGTGCCCTACACTGCTGGGGGGTGGGGGTGATGGGAGACATGAGTGGGGGCCTGGTGGAGGGTGCCCTGCTCTGCTGGGGGGTGGGGGTGCAGGGGGACATGAGTGGGGGCCTGGTGGAGGGTGCCCTACACTGCTGGGGGGTGGGGGTGATGGGAGACATGAGTGGGGGCCTGGTGGAGGGTGCCCTGCACTGCTGGGGTGTGGGGGTGATGGGAGACATGAGTGAGGGCCTGGTGGAGGGTGCCCCTGGATGCTGGGGGGTGGGGGTGATGGGAGACATGAGTGGGGGCCTGGTGGAGGGTGCCCCTGACTGCTGGGGGGTGGGGGTGATGGGAGACATGTGTGGGGGCCTGATGGAGGGTGCCCTGCACTGCTGGGGGGTGGGGGTGATGGGAGACATGAGTTGGACATGAGTGGGGGCCTGGTGGAGGGTGCCCTGCACTGCTGGGGGGTGAGGGTGATGGGAGACATGAGTTGGACATGACTGGGGGCCTGGTGGAGGGTGCCCCTGGATGCTGGGGGGTGGGGGTGCAGGGGGACATGAGTGAGGGCCTGGTGGAGGGTGCCCTGCACTGCTGGGGGGTGGGGGTGATGGGAGACATGAGTGGGGGCCTGGTGGAGGGTGCCCCTGGATGCTAGGGGATGGGGGTGATGGGAGACATGAGTGGGGGCCTGGTGGAGGGTGCCCTGCACTGCTGGGGGATGGGGGTGATGGGAGACATGAATGGGGGCCTGGTGGAGGGTGCCCTGCACTGCTGGGGGGTGGGGGTGATGGGAGACATGAGTAGGGGCCTGGTGGAGGGTGCCCCTGGATGCTGAGGGGTGGGGGTGCAGGGGGACATGAGTTGGACATGAGTGGGGGCCTGGTGGAGGGTGCCCTGCACTGCTGGGGGGCGGGGGTGATCGGAGACATGAGTGGGGGCCTGGTGGAGGGTGCCCCTGGATGCTGGGGGGTGGGGGTGCAGGGGGACATGAGTTGGACATGAGTGGGGGCCTGGTGGAGGGTGCCCCTGGATGCTGGGGGGTGGGGGTGATGGGAGACATGAGTGGGGGCCTGGTGGAGGGTGCCCCTGACTGATGGGAGACATGTGTGGGGGCCTAGTGGAGGGTGCCCTGCACTGCTGGGGGGTGGGGGTGATGGGAGACATGAGTTGGACATGAGTGGGGGCCTGGTGGAGGGTACCCCTGGATGCTGGGGGATGGGGGTGCAGGGGGACATGAGTGGGGGCCTGGTGGAGGGTGCCCCTGACTGCTGGGGGGTGGGGGTGATGGGAGACATGTGTGGGGGCCTGGTGGAGGGTGATCTGCACTGCTGGGGGGTGGGGGTGATGGGAGACATGAGTTGGACATGAGTGGGGGCCTGGTGGAGGGTGCCCTGCACTGCTGGGGGGTGGGGGTGATGGGAGACATGAGTTGGACATGAGTGGGGGCCTGGTGGAGGGTGCCCTGCACTGCTGGGGGTGGGGGTGATGGGAGACATGAGTGGGGGCCTGGTGGAGGATGCCCTGCACTGCTGGGGGTTGGGGGTGATGGGAGACATGAGTGGGGGCCTGGTGGAGGGTGCCCCTGACTGCTGGGGGGTGAGGGTGATGGGAGACATGTGTTGGGGCCTGGTGGAGGGTGCCCCTGACTGCCGGGGGGTGGGGGTGATGGAAGACATGTGTGGGGGCCTGGTGGAGGGTGCCCTGCACTGCTGGGGGATGGGGGTGATGGGAGACATGAGTTGGACATGAGTGGGGGCCTGGTGGAGGGTGCCCTGCACTGCTGGGGGTGGGGGTGCATGGGGACATGAGTTGGACATGAGTGGGGGCCTGGTGGAGGGTGCCATGCACTGCTTGGGGGTGGGGGTGATGGGAGACATGATTTGGACATGAGTGGGGGCCTGGTGGAGGGTGCCCTGCACTGCTGGAGGGTGGGGGTGCAGGGAGACATGAGTTGGACATGAATGGGGGCCTGGTGGAGGGTGCCCCTGGATGCTGGGGGGTGGGGGTGCAGGGGGACATGAGTGGGGGCCTGGTGGAGGGTGCCCTGCACTGCTGGGGGGTGGGGGTGATGGGAGACATGAGTGGGGGCCTGGTGGAGGGTGCCCCTGGATGCTAGGGGGTGGTGGTGATGGGAGACATGAGTGGGGGCCTGGTGGAGGGTGCCCTGCACTGCTGGGGGGTGGGGGTGATGGGAGACATGAATGGGGGCCTGGTGGAGGGTGCCCTGCACTGCTGGGGGGTGGGGGTGATGGGAGACATGAGTAGGGGCCTGGTGGAGGGTGCCCCTGGATGCTGGGGGGTGGGGGTGCAGAGGGACATGAGTTGGACATGAGTGGGGGCCTGGAGGAGGGTGCCCTGCACTGCTGGGGGGCGGGGGTGATCGGAGACATGAGTGGGGGCCTGGTGGAGGGTGCCCTGGATGCTGGGGGGTGGGCGTGCAGGGGGACATGAGTTGGACATGAGTGGGGGCCTGGTGGAAGGTGCCCCTGGATGCTGGGGGGTGGGGGTGATGGGAGACATGAGTGGGGGCCTGGTGGAGGGTGCCCCTGACTGCTGGGGGGTGGGGGTGATGGGAGACATGTGTGGGGGCCTGGTGGAGGGTGCCCTGCACTGCTGGGGGGTGGGGGTGATGGGAGACATGAATTCGACATGAGTGGGGGCCTGGTGGAGGGTGCCCCTGGATGCTGGGGGATGGGGGTGCAGGGGGACATGAGTGGGGGCCTGGTGGAGGGTGCCCTACACTGCTGGGGGGTGGGGGTGATGGGAGACATGAGTGGGGGCCTGGTGGAGGATGCCCTGCACTGCTGGGGTGTGGGGGTGATGGGAGACATGAGTGAGGGCCTGGTGGAGGGTGCCCCTGGATGCTGGGGGGTGGGGGTGATGGGAGACATGAGTGGGGGCCTGGTGGAGGGTGCCCCCGACTTCTGGAGGGTGGGGGTGATGGGAGACATGTGTGGGGGCCTGGTGGAGGGTGCCCTGCACTGCTGGGGGGTGGGGGCGATGGGAGAAATGAGTGGGGGCCTGGTGGAGGGTGCCCTGCACTGCTGGGGGGTGAGGGTGATGGGAGACATGAGTTGGTCATGACTGGGGGCCTGGTGGAGGGTGCCCTGCACTGCTGGGGGTGGGGGTGGTGGGAGACATGAGTGGGGGCCTGGTGGAGGGTGCCCTGCACTGCTGGGGGGTGGGGGTGATGGGAGACATGAGTGGGGGCCTGGTGGAGGGTGCCCCTGACTGCTGGGGGGTGGGGGTGATGGGAGACATGTGTGGGGGCCTGGTGGAGGGTGCCCCTGACTGCTGGGGGGTGGGGGTGATGGGAGACATGTGTGGGGGCCTGGTGGAGGGTGCCCTGCACTGCTAGGGGGTGGGGGTGATGGGAGACATGTGTGGGGGCCTGGTGGAGGGTGCCCTGCACTGCTGGGGGGTGGGGGTGATGGGAGACATGAGTTGGACATGAGTGGGGGCCTGGTGGAGGGTGTCCCTGGATGCTGGGGGTGGGGGTGCAGGGGGACATGAGTGGGGGCCTGGTGGAGGGTGCCCTACACTGCTGGGGGGTGGGGGTGATGGGAGACATGAGTGGGGGCCTGGTGGAGGGTGCCCTGCACTGCTGGGGGGAGGGGGTGATGGGAGACATGAGTGGGGGCCTGGTGGAGGGTGCCCCTGGATGCTGGGGGGGTGGGGGTGATGGGAGACATGAGTGGGGGCCTGGTGGAGGGTGCCCCTGACTGCTGGGGGGTGGGGGTGATGGGAGACATGTGTGGGGGCCTGGTGGAGGGTGCCCTGCACTGCTGGGGGGTGGGGGTGATGGGAGACATGAGTTGGACATGAGTGGGGGCCTGGTGGAGGGTGCCCTGCACTGCTGGGGGGTGGGGGTGATGGGAGACATGAGTTGGACATGAGTGGGGGCCTGGTGGAGGGTGCCCTGCACTGCTGGGGGGTGGGGGTGATGGGAGACATGAGTGGGTGCCTGGTGGAGGGTGCCCTGCACTGCTGGGGGTTGGGGGTGATGGGAGACATGAGTGGGGGCCTGGTGGAGGGTGCCCCTGACTGCTGGGGGGTGGGGGTGATGGGAGACATGTGTGGGGGCCTGGTGGAGGGTGCCCCTGACTGCTGGGGGGTGGGGGTGATGGGAGACATGTGTGGGGGCCTGGTGGAGGGTGCCCTGCACTGCTGGGGGGTGGGGGTGATGGGAGACATGAATGGGGGCCTGGTGGAGGGTGCCCTGCACTGCTGGGGGGTGGGGGTGATAGGAGACATGGGTAGGGGCATGGTGGAGGGTGCCCCTGGATGCTGGGGGGTGGGGGTGCAGGGGGACATGAGTTGGACATGAGTGGGGGCCTGGTGGAGGGTGCCCTGCACTGCTGGGGGGCGGGGGTGATCGGAGATATGAGTGGGGGCCTGGTGGAGGGTGCCCCTGGATGCTGGGGGGTGGAGGTGCAGGGGGACATGAGTTGGACATGAGTGGGGGCCTGGTGGAGGGTGCCCCTGGATGCTGGGGGATGGGGGTGCAGGGGGACATGAGTGAGGGCCTGGTGGAGGGTGCCCTACACTGCTGGGGGGTGGGGTGATGGGAGACATGTGTGGGGGCCTGGTGGAGGGTGCCCTGCACTGCAGGGGGGTGGGGGTGATGGGAGACATGTGTGGGGGCCTGGTGGAGGGTGCCCTGCACTGCTGGGGGGTGGGGGTGATGGGAGACATGAGTTGGACATGAGTGGGGGCCTGGTGGAGGGTGCCCCTGGATGCTGGGGGATGGGGGTGCAGGGGGACATGAGTGGGGGCCTGGTGGAGGGTGCCCTACACTGCTGGGGGGTGGGGTGATGGGAGACATGAGTGGGGGCATGGTGGAGGATGCCCCTGACTGCTGGTGGGTGGGGGTGATGGGAGACATGTGTGGGGGCCTGGTGGAGGGTGCCCTGCACTGCTGGGGGGTGGGGGTGATGGGAGACATGAGTTGGACATGAGTGGGGGCCTAGTGGAGGGTGCCCTGCACTGCTGGGGGGTGAGGGTGATGGGAGACATGTGTGGGGGCCTGGTGGAGGGTGCCCTGCACTGCAGGGAGGTGGGGGTGATGGGAGACATGTGTGGGGGCCTGGTGGAGGGTGCCCTGCACTGCTGGGGGGTGGGGGTGATGGGAGACATGAGTTGGACATGAGTGGGGGCCTGGTGGAGGGTGCCCCTGTATGCTGGGGGATGGGGGTGCAGGGGGACATGAGTGGGGGCCTGGTGGAGGGTGCCCTACACTGCTGGGGGGTGGGGTGATGGGAGACATGAGTGGGGGCCTGGTGGAGGATGCCCCTGACTGCTGGTGGGTGGGGGTGATGGGAGACATGTGTGGGGGCCTGGTGGAGGGTGCCCTGCACTGCTGGGGGGTGGGGGTGATGGGAGACATGAGTTGGACATGAGTGGGGGCCTAGTGGAGGGTGCCCTGCACTGCTGGGGGGTGAGGGTGATGGGAGACATGAGTTGGACATGACTGGGGGCCTGGTGGAGGGTGCCCTGCACTGCTGGGGGTGGGGGTAATGGGAGACATGAGTGGGGGCCTGGTGGAGGGTGCCCCTGAATGCTGGGGGGTGGGGGTGATGGGAGACATGTGTGGGGCCTGGTGGAGGGTGCCCCTGACTGCTGGGGGGTCGGGGTGATGGGAGACATGTGTGGGGGCCTGGTGGAGGGTGCCCTGCCCTGCTAGGGGTTGGGGGTGATGGGAGACATGTGTGGGGGCCTGGTGGAGGGTGCCCTGCACTGCTGGGGGGTGGGGGTGATGGGAGACATGAGTTGGACATGAGTGGGGGCCTGGTGGAGGGTGTCCCTGGATGCTGGGGGTGGGGGTGCAGGGGGACATGAGTGAGGGCCTGGTGCAGGGTGCCCTACACTGCTGGGGGTGGGGGTGATGGGAGACATGAGTGGGGGCCTGGTGGAGGGTGCCCTGCACTGCTGGGGGGAGGGGGTGATGGGAGACATGAGTCGGGGCCTGGTGGAGGGTGCCCCTGGATGCTGGGGGGTGGAGGTGATGGGAGACATGAGTGGGGGCCTGGTGGAGGGTGCCCCTGACTGCTGGGGGGTGGGGGTGATGGGAGACATGTGTGGGGGCCTTGTGGAGGGTGCCCTGCACTGCTGGGGGTGGCGGGGATGGGAGACATGAGTTGGACATGAGTGGGGGCCTGGTGGAGGGTGCCCTGCACTGCTGGGGGGTGGGGGTGATGGGAGACATGAGTTGGACATGAGTGGGGGCCTGGTGGAGGGTGTCCCTGGATGCTGGGGGTGGGGGTGCAGGGGGACATGAGTGGGGGCCTGGTGGAGGGTGCCCTACACTGCTGGGGGGTGGGGGTGATGGGAGACATGAGTGGGGGCCTGGTGGAGGGTGCCCTGCACTGCTGGGGGGAGGGGGTGATGGGAGACATGAGTGGGGGCCTGGTGGAGGGTGCCCCTGGATGCTGGGGGGGTGGGGGTGATGGGAGACATGAGTGGGGGCCTGGTGGAGGGTGCCCCTGACTGCTGGGGGGTGGGGGTGATGGGAGACATGTGTGGGGGCCTGGTGGAGGGTGCCCTGCACTGCTGGGGGGTGGGGGTGATGGGAGACATGAGTTGGACATGAGTGGGGGCCTGGTGGAGGGTGCCCTGCACTGCTGGGGGGTGGGGGTGATGGGAGACATGAGTTGGACATGAGTGGGGGCCTGGTGGAGGGTGCCCTGCACTGCTGGGGGGTGGGGGTGATGGGAGACATGAGTGGGTGCCTGGTGGAGGGTGCCCTGCACTGCTGGGGGTTGGGGGTGATGGGAGACATGAGTGGGGGCCTGGTGGAGGGTGCCCCTGACTGCTGGGGGGTGGGGGTGATGGGAGACATGTGTGGGGGCCTGGTGGAGGGTGCCCCTGACTGCTGGGGGGTGGGGGTGATGGGAGACATGTGTGGGGGCCTGGTGGAGGGTGCCCTGCACTGCTGGGGGGTGGGGGTGATGGGAGACATGAATGGGGGCCTGGTGGAGGGTGCCCTGCACTGCTGGGGGGTGGGGGTGATAGGAGACATGGGTAGGGGCATGGTGGAGGGTGCCCCTGGATGCTGGGGGGTGGGGGTGCAGGGGGACATGAGTTGGACATGAGTGGGGGCCTGGTGGAGGGTGCCCTGCACTGCTGGGGGGCGGGGGTGATCGGAGATATGAGTGGGGGCCTGGTGGAGGGTGCCCCTGGATGCTGGGGGGTGGAGGTGCAGGGGGACATGAGTTGGACATGAGTGGGGGCCTGGTGGAGGGTGCCCCTGGATGCTGGGGGATGGGGGTGCAGGGGGACATGAGTGAGGGCCTGGTGGAGGGTGCCCTACACTGCTGGGGGGTGGGGTGATGGGAGACATGTGTGGGGGCCTGGTGGAGGGTGCCCTGCACTGCAGGGGGGTGGGGGTGATGGGAGACATGTGTGGGGGCCTGGTGGAGGGTGCCCTGCACTGCTGGGGGGTGGGGGTGATGGGAGACATGAGTTGGACATGAGTGGGGGCCTGGTGGAGGGTGCCCCTGGATGCTGGGGGATGGGGGTGCAGGGGGACATGAGTGGGGGCCTGGTGGAGGGTGCCCTACACTGCTGGGGGGTGGGGTGATGGGAGACATGAGTGGGGGCCTGGTGGAGGATGCCCCTGACTGCTGGTGGGTGGGGGTGATGGGAGACATGTGTGGGGGCCTGGTGGAGGGTGCCCTGCACTGCTGGGGGGTGGGGGTGATGGGAGACATGAGTTGGACATGAGTGGGGGCCTAGTGGAGGGTGCCCTGCACTGCTGGGGGGTGAGGGTGATGGGAGACATGTGTGGGGGCCTGGTGGAGGGTGCCCTGCACTGCAGGGGGGTGGGGGTGATGGGAGACATGTGTGGGGGCCTGGTGGAGGGTGCCCTGCACTGCTGGGGGGTGGGGGTGATGGGAGACATGAGTTGGACATGAGTGGGGGCCTGGTGGAGGGTGCCCCTGTATGCTGGGGGATGGGGGTGCAGGGGGACATGAGTGGGGGCCTGGTGGAGGGTGCCCTACACTGCTGGGGGGTGGGGTGATGGGAGACATGAGTGGGGGCCTGGTGGAGGATGCCCCTGACTGCTGGTGGGTGGGGGTGATGGGAGACATGTGTGGGGGCCTGGTGGAGGGTGCCCTGCACTGCTGGGGGGTGGGGGTGATGGGAGACATGAGTTGGACATGAGTGGGGGCCTAGTGGAGGGTGCCCTGCACTGCTGGGGGGTGAGGGTGATGGGAGACATGAGTTGGACATGACTGGGGGCCTGGTGGAGGGTGCCCTGCACTGCTGGGGGTGGGGGTAATGGGAGACATGAGTGGGGGCCTGGTGGAGGGTGCCCCTGAATGCTGGGGGGTGGGGGTGATGGGAGACATGTGTGGGGGCCTGGTGGAGGGTGCCCCTGACTGCTGGGGGGTCGGGGTGATGGGAGACATGTGTGGGGGCCTGGTGGAGGGTGCCCTGCCCTGCTAGGGGTTGGGGGTGATGGGAGACATGTGTGGGGGCCTGGTGGAGGGTGCCCTGCACTGCTGGGGGGTGGGGGTGATGGGAGACATGAGTTGGACATGAGTGGGGGCCTGGTGGAGGGTGTCCCTGGATGCTGAGGGTGGGGGTGCAGGGGGACATGAGTGAGGGCCTGGTGCAGGGTGCCCTACACTGCTGGGGGTGGGGGTGATGGGAGACATGAGTGGGGGCCTGGTGGAGGGTGCCCTGCACTGCTGGGGGGAGGGGGTGATGGGAGACATGAGTCGGGGCCTGGTGGAGGGTGCCCCTGGATGCTGGGGGGTGGAGGTGATGGGAGACATGAGTGGGGGCCTGGTGGAGGGTGCCCCTGACTGCTGGGGGGTGGGGGTGATGGGAGACATGTGTGGGGGCCTTGTGGAGGGTGCCCTGCACTGCTGGGGGTGGCGGGGATGGGAGACATGAGTTGGACATGAGTGGGGGCCTGGTGGAGGGTGCCCTGCACTGCTGGGGGGTGGGGGTGATGGGAGACATGAGTTGGACATGAGTGGGGGCCTGGTGGAGGGTGCCCTGCACTGCTGGGGGGTGGGGGTGATGGGAGACATGAGTGAGGGCCTGGTGGAGGGTGCCCTGCACTGCTGGGGGTTGGGGGTGATGGGAGACATGAGTGGGGGCCTGATGGAGGGTGCCCCTGACTGCTGGGGGTGGGAGTGATGGGAGACATGTGTGGGGGCCTGGTGGAGGGTGCCCCTGACTGCTGGGGGGTGGGGGTGATGGGAGACATGTGTGGGGGCCTGGTGGAGGGTGCCCTGCACTGCTGGGGGGTGGGAGTGATGGGAGACATGTGTGGGGGCCTGGTGGAGGGTGCCCCTGACTGCTGGGGGGTGGGGGTAATGGGAGACATGAGTGGGGGCCTGGTGGAGGGTGCCCTGCACTGCTGGGGGGTGGGTGTGATGGGAGACAAGAGTTGGACATGAGTGGGGGCCTGGTGGAGGGTGCCCTGCACTGCCGGGGGTGGGGGTGCAGGGAGACATGAGTTGGACATGAGTGGGGGCCTGGTGGAGGGTGCCCCTGGATGCTGGGGGGTGGGGGTGCAGGGGGACATGAGTGGGGGCCTGGTGGAGGGTGCCCTGCACTGCTGGGGGGTGGGGGTGATGGGAGACATGAGTGGGGGCCTGGTGGAGGGTGCCCCTGGATGCTGGGGGGTGGGGCTGATGGGAGACATGAGTGGGGCCTGGTGGAGGGTGCCCCTGACTGCTGGGGGTGGGGGTGCAGGGGGACATGAGTGGGGGCCTGGTGGAGGATGCCCTGCACTGCTGGGGGGTGGGGGTGATGGGAGACATGAGTGGGGGCCTGGTGGAGGGTGCCCCTGACTGCTGGGGGGTGGGGGTGATGGGAGACATGAGTGGGGGCCTGGTGGAGGGTGCCCCTGACTGCTGGGGGGTGGGGGTGATGGGAGACATGTGTGGGGGCCTGGTGGAGGGTGCCCCGCACTGCTGGGGGGTGGGGGTCCAGGGGGACATGAGTTGGACATGAGTGGGGGCCTGGTGGAGGGTGCCCTGCACTGCTGGGGGGTGCGGGTGATGGGAGACATGAGTGGGGGCCTGGTGGAGGGTGCCCTGCACTACTGGGGGGTGGGGGTGATGGGAGACATGAGTTGGACATGAGTGGGGGCCTGGTGGAGGGTGCCCCTGGATGCTGGGGGTGGAGGTGCAGGGGGACATGAGTGGGGGCCTGGTGGAGGGTGCCCTACACTGCTGGGGGTTGGGGGTGATGGGAGACATGAGTTGGACATGAGTGGGGGCCTGGTGGAGAGTGCCCTGCACTGCTGGGGGGTGGGGGTGATGGGAGACATGAGTTGGACATGAGTGGGGGCCTGGTGAAGGGTGCACTGCACTGCTGGGGTGTGGGGGTGATGGGAGACATGAGTTGGACATGAGTGGGGGCCTGGTGGAGGGTGCCCCTGGATCCTGAGGGGTGGGGGTGATGGGAGACATGAGTGGGGGCCTGGTGGAGGGTGCCCTGCACTGCTGGGGGTTGGGGGTGATGGGAGACATGAGTTGGACATGAGTGGGGGCCTGGTGGAAGGTGACCCTGGATCCTGGGGGGTGGGGGTGCAGGGGGACATGAGTTGGACATGAGTGGGGGCCTGGTGGAGGGTGCCCTGCACTGCTGGGGGGTGGGGGTGATGGGAGACATGTGTGGGGGCCTGGTGGAGGGTGCCCCGACTGCTGGGGGGTGGGATTGATGGGAGACATGAGTTGGACATGAGTGGGGGCCTGGTGGAGGGTGCCCCTGGATGCTGGGGGGTGGGGGTGCAGGGGGACATGAGTGGGGGCCTGGTGGAGGGTACCCTACACTGCTGGGGGGTGGGGGTGATGGGAGACATGAGTTGGACATGAGTGGGGGCCTGGTGGAGGGTGCCCTGCACTGCTGGGGGGTGGGGTGATGGGAGACATGAGTGGGGGCCTGGTGGAGGGTGCCCTGCACTGCTGGGGGGTGGGGGTGCAGGGGGACATGTGTGGGGGCCTGGTGGAGGGTGCCCCTGACTGCTGGGGGGTGGGGGTGATGGGGGACATGAGTGGGGGCCTGGTAGAGAGTGCCCCTGGATGCTGGGGGGTGGGGATGCAGGGGGACATGAGTTGGACATGAGTGGGGGCCTGGTGGAGGGTGCCCTGCACTGCTGGGGGGTGGGGGGTGATGGGAGACATGTGTGGGGGCCTGGTGGAGGGTGCCCTGCACTGCTGGGGGGTGGGGGTGATGGGAGACATGAGTTGGACATGAGTGGGGGCCTGGTGGAGGGTGCCCCCTGATGCTGGGGGATGGGGGAGCAGGGGGACATGAGTGGGGGCCTGGTGGAGGGTGCCCTACACTGCTGGGGGGTGGGGGTGATGTGAGACATGAGTGGGGGCCTGGTGGAGGGTGCCCTGCACTGCTGGGGGGTGGGGGTGATGGGAGACATGAGTGAGGGCCTGCTGGAGGGTGCCCCTGGATGCTGGTGGGGTGGGGGTGATGGGAGACATGAGTGGGGGCCTGGTGGAGGGTGCCCCTGACTGCTGGGGGGTGGGAGTGATGGGAGACATGTGTGGGGGCCTGGTGGAGGGTGCCCTGCACTGCTGGGGGGTGGGGGTGATGGGAGACATGAGTTGGACATGAGTGGGGGCCTGGTGGAGGGTGCCCTGCACTGCTGGGGGGTGGGGGTGATGGGAGACATGAGTGGGGGCCTGGTGGAGGGTGCCCTGCACTGCTGGGGGGTGGGGGTGATGGGAGACATGAGTGGGGGCCTGGTGGTGGGTGCCCCTGACTGCTGGGGGGTGGGGGTGATGGGAGACATGTGTGGGGGCCTGGTGGAGGGTGCCCCTGACTGCTGGGGGGTGGGGGTGATGGGAGACATGTGTGGGGGCCTGGTGGAGGGTGCCCTGCACTGCTGGGGGGGTGGGGGTGATGGGAGACATGTGTGGGGGCCTGGTGGAGGGTGCCCTGCACTGCTGGGGGGTGGGGGTGATGGGAGACATGAGTTGGACATGAGTGGGGGCCTGGTGGAGGATGTCCCTGGATGCTGGGGGTGGGGGTGCAGGGGGACATGAGTGGGGGCCTGGTGGAGGGTGCCCTACACTGCTGGGGGTAGGGGGTGATGGGAGACATGAGTGGGGGCCTGGTGGAGGGTGCCCTGCACTGCTGGGGGTAGGGGGTGATGGGAGACATGAGTGGGGGCCTGGTGGAGGGTGCCCCTGGATGCTGGGGTGTGGGGGTGATGGGAGACATGAGTGGGGGCCTGGTGGAGGGTGCCCCTGACTGCTGGGGGGTGGGGGTGATGGGAGACATGTGTGGGGGCCTGGTGGAGGGTGCCCTGCACTGCTGGGGGGTGGGGGTGATGGGAGACATGAGTTGGACATGAGTGGGGGCCTGGTGGAGGGTGCCCTGCACTGCTGGGGGTTGGGGGTGATGGGAGACATGAGTGGGGGCCTGGTGGAGGGTGCCCCTGACTGCTGGGGGGTGGGGGTGATGGGAGACATGTGTGGGGGCCTGGTGGAGGGTGCCCCTGACTGCTCGGGGGTGGGGGTGATGGGAGACATGTATGGGGGCCTGGTGGAGGGTGCCCTGCACTGCTGGGGGTGGGGGTGATGGGAGACATGATTTGGACATGAGTGGGGGCCTGGTGGAGGGTGCCCTGCACTGCTGGGGGTGGGGGTGCAGGGGGACATGAGTTGGATATGAGTGGGGGCCTGGTGGAGGGTACCCTGCACTGCTGGGGCGTTGGGGTGCAGGGAGACATGAGTTGGACATGAGTGGGGGCCTGGTGGAGGGTGCCCCTGGATGCTGGGGGGTGGGGGTGCAGGGGGACATGAGTGGGGGCCTGGTGGAGGGTGCCCTGTACTGCTGGGGGGCGGGGGTGATGCGAGACATGAGTGGGAGCCTGGTGGAGGGTGCCCCTGGATGCTGGGGGGTGGGGGTGATGGGAGACATGAGTGGGGGCCTGGTGGAGGGTGCCCCTGACTGCTGGGGGTGGGGGTGCAGGGGGACATGAGTGGGGGCCTGGTGGAGGATGCCCTGCACTGCTGGGCGGTGGGGGTGATGGGAGACATGAGTGGGGGCCTGGTGGAGGGGCCCCTGACTGCTGGGGGGTGGGGGTGATGGGAGACATGAGTGGGGGCCTGGTGGAGGGTGCCCCTGACTGCTGGGGGGTGGGGGTGATGGGAGACATGAGTGGGGGCCTGGTGGAGAGTGCCCCTGACTGCTGGGGGGTGGGGGTGATGGGAGACATGTGTGGGGGCCTGGTGGAGGGTGCCCTGCACTGCTGGGGGGTGGGGGTCCAGGGGGACATGAGTTGGACATGAGTGGGGGCCTGGTGGAGGGTGCCCTGCACTGCTGGGGGGTGGGGGTGATGGGAGACATGAGTGGGGGCCTGGTGGAGGGTGCCCTGCACTGCTGGGGGGTGGGGGTGATGGGAGACATGAGTTGGACATGAGTGGGGGCCTGGTGGAGCGTGTCCCTGGATGCTGGGGGGTGGAGGTGCAGGGGGACATGAGTGGGGGCCTGGTGGAGGGTGCCCTACACTGCTGGGGGGTGGGGGTGATGGGAGACATGAGTTGAACATGAGTGGGTGCCTGGTGGAGAGTGCCCTGCACTGCTGGGGGGTGGGGGTGATGGGAGACATGAGTTGGACATGAGTGGGGGCCTGGTGGAGGGTGCCCTGCACTGCTGGGGTGTGGGGGTGATGGGAGACATGAGTTGGACATGAGTGGGGGCCTGGTGGAGGGTGCCCCTGGATCCTGAGGGATGGGGGTGATGGGAGACATGAGTGGGGGCCTGGTGGAGAGTGCCCTGCACTGCTGGGGGTTGGGGGTGATGGGAGACATGAGCTGGACATGAGTGGGGGCCTGGTGGAAGGTGACCCTGGATGCTTGGGGGTGGGGGTGCAGGGGGACATGAGTTGGACATGAGTGGGGGCCTGGTGGAGGGTGCCCTGCACTGCTGGGGGGTGGGGGTGATGGGAGACATGTGTGGGGGCCTGGTGGAGGGTGCTCCTGGATGCTAGTGGGTAAGGGTGCAGGGGGACATGTGTGGGGGCCTGGTGGAGGGTGCCCCGACTGCTGGGGGGTGGGGGTGATGGGAGACATGAGTTGGACATGAGTGGGGGCCTGGTGGAGGGTGCCCCTGGATGCTGGGTGGTGGGGGTGCAGGGGGACATGAGTTGGGGCCTGGTGGAGGGTGCCCTACACTGCTGGGGGGTGGGGGTGATGGGAGATATGAGTTGGACATGAGTGGGGGCCTGGCGGAGGGTGCCCTGCACTGCTGGGGGGTGGGGGTGCAGGGGGACGTGAGTGGGGGCCTGGTGGAGGGTGTCCCTGACTGCTGGGGGGTGGGGGTGAAGGGGGACATGAGTTGGACATGAGTGGGGGCCTGGTGGAGGGTGCCCTGCACTGCTGGGGGGTGGGGGTGCAGGGGGACATGAGTGGGGGCCTGGTGGAGGGTGTCCCTGACTGCTGGGGGGTGCGGGTGAAGCGGGACATGAGTTGGACATGAGTGGGGGCCTGGTGGAGGGTGCCCTGCACTGCTGGGGGGTGGGAGTGATGGGAGACATGACTGGGGGCCTGGTGGAGGGTGCCCTGCACTGCTGGGGGTTGGGGGTGATGGGAGACATAAGTGGGGGCCTGGTGGAGGGTGCCCCTGACTGCTGGGGGGTGGGGGTGCAGGAGGACTTGAGTGGGGGCCTGGTGGAGGGTGCCCTGCACTGCTGGGGGGTGGGGGTGATGGGAGACATGTGTGGGGGCCTGGTGGAGGGTGCCCCTGGATGCTGGTGGGTGGGGGTGCAGGGGGACAGGTGTGGGGGCCTGGTGGAGGGTGCCCCTGACTGCTGGGGGCGTGGGGGTGATGGGAGACATGAGTGGGGGCCTGGTGGAGGGTGCCCCTGACTGCTGGGGGGTGGGGGTGATGGGAGACATGTGTGGGGGCCTGGTGGAGGGTGCCCTGCACTGCTGGGGGTTTGGGGTGATGGGAGACATGTGTTGGACATGAGTGGGGGCCTGGTGGAGGTTGCCCTACACTGCTGGGGGGTGGGGGTGATGGGAGACATGAGTTGGACATGAGTGGGGGCCTGGTGGAGGGTGCCCTGCACTGCTGGGGGGTGGGGGTGATGGGGGACATGAGTTGGACATGAGTGGGGGCCTGGTGGAAGGTGCCCCTGACTGCTGGGGGGTGGGGGTGATGGGAGACATGTGTGGGGGCCTGGTGGAGGGTGCCCCTGACTGCTGGGCGGTGGGGGTGATGGGAGACATGTGTGGGGGCCTGGTGGAGGGTGCCCTGCACTGCAGGGGGGTGGGGGTGATGGGAGACATGATTTGGACATGAGTGGGGGCCTGGTGGAGGGTGCCCTGCACTGCTGGGGGGTGGGGGTGCAGGGGGACATGAGTTGGACATGAATGGGGGCCTGGTGGAGGGTGCCCTGCACTGCTGGGGGGTGGGGGTGATGGGGACATGAGTTGGACATGAGTGGGGGCCTGGTGGAGGGTACCCTGCACTGCTGGGGCGTGGGGGTGCAGGGAGACATGAGTTGGACATGAGTGGGGGCCTGGTGGAGGGTGCCCCTGGATGCTGGGGGGTGGGGATGCAGGGGGACATGAGTGGGGGCCTGGTGGAGGGTGCCCTGCACTGCTGGGGGGCGGGGGTGATGCGAGACATGAGTGGGGGCCTGGTGGAGGGTGCCCCTGGATGCTGGGGGGTGGGGGTGATGGGAGACATGAGTGGGGGCCTGGTGGAGGGTGCCCCTGACTGCTGGGGGTGGGGGTGCAGGGGGACATGAGTGGGGGCCTGGTGGAGGATGCCCTGCACTGCTGGGGGGTGGGGGTGATGGGAGACATGAGTGGGGGCCTGGTGGAGGGGCCCCTGACTGCTGGGGGGTGGGGGTGATGGGAGACATGAGTGGGGGCCTGGTGGAGGGTGCCCCTGACTGCTGGGGGGTGGGGGTGATGGGAGACATGAGTGGGGGCCTGGTGGAGAGTGCCCCTGACTGCTGGGGGGTGGGGGTGATGGGAGACATGTGTGGGGGCCTGGTGGAGGGTGCCCTGCACTGCTGGGGGGTGGGGGTCCAGGGGGACATGAGTTGGACATGAGTGGGGGCCTGGTGGAGCGTGCCCCTGGATGCTGGGGGGTGGAGGTGCAGGGGGACATGAGTGGGGGCCTGGTGGAGGGTGCCCTACACTGCTGGGGGGTGGGGGTGATGGGAGACATGAGTTGAACATGAGTGGGGGCCTGGTGGAGAGTGCCCTGCACTGCTGGGGGGTGGGGGTGACGGGAGACATGAGTTGGACATGAGTGGGGGCCTGGTGGAGGGTGCCCTGCACTGCTGGGGTGTGGGGGTGATGGGAGACATGAGTTGGACATGAGTGTGGGCCTGGTGGAGGGTGCCCCTGGATCTTGAGGGATGGGGGTGATGGGAGACATGAGTGGGGGCCTGGTGGAGGGTGCCCTGCACTGCTGGGGGTTGGGGGTGATGGGAGACATGAGCTGGACATGAGTGGGGGCCTGGTGGAAGGTGACCCTGGATGCTTGGGGGTGGGGGTGCAGGGGGACATGAGTTGGACATGAGTGGGGGCCTGGTGGAGGGTGCCCTGCACTGCTGCGGGGTGGGGGTGATGGGAGACATGTGTGGGGGCCTGGTGGAGGGTGCCCCTGGATGCTAGTGGGTGAGGGTGCAGGGGGACATGTGTGGGGCCTGGTGGAGGGTGCCCCGACTGATGGGGTGTGGGGGTGATGGGAGACATGAGTTGGACAAGAGTGGGGGCCTGGTGGAGGGTGCCCCTGGATGCTGGGTGGTGGGGGTGCAGGGGGACATGAGTTGGAGCCTGGTGGAGGGTGCCCTACACTGCTGGGGGGTGGGGGTGATGGGAGATATGAGTTGGATATGAGTGGGGCCTGGTGGAGGGTGCCCTGCACTGCTGGGGGGTGGGGTGATGGGAGACATGAGTGGGAGCCTGGTGGAGGGTGCCCTGCACTGCTGGGGGGTGGGGGTGCAGGGGGACATGAGTGGGGGCCTGGTGGAGGGTGTCCCTGACTGCTGGGGGGTGGGGGTGATGGGAGACATGAGTGGGGGCCTGGTGGAGGGTGCCCCTGGATGCTGGGGGGTGGGGGTGCAGGGGGACATGAGTTGGACATGAGTGGGGGCCTGGTCGAGGGTGCCCTGCACTGCTGGGGGGTGGGGGTGATGGGAGACATGAGTGGGGGCCAGGTGGAGGGTGCCCTGCACTGCTGGGGCGTGGGGGTGATGGGAGACATGAGTTGGACATGACTGGGGGCCTGGTGGAGGGTGCCCTGCACTGCTGGGGGGTGGGGGTGATGGGAGACATAAGTGGGGGCCTGGTGGAGGGTGCCCCTGACTGCTGGGGGTGGGGGTGCAGGAGGACGTGAGTGGGGGCCTGGTGGAGGGTGCCCTGCACTGCTGGGGGGTGGGGGTGATGGGAGACATGTGTGGGGGCCTGGTGGAGGGTGCCCCTGACTGCTGGCGGGGTGGGAGTCATGGGAGACATGAGTGGGGGCCTGGTGGAGGGTGCCCCTCACTGCTGGGGGGTGGGGGTGATGGGAGACATGTGTGGGGGCCTGGTGGAGGGTGCCCTGCACTGCTGGGGGTTTGGGGTGATGGGAGACATGAGTTGGACATGAGTGGGAGCCTGGTGGAGGTTGCCCTACACTGCTGGGGGGTGGGGGTGATGGGAGACATGAGTTGGACATGAGTGGGGGCCTGGTGGAGGGTGCCCCTGACTGCTGGGGGGTAGGGGTGCAGGAGGACATGAGTGGGGGCCTGGTGGAGGGTGCCCTGCACTGCTGGGGGGTGGGGGTGATGGGAGACATGTGTGGGGGCCTGGTGGAGGATGCCCCTGGATGCCGGTGGGTGGGGGTGCAGGGGGACATGTGTGGGGGCGTGGTGGAGGGTGCCCCTGACTGCTGGGGGGTGGGGGTGGTGGGAAACATGAGTGGGGGCCTGATGGAGGGTGCCCCTGACTGCTGGGGGGTGGGGGTAATGGGAGACATGTGTGGGGGCCTGGTGGAGGGTGCCCTGCACTGCTGGGGGTTGGGGGTGATGGGAGACATGAGTTGGACATGAGTGGGGGCCTGATGGAGGGTGCCCCTGACTGCTGGGGGGTGGGGGTAATGGGAGACATGTGTGGGGGCCTGGTGGAGGGTGCCCTGCACTGCTGGGGAGTGGGGGTGATGGGAGACATGAGTGGGGGCCTGGTGGAGGGTGCCCCTGGATGCTTGGGGGTGGGGGTGCTGGGAGACATGAGTTGGACATGAGTGGGGGCCTGGTGGAGGGTGCCCTGCACTGCTGGGGGGTGGGGGTGATGGGAGACATGAGTTGGACATGTGTGGGGGCCTGGTGGAAGGTGCCCCTGGATGCTGGGGGGTGGGGGTGCAGGGGGACATGCGTTGGTGATCAGTAGTGCAAGGTGACATGTGGGTTGGCTGGGGGGCATGGCCATGGTGGATGGGCTGCCTGCGGGACATGAGCAGGGGTGCAGGGTAGTCCCCTGTGGTGTGGGCTGCCTGCAGGGGCCGTGGAGGGTGTAGAGGGAACACCTGGGAGGACCACCCCCGAAATACACGTACCCTGCTGAAATCGCGTGTGGAACTTCCCGCGCACTCGGAATACACGTACCCTGAAGGATTAGCGTATGGAACTTCCCGCGCACCCCGGAATCCACGTACCCTGCAGAATTAGCATGTGGAACTTCACGCGCACCCCAGAATACACGTACCCTGCAGGATTAGCGTGTGGAACTTCCTGCGCACCCCGGAATCCACGTACCCTGCAGAATTAGCGTGTGGAACTTCACACGCACCCTGGAATACATGTACCCTGCAGGATTAGCGTGTGGAACTTCCCGCGCACCCCGGAATACACATACCCAGGCCAGTCGCGTGTGGAACTTCACACGCACCCCGGAATACACGTACCCTGCAGAATTAGCGTGTGGAACTTCCCGCGCACCCCGGAATACACGTACCCAGGCCAATCGCATGTGGGACTTCCCGCGCACTCCGGAATACACAGACCCAGCCAATTTGCATGTGGGACTTCCCGCGCACCCCGGAATACACAGACCCAGGCTATTCGCGTGTGGGACTTTCCGCGCAGCACAGAATGCACGCACACGCTATTTTTCACACAGCGGGTGTCTGTGTTTGTCGCGTACCCCTTTGCACGTCATTTGTCTTAGAGGGCCACAGGATGTGACATTCATCATAGCTGTATATAGGTGCTTTTTGTTGGCGCACATTTTGGCGCACATTTATTTCAGGGCCAGGGACACTACCGCCTGCTTTCTTGTGGCGGATGTGTTTGGGCCTGTGTGCTGGTTTGACCGTGCGCTGGTTTGCACTATTGGATTCCATGAATACGTGTTGTAGGCGAGCGTGTGGGCGTTCCGCACACTTGCCTCCTGTACTTCCCCCATGACGCCCACATTTTGACGAGTTGTTCCCCATTCCGAGTGTTACGCCCCGTGTTCCGCCTACTTTTGTTTTGTGCGCCGCGCTATGCGCGATTTCGCTGTGGCCGTGGCGTACGCCGTTAGATATCCTGTGCGCCGGCATGCACCGCGCACTTATTCAGCGCACATTCAATATTTTTCTCGCGCACTGCCTTCCATGAATCGATGTGCGCTGGTTTCCCTGCGATTTTCGCACTTGCACTGCGAATCGCACGTTTTGGCACCTCTGCGCGGGAATTTTCGGCGCACATTAATTTTATGAATCGACACCTATATCTATCTACGTAGCTGTTGGAGCAAAGTAGTAAATCGAGGCGTAAAAGCAAGGCATAAGGGCTCGTTTTCAAATGTGCAGGGTTAAAATAGAAGCTTAAAATAAGTACGCCTGCATAAAATTTGCATGCAAGTGTAAAACGAAAGGATTCTAATTGAAAACACTTCGTTTAGCACCTTCTAAAGCCCAGGTGGATTCCTTTTGAATCCATTATAAAATGCCACCTGCAAAGCGTAATTTGCAGGCAGCGTAATTATGTCTCATGAAGCAGAGAGTAAAAGTGACAAGTAAAGGCGATTTCGTGTCATTGCTTGTCACAATGAATCTCCTCTTGTGTAAAAAAGTGTTGAAAATTGCATGCAGGGGCCCAGCAACACAAAAGTGCAAGGATTGCTAATCATCTGCATGCAATAGCCTTTGTTAGAAAATGACCACGTACTACTTTTACGCCTTCATTTTCAATTAGTTTTAAGGCAGGGAAGGAGGCAAAGCTGAGTTGCCCATTTCCACGAGGCTTTCCTCCTCTGTCTAGAAAGTACACTTGAACTCATGTGCCCTCATTACGACCCTGGCGGAAAGTAACTGACCTGACCGCCATAGCGTAAATAGCGTTTCCGCCATTGCACGATGGAGTAAAGTGCGGCTAATTCTGACCCATCGGGCACGAGCATTACGCCATGGCGGAAGTGCAAAGTCCGCGATGGCGGAAATGTCCCCAAAACGCCCCTCACCGCCGTCGTACGGCGCCCTAGGTGCAATTCCGCCACCCATCATAGCGGTCACCGTAATGAGCGGTAATCGCAAAATACGGTGACCGTAAATATACGGAAACGGAAGTAAAAACATGGGGCCGGAACGGGAAACAGCACGCCATACACCTATAAAATCAGAATCCCAACACAACCATTAAAAATCCGACCCTGAGACACATCCCAACCCGTTAGCCACCCTAGTTAAAACAATCAAAATGGGAAAAGTTGCTAAAAAAGCGTGCGACCGCAAGCGGCAGGTCCACTTCTCCCATGAGGAACTAACCGTGCTCACAGAGACCCTCCAGGAGAATGCTGCCGTCGTCTTCTCGACGCAAATGACCAGGACGGCACTTGCGAACAAGAAGGCCATATGGGCCCTGGTGGCACAGCGGGTAAGTGCGGTGGGGACCGCACCCCGCAACCCACAGCAATGCAGAAAGCGATGGGACGACTTGCGGATACGCGTACGGAGCATAATATCAGCCAACCGTAACATTGCCACAGCTACCGGGGGAGGATCGGAATCACCCATCAAGTTGACCCCCTGGGAAGAAATCTGTGCCTCGACCATTGGAATGGAGAGTATAGAGGGAGTCGGAGGGATGGAGAAAGGAGTGCAGACATCCGAAGAATCAGGTAGGTGGGCCAAATAAAACAATGCTAAATCCACAATGTCCAATCATGTGAAGTACCATGTGTCCACATAGTGCAACAGAAACACATGTCCAGGAGAACGTCCACATACATTGGCCTGATAGCGCACTTTAAAAGTCACATTAAATACATAAATAATTAAAAATCCTAAAAACACCCTCTACACGTGCAGCATGCACACCCTAACTGCAGGCTGCAAAACAACTGCATCCTCAATCCACACAAAAATGAAACCACCTCCAAGGCCCTGACCCAAATCACCCTCAGGTACCACCCCAATGCATGTGATACATTGCCATTCCAATTTCCACAGACCCATAAATAACGCTCGCCCTCCTTTACTCCACCACAGGGTCCGATTCAAACGACGAGCTTCAGGACACCCCTACCAGCACACCTGCAAAGAGGGCCAAGACCAACGGCCAAAGACCCTCCACCTCAGCTGCACGGATCAAGACACGGCAGCAGCACAAATCAAGTGGCAGCACACAGGAGGGGACTTCAACAGGCACCCCAGCAGCCAGCATGCCCACAACAGCAGCACCACAGGTCCCCCCAATGGATGCCACAGAAGGCACTGCTTCTGGTGGCAGCAGCACCATAGGTGACACTGCATTAATGCCAGCATGCTCCGACACAGAAAACGGTGCTGTCGATGTAGGACCCATCCATGACCTGTCTCAATCCCCCTGTTTGTTTCATCCCGTACACCATGAGGATACCACGCAGGGGCACCCACAAGACGACGACTGGCCATCCCCCACAAGCCCTGTGGCAAGGCAACATGAGGTGATCAGCCCCTCTGTGACACCACCGCAAATGGGCATGGCCCAGCAGAGGCAACAGTCCCTCGACCAGGTGATCGTGCAACAGCAGCAACTGGCCACGCTCCTCAAGGAGCATGCTGATGAATGTGGGGGTTCTAAGGCAGCCATAGAAACATCTACTGAGACACTTAGGGCACAAATGGAGCGAAGTACAGAGACACTAAGGGTACAAATGGAGAGAAGTACAGAGACACTAAGGGTACAAATGGAGAGAAGTACAGAGACACTAAGGGTACAAATGGAGAGAAGCACCGAGAGCCTGAGGGGGGAACTGCATGCGACGTCCAAAGACGTATGTGGTGAACTTGCCGCTGTGCGCCGTGTGCTCACTGAGCTCTCACAAACCCTTAGGGACATGCATGGACGTGAGCAGGCAGAGACATCATCCGTTGCAAGTTCCGTCCAGGGCAGCCCCCAACGTAGATCTGGGAGGAACCTGCGCTCCACAGGCAGGGGTGCCCCTGATACCCGGAGAGGGGGCTTGCAATAGCGTCTGCCCACTGACAATGAGCATCTTTGGACACTGGTGTTCGGGGGGGAGGTAGGAGGGTGGAGGGGGGGTGTTGGGCTTTCTTGGGTGGCGGGTCGATGGGGTGTGTAATATAATTTCACATATGCTATAAACATTTCATAATCATCCAATGAGATGTGTGGACATTGATCTTTGTGTACGAGGCCTTTATAGGCGTACAGTCCACATTGTGCATGTTCCAGACACACACAGTGCCACAAGTCCCTTGTCCATGTATCAGCCACCAGGCGTGAGTGCTAGAAGCATGAATCTATGATATTCTGACGAATTTCACGGGCCTCCTGTGCCTCGCGGACTCCTTGAGGTGCTGCCACATCCCCACCCTCATCATGACCATCTTCAGGTGCTTGCAGTTCTGCGTCAGGGGGCATGGGCACATTTCTACGTACGCACATGTTGTGTAGCATGACACATGCCATGACCATCTTTGCAACCTTCTCATGGCGGTACAGGAGTGCCCCGCCAGACCTGCTGAGGCAGCGGAAACGAGCCTTCAGTAGGCCGAATGCCTGTTCTATGACTACACGGGTACGTGAGTGGGCATGGTTGTAGTCCTCCTCATGCTGGTTCTGTGGGTTCCGGAGTGGTGTAAGGAGCCATCTCTTCAGTGGATACCCGGCATCACCTGTATGTGGACAATAAAGGATGTTTGTGGAATGACATTGCTACGTACGCATCCCCCCCCTTCCTGCCAGGTCATTGCCGCATCACATACCCCACATTATCATGCATGAAATGAGACTCACCGAGTAGCCAGGATCTGTTCCCTGCGTGTCGCTCCATGTAGCGTGGTATTGTAGAGTTCCTCAAGACCATAGAATCATGGGTTGATCCAGGAAATCGGGCACAACAATGTGTAAAGATCCTGTTGGAGTCACACACCATTTGTACATTAAGAGAATGATATTGTTTCCGGTTGCGGTACTGGACCTCCATGGCATGTGGGACAACCAATTCCGCATGGGTGCAGTCGATGGCACCAATGCAACCCGGTATGCCGGCAAGTGCATGGAATCCCACTTTTGTGTTTGTAATCTCCTGCTCCGAGCGTGGTAAAGAGATGTAGTCGTCTGCGTGCTTCAGGAGGGCATCGAGCACTTGCAATAGTGTCCGTGACAACAGTGGCTGTGAAATGCCATGCAACTGTCCGACTGTGTGCTGGTAGGTGCCTGTGGCCAGGAAGTGGAGTACAGACACCACCTTCAGTAGGGGTGGGATGGCGGTTGGGCTATCTATCATGCTGACAAGGTCAGCGTGTGTCATCTTCACAATGGCGGTTATGGTGTCCCGGTCCAAACGTAGAGGGTGTGGATCTGCTCAGCAGTGAGGTTGAACGGATGAGCTCGGAGGCATGGGATTGCGGGCTGCCTGCGTGGTGGTAGTGGCTGTGCTGGTGGGCCTTGCTGGCCCTGCCTTGCCCTCCTCCTCCTCCTGCGTCTCCTCTGTGCGGCCGTTTGTTGTAGTAGTTGGTGTTCGTCTTCTTCTTGAAGTTGGAGTACTTGCAGTGCTATCAGGTCCCCCAGGGCCAACATTGCTAGTCCTGCCGGTAGCATTTTGGAGTGGGTGTGGTTGTGGGAGGGGGTTGGGTGTGCAATTTATGTGTTTTCAGGCTGTATAGCCTCCACCTGTGGTGATTCATTCCACCTGTGCCAGCTGCAATCCCCTTTGGGCGAGCACGTCCCGCACACAACGCTGCAATGTGACGCATGGCATCTTGCTATTACAATCATGTATTTAATCCCGATGGCAGTGAAATATTGGTTTATATGTTCATTCTGCTTTGGTCCCATTGTTTCACATACTATCTTTGCAGTCGCAAACAAACTTGTGAAGGGTCAGTGGAATGTAGTACTCGATTAACGGTGGACCCTCATGCAGCACTGTACCGAGGTTCACCGACGGGCGGGGCGTCCCATTTGTGAGTGAAGCCAGTTGCCATTTTCACACACTGCCGCACTACATGGATGAATTTGTGATTTCAAGCGGTCACAGATGCCTTTTCGACGTGATGTTGCAAATGAGGAATTCGAAGGACAGCGCTTTCGGTTTTCAGCTAGCGGCGAGGAGACGCCCACAGGTCTGACTGCAAATATAACGTTCTATTGTTTAATGTCCTTGGGACAGGGGCCATGGCGAGAATGCAATGATTGATGTGAATAGTATGGGATGCGCAATAGCGTAGTGGACGATAAGGCAGGACGTTCCCAAATACATGTTACTTCACAACACTAGAATTCCGGGCTGGAGCACAGTGGATTTTGCAGACTGCATTACGCACAGACTCAATGGAAATTTCAAATGTTATGTGAGTAGATAATCAGGCGTTTTTATACCGGGATGAGGGAATGATGTATGGATGCATGGACAGATGATTTAATTGAGAGTTTGCCATGTACATGGCTTTTTGGAATCTATCCCCTTCCCCTGCGCTATGTGATGCAGAGCTGCCATAGTGGGACCATCGTCTATCTGCCCTTGTTGAACCCTCCCTGTCTCGACGCGCCTTCAAACACTTGTGTCTATGCACGTTACTAATCCCATCTAATGGATTCTGTTTTAACAGACGCATGCACACAAACACTCGTTTGTAATAGTGTTTTCACCTCGATTTATATAGTTATGATTCGCAAGTGATTTTTGGGTGGAAATAATCCTTTTGAGTGGGCTAGCATGCATATGGCTGTAGATTTAGTGTGATCATTGAAGTGAGTAATACAAATGAAGTTCTGATGCCCATACTATTCTTTTTCATTTCATTTGGGTGACAGGTATCTCCTCCCCTTTTGCCGCTGCCATCTGTATGCCACTCCTGCAGATGGCTTTTACTCCCGACACCTGCTGCTTCGAGTTAATCAGTGGAGCACCATTACGATCTTATGGGACGATCGCCAATGGGCCACATGCCCTTACGCAGTACTAGTGGCTAGGAGCAACATATCAACCTTTCAGCTGGACTAGTGCCTACCTAATGGGACGGCCCTGCGGTTCTAGGCGCTTCCATGTTGCCTTTTTGAACGTGAATGTAGCCCCTTTGTACCATGAAGGAACAGGGCGTCACACAAGAAGAAGCTGGTCATTTATTGCGGATGCAGCCCACAGTAATGAAAAATATTTTGGAGTTTATGACCTAATAGCTGTATGGGCTTGGTGAATTTGATGTGCATTAAAATTTTATTCTGATATTAACCGTGTAGCGTTATTCTTTGCAAGTAATGTAGCATATTCCTATTTGTGGAGCGATGTATTGTGAGAAGATCTGCATTGGGTTCCGGCTTCTGAGTATAGTTGCGTGGTACTGTACTGGCCGCGTTTGCCTACGAAGCCCAGTAAGGTCAGGGATAGGGGCTGCCATTATGACTGTTTTAATGATGTCATGCTCAGGGGCGGGGGATTAGCTTTTGTGTAACAGATGCCGGTCAGCCAGGTGGATTGGTGGAATGATGCGATTATCAGAAAATGGCTGGTCACAGGTGCCTGTGTTTGCGTGCGTTTCTTGGAGGGAGACTGAGGTCATGTCCATTGGAATAGCTTCTGTATTCGTGCCATCTGTGCCCTGCAGCTCCCATTGGCCCCTCTTGAGATGAGCCTGGCTGCTCAGTCACTCTGCCAACTTGTGTGGTACATGCTTATGCTGATGGTTGGTTTGTTTACTGGCAAGAGTACAGGGCTGGTGCAGTCTCCCTCAGGATACTGCTTTGAATGTTGCCTTACACTGGTGTCAAGCGATGGGGGCCTGTTGTTGTTTTGTCTCATATTTCAGTTCATATTGCTGTACTTGAACCTTCATATGCCTGTGCTGCATCAGTACGGCAATGGTGACATGCCAAATATGGATGGCCACTCACAAGGCACTTGGAGCCCCTACATTCATTTGTTCGTTGGCATGCATGGGTGACTTGTACATTTCACTGGTTGCATTGTGTAACTTCATTGCACCTACGAGGAGTTGTGCAATGTGGGCAGGGAGTGGTGTACAGGCACTCAGTAGGGCCATTTACGGTTGGTTCACGATGCCGTAATTCTCACCATGGCGGAATGGTACTTTCCGCCATGCTTGATGGCGTTAAGTAAATGTCCGCTAGGGTCAGAATTCGCGTACCGTTGCGCCATGGTGGTAATTACGGTTTTGCATGGCGCGCGTGCGCGTACTTGGTGCAGTTAGCTTTGGCGTTCACTACGGTGTCGCTAATGGCATCGTACTTTACGGTGACGGGTCATAATCGCACCAAGCGGTATTCGATGGCGGTATTACATTTCCGCCATCGTTTTTCGATTTCCGCCAGGGTCGTAATGAGGGCAACTGTCATTTATGAATGAAGAAGTGAGATGGATCACAGCTTTGTAATATAAGAAAAAAATATATACAACAAACAATTGGGATAAAAACATTTTTTTAGTATATAAATCATTCAGGCGCTTGACCTTTCATCTCTCATATCTGAAAGAAGCATAGGGGTGTATACTAGGGCCTATAATGCACAGGCAGCATCAATATAATGCACAGCATTATTAAGGTATATGGACAAGATGCGCTGAAGTTTATGTCTGACAACCCAACCATACTAGTAACAGCTTTACACCTGCATGAGATATTCATGCAGGCGCAAAACAAAGGATTCCTGTGGAATCTGCCTCCATTTAGCACCTGTAAAAATAGGCGTATTTCATGGGAATCCGTCATAAATGCTTTCTGCAACGTGGAATTTGCAAGCAGTATTTAGGTTTTCTATAAAATGGATCATAATAGTAAAGAGAAAAAGTGATTTTACGTAGCTTTACTCTTTACTTTTGCACCTTACAAAAGATGAAAAATGAATGTAGGGCACCCAGTAGCACATAAGTGCTAACGTTGGCAGTGCCCACATGTAATTACCATTTACTATAAAGTGACCCCCATGCGCCCCTTACAGGCAGCGTGAAGAGGACTTTTTCTTTTTGTTACTATAGTTTTTATGATGATTGATTGTGGTGAGAGCAGTGTGGAAAGATGCTCGAATCGCATTTTGCTTTTTTGATATTGTTAATGCTGTATGTCATGATGGACAATGCGTTGTTTTGGATGAGCGGGCATTATTTTGAGAAGAGTAGTTTGTGTTTTTTTTAACTATGTTGCTATGCCTTATTTTTGGCTATAATGTGACCTGCAAGCATGCACAATGAAAGTCTGTTAATGCATTAAGGGAGCAACTTAATTTGTTGTTTGGCCCACTGATAAACAAGTGTAATGCTGATGTGTGATGGTTGCTTAGTTCTCGATCTCTGATGACTGCTGTTGTGAAAAGCAACACATACATTGAAGAGTCCATGATAGAGTTGGAATTGCTGGGATGTGCCGCACACTAATTATATAAGTAATTAGTTACAGAGAAATAATGTAGGCCTTTGGAATGGAGTATGCGTGAGAGCGCTCGCGCGCGCGCGCACACACACGTCTGTGCACTCACACACTACCCCTGTGAATACAACATATAATCACATAATGTTATGTTATCTTGTATTTGTATAGCACCTACTGCCATAGTTCATGTCTTCAAAGCGCTTTTGCCTGTCAGAGAGGCCGAGGAGGATTATGACAGAAAATTCAGTAGTAGTAGTGAGGAGCAATTCAAAGTAGATAGTTGGGAAGAGGGCAAGGGCTAGATAAGGTGCTCAGTAAGGCATGAGAAGAAAACTGTGGAAGAGCTATTGCAACAAATATATCTTGTGACTGAACTGTATTCTATGGAGCGCAGCACCAAAAGGAGAGATAGCTGGAGAAGAAGTTTTCGCTGCACCACAGGGTATGTCTGGAATCTACTCACTGCATGGTGAGCTGGGGCATGGTAAAGCCATGTCCTAGAAAACAAAAGCCTCCAAGCCCTTCTACTTACTTCCCTAGGGCACCAACAGAATTTGGCAGGGGGTGTAAAATATAAATTTGAATGTGCCAATTTTGCAACCGCTTCCCGGAAAGAGAGCAAAAAAACCTCAAATGTTTTGGTTTACTCATTTATTTATGTCATGGCTACCAAAACTGTAGGCGTGTGTGCTTAAGAACACCAATCTTGTCTATGGCTTAGCCGTGTACAGACCATTATACCCTGCCCTCCTAAATTATACTATATCTGGCTAATTATATGTGTTAGAAAAATGAGTTTTAAATAAGTTTGAGGTGCAGAGGAGAACATGTGAACCCTGGCATATGGGTCGCAACAAAATAGAACAAACTGTTAAAGTTCCCAAATTGGGGGAACTCGTGTCCCCTGCACACTATCTGAGGCTGAAAACCAAGCCAAACCTTTTGTTGGAATAGCTGACCCAATTCATGGGCAGTTATCACAATCTTTGGGTTGTAATATTTTTTAAGCAAACTTAGAATTATCTGGGATCATGCATATTCAAAATAACAACTTGATGTTTTGTTATAAAACATTTTATTCTTATTGCCCAACTCGTTTCGAGATTCTCATTCTCTTCATCAGGGGCTTATATTCAAATAATTTCTACAAAAAAATTCAAATAATAAAGTTTTAGATCGAATTCACAGAATTGTTTAAATACACAATGTCAACTAATCTAAATTTGCTAAGAATTGTCATCTGGGTGCTTCTGAATTATCTAGAGTGCAAGAGAAAGCTAGGTGTACATGTCTGGGCTTTACTGTAAAATGGGCCTTTAGGCAGTCTTACCTCACTAACACAGGAGTTAAAATGACTCACCCTTTTGTTTTGTGTCAATGTTTGCAGAAGAAATGGAAGAAACCCATGTAGTGGTGAGATCTAAAAAGAATCAAATAATCATGCTGTTGGTAATAGGGAACATTTTCCCAGATGAGCTAGAGTCATGGAATTGTGACTGTTGCTTCTATGTTAGATCTACGTACATTGGTTTACTGCCCGCAATGTGAGGATGTCTAATCCCAGTTCCAAGACGCCGGTGAGAGGATCCAAAATGGCTGCTTTTGTTATTAGCGTAACCGCGTTAGTGTGACGTCATCATGTTGAATGTGAATGATGTCATGAATGTAAACAAACGCACGCTCGGTTCGCGGTGAAGTTTGACTTCAATAAAGATGTATGGGCCTCAAGCTGATAAATAAGTGTTGGAACCTACACTTAGTCATGTAAGTAAAATTTGATATCCAATGACTTAAAAATATATATAAATGGACACCTGTTCTACCACTTGGTGTCAGTGATAGCCTTATAATGATCATTTTTTCGGCTGTGAGTGATGTTTAGAAACATCAAGGGGTTAATTCATGGAATAAATGTGCGCCCAAATCAGTGGCGCAAGCAGGGGCAAGCGTGAAAAAGCCATTGCACGTGTGCGAATCGCACGCGTACGATTCATGGAAGGACCTGCGCATGTAATTTCCGGGATGTGCGCCAAATCCGCTCGCGGCGCACACCGACGCACGCTTCATTTCCACATCCCCAACGCCATGCGCGACGCGCACAGCGAAAGCACACAACGTCAGCACACACATCAAAAAGGGGGCGGAACAAGGGGCAGAACATGCAGAATGGGGAACAACGCTTGAAAATAAGGGCGCAACATGGGAAGTACCGCTGGGAAGTACACGCAACACACGTAAACTACACTTATTCATGGAATCGTATAGGGAAAACCCGCGCACGTCAAAACACACGCACAATTACATCCGCCACACCAAAGCAGGCGGAAGCGCCCTCGCGCAGCATAAAAGTGTGTACAAACAACAAACCAGCATATACAGCTACGATGAATGTCCCGTTCCTCGCAGCAGTGATCGTGGGACACCGCAGGAGGAGTAGAATAGACAGGCCCGCATTTTTTTGCCCAGGACCAGCCTTTTTGGGATGTCTGATGACCAGGTCTATGGTAGGTATAGGTTTCCACCTCATATCATCCTAGAGCTGGTCAGGGAGTCGGAGGATGACCTCATATCGCCCACCCTGTACTCCCAAGCATTGAGCCCCTTAGAGAAGGTGCTCAATGTACTGCATTTTCTGGCCACTGGGTCATTTCAGCGGACGACTGCCATAGTGTGGGGGGTCTCACAGGCCACGCAGCCACGCTGCCTACCCCAGGTGTTGGCAATCATCACTGCGTGCCCCTCGGTCCGCAGCACATTTACATGCCCAGAACACCCGCAGAAAGGCAGGCCGTGGTCCAGGACTTCTACAGGGTGGCACACTTCCCCAAAGTGCTTGGTGCCATAGATTGCACCCATGTGGCCCTACGTCCACCTAGGTCCACAGAGCACATCTATCGAAACTGCAAGCACTGGCATTCTATCAATGTGCAGGTGGTATTTGATGCCAAGGGTATCATCACCTTTGTATATGCAAACGTCCCTGTGTCCACCCATGATAGTTTCATATTCAGAATGTCCCCCCTGAGCCGGGTCCTGGAAGCTGGGAAGCATGGCGACACATGGCTCCTAGGTGAGTACAAATGCCTGTGCACATGCATACATGTCACACACAGACAAATACAAAAGCTCCACTAATGACAACTATTACCACCTTACCAGGGGACATTGCCTACCCTCTGAGCACCTACATGATGACGCCCATCTGGAACCCCACCACACCACCCCAGGTAAGATACAACGCAGCCCATATTGCAACTAGGGCCATAGTGGAGCGCACATTTGGAGTGCTCAAGTCACGCTTTCGCTCCCTTGACCGCTCTGGTGGCCAGCTACTATATGCACCCCCAGTAGAGTGCAGGATCATTGTGGCGGCATGTGTCCTGCACAACTTTGCAATACGGCATGGCGTACCGATGGACATGGTGGTGCCCCCACATCCCCAACCACACGCATGGCTGCTGCGCATGGGAGGGGAAAGGGCATGTGGCGAGGCAGCCCGTACCCAGCTTGTGGCTACATTTTTCACCTAAACTCCAACCCCTGCGGAGTGCACACAGGCCTGGCACATACCAGGTCACAATCGATGATGACAAAGGGACAGTTAACTGTCACTACCTTACCACCCTGAGAATGTGTCCACGGAAGTGCCACATTGTGTGCAGCCCTAGATATTTAAACACAACCAATCCCATGTGACCAAAGGGAACACATTGAAGGCATTTCCCCCCTCCCCCCTTGCTAAACAGGTCATGAAAGGACTGGCATGCCACCCAAACCCTCCCAACATTCCTCAACCCTGACTGCCACACCAAACCATGGCATGCAATGTGAAAACATCCAACCATATGCACAACACATGACACAATAGTCATGAAGTGCCATGTGAGAAATGTAAGTAGTCACCAGACAATTACACCTCACATGGAATCGGAAGAAAGGAGTGGCCAAAATCTCACACCCTGAAAACGGTGCCACAAATGCATGCCACCAGTCATGCAAGCAACAAAAGTCTGAATACCTTTCGACATGCACACTGGACGATAGCAAATGGCCATATCAAATACTGCACACTGCACAGCACAGGGAGTGTGCATTGCATTCGTGAAAACACCTCTGCATCATTTAAAAAAATGGCATACAACCACATATCAGCCTTCCATGCATGTCCACGAATAATGACTCAGAAGTGAACATGGATTGTCGTGACACAGCCTGCATGAGAAGGCAATCTGGGGTCGGTGTTGCCTAAGTGTATTCGGAAAACAAGGATACAATTGAATAGGTCCAAAAACACTCTGCTCAGAATACAGAGACTCCCAAATCTTATCAACCTCTGCATATATAGAAGGAGAAATCACTCTTGACTACTGTATTAGTAAGGTAAATCTCATTTGTTTTATATCTAAAGTGGTGTGAATCAAAAAATAGATGAACAATTTAAGAAAAATGACATCACCCGGTAACTAACCAGGAAACACAGACAGCAATATTAACAACACACAGTACCAAACATTTTTTGGTGCATGCAGCACATTGATAGTGTTCAACACAAGGAAAATGATTTTGTGTCTCAAACTTGTCTATGTGATTTTATAATGTCTATTTAAATGTGTACACTGTTATATGTGAAATTTATGGCAAACTACAACAGAGGTTAATTTTGCTGTGCACACACAATTTTGGCTGTTGTCCCAAAAAATGTTTGGTACTGTGTGTTGTTAATATTGCTGTCTGTGTTTCCTGGTTAATTACCGGGTGATGTCATTTTTCTTAAATTGTTCATCTATTTTTTTATTCAAACCACTTTAGATATAAAACAAATGAGATTTACCTCACTAATACAGTAGTCAAGAGTGATTTTTCCTTCTATATATGCAGAGGTTGATAAGATTTGGGAGTCTGTATTCTGAGCAGTGTTTTTGGACCTATTCAATTGTATCCTTCTTTTCCGTTTAACCCTCCTGGGTAGAATAGGCTCCTAACCAGGAGCCCTATCTTTTGAATCCTAAGTGTATTCGCCCATATGGACATGTCTAGAATACATGCATGTGAAATGAAGTGAATGCCAGTGTCCCGTACACAGCACATATGAACATAGCATCAAGGACCTCCCTGTGTCTCAAACCTCACCCATTCCCTAACACGTCAAAATAAACCACTACATTGCATCAGCCATTGACCAGCAGAACATATCATGTACAGAATACACCACATTGGCAATGGCAGACAGTGACCCATCACTGAATCATTGAAATCGATGAAATGAACAACACACAAACTTCATCAAAGTGCATCAATGAGGGTGTGAATAAGGGAGAAGAACAGTAAATTCCTACATGTCCTTCAAACAGTCCCCAGTGTGAGAATGAACTGGAAAAGCAAAGTACATATAATAAATGCCAGGACCAATAAAGGAGAGCCTAGGGACGGATTGTAGGATGGCATAACTAGCATCAACATTCCGATGCCTGACAGGAATAGTCGCAGTGCAGGAGTCACATAAGGAGGGGAGTGACGGAAGAGGATGGAAGAGGTGAGGAGAGTAACAAAACAAGTGACAAACTATGGTAGGTCTACAAAGATTCAACATAGTGCTGGGGAGGCGGAGAAGAAAGACAGAAGGGAAAGGGGGAAGAGATGACCTGTAATCAGTGGTCACTCCCCTCCTAATGATCAAATAAGCTGGCAAAATAATACTGAAAATGGTGAAGGTGGGGCGTGGAAGGACGGAGGCAGAAGGGCAAATGTCTGTAAAGAACAAGCGCCTATGTATCACCATGGCCAATGGCAATTAGGCTAGTGGTTGAAAATGACAGCCAGAGTACAAGGAGGAGGCCAAAGGGGGGTGGAGAGGGAGAGGTAGGAGAGAAGGGTGGAGGGGGCCAAGCTCAAAATGACCAATGGGGGAGATGGTGAAAGAAAGCACATACAGGGGGCAGAGGGAAACCTGCCAGTAAGGAGAGTAGGGGATGTGATGATGAAGGGGGGGAGACAGAGAGACACTGACAGGGGCAGGGGAGACAGGGCGGTCTTCAAGTGACTGAGAAGGCATGTGGACAGGTCTAGACAGGGGCACCTTAGTGGGGTTTTGATAGTAGTGGCAGGCTCAAGCATCCAGATTGGCCGGATTGTCACAAGGGCCAAGTGCAAACAGTGGAAGGGGGGGGTCAGGTCCAGGACACAAACTGATAATTAAAATGACAAACAATGTAGTCATAACTCAGATGTCTCATCCAAACACCAGCCAGGGCTGGGAAATGGCCAAAGTGATGCTAGCAAGGAATGGGTGGTTGTTGAAATGTGTGGTGACAGGGGTAACTCAGCATGCAGCCTTCATTTGGCATATCAAAATTACTGTGGGAAAACTGTCCCAATTCCACATTCTCAGCAGATGGACCCCTCCCACCATCAGTGTGTAGCATGCAGACAAAGGGCGCATGGTACCAGCTACAGCAGGAAGTGCATCAACATACACATTCAATACATAACAAACATCTCAAGCAAAATGATGAAATGTACAGTCAGCTTAATACTCACCAAAATGAACTGCAGACATGCATTGGAGAACCCATCTGGAATACCCACTAGGGGTGTACACACAAGTAGAACTGCAAGCTGGGCACCGATATGACGGAAGCCCAATGCCCATGTGTGATATGCTGTTACACCGAGCCATCCTTGCGAGCCCATGGAAAAGGGAAGCAGGAGTAGCATATGTGTCAGGCCCCCAAACAAAACACATACACAAGACAAGCCTGAATGGGCCTAGCAGGAACATACAGTGGATGCCTTCCGATGCCACAAAGCACCACACTGTCACATGTATGCACAATAGACAAAATAAAATTGAAAAAAATAGAATTCTAAAGAAAATACAAATAAATTCAAATAATGAATTGAAAGAAATAAAATGAAAAGAGTAACGAATTAAGCAAAATCAATAAAATAGAAGAAAACCTGAAAAAAACATAACAAAAATAAAACTAAGTGAAATAATTGAAAAATAATAGCAAAATAATGGGAAATTTAAATCAAATGAAAAATTACAATGAAAAGATAACATACTTACCAAAAATCATACAAATTTGATGAAAAACCCGAAATATATTCAGATTAAAAATTGCTGGAAAAAATATTTTAAAAAAATGTGCAGGAAAAAAAAACAGAAATGGCCATGTGTGACCTGGGGGTGGGGGGCACCCAGGATGGGGGAGGTACACGGTGCACCTCTACACACACATGTGTAGATGTCGAGGTAAAAAACAAAAAAAACTCACTGGGCTCAGCGCCTGCACAGCCCGACCTATGTGGGAGATAGGTTGTCATCGTCACCCTCTGGATCTGAATCAGAAGGTGGAGGTGGTGCAGTTTACTCACCATGCCTAGCCACGCCCTGCCCCTCAACGGCAGCAAGTATGCGGGTCTGGTAAGCCAGGTCCTGGCGGGCAATGACACTGAGGCCAGCATGCATTACCTCACGTGTCACATGTGCTTCCTGCAGGGACTGACGTGTGAGACGGAATTCTACTTGCATGGCCTCACATGACAAATGGAGTGACTCCCGGCTTGCACGGAGTTCAGCCGAGATGGTTCTTTCAAGCTGTTCAAACCTTACTTCTGTCCGCCTACTCTGATCCATCATGAAGTCAGCTAGAGTAGATCGGAGGGCTTGTTGTTCCATACTCAGGGCCTCACGGTGTGCCTCTGTTTGAGCATTAAGTGTTTCACGCAGCACTGCCATTTCAGCCCGGCGCGCCCTGTCATATGCCGTCATTCCCAGGCTGAGTGAGCGGCATGTGGACTGCGTAGCCCGCTGATGGAGCACCATTTGCTTAACAGAAGGGAGGATGGAATGGGCCACACTTTCCATACCTTGAGCAATCATCTCAACTGCTCCCCCCTGTTGCTGTGCTATGGCAATCATGGAACGCTCCCACTCAGTTGACCCCGGTGCCACACGGCCACCGTGTCGCCGGACACCACACCTGTTGGGCCCAAGGAGACGGGGTCCTTGCTGGGTTGGAGCCGCCTGCGGCTGCAGGACTGATCCTTCCATCGGCCTGATGCCCCAGGAACATGGCCAACTGGTGTTGAGTGTGACCGTGCACCCTTAACCACCACAGGTGAAAATTTCAACCCTGCCTGGCCCCCTACTGCAGGTGTTGCAGACAGAAGACCATCCGACACAGGATCACCTACTGGTGATGACACGACATGGTGCAGATCCGGCTCAACATAGTGGTCAGAAGATACATCAGAGCCTGACTCAGAGTCAGCTCTGGACATGATGGCCTGGAGCACCTGTGGGTTCTCGTGGGCTGCCACCCCACGACCACCACTGGTGCCTGTTTGGTCATGTGAACTGACACCGTGTCTGGTATGACATCTTCATCCTCTGCCGCCAGTGCGTCATCACCTGCAACATAAAAAAGAAAAACAAGAACACGCATGTCAGTAGCACATACCACACACATAAGTTCACAACATTGACAGACAAATATTGAAACAGCCATGTCACAGGCAAATCAAACCCCAACATGCATCCAGTAGCATTGCATTGCAGGGCCATTCCAAAAGCAGTAAAGGATGTGTGCAAAATGTGAATGCAACACACGTATTGCATGTTGCGCATCACCTGAATCACACACAACCTCTAGAGGGCATACATGCAATTCAAAAATGAGAGATGTTAACAAATAGTCAGCACCTAGCATAAGCATGTGTTATCACACAGATAGACACAGCTAGAAATGTAACCAAACTCACCATGATACATGTAACATGCATGTTCATGTGCAGCACTCAACTACAATCAACTATGCACAGTACATCTGTTATAGGAGGCATCTACGCTAGTGCATTTCCAAACTGTGATGGGAGGGACATGGTTACATACATGTCAGGTCAACATCACACAGCACCATCATGATTGCACACATACACGAGTGGCTCAGAGCGCAAACAAGCAAAGGGAGGGGAACAAGGGAGAAAAGTAATTCAAAATAACTATCATACTGGGCACAGTGACATATAGAACATGCTAGTGCATGGAGAAGGGCTAAAGGGTTGAAGACCCAGGAAGGGGGAGAAGGGGAATGTGCCAAACAGAACAGACCAAAGAAGGCAAATGAAGTGCAATGATAGAATGTCCATTCAAATAGTGGTAGTGCAGCCAGCAAGTGGAAAGTGCAAGATGATTTGAACAGGGCAAATCTGATGAGTGCAGACAAACAGTGCTGGATTGTATGGGGACAAGCACTGAAACCATTGATATGGGAGGCCTGTAGACAGTGCAGCAGGGAGGCAGGGTGAGCAGGTACCTGATCTGATGGACAGAGTGTGTGCAGGGGCGCAGTGCCAGCAGAGGAAACTGTTCAGATGGGTAGAAGAGGGGCTAATGCAGGAGCAAGAAGGCATGTGTTGAGGTGCTACCAGAAGCAGATATATCTCACCTCAAGATTCAACGTGGCCAGTTGGCAGTTCAAAAGTGAGCTCCCAGCTGTACACACAGATCTGCTCCTACCTCATTCATTAAATTAACGACTGAGCTTGAGGGAGTGTGGGGTAGAGGAGCAAAGGACTCAAGGGTGGAGGAATTGGTAGAGGGATTGTCAAAGGTATTTTCTACCGATCCCAGAGAAACCTTGTGCACAATGCAGAGGGTCTGAAGTAACATCCTTGCATCCACTAGTAGCCAGTGAAGGGGTCACGTAGCTGGAATGATGGGATCCCAGGGCTTGTGGCCAAGGACAAGACTTGCAGTCCTGTACCAGATTAGTGGTGGAGGGTGGAGGCCGGTCGATTATTGAATGAGACTGTCACAGTACCCCAACCTTGAATGAACCAGAGCTTGACATACTGTGAGCATGTAGGAGAATGTTAGGGAGGGCACAGTACCCTTGAGGTGGTGGAGCAATAAGTTAATCCATTCAAAGATACATCACAAATATGTGTGTGAAAGGTATGTGTTGAGTCAAAGGTGACCCAGAGGTTCATGGCCTTGCAGGTGGAGGCAGGAGGAGGGCCAAGTGGGGCTGGCCAGAGATTGATTGCAAAGGATGGAAAAGGTGCATCAATGAGGAGGATGTCGGTCTTGCTGGCATTCAGACAGAGACCGTTGGTAGTACACCAAATGCAAATAGCAATGAGGCAATCTGTCATGATGCTTACCCCTGGGCATCCGGACCAAGCCTATCAGCCCTGTGAGCAGGCATCCAGATATTTATTAAAACTCCAGCAGCCCAGTAGTCTTTGTACTATCATACCTTAGCGGCAGCGCAGCGGATTGGTCAATTCCACTAGTTAACCAGGATGACCCTCTTCTTCGGGATTTTCAAGGTTTTCAATTGAGCATGGAAAGACTATTTGCCAGACATTCACAGGGACAGGCCCTGGAAAACGACCTTTTATCCTTTCGACAAGGTAACCAGGATCTACTAACCGATATCGCAACCTTCAATAGGTTGATGGTGGAAACCGGATGGCCAGAGGTAAAACGAATTACATTATTTCATCGTGGACTTCAGGGTGAACTCAAAGATTTTTTGGCCAAGTTGTGAACCCACCTCAGGATTGCGCAGAATATATAGACTTAGTGGTCCAGTTAGACCACCGACTTCAGAATAGAAAGGCTGATTGAGCTAAGTTCGAGAATCGGGTATTGGTTAAACCCAATGTTATCCCCAAAGGAACAGATGTATCAGAACCGATGCAGATCGGGGGGGTTAAGGGACCCTTGACTCAAAAGGAAAGAGAAAGGAGACGGCAGATGCAATTGTGTCTGTACTGTGGGGCCTCAGGAGATTTTCCTACGGGATTGCCCTATAAAACCATCCAAGAAAGTAGTCGGAGTTGCTGATAGAAATCAAACAGAGCCTGATTTGGGAAACGACCACGCCCGACAAGCGTAGAGGTCCGCTTGCCGAGCTTGAAGAAGGATACTCAGACCTCGCACTTCATCATACCTATGGTCCTTATTGATCCAAGGCAGCCATCGCGTATGCACGCAGTAAAGGCATATATTGATAGCGGGGCCGTAGGTAACTATATGGACCACGAATTGGCTTCTAGGATGAATCTACCTCTCTGCAAAAAGACCACTTCGGATGTCATCACCACAGTCGATGGAACTGAAATTGCCTCTGGGCCTGTAACTCATTCCACCGCAAGATGACACTGTTGGGTCAGGATGGGCATCGAGAGACTATTGTGTTTGATTTAATCAAAGCCCCGCAGTTCCAATTAATACTCGGGATACCTTGGTTGGAAACACATAATCCTTGTATTGATTGGCGAGAGAAGAGAATAACCTTCCCGGATTGTGCACACACCTGTTACCCGGAAAAACCCTTGAAAAAAGGCCTGGCCACAGTCGCTACTCCAGTCATGCAGTTACCTCAGGAATATCAAGAATTCCAGGATGTTTTCCAAAAAGAACAGGCAAACACCTTACCACCTCACAGATCATACTATTGTCAAATCGACCTCATACCCGGTGCACAACCTCCATGTAGTAGGATCTACGCCCTTACGGAACCCAAAAACCTTCACCTACGACAATACTTGGACCAATACCTTGCTAATGGCTTAATTCGTCCATCCAAGTCCCCTGCATCCTCAGCTTTGTTCTTCGTGCCTGAAAAGGAAGGTGACCTCAGAACGTGCATAGACTACCGCGCATTAAATCAGATCACGGTTAAGAACTGATACCGATTGCCTCTGATCCCCGAATTACTAGACCAAGTAAAGGACGCTTGCATCTACACTAAATTAGATCTCCGAGGGGCATATCATCTAGTACGTGTAAAGTAAGGCGACGAATGGAAGACTGCCTTTCGCACCAAGTATAGGTTATTCGAATACCAGGTGATGCCCTTCGGGTTGTGCAATGCACCAGCAGCCTTCCAGTATTTTATGAACGATGTCCTTCGTGAACTCATTGACGTCTGTGTTGTCGTATACATAGACGATATTCTAGTGTACTCCTCCTCAGAATCAGACCATGTGAAGCATGTTTGTGCAGTCCTTGAGAAACTACGCCAGCACAAGTTATACGCAAAATTAGAGAAATATGTTTTTCATTCTACAGAAGTTGAATTCCTTGGATTTATCCTGACTCCAAATGGAGTTCGAATGGACTCTCGAAAGGTGGACGCAATCCTAAAGTGGCCATCACCTAGTTCAGTTAAAGGGGTACAAAGCATGCTTGGATTTGCTAATTTCTATCGCAGATTTATTCCTGAGTTCTCACATATTGAACACCCCATCACAGCACTTTTGTGAAAAAACAAACGTTTTTTGTGGACTGAAGAGGCTGAATGAGCCTTCCAAGAGCTAAAATCGAAATTCATGTCTGCACCTGTTTTAAAGCATCCACTTCCTGAGCTTCCATACATAGTTGAAACCGATGCATCCAGTTTAGCCATGGGAGCTGTCCTGTCCCAGAAAGATCCTGAAACCGGTCAACTTCATCCAGTAGCTTTCTGGTCAAGAAAGTTCTCAGCACCCGAGTTAAACTAGGCGGTTACTGATAAGGAGTTATCAGCCATCACGTCCGCCTTCAAGGCTTGGCGGCATTATCTCCTCAGTGCTAGGCATACCATCACTGTAATCACCGATCACAGGAACCTGCAGTATTTGAAAACAGCCAAGGCCCAATCATCGCGTCAACTTCGATGAGCTTTATTCTTTGCCGAATTCAATTTCGTGATCACTTATCGACCAGGTTGTAAAAACGGCAAGGCAGATGCCTTATCCCGAATAGGGATGGGAGAAGCATATTCGAACCCGGAACCGGTGCCTATAATTTCAGAACAAAGAATTCTTGGCATAACTACTCTACAGACTTTAGAAGATATTCATTTAAAAATCCAACAACTTTTCGATCCTGCAGCCCTGCAGGACTGGGTAAAGAAAGGCAAAGATTATTCAGTCAGCAATGACCTACCTTACTATCAAGGGCGTCTATTTCTACCACACAAGGAACTAAAAGAACTAGTTATCTCCAATTATCATGAGGCTCTGATGGAAGGACATCCAGGTATCGCAAAAACTGAAGCTAAAATTAAAAGACAATTCTGGTGGCCCACCTGGCGAAAAGACATAAAGTCATTTGTGCTATCTTGTGGTATCTGCGCCCAAACAAAAGTCAAAAGAAAAAACCAGCTGGTCTTTTACAACCTTTGGATATTTCTCCTACACCTTGGCATACTTTGTCTTTAGACTTTATTACTGATCTACCTCCATGTAATGGATTTAACACCATTCTAGTTATATCTTTTTTCCAAGAAGGCTCACCTTATTCCTTTAAAGGGATTACCTTCCGCTTCAAATTTGGCCAAGGAATTTCTCAAAAACATTGTTCAAATACATGGATTTCCTTCTGTATTGGTCTCTGACCGAGGTAGTCAATTCATTTCTCAATTTTGGAAAAGATGTTGTCAATTAGCGCAAATCGACGTGAGGTTATCAACCAGTCACTACCCCCAGACCGATGGTCAGATGGAGAGGACCAACCAGACTCTTGAACAGTACCTACGTTGCATGCTACACCAAACCAAAAGCAATTGGAAGGATATTTTATGGATTTCCGAATACGCATACAATAACTCTGTACATTCTGGAACCGGACAAAGCCCCTTTTATACTATATATGGACATCATCCTCGAACATCAGAACTCGATTCGCCTCAACACTTAGAAATGCCCGCAGTAAATCATCTGCACTCTACTATTACACAAGCCTTTAAGGAAGCAACAGAACATTTGAAACTAGCGAAAGAGAAATACAAGAAAAATGCTGATCAACATAGAAGCGATGCCCCACAATACCAGATTGGAGATCACGTTTGGCTGGCTACAAAACACATACCTCTAAAAGGGACTCAGACTTTTAATCCTAGATATTTGCGACCTTACACTATTAAGGCCATTATCAACCCGGTAGCCGTCAAATTGGAACTACCCTCTAATATGCAGATCCATCATGTCTTTCATGTTTCACTCCTGAAAGTAGTTCAACCCGGGACAAGACTAGCCAAACCACCCAACCCCATCCTAATAGATGGGGAACCCGAATTCGTAGTTAAAAATATCCTAGACTCTAAAATGGTTAAATCAAGACTTTTTTATTTAATCGACTGGAAGGGTTACGGACCACAGGAAAGGTCATGGGAGCCTAGTGACCACGTTCATGCACCTCGGTTGGTGAAAATATTCCATCGGAACTTCCCAGACAAACCAGGACCGAGGGGAAGAACACCTTTAGGAGGGGCCTTGGGGGGGAGTGCTGTCATGATGCCTACCCCCGGGCATCCGGACCAAGCCCATCAGCCCCGGGAGCAGGCATCCAGATATTTATTAAAACCCCAGCAGCCCCGGCTAGGGGCTGTCTGGGTTCAGTCCTGGCGCCTTAGGCACCAGACTCATAATAGAAATCAGTCCTGGCACCATAGGCGCCAGGCTCATAGACATTACTTACCTCATGCAGACCATGCTGCAACTGAATCCAAGCCAACGTGAGGCTTGGATGGGACTATTTTGTTACAGGAACTATTTTTTACTCGGGTGTGGTTCTGGGGAACTTCTTACCTGGAACTACTTTGCAGGCTATTTAAACCACACCTGATCAGCAACACACGCTTCGCGTTATTCTGCATCCAGCAGTGTAACGCTCACCGTGCCTGCAGTCAGCATCCAGTCTTCAGCCACGCCCGTCTCGAATCCAGAGCTCCTAGCAAAAGAGGAAAGAAGAAGGAAAGGTTAGAACACTGACATTATTTCAATCCTTACCTGATTCCGGATCCATCACGTCTTCGAACTTGAAAAGGACAGGGGGAACCACAGTGGGAAAAAAGCGTATGCGACTCACCATCTGCCTTGCGTGCAAAAAAAAAAACACACACGCTTGTGCACGTAGGCAACACCCCACCAAAAGAAGATATACAGACTTCAGACGCTGTGAAGTAATCGCGTGTGATTCCAGCAGAGTAAACACACTCGTCGGTCTCCACGAACAGCACGAACAGTTTTGCTGGCCCAGGCTCATCTTTAACCCATGCAGAGAGCAACACCTGCGCGCGTAGCATCACATACACGCTTACGCACTTGGGCCCTTTCCTTGAATTACACGCATTCACACGCGGACGTGCTGATTTTTTACGTGCTGAATCACTATGCACCCGTCACGAGGGAAATGCCAGCGCGTGTAACGTCACAGACGCACTTACGCGCTAAGGGCCTTTCCTCAAATTACACGCTGACGTGCAGTTTTTTCACGTGCCAAATCACTCTGTATCAAGTTGGCCATGCGACAACACAGGGAAGACCACGCTCCTGCCCAGAAGGCCATTTTCCTGCCCCCCAGAGCCCCGAGCACGCTCCCACCTGCCATCATCTGCTGCTGTCCTGATGGCCACGTGCCCTGCTATTTGGTCCCTGCACGTCAGCCATCTGCAGGGGTCCATTTGCTGTGACCACCCTTGCTGGAACAGGAGACTCCCGACTGGGATTCCATTGCTCCACAGCCCAGCCCCAGGACCCAGTTGCCCACCCACACCTGCCTCGGGAGTTGCCATGTCAGACACAACACCATCTGGCACCAGTGGCAACCCCCCAGCAGAGAGGCAGAGGGCTACCAGCTTCAGTGCCAATAAAGTTGGTATCCTGGTGGAGCAAGTCCTGGGGCAGTATGATGCCCTCTTTGGAAGTTCACGCACCGACAATGAAGGATGGAAGAGGATCTGGATGGACATTGTGGCTGCCATCTACGTGGAGGGGGTGGCAGCCCGCGAAATTCAACATGTCCGGAAGCGCTGGGAGGACTTAAGGTCCAGGACCCTCAACAAGGCCTGGTGCCTCTTGAAGCAGCAGATGCTGAGGGGTGCCAGGTCTGCCTAACCAGCAACCAGATGAGGGTCCTGGAGTGTATACGCCCAGTGCTCCACCTCCAGGTCCTTGAGAGGCAGACCCGTCCGGAGTCAATCGGTAAGTGTACATGCGTTGTGATGCTGGAAATGCATCGGAGGGACAGGGCCTCCGTATCCTTGTCCTTTACTGCCTTTTTATCGTGTGTTCTGTCATATTTTTTCCGCGCAGGAGTTCATGTGGGACTCCTGGCGGTGCAGCTCTCTCTCTTTTGGTTTGGTGAATGGACCCGTGGGATACCCTTATGGCACCCATGGGTGGGGGTACAACCCTGTGCCCCTAGTGTATGTTTTTGGGCACCTGTGGGTGGCCCACAGAGCAAAGTATGGGCTGGTGGCAGCTCCATGCTGAATTTGACAGGTGCGCAGAGTATCCTGCATTTTGGGATACCCCGGCCCTGCCATTGGGATCAGTTGATTCCTGATGGAAAACAAGATGGCCCCGGTGGCATCTTGCTTTCTATTACCCATTACCTTTTTTTCTCAAAGTCCTGGGAAGCCCTGACTCTGTCCCTTCCCCCTGACTGGCTGTTGGATGGAAGTGCCATATATGGTGTTGTTGTGAAGGCCCAGTCAGGCTAGCTGGAGCCTTCCCAGTGATGTATGTTGTGGGTACCTCCTGTGGGTGGGACCTGGGTGAATAGAGTGTGTGACGAATATGCATTCTGTGTTGTGGGTGTCTAGTATCTGGTGGTTGACACAATGACTGAGACAACCCTGCCCGAAACCGGTATGAATGCAGCTTGGAGTGTTGAATGGCTCGGTACTTGTCCCAATACACATAACTTGTTGTGAGTTTCTGGAGAGAAGTGAATGGCCTGAATACCTTGTGTGCCTGATTGGCTGCCTGCCTACATGAATGCCTGTAGTCGTGATTGGATGCTTGAGTGTGACCCAGCGGAATGAATGGGAGATCAACAGTATTTCTGGGGACCTCTCACTGCTAGGAATCGTGTTCAGAAGCTGAAGTCCACTACGATGAGTGACTGGATTAACTGACACTTGACCTTGAAGCCCTGCTGGACGAGAAGAATTGCTGCTGCTCTCCTTCTAAATCTGAAAGCTGCTGTGCCTCCAAGGACTGACCCAGAGAGGACCTGGTAAGGCGCCCTCTTCCCGAGCTAAGAGGGACCATCGTGCACAGCTGATCTTTGCCAACGCTCCCTGGTAGACAGACCTTCGACAGGCTGCCGACCCGATACGGGGACTGCTGCGGAACTCCAAGGAGAAGCACCCAGACTGTTGTCCGCCACTGTCGACGACCGCCGTTGCCGACCGGAGCCGCCGTGCTCCCGTTTGCCTAAGAACTTCAACTGATCATCGGACGCTCTCGTCTGCATCGCCACCCGCTTGTCTCCCGCTGGAGAAGGCCTGACCATCGACGCGCCGAGGAGCATCCACGGGTGGGTTTCCCGCCACCTAAAGACCGCAGAGACGCCGACGACTCGACGCCCTTGCTGGGCCACAGTTCTTCATTATCTCTTTGCGGTCCAGAACTATTGTCACCGAGGTGCCCCGCACGCCTCCTCCTTGCAGGACGCCAACGCTCTGTCGTCGACGAGCACCGCTAGGAACGAAGCTGCCACTTCCCTGCCATAGTTCACCCTGTTCACCGTCGGACTTTCGACGACCTGTGACTCCCGCCTTAAAGGGAGGGCACTCAAGAAGGGCCGTCGATTCCCCGACCCCGAACACCAAGTTCCCCGACACCTCTCGACGATCCGTGGCTCCCGCCTGAAAGGGAGGCACTCAAGAAGGATGGGTCGACGCATCGTCGGAGAACTCTACTCCACCAGGTACATTGGAGGTGGTAAAACCTTAATAGGAAGAAGTAAGACTATCGGACAATATATGGACTGGGCTTGTGCTATATATCTTTATTTACAAGTTGCCCAGGTGGGGGGATCTCCACTCAGAACTGCGCCTAGCGGTAGGGGTCAGTGTTCTGCCTATTGTTCCAACCATCTTACGTTCCTGCCTATCTCTATTGCTGGTTTCCTCGTTATTAATCTGTGTGACATTTCAACCGTACAGTTGATGCACTTTAATGAGATTCGATAACACTAGTGGTACCACTTTAGAATTGTATATATTTATCATTATTGACTTCCAAGTACAAAGTGCGTTATTGTGATCGTGTACATATCTTTGAATATTAATTATATAAAGACTGTGTTTTCAGTAATACAGTGTGTGGACATTCCTTTGTGGGGGTTCGGGGACTACACTGTACTTAAGAACCAGCCTGCATCACCTCCTGAGAAGCTAGGCCTTGATTGCTCGACCACGTACCAATAATAGAGAATCTTGGCTGGGGTCCTCTGTGCCTCTCCTCTACCATATAGAGAGCGGAAGTACAGGCACCCCCCACCAGTATCTTCACATGCATACTGATTGGACGATGTGCATGTTGAGGTGTGCCGGGAGTGTGCAGGTTGGACTTATGTCTTTGAAGGCCCATGTATGGATGTGTATGTACAGTGACATGAGCCTGCCGTATGTGAGTCCTGTCATGTTTGTGACACATCAATGGTGTATGTGTTCAAATGCATGCTGGCCGAATGCATGTGTGGGTGCACACATGTTTACATTTCTGTGTATGTACTGTGGCATGGTTGTGGTGTCACACATGGATGCTGGTTCCACCTGCATGTATCTGCACTATGTACAACGCGTGTACAACTCCCTGCGCACCCTTCAGAATACATGGACCCCTCTCGCGCTACTGAAATCACGTGGGAATTGTCCCCCCTGTGGTGTGGGCTGCCTGTGGGGCATGGCCAGGGTGGATGGGCTGTGCGGGGAGTTTCACACGCGAAAGGCCCTGTGCGAGCGGGGTACGTGTATTTGAGGGGTGCTCAGGGAGTTTCAAACACGATAGGCCCTGTGCGAGTGGGGTACGTGTATTTGTGGGGTACGCGGGGAGTATCACACGCTATAGGCCCTGTGTGTGTATTTCGGGGGTACGCGGGAAGTTTCACATGCGATAGGCCTTGGGGAGGAGGGTACGTGTATTCTGAGGGGTGCGCGGGGAGTTTTACATGCGATTTCGCCAATGCGAGAGGGGTACGTTTATTCTGCGTGGTGCGCAGGGAGTTTTACACACAATTCCGCTAGCGCAAGCGGGGAACGTGTATTCTGAGGGGTGCGCGGGGAGTTTTACACACAATAGGCCTTGGGGAGGGGGGTACGTGTATTCTGAGGGGTGCGCGGGGAGTTTTACACACGATTTTGCTAGCGCGTAAGGGGTACGTGTATTTTGAGGGGTGCGCAGGGAGATTTAAACACGATTTCACTAGCGCGAGAGGGGTATGTATATTCTGAGGGGTGCGCGGGGAGTTTTACACGTGATTTCGCTAGCGCAAGAGGGGTACGTGTATTCTGAGGGGTGCGCGGGGAGTTTTACACGTGTTTCCGTGGTTGAGGGGCTGTATGCTGGTCCACTGGCCTTTGCGCCATGTACTGGATTTGTGCGCTGTTCATGCCGCACGGGGCGGGGTTGGGGGCGTAACTGCCACTGCTGCAGAGTCGCTGCACCAATCTGCGCCACGGCTGGTTAGGGATGTTAAAATCCATGAATATGCTGTGCGCTAAAATGGGTTTTGGCGCACGCGGCTGGCACAGACTGCCGAAACCGCACACTGTGCGCCAGCCGCGTGCGCCACTTGTGCGCCGAATTCGATGAATTACCCCCAAAGTGTCATGTTCTCATATGTGTCACAGTAGGTTAGGTAAACTAAATATTATAAGAGCCAAGTCATCAGCTGTAAATGTTGAAATTATAAGGTGTCGTATTCTCATATGTATCACCGCAGGAGAGGTGAACTAAATGTTATAAGAGTCATGTCATCAGGTGTAAATGGTGCCTACACTGATATATCCGTAATTCTGAAAATCTAAATTTATGATTCACAGATCGTCAATTTAGGAATTGTTGAGCTGAAATAGGTCACATCAACATCATGCAAGTGGATAATAGTTCACCACTGTCTCTGAAGAGTTCACAATCTCCATAGCTATATACTTTTGTCTATGTGGAATTCATTCATCCATAACGTTGTATAGAACGACTCAAATCCTTGACAGAAAATCTTGTTGAACGCAATACACCTCTTAGGTGCAGATGGGTGAAGGGTTCTTACTGCCTCCAAGTATTTCAGAATCTTGAAATCTGTGTGCTATTTATGTAAGATTTGTTCTTTCAAAACATTGTATAGCATACTAGAAGTCCTTTTCTTAAGCTATGTGCTATTAATGTAAGTCCTTTTCTTAGGCTATGTGCTCTTAATGTAAGATTTGTTGTTTCAAAACATTGTAGAACATACCAGAAGTCCTTTTCTTATGCAATCCCAGAGGATATGATAGATCAATTTGGTACGAAATATGGCAGAAGACCTACGAAAGTTATCCTATTGAACTATGCTCATATGCTAAACTCCTAGGTGTGGAGTCTGCAGGACTATGCAGTGATTAGGATAAATTCCATACTGATGACTTTAATCACAGAAATGGCCCCTGGTAGAATTCTTCGTTCAGTCCCAATACTGGCATTGAGTCCAACTTGTGTATCCAGTAGAGCTCTCTTTGTGATAGTCTCTTGGATAGGTCTCCACCTCTTGATAAAGGGTAAATCACTTTTAATATCATACATCTAAGGTGTGCTATTGTGTGGTTGTTATCTCTAAAATGTTGGTAGACCGGTGATTTCATGTTCACAGTCCTAATGTTAGATTTGTGGTCGGTCCAACGTTCTTTAGCTTTATGTGTGGTTTTCCCTACATAATATTTACCACAGGGTCATCTTAGGGCATAGATTATATTTGTACTATCACAGGGAGCAAAATCATGTACGGGTATCTTTTTAACCGTATTTGGATGTCTGATGTATTCTCCTTTGATTAGGTTGGAGCAGTGCTTAGACAGGCAAATTTACCACATTTGCATTTTTTAAACAATGTTTGCATTGGTTTCTGCATTTTATCAGCCTTGTTGAGTGTGTCCCAGAGATTTCTTCCTCTCTTATATGCTAATATCAGCGGTTCTGGAAAGAAACTATTTAAGTTTTATCAGGTCTCAATTTTTCTGTATGATCCTTTTTATCTGGTAGCTCTGAGCGGAGAATTTCAGAGAATGGATCAATCTGCTATTTTCCTTTTTCTTTTGGCCTTTAAGGAGGTCCTCTCTCTTCAATGGCTCCACTCTTAGTCTCGCTTTTTCTAGAATTTCCTCCAGAAAGCCCCTTTCTGAGAATCTAGTTTTCATGTTTTCATATTCCTTTTGGAGATGTTCAGTATTGGATATGATTCTTTTAAAGGAATAGTGCGCTCAGAAATATTATTGTCCCGAGAATTCGGGCATGTGTTTTTAAGCAAACGTTGATCGATCATACAAACATTTCCTATGCACCTTACCGTAGTTTTCCACTTTTGTACACATGCAAAATCAGGCAGCAGGGCACGGCCATTTTGTGATAATGTGATCCGTTGCTGCATCGCCCAAGCAGGACTGCCCTGGCAGCACTAAAACATATCCCCCGTCCCTGAGGCTGAGATCACTAGACACGTTCCGCCCATTTCACAACGCCAAAGCACATCTCGTGTCAACATTCTCTGCGCTTCAGCTAATGACGTGTCTCCATGGAAATGGCAGGACGCCACTTTCCTCAATAGGTGTAAACAGACCGCTTCTTATCAGATACCATCAGATTTGCTTTTCAAATTGTTTCACTGTCTTTTTTTGAGTATTCTGTGCCTCGTTTCTGTGCTCTGGTCAGCTACCTTCGTTGCTTGTAGCCTGTGCGAACAGATACCAGTACCATTACTATCATTTTTTTTTTGTTTGTTTCCCCCATAATGGCCACAATGCAGCCCTACCAGTACGAGCCGGAGTATTCCGAGGCGGAATTACTCGAAAGAGAAAGATGTGGAAACGATGGGGCTTCGGATGACAGTGAATCAAGTGTGTCTCCATTCAGCAGTGTTCCGGGCCTTGTTTGTACGCCTAAGGCCCATCCATCCCCCCCTCCATTATCAAAGGCAGTTCGCACCAGTGGATGTGCCTTCCCATTGTTGGCTACCAGGGGTGGGAACGGCCAAGGTGCCAAACACCATGTACACCTCAAAAGTATCTTCCGCACAGGGACCATTGTACACATGGCCTCCCCAGACCCAGTGTCTCCAGGCATGCTCCCCTGAAGCTGGCCGCGCCCCTACCATCCACATGAGACCACGACATATACACATCATTCATTCACATACACACCCTCTTTTCTAATTCTTTATAAACAACTTGATATTTATCATGAGAACATCTTTGAGCACTGCAAGTCAAGTCGTGAACGTGCTACCTGAGAACTTCTGTGACCACTGGGAGTCAGCTCCTCATGGTGCTACCTGTGAACATCTCCCTGTTCTCCTGCCACTAACTACCCTGCTTGCAGAATCTAACTGTTTGCTGGTCAAGGTAAGGGCAGGTCACCTAATCATATCTCCTTGATCTCTAAATTTCTATCTATTTCGAAAGAACGTAACCAGTAGTGTTATGTTGATTAATCTCATTGCCATTGGCTTGATTTTAATTTGTTATGTCATCGATATATATCAACTGTCATCAGTGTCAATTGGGATCGAATCGCATCCTTCGCGCACCGTGTCCATAAGCATGTTCTCTTTTGATGCACGATAGCACATTCAAGGGACGAGTAACATCTTCTGATTTTCGTCACATCAATGAATTGTTTAGAAAAGTTATCCTATAATACAGCCGGCCAAGCTACACTGGTTTTGCTGCGGTGACCAAACCATAGCTTGCATAGAAGAATGTATGGTATAATTCCTTCTTTCTCACGTTTTTGTGCAAAGACATTTTCGAATAGTTTTGACCTTTTTTTTTTGCAGAATTTCCAACATTGCCTCTCACGATTGTGCCACTGGCGCACCAATTGGCACCTATCGTGGACTATTTGGGACTCATTTGTTTCCGTAATACTCCCTGGACAACACCTATTCATATTATTGTCTTTACTTTCCGTTTGCAAGGCTTTGGAACTTTCTTATTCACTTTTACAAACTGCATGTCCCATTATGCACCTTGTGGCAGTTCCCATTTCCTGGCTATTCTTATGCAGCAGTTCTAGCACTGCACTCCCCAGAAGCCTTAGAGAGCAGTGCAGCTTTCGCCTTCCCAGGACTAGAGAGGGCAGAGGCCAATAACATTCAGGTGTGCTGCTCCAGGTGCTGCTAATTAGCCTACTTCAGCACAGGGCAGCTCGGTATTTAAGCAGCTGCCTGCAGGAGCACAGGCCTCTTGCATTGAGCTTTCTACCAGCCCTTTGTTGCCCTGTTCCTTGGATATTTGTTGTGTCCTGTGGTTTCCAGTTCCTGCTCTTGTTCCAGAGCCCTGTGCTTCCTGCCCTCTCTCCCCTGCCTTTTGCCTGCACCTCTGTGCTTTCCATACTGCAGCCCTGCTTCCTCTATTCCCTGGCTACAGCCCCCTTGCTCTCTTCCTTGTTTGAAGCCCTGTTTCCTGGCTACAGCTTCCTTTCTCTCTTCCTTGCTTGCAGCCCTCTGTTCCCTGGCTACACCCACTTTGCTTTCTACCATCAATTATCTTGTTCCTTGCCGTGTGCTGCACCCTCTGCCCATGATTCCTGTCCTTAGCTTCCTTGAGTCTTCAGTCCTCCCCTTTTTTCATTCACTTCAGTAGTACTGTTTCCTTGATCTCTCTCTGCTAGCTTTCTCTTGTCTTTCCAGCCCCGAGTTACCGTTCTTGATTCCCGTGTACTGTTTTCCAGTCGCCGTTCCCTGCATTTAGATACTAGTTTTCTGCCCTTCCTTTCTTCCGGTTCTCTGTCCTGAACTTTGCTCTCTCTGACTTCCTTTTTCCCTGGATATTTCTGTTCTTGTCTTCACTTGTGGTTTATGTAATTCCAATGTACAGAGTTTTGCTGCTGGATTTCCAGCAGGCAATCTCTGCCCCTTCCCCTGTCGCGTTTTAGTGTTGTACTTCGTGTTATTGTTACAGTGTACTGGTTCTTGTTTCAGGAAGCAGTCATTGTTCGGTTCCTGCTGGACCTGTACAGGCTTCAGTCTTGTGAGTACTGTTACCTTGTTCATGCCTAGGGGTTCAGATACAGACACCCACTGATGTTGCTCCTAGCCATGAGAATGCAAGAACAACATTATTCTGCTTTCCTAGTAAGGGTAGGCACATTTGAGTCTAAGGTATCTGAATCCCTGCAAAAGAAACCCATGCCTAAGACTGTAGGTTCACAAACCTTTGCTAAGAGAACTGCTAATCTTAGGGAGACATATCTTCAAAAAAATCACTTTTTGCGTGATGCTTATTACACACACTGGCTCAGTGATCCAACAATGTTAGATTACAATGACATATGTGATTACGACCCTGAGCTACTATCTACAGAGGAATTGCAAGATGAAAACCGCTTTTGCAGACATTAATAGCACAGCCCATGGGAAATTCCCATAATAGCTTTAGTGCTGCCAATGCACACATCAAGTCAGAACCTTATGCCAATTCCGTACTTACCTCTCAGAGCCTGCGTTCCACTGAACCTCTCCCAGAGCACACTACTCCCCATTTGAATCTACTTGAATCTCCTTCTCCAGGTGCTTCTCTTGCCTCAGAAAGCATACCACAGCAATACATTAATGGGATCCCTGTTGCCAAAGTAATTTGCTCTACATCAGCATGGCTAGCTGCACAGTCACTCCAGGTTGCCAGAACACTGATTCAATAGGACATGGTGTGCTATTGTGTGGTTGTTATCTCTAAAATGTTAGACTCAGTGTTCTAAGAAAGGTTCTGCTGGTCCTGTGTACAAAAGACCAATACAGGTCATAGGATTTATTAATGCTTCCCCAAAAACTACTAACCACAGTAACACAAAGGTTAGTCTTCACATTTCAACACCTTCCTCTTCTGCGACACCAGAGTCTGATATTGTAGGTCTGGAATATGTCACAGGAACATACCAGTTAGAGAAACAGCTTGTGTGCCTTAGAAGACAAACTGAAGACCTCTATGACGAGTTTGTCTACTTGCTTAACAGGACTCTAGCAAGGGGCCACAATATACCAGACCACGTGCCACTATGTAAAACACCCGACATTCTGTCTTTGAATATCATCATGGTAAGGCCTGGAATGGTAACACAGAAACTGATACAGACCTACACAGAGCAGATGGAAGACCTGAATTCGGCATATGCATACCAGCTACACCTTAACACAGCTCATACCTTTACCAGCCAAAGTAAATCAGACTGTTGCAAAACTAGTGAAGAATTTACTCCTCCAGTTGGTCAAACAGCGCAAGCTGCCGTTCACCACAAGCCAAGTGTAACCTTCTGAGTGAAGTTTCCGCTGAGTTGAAGGACTTGCCAGTTCTTGCCCTTGATCTCAGTCCTTTACTCACACTTACAGCCTCTACTGAAGTGACCAAGTCAGATATATACTTTGCTTCTATGGACATTCCAGCACCAGACCATGAGTCAGACATTGAGACCCATACTGACCTTAACCCAGCACCTGTATGGAGTCCAGTTCTATAATCAGTCAATACCCCAGATCCATCAGTCAACCGGAGCACACAAGACTTTGGAGGCCAGCCCCCTGAAAGCCTTCCCTTGTCTGATACTACCCTAACCAACAGGGAACACATGAACTTGAACAAAGTTGTCCAAGACCTATTGATAAGCACAGTCATTGGTGTCATGCTTCTTGAAGCCCTTCTTCCGTTCAAAAAGACTGTATAAACCTCCAAGGCAATCCTGATCTACATCCCTCAAATTACCCTGTTGTTGAGACAGATACTGTTCTAGTGGATACTGTTCCTTTCAAGAACCCTTCCAGGTACATGAATGCCAGTGAAGAATCATTTACGAACAAAGATGCACCCTTGTTTGTACATTGCAATGAGTTTCCTGTCTTGCCTGATGTGCCTTCCAATAAGAAAATCACGCTATCAATACACTGGAAGATTTGGAAGAACCCCCTAAGGCAACCAATCGAGCCATAGCCCTGGTTCCACCTATCAGTGTTGTACCATTGCCAGCCCTACGGAAAATGTCTTCCTTCAAGAAAGAAGAAGCAATGGAGCATGCAGCAGAGCTTCACAGTTCCTCAGTCCATGGACGCATTGCAGTGTTTTGTGTCTCTGAAAACTTGCCTTTCCTGGATTTACACCCAAAGGTTCTACAGGATGTAAAAGCATCCTCCTTTAAAGACTCTCACCTTGAAGCCTTAAACAGGGTTTGGTTCATCATGATGTGCTATCACAGTATAAGACCCTTCTACACTGAGACAGGCCTTGGACTCAATCTTCTTTTTGGTCTAACTACATGGGGCCTGGAGAGAGGTATACTGTCACGATTGTGTGCCACTGGCACACCAATTGGCACCCATCGTGGACTATTTGGGACTCATTTGTTTCCGTAATACTCCCTGGACAACACCTATTCATATTATTATCTTTACTTTCCGTTTGCGAGGCTTTGGAACTTTCTTATTTACTTTTACAAACTACATCTCCCATAATGCATCTTGTGGAAGTTCCCATTTCCTGGCTATTCCTATGCAGCAGTTCTAGCACTACACTTCCCAGAAGCCTTAGAGAGCAGTGCAGTTTTCACCTCCCCAGGACTAGAGAGGGTGGAGGCCAATGACATTCAGGTGTGCTGCTCGAGGTGCTGCCAATTAGGCTACTTCAGCACAGGGCAGTTCAGTCTTTAAGAAGCTGCCTGCAGAAGCACAGGTCTCTTGCAATAAGCTTTCTACCAGCTCTTTGTTGCCCTGTTCCTTGGATATTTGCAGTGTCCTGTGGTTTTCAGTTCCTGCTCTTGTTCCAGAGCCCTGTGCTTCCTGTCTTGCAGCCCTGCTTCTCAGCCCTCTCTCCCCTGCCTTTTGCCTGCACCTCTGTGCTTTCAATACTGCAGTCCTGCTTCCTTGTTTGCAACCCTCTATTCCCTGGCTACTGCCTGTTAGGGAGAATTCTCTGTAAAGGCTAATTTCCCAAACCTAGTGAGTCCCCCAGCAGCTCTGCTGGATTTTTCAGATTTATTTTTTTCTCCTGCTAAGAGTGAGTCTCTTTTTACTCCCACTCTTAGACATGATTTGAGGTGTTCCTTTATCTTTCCATGTGTTTTATGGGCTATGGGGTCTTTTACTCCATAGGGTCTCATGTGTTTTTGATGTGGGTTACACAGCACCCTCCGTGCCGTAACCCAAGGGTGTCGTAGCAACCCCCCAACATAGACTCCATACCCTGGGACTGACTACTGTCTCCCAGGGCATGTAAAGTCACCATTGGCTCTACTAGTCCCAAATTATGAACAGAAACCAGTACAAACCATCATATTGTGGACGTACTGGTCGGGGCAATTCGATTGTCCCGGGGTCTCTTGTTCGAGGGGGCACGTCTCCGTCCCCCCTGATCAAGTTTTGGCTGGTGGCAGTGGCTACTACTTTTTATATTCGACTGCGAATATATCTCTATGGGATTTTCCCATTGTTCGAGGCTACCAACTTTAATTATTTAATTCTTATAGCCTTGAACATACCGCCGGTTTATTTATTTAATATTAATTCACCGGTTGGTATTTTTTGCTAGAACTCGATTCTAAAATGGCGTTTGTGTTCTCTTCTGTGACTCCAACCCAAGTCGAGCCCTTTGTTACACTTTTTGGCGGGCTTCTCCACAGAAGCCTCCAGAAGTGGTGCCACTCTGTCTGGGTACCACAGGGGGTTTGGGAGGGGGTTTAGGCACCCGGGACTGAGTTACCTTGGTAACTCAAGTCGCACTCTTGTGTGATTGGCCCAAGTGGTGAGCGGGCCGGCTCACCACTTCTAATGTTTGATTGACAGCTAGGCTGAGTGAATGGGTGTGTGCTGCATAAAAGCAGGGCTTTGGGGACTGGAACTTCAGAAGCCGCCACAGGACCTAAGAATCCGAGGAGGGAGAAGCTGAGCCGACCTGCAACGAGGACACTACCGGTGGAGCCCTGCTGAACCGTCTCACCACTTTTTCCGACGACAGAGGAGATCTCCAGTCCGGAGAGTCTTCTTCCTTTGACTGGTGGGGATAACAAGTTTTGCCTTCTTTTCACCTTCCTGGAGCATCTCGTGGCCGCCTTGCCCGTGCCAAGCACCCCGGCAACCGGAATACCACGGTTTACCACTACCGCGAAGAGAAGGGTAGTACCTTTTAACCGAAGAACTGCGCGGCTGGTTTCTTCCCTGGCAGTGCAACAACCTTCACCTTTCCTCCACGGCGAGACCTCCTCTTCCTCTGGACGAAACACCGACTTGCACCCGCTGCCAGGAACAACTGCCCCCGCTGGAGCTTCCTTCACACTTAAGGTACTGTGTCCCGCCTGGCTTCCCTTGCCTCAACTTTCTAACCTGGGCTGGCCTGGGGCAACCTAGCTAACTTTTCCTGACACTGTGTGAACCTGGACCCCTTCTGCTTGCTCTCTCCAAGAGTGGGCCTTGCAATTGACTTCCTTGCTCTCCAGTAGAACTCTGCCTATCCTACCTTACTGTGGTTCTTTTAAAATTATTGAAACTTGTGTGCTTTCATAACTCTGCCTTTTTCCCTCACTAAGACTTGTCTAATAAGTAATTAGGGTTGTATATATATATATATAATAGTGACTGTGTGCTGAATTTACTTACCTCTTTTGTGCTAGTGTAATTTACAAGTGTGTCTTTAAATAAATAATGATATACTTTTACACCAAAGCTCTGGTCAGTGTTTGCTTGTGCTACTGTATCTCTGTACCTATTGTGTATACTCTACATACTGCCTAACTCTTCTTGAGGGAAGTCTGACTGCTCAGCCACAGCTACCAAGTGAATCTGTGTGGTACAGACTGCTACCAAGTGGGTTTACTGCCAAACACCTGTAGTCCTAAATCTTTTGCAGTGGTCCCTAAGGGAACTGCACAGGTTTCTGCCTAACACTGCCCCCTTGCTCTCTTCCTTGTTTGAAGCCCTCTGTTTTCTGGCTACAGCTTCCTTGCTCTCTTCCTTGCTTGCAGCCCTCTGTTCCCTGGCTAAACCCACTTTGCTTTTTACCATCAATTATCTTGTTCCTTGCCGTGTGCTGCACCCTCTGCCCATGATTCCTGTCCTTAGCTTCGTTGAGTCTTCAGTCCTCCCCTTTTTTCATCCACTTCAGTAGTACTGTTTCCTTGATCTCTCTCTCCTAGCTTTCTCTTGCCTTTCCAGCCCTGAGATACCGTTCTTCCTTCCCGTGTACTGTTTTCCATTCGCCGTTCCCTGCATTTAGATACTCGTTTTCTGCCCTTCCTTTCCTCCGGTTCTCTGTCCTGAACCTTGCTCTCTCTGACTTCCTTTTCCCTGGATATTTCTGTTCTTGTCTTCACTTGTGTTTTATGTAATTCCTATGTACAGAGTTTGGCTGCTGGATTTCCAGCAGGCAATCTCTGCCCCTTCCCTTGTTGCGTTTTAGTGTTGTACTTCGTGTCATTGTTACAGTGTACTGGTTCCTGTTTCAGAAGCAGTCATTGTTCGGTTCCTGTTAGACCTGTACAGGCTTCAGTCTTGTGAGTACTGTTACCTTGTTCGTGCCTTAGGGTTCAGATACAGACACCCACTGCTGTTGCTCCTAGCCATGAGCATTCAGAGTGGGCCCTTGTAATAGCAGTCTGTGCAGAAGGCTGGAGTTTCCCAAGGTCCGTGGAACACTCTTTCCCCATTCTGCGTACACCCCAAGAGGGAACCCAGCGTGTTTGTTATCTTTGTATTCCCTGCCCCTTTTTGTTCACAGCCTCTGTTGCCTATCCTTTCTTGTCTACAGGACTCCTTGTAATACAGCAATTTGTGTGCCTTTCTCCCTTTGCCTTAGTGGGCACACCTATAGCCTCAGGCCCCTTCTGACATTGCCTGCATGTACGATTTTCGGTTGCCCTTCTAAGACCCATGACAAATCTGAAGGCACTACAATTCATGTATTCCCGAAGAATATAGATTGAATAAGAAAATGGGTCAGATATTGCAGATTTGCGCCTGCAGAGCTTGAAAGTAGAGTCAAAGAAGTCTTGCGGGACACAAAGGGTGATCGATTCCGCATCTGCAGCCTGCACTTTACCCCGAATATGTATGACCAATCCATGTACACAAAGAAGAATCGACTCAGAACGACTCATAAATTGCTCCCAAATGCAATTCCGACTCTATTCGTTCTCAGGCCGCCTCAGGTGAGTCACTGTTCCGGATTTAGCTGTAGCCCTCGGGGTAGTGAACAGGTTACTAAATGGACGGATTGGTGTTTTAGGTGTAAATGTCACTTATAATACTTTTCATATTTAGAAGATTGTTTTGCTTTTTTAAATATATACCATTTTGCTAAACATCTGTACTTGGTTTTAGGAGCATCATAGAAAACGATCTATGGGCACAGATAACTATGCTGAAATAAGCATAATGTTTTCATAATCTGTCTCCTTACATGCCAATTTTTAAGATTCGCATTTCTAAATCAAATAAAATGTTCCCTTTAACTCCATTACTATGCACCAAATATGAAGGAGCAAGATTCAGCATCCATGTTTTGCCTGGAGTCAACAACAACTTCGAGCGCATATCAGGTAGTCTTACTTAGCTATTCAGTTCCAGAATTATTTTATGCATGGAATTTGAGATAATATGATCATATTTACGTATAGTGTCACTCTTATCCACAATGTTTCATTTGTGGTTTGTTCTTGCTATGTACCAATGTCTGTGTCACATTGTGTGTGTTCAATTTCAATTTTTTCGTCCATACTACAACAAGTACTGTGTTACAGGGAAATGTTGAAGCTTCGACTACAATTACATCATCCCTCGTAGTTGATCCAGAGCCAGATGTATGCGTACTCATAGTTCCCTCAAATGAGATAATCTGATCATATTTACATATCGTGTCGTTTGTTTACACAATGTTTCATTCGTGGATTTTGTATAGATATGTACCATTGTCTGTGTCACATTGTGTGTGTTAAATTTCACATGTTTTCATCCTTACTAAAACAAGTACTGTGTTATAGGGAGATGCTGAAGAGTCAACAACAATTACATAATCCCTCGTAGTTTATCCAAAGACAGAGGTATGCGTACTGACAGTTCCCTCGAATGAAAGAAAGTCGGTCCTAGATCTGATACTATTAGACAATGACAATGTTAGAAACAAGCAGTTTTTGTAAATTGCTTGAATGCAACATTTCGAACAGTGTGCTTCGCACAGTGAACTTTGATCGAGTAAACTAGCCATCAATCAGGTGAAATTCGAAATGTATATTTTGACTAAATGACGTACACGATGTACGAGTTTATCTGTGTAAGACATGTGTGTGAAGGAATAATTTGATTTCTATTACAAATTACTTATTTTTAATGAATACACTTTTCTAGGGATGTATACAAGATCGGGATATAGAAGCTGAGGCACGTGGATCCGAGTCGGTGGACCAGATTGCTGGTGCAGTCGTTACAGTGAAGAATATTTCACAGAAAAGCAAGAAAGATACGGTAATTTACAAACAATTTAATGTACAAACAGTGTTTTGTGCTGGTGCCTTAAAATAATGCTTTAAAAAAAATCTAAGTTGTCCAATACTGTATGTTGGATTTACATTGAACATGTTTTTCCAACCTGTCTTCTAGTTGCCCGATGGTGTACGAACTATGCAGACACAGACAGCGGCAGAAATGAGAGATGCTGCTTGCCAAACTGATTTCACCATGGAGCAACTATTATTTGAGGTGCAGCGTGTTCAAATCAATAAGCAGACTCAAGATGCTTTTGCCCAATGGCCAGAAAGTGCATTTAATGTGACAAGCGAAGCCAGCAAAGTGTTTTTGGACCATTGCTACAATGCGATAGCTCCACCAGATGAAGATGAAACTGAATGTATTGAAGATGTTTTTGAATTAGTCGCAGACCACTTGACACAATCGACACCCGCCAAAAAAGGGCCACCCAAAAATCAATCAACATTGATGATTTCTCCGATTCATGTTCAAGTAACAGACACTGAAATGACAGAGACTGAAGCATCAATACAATTGACCGAGGAACCAGACAAACATCTCGACTACAGTATGTTCAGTTTAGCTGATATGTCAACCTAGGTCTGTCAGAAACAACATTATTGCAAGATGACAGTCTAATAAAGGAGGCCAAATAGATAGTATTCGACAGCAGCTTGATGGAGATTATAATGATGCTGAAATGTGGGCATTCAGTGAGAGGGGAAATATGTGGGAAGCCATCAGTGAATGTGACTCATCTATCACAAGGCAGTAACCTCAAAATACATGCCACCTGTGAAATGCTCCATGAAAAATGTTCATGGCCCACTCAACCGATGCTGGGGAAACTGCCAGCTGGCAATCTACTGTGTGCAGCAGCTTCACTTTTCAGTGGCTCTAGTTTCATTAAGTTGTCCAGTTTCTGTCAATTTGTGGGACTCCCATTTAATTTCTAAAACGCAGTACTACAAATATCAACATCAATATCTATTGCCTGCCATTAGTGAAGCTCGGAAAATTGAACAATTGTCTATTCAAAGTACATTCTCCAAAAAGCGGTTCAGGCTAGCTGGCGATGGACAGTGTGACAGCCCCGGACTTTCAGCAGAGTACTGCACATACCACTTTCAGGACATGGAAAGTAAAAGAATTATGAGTTTGGTGGTCGTGCAGGTGTCCGAATGTAAATCCTCAGTGGCCCTGGAGAAACTTGGTTTTATAAAATCACTGGAAGATCTGCAATCGAGGGGAATGCAAATCGACCTCATAGCCACGGACAGACTTGTTTCAATAGCCAAGACAATGAGAGAGCAGTTTCCAAATATTCGTCATCAATTTGATGTATGGCATGTTGCCAAATCCATCAAAAACAAATCTCAGCTGCAGGGAAATAAAACGTTCACATTGGTCCTAGTCTTTCAGCAACCATCTTTGGTGAAGCTCCAAAACTTGTGATGGGTCTGTGGAAATTCTAGTAGAAAAATGGCGGTCATTAATGCACCACTGTTCCAACGTTCGCTCTTCGACAGAAAACCAACATTTCCACCAATGTGAACATGGCCCTTTGTCGCCAGAGCAGGAACGGAAGAAGAAGTGGTTGATTTCATCTTCACATCCACACAAAGCCCTTGAGAAGATTGTGTTTGATAAAACTCTATCAAGAGATCTGAAGGGACTCACAGAATTCTGTCACACAGGAGATTTGGAGGTGTTCCACAATATGTGCCTAAAGTACAGGCCAAAGAGATTGCATTTTGGCCTAGAAGGGATGAAATATAAGACATTACTAGCAGTATTAGCGCATAACGAGAATGTAGGCCGTGAACAATCGAGGACTGCAGGAAAATTTGGGATCCTTTGCTACACTATGGCCTTTACGAAAAGAAGCAAGAAATGGGTGGTCAAGCCAGTATATGAGGAAATGGAATTCGATTTAGTAAAAGATCTTATTATAAATGTGTTGGAGATGCACGGAATTGCACGCAATTTTGTTCCGAGTACACATACATTGCCACAAAACATTGCCATTGTGCCATGTCCACCTAAAGCAGAGCTTGTGGATCAGTTCACTTCCCGGTTCAAATGATTACCATCTGTTTTTTTGATGAACAATGTTTTTATGAAGTGTCCAAATAAAACATCCAATTTATGTTTTGAAATCTATCCTCTTTGTCAATTTTCTTTTCAACTTGTACCATTTTTACGAATGCCATACAATGTAACGCTGTGTTTTCACAGTTCACAGTTTCGTCGAGCTACTGTGGGACCTTCACTGATTGTGGGAGGGCCAGATGGATAACAGTGTGAAAGAAACTTTGGGGTTCGGCAGTTGCCTTACCATACAGTTGACCAAATAGCTTAATAACTACTCATCCCACAAAAGGGATGAGACCTAGTCTACGTAAGATACTCGGCACACAAGAACTATGGACTGTGAACAAAACAGTGCATCAAAGTGCATTGCTGGTGAGAAATAGAAGCACTCTGACAAATATATTCATGGGGGCATGTGCTGGGTGTCGTTGCTAATGTAAGGAAGGAGTGGGTCGGTTGAGCCCCCGGCCAACATACATTATACGAGAAAGTGCTATCCTGATCTTGCACTCGTGGGGTGCGCCTCCTTAGCCCATCTGCTGCTATGGGGAAGGAGGCCCTGACTTAAGCAGAGGTGGGGCTATTGCTAGACACACTTTGACTCCATTTTGTGTACCGTCGACTCCAATTTTGGACTAGGGCGCATTCTGTCATTGCGAAGGTTCCTCCTACCCCTGAGCAGCGCCATGAACAGCGAGCAATGACAGGCCCCACATTTTTCCTCCTGTGCCTGTGCTTCACAATTCCAGTTCTCATGGATGCGGTGAGACAAGGAGTTGCAAACTAAGAATGTATCTTCATTTTGAGTGAAGGTCACCAGCTTTGAATTTTTTCTTGCGAGCTGAGGAAGCCCACGCATCGCACACAGTATAAGGTTGAATTGTTTTTCGACCTTGAGAGAAAGGGACCATTCCGAAAGGAATTGAATTAAAGGAGGGGTGTAATAACGTAAGATATGATACGGTTCACCATTCCTAAACTGGACTAAGGAACATGTAAGTTCTGTTTTATGAAAAATTGCTGATCCAAACAGGGCCTGTGTTACGGTCTTCGTTACGCCAAGAGAATGGAAATGCTGAATATAATGTAAGTTTGATTTTTGACGATTTTATACTCGAACAAGTCAACTTATCATTAGCTGAATGTTTTTGCTGGGTTACATTATACTCGTTTGTTCTGTGTCGCATATTGCAATGAAACACAAGTACAGCCATTGTGTGTACTGGTCTTTCTACCGGACACATGGGCAGTCCAGCATCGAGAGGCATGTACACCACCACCCCGTTCTCCCAGATCCAACGCTAATATTTCATTAAAATGCCATCTATGTGTTCCTCGAATTGTAGCATCAGCTTCCGCATCCTGTTTCGAACATACTCAATAGCACTAACCTCTGAATCAAATTGTGGAGTACTTTCCACGTTGTTTTCTCTGTGTTCACATTGTTTCACGTCTATGCTAATCGTTAGTTTTAACACAATGCCCAATTAATGGGCAAAATGATAAATTGTGATAAAGATCGGTGTTACGCTCACCTGGTATCCACAGGGACTCCACTCAGCCGGTTTACTCACTGGTATGCTTCTCAGCTTTGTCCTGATGTGGTCTGCGGGGAAGTTTCTGCCTTGTGGTAGAATTAGGCGTGCTCTCCGTTCTGCCTTCTTTGCAGGGCCGCGTTGTCTTTCATGGGCGAGTGTGGTCCAGTTACTTCACTGACGCCAGCCCGTTTGATATTGTTCATGTAAGTCTTAATGCTGTTCTTTAGTTTTGTTGCTATCCTGCATGCCTTTCTTTGTTTAAAATGTCTCTTTTTTCTCCTTTAGGTATGCGTAGCTTCAGCGCGGAGAATTGGCTTGGTTGAGCCCCGCTGGTAAATGATGGCTCATTAAGAGCGCTATGATGCGGTTAGTAAGCGCTATGCGCAGCGCTGCAAAGTCTTGCCTTTGCTAACCTGTGTTTTCCTTCCTTGTAGGTCACAGTGTTCTTCAGCGCGAGTGGAATGTCCGGAGTGGTGCCAGCCGAGAGGCGACCAGCCAGGTAAGCCTTTTGAGCAGTTCGTAATTTGTAAATGTCTCTACTGCTTTCTTTAATGTTGCCTCTATCTTCCTCTTTCAGGTCGTTCTGTCCGGGAGGCGTGCAGATTCGAGGAAGCTGTTCTCAGTAGCTGCGAGTGTTTTAAGATGAAGACTGCAGGTAAGATGCTGCTGCTAATGATGTTCCTTTTGTCTCCTTGCAGGTTCTGCTTCTCCGAGGTTCGAGGGAATAGCTGGACACGGTGAGCGCCACGTTCCAAGCTGCAAAGTAACGTGAAGCGTGTTGTCTTGCTCGGGTGTGGTTTAAATAGCTCCAACAAAATAGTCCAGGTAAAGTAGTCCCTAGGCTACCACACCCAAAACACTAGACCGCATAGCTTGGTTCTTAGGAACCAAGCTGTGTGGATGCCTCCATGTTGACTGGCAATACAATAAAGTAGTTCCCAAGCACATTGTTTTTCATGGTGTATGAGCCGGGCGCCATAGGCTCATGGCCAGGACTGGCCCCATGAGGGCTTTTGAAGAGGATGCCAGGCTCTAGAGGCCCGAGTCCTGACTCCACATGGCCAATGGGTTTGCCAGAGGGGGTTTTGGGTGAGGGTCGTGACAGCACTCCCCCCTAAGACACCTCCCATGGAGTTCCTTCTGTCTGGCCCAGGTTTGATTGGGAAGTTCCGATGGAATTTCCTGATTAGACGTGATGCGTGGATATACTCACTGGGCTCCCAGGATCTATCTTGTGGTCCAAATCCTTTCCAATCGACGAGATAATATAGCTTGGTCCTAGAGTATTTAGAGTCCAAGATATCTTTGACTTTGAATTCTGGTTCTACGTCATCAAGTATGGGCTTAGGTGGTGTCCCAATCCGTGTGCCGGGTTGCATTGGTTTCAGGAGGGACACATGGAATACCGGGTGGATGTGTAGATTAGGTGGTAAATCCAGTTTCACGGCTGCTGGGTTGATAATTGTCTTAATGGTATAGGGTCCTAAGAATCTGGGATGAAAGGTCCAGGTTCCCTTGATGGGTACGAATTTAGCGGCTAACCAAACTTTGCCTCCTTCTTGATAATCAGGGGCCTTTTTCTGGTGTTGGTTAGCGAATCTCTTTTGTTTTTCTTTGGCATGAATAAGGTGTTCCTTTGCCCTTTTGAAAGCCTGAGTGATGGTTGTGTGTAGAGTCTTTACTGCTGGCATTTCCAAGCTGGCTGGAAGGTCTAGTTCAGAGGTATGTGGATGTCTGCCATAAAGGGTATAGAAGGGCGTTTGTCCCGTGCTTGAATGCAAAGAATTGTTATATGCATATTCGGCTATACATAATCGGTCTTTCCAATTCCTTTGTTCGTGGTGCATCATGCACTGTAAATAGTGCTCGAGTGTCTGATTGGTTCTCTCGGTTTGGCTGTCCGTTTAGGGATGGTGACTGGTAGAGAGCCGAATGTCGATCTGCGTCATTGCACAACATTTTTTCCAGAAGTTTGAAACAAACTGGCTGCCTCGATCAGAGACCAGTACCAAAGGGAAGTCATGTAGCTTAACCACACCCTCCAGGAACACTTTTGCTAAAGTGGCTGCGTCTGGGAGGCCTTTGAGAGGAATAAAATGGGCCATCTTCGAGAATAAGTCCACAACTACAAGGTTGGTGTTGAACCCTTGGCTTGGAGGTAGATCAGTGATGAAGTCAAGGGAAAGAGTGTGCCATGGAATTGGAGGAATGTACAATGGTTGTAGGAGACCAGATGGTTTTTGTTTCTGTGATTTATTTTGTGCGCAGACACCGCAGGACTGAATATACTGAATGATGTCCTTACGCCAGTTAGGCCACCAAAAGTTCTCTTTCACCTTAGCTAGGGTTTTGGTGATCCCAGGATGCCCTTCGATCAGTGAATCGTGATAGTTTGAAATAATATGCTGTTGTAATTCCTTCTTGGGTACATATAGGCGATCCCTAAAAAAGGGTAGATGGTCCTTGATGGTATATTGGTCTCCTTGAGTTTGCCATGCAAGGTAGGCATCAGGATTCATTGTCCGTTGGATTTCTTTTTGTAGTTCTGCTTGTGTTAAGGCTGTCGTGATACCCAAGAGTTTGTCTTCAGGTATAATAGGTACTGGGTCTGGATTTGTATATACTATTTCATCTATGCCCATGCGAGATAAGGCATCCGCCTTTCCATTTCTGACTCCTGGTCGAAATGTGATTACATAATCATATTCGTCGAAGAAAAGGGCCCACTGTAATTGGCGCGAGGACTGGGCCTTGGCTGCTTTGAGATATTGCAGGTTTCGGTGGTCTGTGATGACTGTAATGGTGTGTCTGGCCCCCAGAAGGTAGTGCCTGCAGGCTTTAAAGGCGGATTTGATAGCCAGGAGTTCCTTGTCCGTTATGGCATAATTAATCTCTGGAGGTGAGAACCTTTTCAACCAGAAGGCCACAGGATGTAGCTGGCCGTTTTCTGGGTCTCTCTGTGAAAGGACAGCCCCCATTGCAAGACTGGACGCATCAGTTTCAACGACATAAGGGAGGTCTGGACGAGGATGTCGCAGGATTGGAGCAGAGGTAAACCTTTGTTTAAGTTCCTGAAAGGCTTCTTCTGTTTCTTCGGTCCAAGCAAACTTTTTATTGTTTTTTCGTAATAGTACTGTGATTGGGTGCACAACCTGAGGGAAGTCTGGGATGAACCAGCGGTAGAAGTTCGCAAAGCCCAGCATGCTTTGTACCCCTTTCAGAGACGTCGGTGAAGGGCATTTCAGAATGGCATCTACCTTGTGCACGTCCATTCTGATGCCTCCTGGAGTAAGGATAAAACCAAGAAATTCTACTTCGGTGACGTGAAAAAAGCATTTTTCAAGCTTTGCAAACAAGCGATGTTGATGGAACGTGCCTGACATGATCTTGTTCCGAGGCTGAGTAAACTAAGATGTCGTCTATGTACACCAAGGCGCACACATCAATTAACTCCCTTAAGATGTAATTCATGAAATATTGGAATGCCGCAGGAGCGTTGCATAACCCGAAGGGCATGACTTGATATTCAGACAAGCCGTACTTAGTACGGAAGGCGGTTTTCCATTCATCTCCTTTTCTTTTTTTTTTTTTTTTATTTATTTGTTTTTGGTTTTACAAGAAAACCTTTACAAAAGCATAGTGCATTTCCTTAGATAAAATTACTAACGGTTCTCGGAAGCCAGGGAGTAGCTAAAAATCCTGAAAGGCCAATGAGTGACCACCAGGAAGCTCATTAGACTGTGTCATCTTTTGATGCTTTGTTAAAATGGTGAGTTCCTCTGATACTTTTACTATCGCGGCAGTGAGCATAATTTCCTGGCCGGAGATCAGTCTGTTCCAGAATGCATTTTGGATTAAGCTCTCTTCTCTGCTGACGAATCTCCTCAGGAAAGACACTCTTATGGCCCATGTGCCTTCGCATTCCAGTAGCAAGTGTTTCAAGGTTTGGAGGTTCGGAGTTTTGCAGATTTCACAGAATTTTATCGCCTTCTCTTCCTGGTTTCTTTGAGCCAGTATTTCTCCTGTGTGGGCTAAATTCAGACGTAGTCTGAGAAAACTGTTTCTTGTTTCACGATCTGGGAATTTTTCCAGATAGCGTGGCATGGTTCCCAGTTTCCTGTCTACTATCAGGAAATGGTTCAGTGATTTTAAGTTTCTGACTCTTGTGATTGTGTCGATCCAGTCAGCCATTTTTAGGTTTTTTTTTACTTTCAAAGGGTTTTGTAGCAGGGTTTCTGTTGTTAAATCAAGCTTATGCAGAATCTGTCCGATCTTCTTTTCTAGGCTCGATAGCTGTTTTGATTTTGCTTTTTTTAGATGTTGATTTATGTCGAAAAAGAGGGTGGCCTCACTGGCTGTGATTATATTACGGTATAGTGAGAGGAGTTTCCATTCTGCGTAGCAGCTCAGTGAGGTCAAGCCTAATTCGAACCTCAGACTAGCTGACGATGTACACATTGGAAGCCTGATGGAGGATTTCCAAATAAGGCCCTCGATTTTGTACCAATCATAGTTCCACAGCAGAGGTTTTGCCTCCAATCCGTAGAGGAGGACAGGAACTACTTTGCCTACGTAGAATTTCTTGAGTGGTAACAGTGAAAATTTACAAAATTTTCCATTTAGGTTTTTCATTTGCGCAATGATTTTCGAGGTCTTGTTGTGAATGGATGAATTCGCCTTGTTTACAGTTGGATGGGCTAAGACTTCGTATCCCAGGTATGTTAGCTCATCTACTCTGGGAATTTCCTCGTTATCCAAAACCCAGATCCTTGATGTTACCTTTTTTCTTGGGTGTTTGAAAACCAGGACCTTAGATTTTAGTGGGTTTATTTTAAGGCCATTTAACTTGGCGTATTCATTGAGTTTAGATAAGAGATGTTGCAGTCCTAATGCTGATCCATCCAAGAGAACGAGATCGTCCGCATAGGCCAGCCAGTGAATTCTTCTGCTGTTGATCCTGGGACAGATCAGCGACGCCGAGGCCAAGAAGTCTCCTATGTCTGAGAGGAAAAGATTGAAAAGCAAAGGTGCACCCAAGCAACCTTGTCGTACCCCTTTTAGAACCTGGATTGCTTCTGAGAGGTTGCCGGCGTCATCCAGCCTCACTCTGATCGTAGTGTTTTTATGTAGTTCGACGAGCATAGCCAGCAGGGGGGCTGGAATTCCCCGTTTGCTCATTTTCTGCCATAGGAGTGATCTGTCCACCATGTCAAATGCCCTGGACAGATCTACCCATGCCCCATACAACGGCGAGCCTTCTTTCTCATTCGAGCTTTCGCTCAGCAGGTTCAGTGTAAGGCCATTAAGGCTGGTAGAAAGACCCTTCCTGAAACCTGTTTGGTGCGGGGGGAGAATTTCGTTTGATTCTACCCAACGGGAAAGTTCCCTCGTCAATATTCTCATGAATATTTTGCTGTCTATATCCAAGAGAGCTATGGGTCTATAGCATTTTGGACTTAGCCTGTCACCCCCTTTGAAGAATGGGATCATCACTGCATTCTTCCACGATGGAGGAAAAGTTTTTTCCCTCATTATTCCTTGAAAGAGATAGTATAGCAGTTTTGACCAAAGATTTGGCTGATTTTTTAACACCTGGTATGTGAGGCCGTTCGGCCCTGCGGCTTTCGAGGTAGAGGCTGATGTAATTAATTCTTCAATGTCTTCTACGGTAAAATCCAGAGACCAGGTGATGTTGCTGATATGTATGTCTCTTGAGCCTGTTGCTCCGAAGTTCTTGGCCAGGTGTTCTACCCACTTGCATTCCGACACTAAGTTGCAAAGAGCACTGTTTTGGCCAGTTTCAAGTTGATTTAGGACTGCCCAAAAATTTCTGCAGTTATTTGTGCTAAGAAGCGACAGCATTCTCTCCCCATCCTCTTGTATTTTTAAGTGTTTGTGATTCTTAGACCAGTTTCTATAGATTTGTTTGGTTTTTTTGAGTTTTTGAATGCAGCCAACGGGATCTTCTGCTCTGGTCTGTCTTATACTTCGCAGTGTTTGTCGCAGGCTTCTTTTCCTTTTGAAGGTTTCCTCGTCGAAGTGGTGGAGATGTGTCTGTTTCCCCACTGTTTGTACTTCGCTTGGTCGGCAGGTGGACCATATGAATTTTCCGAATTTTTCTGGATGACACTTTTCGGCCACTATTGTGGGATGAATAGTTGCTAGCTGATCATTCAAGTTTACCCCCCCATGTTTGTACTTGAGTGCTTTCAATTTCCCTTTAAAGCCCTCCAGTTCCTGTCTGATGCGTGGGTTTGCTGAACTCTGAAATTCAGGAAAGTAGAGTTCCATCCTCGCATGGTCACTTCCCCCTTCCCAATCTAAGTTGAGATGATGTTGGTGCAGGGTAAGTGATGAAGAGGTGAAGCTATAGTCTATTGTTGATTGCAACCTTCCTTGCCGCCATGTTGGTCCGATTTTGTCCTTACTGCTGTCGTCTATAGATAGCATGTCAAGATCCCATGATTGGAAGAAGTCCCGCCATTGTTTGCCTTTCTGTGTAGTACTGTGTTTAGGTGAGCTGTTTTTCCTGTTCCCTACACTGATGAGATCTGTGTTTAGGTCTCCTGCTACGATGATCTGTGCTCCTTTGCGGATCATCTTAACCCTAGAGAAGAGTTCATTTAGAGTTCCTATGAAGTCTCGGAGTTTGGAAATGGCTGGGTTCCAGTAGATATTTACCAAAATGAGATTTGCCTGACAGTCATTCTGTCTTATCTCTGCTTTAGTGGCCTGAATGCCCACTGGATTATTGCATAGCGTGACCACGTTTTTAATGGCGGAATTTTTAGTTGCTATTAGCATTCCTCCTGCTGGTCTACCTTTGGCTTTTTGAGAGGCCCTGAGGTTTTGCACTGTGAAGCCCTCTATCTCGATAGGATTAGCTAGCCATGTTTCCTGAAATAATAAGATGTCATTACGTTCTAAGAGGTCGTTTTTGAGTTGCTTTTTCTTCAAAAAGCTTGGGCCTCTGGTGTTCCATGAGACTAATCTAAGGCCTCTCTGACTAAAGACTGTTCTGTTCCTCGCCCAGATTCTGGAGGATTTGCGAGATGATTTCTGGGAGTTTAGTTATCAGGTCTTCTTTTAAACTGCGGCTGCTTGTTGCACTGCTTTGGGGCCCTCCATAAGTTCCGGCAGTGCCCTCAGCAGTGGGTGCAGGTTCTTCTGCGGTCTGGTTATGCCACCGGTAACTTCCATACATTCCTTCTTCCTCTGATTCATATACCCAAAGCCCTTCTTTAGCCAGTTCGTCTTTATTATTAATGAGCGCCTGTTGTGCCTTTCTTGAGGTGAGAGCTATCTCCACAAAGAATTTATCCTCCCTAAATGGGAAGGCTAAGTATTCAATGTCCTCTGAATCAAAAAGATAGAGATTATAGTTCTTTTGGATTTCTGACAGTAGGACGGATCTGCATAGTGATATCCTTGTACTCTGATTCTCTAGTCTAAGCCACAACCTTGGGATTGTAAAGTTCGATGCCGCTAATTCCTCGTTTCTTGCTATGGGGATTTGTTGTTTTTGTTCGTTTCCCTCTCTTTCTCCGTTTTGAGGATACCTTTCCAGGTTTATAAATTTCCCGGGCCCGTTCCAGCAAACTCCTTCGTTGAGTAAGGGGCTTGGTGATGTCACTTCTTTGCTGGCTGGCCCGGGAAGTGTGTTTCTTTCTTGTAATGCAGGAGCTTTTTTATCTGACGGCTTCAGAAAAATAGGGGCCATTTTTCTCAATGCTTGCTTGGGCTCCCCACCGGGTTCCTTTCTTGGATCTTTATTTGAATTTTGTTTTAGAAATATTGGAGCCATCTTGATGTTTGTAGAAGCCGGTATGCTTTTTTGGTTAACGGGAGCTACAGGTAATGGAAATATGAGATCCGTTTGCATCCCAGCGTTTGATGTTTGGACCTTGGTTTTGCTAGGACTCTCTCTGCCCGTTGAGCACGTCTTTTTGCCCTGGGTTGTCTCAGGGGCGCTCTTGCTTACGAGGGCATCCTGTGTTTTCGATGATTGTGAAAGGTTAGTAGCTGGAGATGCAATGACAATGGGATCTGTTGTCTTTTCAGCTGTGGGAGTGGTGAGGTTTTTCAGGAATAAATTTACCCCTGTTTTCTTTTTTGCCTTATTTTTCTGGTTTTTGGGTTTCTTCCTTGTTTCCCCTGAGGGTTGGGAAGAGGTGGTCTCTCTTTGTTTTCCCCTTTTGTGACATTTCCTCCTTCTCGTTATCTGTGGGGCCTCGATATTTTGATTTATACTATCGGTTTTCTTTCCTTCCTCCTCTTGGGTTTTATGAGGGCTGTTGTTAAGAACTTCTATATAATCAATGTCCACATTTGCCAACCTTCGAAATTCTTCCAAGATTGAATTTGAGAGTGGTGTATCATCGAAGGGATCTTTTGGCCCTTCTTCGTTTAGAGTCTTGTTCTGTATTTGCAGTTTTTGAATTTCCGAGGGGATTGCCTTTATGAGATTATGAGTGGTTGAGTTATTTTTTGCCCCCTCCTTCAGTAAGCTTTGAATTTGGGCGATGTCTAGCCCCTGTTTGATGCCCTCTGTTTGTGTTTCCTTTAGAGTTGGGATCAGGATACTATTCAAGATATTGTTTAAAGCGACCATGGATGATTCATTTTTCGCAATTTCTTGCGACATTTCCAAGAGATGTCCTGCTTGTATTTGTACCTCTGTTTTCAGTAGTTCGAACACTGAGACCAGAGAGTTTAAAACATAGCTCAGGGCTGCCAATGTGTTTTCTGGTGCCAATGGAGGGCCTTCTGGTGAGATGGCCAAAGGCTCTTCTTGTTGGCTGAGGTTTCTCAGTAAGATTGCCCTGGAACCTTGAATTTTGTTTGTTGGGGTGGTATTTGCTTCTGAGACCTCCATTGGTGTGCTTGTGGCCTGGGTATTAGATTTATGTGATGGTAAATGCCAGGTAGTGTCAGTAATGCCCTCTAGGTCATTGGTGCTCTTGTTCCTTTTCCTATGGAAATGATCGTTAATTCTTGTCTGGATTTTTTCAGTTGTCAGAGTGTACTCTAACCCTCTTTTCCATATTTTTTGAATGTTGAGATTTGGGAACCTTTCAGCTGGAGTTTGTTGTGCATCAGTAAGGGTTTGCGTCTCCTGTGTGTCTACTGATTCTACTTCTGGGGCTGTGGATACCCCCCTCCCTGGCGCGCACTCTGCTTCTATGTAGGACCCCTCTTGTACATCCATGTCTTCTTCGAGAGGCGAGCTGCGCAGTCTCATTACGGTTGTTATACTTGTTGCTTGCTGGTATAGGTGCGCGGGAAGCGCGCTAGTTAAATACCTGTTGGGTGCACCTCAGACCGCCAAACAGCCGCACAACAGCCGATGGGCTTGTCTCCTGCCGGGCTTAGCGCCGCAAGGGTGGTAATCTCCGTCCTTTGAATCCGCCCCAGATCACGTGATCAGATCACGTGTCCAAGCGATGCCGCGCCTCCTCCAGGAAGCGCGTCGTGATGATCGTTGCTGGCGTGAGTCTGTGAGAGCACTCGCAACGCCAGATAGGGTGTAGAGGAAAGAGGTAGGTCTGCTTCCAGTCTCAGCGCTTTCGTGAATGAGAACTCAGCGGGACGGGCGGCAATCTCCGTCCTTTGAATCCGCCCCAGATCACGTGATCAGATCACGTGTCCAAGCGATGCCGCGCCTCCTCCAGGAAGCGCGTCGTGATGATCGTTGCTGGCGTGAGTCTGTGAGAGCACTCGCAACGCCAGATAGGGTGTAGAGGAAAGAGGTAGGTCTGCTTCCAGTCTCAGCGCTTTCGTGAATGAGAACTCAGCGGGACGGGCGGCAATCTCCGTCCTTTGAATCCGCCCCAGATCACGTGATCAGATCACGTGTCCAAGCGATGCCGCGCCTCCTCCAGGAAGCGCGTCGTGATGATCGTTGCTGGCGTGAGTCTGTGAGAGCACTCGCAACGCCAGATAGGGTGTAGAGGAAAGAGGTAGGTCTGCTTCCAGTCTCAGCGCTTTCGTGAATGAGAACTCCATCTCCTTTTCTGACTCGGACCAGGTGGTACGCTCCTCGAAGGTCCAATTTGGTATAAATCTGGGCATCCTTAACTTGGTCTAGCATCTCAGGGATAAGTGGCAAGGGGTAGCAGTTCTTCACAGTCATCTGGTTCAATGCGCGGTAGTCAATACAGGTTCTCAAGTCTCCTTCCTTTTTCGGTACGAAGAACAAAGGACTGGCTGCGGGAGACTTCGAAGGACGGATAAATCCGTTTGCAAGGTACTGGTCTAAATAGGATTTCAAATGAAGGTTTTCTGGTTCTGTGGGAGCGTAGATCCTGCCGCAAGGGATTTCTGCACCAGGAACAAGGTCGATCTGATAGTCATAGGGCCTGTGCTACGGCAATGTATTGGCTTGGTCCTTTCGGAAAACATCCTGGAAATCATGGTATTCACTTGGCAAGGTATTAGTTGCTCCCAGGGTTGATACTGTCGCTCCGGGAGTCATGGGGATACAGACGTCGGGTTTCTCCTCTTGGTAATAGCAGGCAGGGGAGCAGTCACCGGGGAAGGTTAATTTTCGTGTCCGCCAGTCTGTCAAAGGGTTGTGAGCAACCACCCATGGCAACCCTAGTATTAGCCTGAACTGAGGTGCCTTGATGAGATCGAATGAAATAGACTCCCGATTTCTGTCCTGGCACAGCAAGGTTACCCTGGCTGTGCACTGGGTTACTGGTCCGGAAGCGATTTCTGTCCCATCCACGGTGGTTACCGTGTCCATAGTTGGCTTAGAACACAAAGGAAGCCCCATCTCAGCTGCCAGTTCTTGATCAATATAATTTCCAACTGCTCCGCTATTGATGTATGCTTAAACGGCATGCATTCTTGATGACTGTTGGTGGTTAATTAAGATCACTGGTATTGCAAAGTGCGAGGTCAGCAACTCTTTCTTCTCACTCGACAAACTGACCTCTATGTTTGTCAAGCTTGGTAGTTTTCCGATTCCTTAGCTTCATCCTTCTCTGTGGCCCCGACTGTTCTTCTTGGGGGTTTTACTGGACAATCCTTCAGGAAATGTCCTGGTTTCCCACAATACAAACAAAGCTGTTGTTGTCTTCTTTTGCCCCGCTCTTGTTTTGTTAATGGAGGCCGTATCCCTCCAATCTGCATGGGTTCTACAGAATTTTCAGGTACACGGGGTGTGTTTTCCCTTGGTCGAACATACACGGTCCGAGGGTCTGTATTAGAACGGTCTGCCTTTCAGTCCTGCAACCGGTGGTCTAGCTGCACTACCAGATTTATGAATTCTGCACAGTCTCTGGGTGGATCAACCACCTGGGCTAAGACGTCCTTTAATTCGCCTCGTAAGCCTCGATGGAATAACGTGGTTCTTTTGTTTTCTGGCCACCTAGCTTCGGCAACCAGTCTGTTGAAGGTAGCAATGTACGTTAACAAGTCCTGATTCCCATGTCGGAGGGACAAGAGTTCATTGTCTACTGCTTGTTCCTGGGTATGGCGAGCAAAATGTTTTTCCATTTCTCTCTGGAACCCCCCAAAGTCATGTAATAGAGGATCGTCATGGGTTACCAACGGCACCGACCAATCTGCTGCACTACCACTCAGGTATGATAAGACAAAAGCTACCCGAGCTTGGTCGTTTGGAAATGCTCCAGACCTACAAAGAAAATGAATGCGGCACTGATTGATGAATGCTGCATACTTCCGTGGGTCGCCTGAGAACCTTTCTGGTGGTGCCAGGGGCACTGTTCCAGGTAACGTGATCTGTACCGGAGTGTGTGGTATGGCGGGGTTTTGCATCGTTGGATTGCTTCCAGGTAGAGGCGTCTGTCCTGCCTGTGATTGCAAGTATTGCCTGCTAATCTCTTCAGTGCGTTCTTTGGTCACTATTAGGTCTCTCTGGAGGGCATTAGTCTCTTGTCGGGCAGAATGAACCTCAGCACGAAGCTCTCCTAGTAATTAGGCCAATTGGTCCATTTCTGATGTCTCCATGGCGCCCAGGTGGATTTGGTATGGTAGGTTTTGCGTTCTGTTATGCTCACCTGGTATCCACAGGGACGCCACCAAGCCGGGTTAGTCGCTGGTATGCTTCTTAGCTTTGCCCCGATGTGGTCTGCGGGGAAGGTTCTGCCTTGTGGTAGAATTAGGCATGCTCTCCGTCCTGCCTTCTTTGCAGGGGCGCGTTGTCTTTCATGGGCGAGTGCGGTCCAGTTACTTCACTGATGCCAGCCCGTTTGATATTGTTCAGGTAGGTCTTATTGCTGTTCTTTAGTTTTGTTGCTATCCTGCATGCCTTTCTTTGTTTAAAATGTCTCTTTTTTCTCCCTTAGGTATGCAGAGCTTCAGCACGGCGAACTGGCTTGGTTGAGCCCCGCTGGTAAATGATGGCGCATTAAGAGCGCTATGATGCAGTAAGTAAGCGCTATGCGCAAAGCTGCAAAGTCTTGCCTTTGCTAACCTGTGTTTTCCTTCCTTGTAGGTCGCAGTGTTCTTCAGCGCGGTAACCAGCCAGGTAAGCCTTCTGAGCAGTTCGTAATTTGTAAATGTCTCTGCTCCTTTCTTTAATGTTGCCTCTATCTTCCTCTTTCAGGTCGTTCTGTTCGGGAGGCGTGCAGATTCGAGGAAGCTGTTCTCAGTAGCTGCGAGTGTTTAAAGATGAAGACTGCAGGTAAGATGCTGCTGCTAATGATGTTCCTTTTGTCTCCTTGCAGGTTCTGCTTCTCCGAGGTTCGAGGTAATAGCTGGACACGGTGAGCGTCATGTTGCAAGCTGCAAAGTAACGCAAAGCGTGTTGTCTTGCTCGGGTGTGGTTTAAATAGCCCCAACAAAATAGTCCAGGTAAAGTAGTCCCTAGGCTACCACACCCAAAACACTAGACCGCAAAGCTTGGTTCCTAGGAACCAAGCAATGTGGATGCCTCCATGTTGGCTGGCAATACAATAAAGTAGTTCCCAAGCACATTGTTTTTCATGGTGTATGAGCCTGGCGCCATAGGTGCCAGGACTGGCCCCATGAGGGCTTTTGAAGAGGATGCCAGGCTCTAGAGGCCCGAGTCCTGACTCCACCTGGCCAATGGGTTTGCCAGAGGGGGTTTTGGGCGAGGGTCGTGACAGCCGGCTACTGAGACACATTTCTGTAATATTTTCCTAACAGGTATATCCTGCCATTCTGCGATTGTCATCGATTCCAGATACCAACTGATGGCTTTTTTTACCGGCAGCTACAGATACACGTCAATAGCTGGATGTCAATGACTATTTTTTGGAACGAGTTCTAAGGGCTGATATGCCCTTACACGGTACCAGCGATTCGGAGCAATATAACATCGTTTACGGTGGTTTAGCGCCAAGTTGATGCACAAGCCTTGCGATTCACTGTGCGATCAAAGGGCTTCTTTTACCCAAAAGGAACACCTTGTGTACCCAAAAGGAACACCGCGTGACTCACGATAAACATTTGTGGAACGAGGAAAAAGAAAAAAATTACCCATTTCATTGAATATGGCAATCGCCGGATGTTTTCGGAGCGTTTATTCTGAAATAAAAGTACTTTACAAATTGTGCAGTCTTGCTATTTCATTTTAAAGTACAGTTTTATATTCCAAATTGTGACGCGCTGTGCTGTGAGACGATGTGTGTTGATTTCCAGGTTCTGCATCATGTCATGTAGGTGGCTACGCTGCCCAGTAATGTCATGGAGAAAGGCGCAGACTATCACTAGGTTTGGTGATGTCTGCCTCAGGGGCGGCGGATATGATTTAGTGCTGCCAGGGCAGTCCTGCTTGGGCGATGTGGCAACGGATCAGATTATCACAAAATGGCTGCGCCCTGCTGCCTGATTTTGCATGTGTACAAAAGTGAAAACTACGGTAAGGTGCATAGGAAATGTTTGTACGCTCGATCAATGTATGCTTAAAAACACATGCCCGAACCCTCAGGACAATAAAGATTGCCCACGCTATCAGCTCAGGAAGTCTTCATTCTATTAAAGACAAGGAGGCTCGCATTATGCTTATCTTTCTTTAATACTGCCATAATAGCATTTCAAAAAATATAACTTTTAAACTTTAGTATTTGTACTTTTCTGTCAAAACAAAGAAAATAGCTAATCTGAGGTTTAAAAGTCCAACCACGGTGTCCATTTTCTAGAGATGAACATAAACTAAAACTCCCATAAAACCTATGGACTGTTGTAGTCCTGACCCTAACTCCTGCTCCAATCAGCTGCTAGGTCAGTCTATAAGAACCTTGATCTCCAGGTCCTTTCCTCTTTCTTTTTGCGATCCAGATCTCCAGTAACGAACTCAACAGTCTTATGAACTATCAACTCAGAATCATCAACATAACTGTGCCCAGCGTCCATGAACTGTAACTGCCCGGAATCCCTGGGCGAATATAACTTGACTCCGTTCCGATGTCTCATTGCTCGTGATCAGGTTGCTTTCTGGTAGTCTCCTAGGATAAAACAGAGAAAAATTCATCAGGGTGGGTGTCACGACAAGTTGAACATTTTGACAAGCACACATAAGTTCATTTTCGTCTTCAATTGGGTGGGATATAATGCTCGCCTCCGAGTCTTTAATAGAATGAAGACTTCCTCAGCTGATAGCGTGGGCAATCTTTATTCTATGACAAGACAGGAGGCTCGCATTATGCTTGTTCAAAGCTTGCCACCACTCGATTTGTTATATCAGATACAGGTTTAAAATACAATGGCCCTCATTACGACCCTGGCGGAGTGGGTTTACGCCAGCGGTATTCGCGGCAGACCCGTCCGCCCTACTACGAGTTCCCGTAGCGCCATGGAGCGTTTTCCGCCTGTTTTTTCCGGGCGGAGAAATCCATGGCGCTACGGGACCTTGTTGTTAATTACGCCACCGTATTTTACGGTGGCGTAATTAACGCCTTCCCCACTCCCATTATACCCTATGGGGCAAAAATGGGAATGGGGAAGGGTAAAATGGGGAATGGGGATTTACCGCCCCGCCAAGGTCGGAATGGGGCGGTAAATCCACCAACCCCCATGGCGGTATCGGCAGCTTTCCGCCGTGCTCCATGGTGCATATTGCACCACGATTTCCGCCAGGGTCGTAATGAGGGCCAATGTCTGAAAGGTCGACTCAGAGGACCAATCTGCTGCTTTCATTATATCCTGTAGGGGCACTCCAGCGGAGAAAGCTCTAGAAGCCATCGCGCCCCTAGCAGAATGCGCACCAAACTGAGACAAGTCAATACCTGCCCATTGCATAACTTCGCGCACTCATCTAGCGATTGTCGCTGTTGCAACTGCATGATAAGGCTTCCTACGCGCTATTAGCAGCTGTGTGACGCCTAGCGGTCTGTACTGCGCTGTGGCGGTCTCGTAATCTTTGATACATTGCGCTACACATAACTTTTTATTCTCAGTAAAATAGGGGTATGAAATAATACGTGAATCCGATTTCGTTCGCTTGGTTATCGTAAAGGCTACTCCTTCTGGATAGAATATCTTCCTATCTATTTCTAGTGCTTTAACGTCCGATACTCTTCGGCATGCCGTAAGACACAATAACATTGCTAGCTTGCCTGAAAGCTGGGATCGGGATAGACTACTGTTCTCCGGCCACTCTAGAAAAAGTCGAAAGACCTCTTTAAGATCCCATAACGTTGTATATTTCGGTTCTGGAGGTTTCTTCCATTTCATGCCCCTTAGGAGTCGCAGAACCGTGGGGTGTTCGCCAATGGCGTTACCCTCTACAGGATCATGCCCTGCTGATTTCGCAGACCGTAATACTCCTATTGTCCTAAAGGCGTTGCCTTCTTGAAATCTCATTGCTAAGAAGTTTAACAATTGCACTACAGGGGCAGAAACGGGATCCACACTCTGTGCTGCACACAAGTGAATCCAACCGTTCCATGCAGCGTTATAGCTCTTAATGGTGGAAGGCGCCCATGAATCTCTGATGCAGTCGGCAGCGAATTGCGAAATGCCAGGCAACTCCCATTTTCTCCTGAAACCCTGCAGGTCATCAGTCGTAAAGCGCCCGCTAAGATCAGTGGATGCATTCTCCCGGCTGGGTCGAGTAGAAGGTCCGGCTGATGCAGAACTGTCCTCGGATAATCCATAGAAAGTTCCATCACTACTGGAAACCAGGGCTGAGATTTCCAGATAGGGAGTATTATTATTAGGTTTGTTTGCTCCCTGCGCACTTTCGCTAGAGCCCTCGTGATCATGAGAAACGGAGGGAAAGTGTAATGGAGCGCTCCTTTCCATGATTGGAGAAACGCGTCCGTGCCAGCTGCACCCAGGTCTATTCTCCAACTGAAATATGTCTGTGACTGCGTGTTCAGTCTGGAGGCAAACAGATCCATGTGTATGGGACCCCAGAGGTCTAGTAACATTTTGAACACTCTCGGGTGTAGTCTCCAATCGCTGGAATCCACCAGATATCGTGAGTTCCAGTCCGCTACTTCGTTCAGATTCCCTGACAAGTATTCTGCTGTTACTGTTATCTGATTCTGCAGGTAATAATGCCAAAAATCTTTTGCTAATTCTGATAGTATCCGAGATTTCGTCCCTCCTAGTTTGTTTATGTATCGTACTGCCGAGATGTTGTCCATCTTGAGCAGCACGCAACATTGTACCTTGTCTTTCGTAAAGGCACGTACTGCGAATGAACCTGCTAGTAGTTCCAGACAGTTTATGTGTAGTTGTAACTCTTGCTCTGACCACTTTCCTCCTGTCTCCACATTTCGCATCTGGCCCCCCACCCGGATCTGCTTGCGTCTGATTCTATAATAACTTCCGGAATGTCTCCGAAAATCGCTCGGCCATTCCAGGCTTCCATGTTGTGAAGCCAGCACTGCAGCTCCGAAAGCGCTTCCTGATCCAGAGTTATCATCTGGTGATAACCGAGCCCTCCCTGTAGATGTCTTACCTTGAGCCTCTGTAACGCTCGATAATGGAGTGGGCCCGGAAAAAGTTGCTTGAATTAAGGCTGCTAGGAGACCTACTACTCTCGCTAGAGCTCGAAGAGAGATAATCTTCTTCGATATCACTATTCTGATCTCTTTCTTTATCGCTCTCACTTTGTGGTACGGAAGCTCGAGGGTAGCTTTGATTGTGTTTATATTGAATCCCAGGAACTCTATATTTTGGACTGGTACCAGCTGGGATTTGTCCAAGTTCACTAAAAAACCTAGAGAGGACAAGAGCGTGAATATCCATTGCACGTTCTTGGACAGAGTCATTTTGTCTGTACCTAGGACTAGAATGTCATCTAGGTAAACGATCATGCGGATTCCTCTTTCGCGTGTAGCTGCTGCTACGGGCCTCATGAGTTTGGTGAAGGCCCAAGGCGCTGCTGCTAGGCCGAATGGTAGACATGTGAAACGCCATATCTCCCCGTTCCAGCGGAACCACAGTTATCTGCGATAATCCTGAGCTATCGGAATCGTGAGGTAAGCGTCTTTGAGATCTAATCTCGCTAAACAGTCTCCTGTTCGAAGGAGGTCTCGAAGTAAATGGATGCCCTCCATCTTGAAATGGTTGTAAATGACCCATTCGTTCAAACTTTTTTAATTTATCACTGGTCGTATTTTGTCCCCTCGGTGAACCAGGAACATATTGCTGAGGAATCCTGGTCCTCCCTGTGTATCTTTTTCTATAGCATTCTTGTCTACTAGGCTGAGTAGCTCGTTGTGTAACAACGCTTCCTCTTCTCGGGACACCTGGATGGGATGGTGTTCAGAGGTCTGTATTGGGTCTCTTATGAATTCTAGCCGTAACCCTGCTACTGCTTGCAATACCCATGCATCGCGCGATAACGCCTGCCATGCGCTCAGAAACTGAAGGGTTCTCCCTCCTACTTTCAAGTTCATTACACTCACCTCCTGAGGCATTGGGTTGTCTGTAGGAGCCTCTCCCTCTACGACCTCTGGGGAACCTGGCTCTGGACGGGAAGAAGGTGTCCTACGGTGATAATTGAAGCGACCGGACGTATGACCCCTGTAACGTCCGGTCCCGGAAAAAACTCGCCCAGGGAAGATCTTTTTGATTGAGCTTTGCGCTCTCTCTAGAGATGAATACGTGCCTACAAATTGTGACATTTCTTTCGCGAATGCCTCGCCAAATAACAGACCTCTGGCTCCTTCACCAGCTTCACATGAGGCTAAGTCACTTACTTAGCTTATTATCAATTTTCAGAAGAACGCCCCTTCTTCGTTCCGATGACATAGCACAGTTAGCGTTGCCCATGAGACAGACTGCTCTTTGTGCCCAGTTAGCCAGAGCCGAAGCGTCTACTGGAGTTCCAGTGTCCTTGGCTTTTTCTGCGAGGTCCATTATTTTTGCTAGGGGACCTGCAATGTCGAGAAGCTTATCTTGGCATCCTCGCCCGGCACCGTCGATTCCTTTTCGGATATCTCACGCCGTTTTCGTCACGAAGGTGACCATTTTGGAGTCAAGCTCTGGTGTCTCCGCCAGCTTAAATGGCAACTCTGGTCGAGGACACTCTGAGAGCATTCTAGACAGTACCTCTCTGTCCAGAGGTTTCCTTATATGTTGCGCCATATAGGCCGCTACTCTGGGCGATGGGACCCAATCTGAAGATTTTGGGCGTCTGATCGCTTCTGGGTGAAACATATCGGTGGCGTTGTCCATCTCTTGCGGATCGATCTTGTCCTCTGCAAGTTGTGCGGAGTCGATGTCGTCCCCACCTTCGTCATCTGGCATATAGCCTTCATCATTGTCCCCTGGATTGTTCACCCCTGGGGTAGGAGGTCTGTCCTGGCTTTGCTTTTTCTTTTCCAGGAAGGCTCTTTTTAGCCTAGCGACAGGGTTGTCTGGTCTTTGGGGAGCAGTATCCTCCCTTTCTAAATTGCTCGGGGGGGTCAAAGTATGTTTAGTCTTCCGAGCTGCTTTCTGCCGCTTATGCTCAATCCCTTCAGAGGGATGTCTAGCTGACAGCTGTTCTGCTGATTCTTCTACTTTTCTCTTCTTGGCAAGCTGAGCTTGCTGTTCTTGAATCATGGCTTCTAGAATATCAAGCCTTTGTGCAATAGGCTGCACTCCTTGTGATACAGCTTTTGATAAGGATTCGCCCAATACCATTTTAAAACTTTGTGAGAGATCAGTGTCCTGTTGGTAAGGGCTCTCTCCCCACTCTTCCTCTGACCACTCTGGTGAGGTGGAAGGTGTAGCACCGGAGCTGTTGCATTGTGCCATCTTTGGTGTTGGTAAAACCAACTTCTGGGCTGTCAGCCGGGGAAGAAATGCAGCTAGGCCTCTGTCTTCAGTAATATGTCTACTGACAGGGTTTGTGAAGTGCTGCTTCAAACGAAGTACAGGAAGCTTCTTGAAACTAGTTGTCCCCTTAAAGAATGCTCTGGTGTAAATATATGTTTTCTTTCTTTTTTTTTTTATACTCTTGCTCTGGTATCGGGAAGTAGCTTCTTTCTGCTCGCCGCGAACGCAATGAAAACAATTGCGCGCGCAAGCGAGAAAGCTCACAGGGAATGCCGGGAGATTCGTCTTCCTCCCGCTTCCCCTGGGTCCTGCCGCCCGTCTTGTTCGCCGGCGCAGCTTTTGGTTCCTCGAGGAGCGGGCCTGGTGCCTGAGGCGAGCACGTTTGCTCGCGGTGCTGGTCCCGCCACCTCTGAAAGCCAAATACAATACTACGCCGCGGAACCATGACAAATGCTACGATGCACGGTAACGTCAGAGCGACGATCGAATTATGATTAGATAAACTATAATGTCAATGAATGAAATGCATACATATATACGCGCTGTCTATACGCAGCGCTTAAGCTTATAAATATACACACACAATTATTCTATTTTGTTGAGAGATAACGTGAGGTGCTTATCTTTTTGGCAGCAAAAAAGAAAGAGGAAAGGACCTGGAGATCAAGGTTCATATAGACTGACCTACTAGCTGATTGGAGCAGGAGTTAGGGTCAGGACTACAACGGTCCATAGGTTTTATGGGAGTTTTAATTTATGTTCATCTCAAGAAAATGGACACCGTGGTTGGACTTTTAAACCTCAGATTAGCTATTTTCTTTGTTGTGACAGAAAAGTACAAATACTAAAGTTTAAAAGTTATATTTTTTGAAATGCTATTATGGCAGTATTAAAGAAAGATAAGCATAATGCGAGCCTCCTGTCTTGTCATAGAATAATATTTATGAGCGCACTATTCCTTTAAGTCTTAGAAATTGACTGAAGGGTACATTTTCTTTAAGATGTATCTGATGGAAGCTGTTGTAATGCAGACTTTTATTGACATCAGTGGGTGTTCTATAGATTGTTGTGAGTAGTTATGTACCCGTGTTGTAGTTGATGGACACATCAAGGAAACAAATGTGCGGTGAACCCACTTCCAAAGTGAACTTGATCCGATTGTTACATGTGTTCAAATAGTCATAAAATTGTGTGAGTTCTCCTCTTGTACCTCCCCACACGCCGAAGACATCACCTATATATCGTCTCCAGAATTTGATTTTAGCTGCCCTTTGTTGTTTTTCCAGTACGTTTTGTTTCTCAAAATAATACATTAATATATATGCATAAGATAGTGTTACAGAGGAGCTCATGGAGGTACCTGCTATCTGTAAGTAGAAGCAACCGTTATACCTGAAGTAGTTGTTATATAAAATCAAATGGATTAGTTGGATGGCAAATACTTTGTGGATCATGGTATTATCCTGTTGTAACAGAAACCATTCCATGGCGTCAATCCCTTCGCCATGGGGAATGGAGGTATACAGACTGTTGACGTCTTGATTGAAGAGTATCAGGGATGGGTTGGTGAGTTACAACTCACTCACTAGTTGTAATAAAATGTGTCCTTCAAGTAAGTATTCATTGACTGTACAAGTGGTTGTAAGGCTGTATCAAGGTAAATTGCAAGTGGTTGAAACACGCTCTCTATTAGTACCAGCCACGATTGGTCTGAATGGTGGGTGGGTTGGGTTTCTTATGAATTTTGGGCACAGCGTAAAAGACGGGCGTGATGGGAGATGCATTTAATATGAATTCACTGGTACACTCTGTTATCCAGTCTTGTTCCAGGGCTTTATTTACTGTTTCGGTGATGAATTATTTTATTGATATTAAGGGGTCACTGTCCAAGATTAACTACGTTCTTTGATCAAGTAACAAGTTCATACAGCCTTGGTTGTAAGTGGTAGTATCCATTATAACCAGTGCACCCCCTTTGTCTGCTGGATTTATGGTTATAGTATTATCTTCTGCCAGTTTCTTTATTAGCTTGAGTTGTTCTTTCCTTATATTGCCTCTCTGAAGAGTGTTATAGTTAAGGCGCCTCAGTTCCTCTGTGGTTTTTAATTTGAACATGTCGATTATCGGGTAATTCACTTGTGAAGGAAATGTTCTTTTACCTCTCATTTCCAGATATTCAGTAGGAGTGGACCTATCTTGTATCTCTGGTAGATTGTCAAAGAACACTTTAAATTCCATCTTACGTATCAATAGGTTTATCCTCCTCAAAGCAGGTTGTATTATTGGTCGATTGCATAAGAAAAGGACTTCTGGTATGTTATGCAATGTGTGAAACAACGAATCTTACTTTAAGAGCACATGGCCTAAGAAAATGACTTACATTAATAGCACATAGCATAAGAAAAGGACTTCTGGTATGCTATACAATGTTTTAAAAGAACAAATCTTACATAAATAGTACATAGCTTTCCAGATTGTGAACTCTTGTAGGCAGTAAGGACCCTTCACCCATATGTACCTAAGAGGTTTATCGCATTAAACAAGATGTTAGGTAAAGGATTTGAGTCGTTCTATACAACATTATGGATGAATGAATTCCACATAGACAAAAGTATATAGCTATGGAGATTGTGATCTCTTCAGGGACAGTGGTGAACGATTATTCATTTGCATGATGTCGCATGTGACCTATTTCCGCTCAACAATTCCTAAATGGAGGATCTCTGAATTTTTAATGTAGATTTTCAGAATTACGGATATATCAGTGTAGGCACCATTTACAACTGATGACTTGACTCTTATAATATTAAGTTCACTTCACCAACAGTGATACATATTAGAACACAACACCTTATCATTTCAACATTTATAGCTGTTCAGCTGATGACATGACTCTTTAATATTCAGTTTACCTCACCTACTGTGACATATATGAGAACATGACACCTTATTATCAATCACAGCTGAAATAATTATCATTATAAGGCTTATCACTGACACCAAGTTGTAGAACAAATGTCCATTTATATATATTTTTAAGTAATTGGCTATCCAATTTGACTTATTTGACTAAGTGTAGGTTCCAACACTTATTTGGCAGCTTGAGGCCCATACATCTTTATTGAATTGGAACAAATGCTCCACCGTGAGCTGAGCACACATTTGTTTACATTCATGACGTCATTCACGTTCAACGTGATGTCGTCACACTAATACGGTCACACTAATAACAAAAAGCAGCCATTTTGGATCCTCTAACCAGCATCTTGGAACCGGGATTAGACATCCTCATGTTGCAGGCAGTAAACCTGTTACACCTCGCCCTCGGCCGTGCCGCGTTTCCCGGGTTCTGCCTCGTTGCTCTCGTATGAGCAAGAACAATTGGGGAATTCCGGTTAAAACCAAAATAAGGGACAGGAAAGTGATCGCCCTTCATAAAGGGTTACGGCGCCGGCACGCGCCCTTCTTATCGCGCTGGCAGCTGCCATGGCAAATTTCTACACGAACTACAGTATCCAGAAAACCTGTTACGTTGTAGTTCTCGGCGTTGAGAGGGGAGCCTCATTTTCAAACGATACGCCTCTTGTTGTTATTTATTCCACAGCGGCATACAGAACGCTGCTTCTGTTTAAAGTTACAACCGGCATACTTTCCGAAGTGCCCTCCCGGTATCTTGAATTGTGAAGTCCTTGTTTTTCCCGTGTACCGACCCTGCCTGCACACGGACTCCTTATTCTGAATCCCCGATTGAACTGTTTTCTGACCACCCGTGTACCAGACCCCTTGCCTGCTTTCGGAACTCTTGGACACTGCTGTTTCGTGACCGCTCGTGTACCAGACCCCTTGCCTGCTTTCGGAACTCTTGGACACTGATTCTGCTATTTCGTGACCGCTCGTGTACCAGACCCCTGCCTGCTTCCTGGACTCTGAGACAGTAACTACTCCGGTAAGAAAAACACTAATTGGAACACCATTTTCTGTGGAATTCGACTTCATTCCTAAGTGCATCTTTTGAACGCTTTGCTGTGGTGCACCATCCCGAAACCAGTGCGACCCTCGTTCCGTTCGGGGATAGCTACCTTACTAACCTCCCTATTTTTTATTTTATACTTTCGTTGTTTTCCAGGACTCTTACTTCAATCCTATTTTCATCAGGGGTAAAGTATAGTTTTTCTTGGTTTTTCTATACTGCAGAATTATACGTTAGCCATATACTAAGACCTCTCTACTTTATAGGTTACCCCGGTTCCTTTGGCTTAAGGTGAGATTAAACCAGGTACTACTAAAGGGAAATAGTCTTGGGAATAAACCAGTTTCATTATTGGCAGATTATTAACTTGTTATCCTTTCCTTTACAGCCTGGGTTTGAGGCGGTCTGTTCTCCCCGCTTTTTTGATCGATCGGTCCCCTTGTCTGTACAGTTCAGCAAGTGGTCATATCGGTTTAAAGAGCTCATTCCCTCACAGAGAGGAGGCTTGGGTAGGAGGCTCCAACCCTAGCTCCTTCAAGCAACTCCCCAGCAATAGAGGTCCGGCCTGTTTACGCACTCTCCATATCGGTGAGTAACAGAAACAGAAGCCATGGAAGAAGTCGATCCTTTAACCACCTTGGTTCGCTTGGTATCCGAACTTCGTTCTGATATGACAACCGCACATAGTGCTCTCCATCAAAGGATCGACAATTTGCAGAGTTTCCCAAGCCCCCACACCCTGGGGGTGGATACGTCTGCTGCTACGGCATCAGGCTCAACCGGTCCCATACCCTCTGCCTCTGGCTTTACGACTACCCCGGTGCTTATGGCTTCTCAATTCCCACTGGCCCCCCCAGAACGATTCTCCGGGGATCCTAAACATTATCGCACGTTTATCAACCAGTGCAAATTACATTTTCTCTGTCGGCCCACTGCTTTCCCTAATTCTACAACTAAGGCAGCTTTTGTTCTCTCTCATCTTGGGGGTACCGCAGCCGCTTGGGCTAATCCGTTACTGGAATCTAATAGTTACGTCCTATATGACTGCGATGCTCTCATTACGGCCATGAACAGAGTATTTGACACCCGCTATAAATCCCAGGCTACTGACCTAGAGTTCCTCAATCTGCGTCAAGGCACATCCTCTTTGTTTACATACCTTACTAAATTCAATCAGTTGGCAGCTGAAACTGATTGGCCGGAGGAGAAAAAATCAGCCGTGTTTTACAAAGGGCTGTCAGAGGAATTGAAGGACGTTTTGGCCACAGTACCAGTGGTTCCAACCACTTTTGGTGAACTATTAGACCTGGTATTACAAATAGATGCTAGAAGAACCGAAAGAAGGGGTGAGCGCAAGTCACCAGCCCCTGTTACTCTGCAGGTGGAACAGTCTTCTCCTTCTACTTCGCTTCCCGAACCTATGCAGATCGGGGCAGTAAGAGGTCCTTTGACTTCTGCACAACGGGATTATCGCAGAACGCATAATTTATGCATGTATTGTGGATCCGCTGAACACCTTCTGAAAGATTGCCCTAAGAGACCTGTCAAAAAGCCGGGAAACGCCAGAACCCGGCGATAGACAGGGTCCCTACGCCGGGGGTGCTTTCCTTGGACTCTCATGGTGCTGTTGCTGTTCCTGTTAGCCTTCCTGTGGTATTTACCACTGAAGATAGTACCTTTACTTCATTGGCGATCATTGATTCCGGGGCCACCGGGAATTATATGGATTACGATTACGCCACAAGTAAGAACGTTTCGGTTGTCTCTAAAGCCCAACCCGAGGCTGTTCACGCTGTGGACGGTACATCCTTGGTTTCTGGCCTAGTCACACAAAATACCTCCTTAATTCATATGCAAACCAGGGAAGGACATGCTGAATCGATCTCCTTCGATCTCATTAAAGCCCCTCAATTCCAGGTCATCTTGGGCATCCCTTGCTTGCAACATCATAATCCAGCCATCGACGACAAGAAAAACGGTGCAGTTTCCTTCCACTGAGTGTAACGAAAAGTGTTTCCTAGACACTAGTGTGTCCCCTGAGTCTTCTTGTCAAGCCTTGGTAGCATCTATGTCCATGATTGGAGCCATCACTAAATGTCCCGAAACCGAAATCCCGCCTGAATACACGTCTTTCTGTGATGTGTTTGACAAGGGAGGGGCAGACCAATTGCCACCTCATAGGCCTTACGACTGCCCAATCGATTTACTGCCGGGTGCTAAGGTCCCGGCGGGTAGGGTCTATTCCCTTACGGTTCCAGAAGATAAGGTATTAAAGGACTATATTGACAAGGCATTGGCCACGGGGTTCATTAGACCTTCCAGGTCCCCTGCGGCTTCTCTGCTCTTTTTTGTTCCGAAAAAGGAGGGCGACCTCCGCCCCTGTATTGATTATCGGGCATTAAACGCGGTGACGGTAAAGAATCAATATCCCCTCCCGCTCATTTCAGTGCTCTTGGACCAGCTCGGTTCTTCTGTAGTCTTTACCAAGCTGGACCTTAGGGGGGCATATAATCTCGTTCGAATGCGAAAAGGGGACGAGTGGAAGACCGCATTCAAAACACGCTACGGACTATATGAATATCTGGTGATGCCGTTTGGTCTCTGTAATGCCCCTGCCACCTTCCAGGCATTCATGAATGATATTTTCCATGACTGTTTGGATCAGTTTGTTGTAGTATATTTGGACGATATCCTCATATATTCACTCTCCAGTGAGGAGCACACGAAGCACGTGCAATTCGTCTTGCAACGGTTGAGGGAAAACCACCTGTTTGTCAAAGCTGAAAAATGTGTCTTCAACTCCACTGAAGTGGAGTTTCTTGGTTACGACCTGACTAGTAGGGGTATTAGAATGAGTCGCTCTAAAGTCAGGGCTGTCTTGGATTGGCCTGTTCCTACGTCAATGAAAGCCTTGCAATCCTTTTTGGGGTTCTCGAACTTCTATAGGCGCTTCATCCGTTCTTTTTCTTCTATATCAGCGCCATTGACGGCTTTGACCAGCTCTAGGAAATCCTATCAATGGAACCAGGAGGCACAAAGAGCCTTCGACACCCTTAAGGCAGCCTTCACTTCCGCCCCGGTGTTACAGCACCCTAATCCGTTACTCCCATTTTTGGTGGAGACCGATGCCTCTGGCTCGGCTATTGGGGCGGTTCTATCTCAAAAGTGTCCAGATTCAGGGGAAGCCCATCCGATTGCATTCTTCTCAAGAAAATTGACGCCCTATGAGCGCAACTATCCGATCACAGAAAGGGAACTCCTAGCCATAAAAGACGCCTTTTCCGAATGGCGGCACCATCTTTTGGGGGCTCGACATCAGGTCACAGTTTTTTCGGATCATCGAAGCCTTTTGGCGTTTAAATCAATGAAATGTCTTACTGCACGACAGGCTCGCTGGCATCTCTTCTTTTCTCCATTTTATTTCACAATCACATATCGACCGGCCCGATTGAATACTTGTGCAGATGCTTTGTCACGCATTGCCTTCCATTCTGACAACAAAACCGCTGACAAACCGCTCTTGTTGCCTGGTAATGTTGTTTGTGCCTGCACTCCTCAACCTAGCCTGCGGACTTTGATTTCGGATTGGGTCTCCACGCATAAAGAAGAATGTGAGACTCTCAATCTTGATGTGGTTCAAGGCCTACCCTACATCCAAGGACGCTTGTTTGTGCCTCCAGGACAGGCACGATTACATGCTCTAGCCTGGTCTCATGATTCCCTATGTGCGGCTCATCCGGGTCAGCAAAAGACGCTGGAGGCGTTACGCCGTTGGTCCTGGTGGCCTACCATGTCAAGGGATGTGATTGACTATTTGGCATCCTGTTCTGTATGTTCCCAATGCAAGGTCTCCCGTTCTAGACCTGTGGGTTTGTTACGCCCTCTCCCTGTGCCTCACAAACCCTGGTACATGGTTTCCATGGACTTTATTGTGGACCTACCTCCTGTGAAAGGTTTTGACACTATCTGGGTAGTAATTGATTATTTCACCAAGATGGCGTTGTTCATTCCCTGTACAGGGCTGCCTTCTGCCCCTGTGTTGGCTTCCCTTTTTCTCCAGAACGTTTTTCGGTTCTTTGGATTGCCTGCCATCCTGGTTTCGGATCGTGGCTCTCAATTTACATCACGTTTCTGGAGGGCTTTGACTGCTTCATTGGGTATTGACGATCGGTTCAGTTCTGCTTATCATCCTCAGACGGACGGGCAAACCGAAAGGGTAAATGCCACCCTTGAACAGGTTCTTCGGTGTCTCTGCCTTCGTTTCCAAGCATCCTGGTTGACGATGCTTCCCTCTGCTGAATTTGCGTACAATAATTCCATGCATACCGCCTCAGGGGTCTCCCCGTTTTTTGCCCTATATGGTTGCCATCCACGATCTTTACCGTTTGATCCTACGCTTCCCATTGATAACCCGGCGGCTTTGGACTGTGTAAGGGAATTGGTGACGACCCGTAGTACGGTTCGCTCTCATCTACTTCTAGCTCAGGCCAGGGCAAAGAGAAATGCTGATCGTCACAGAAAACCGGCACCTGCTTACAAGGTGGGCATGAAAGTTTGGTTATCCACCCGTAATTTGCGGATTCCTGGCAAGCGCTTGTTGTTACCTAAATTCGTGGGTCCTTTTTCCATTATTGAGATTATTAATCCGGTGGCTGTACGCCTTTCTTTACCTTCCTCGTGGAATCAACATCCGGTATTTCACGTATGTCTCCTGAAGCCTTGTCCACCCTCTGTTCGGCTGCCCGATCGCCCTCCTCCGATTCAAGTGGATGGGGATGATGAATACGAAGTGGCGGACATCCTGGATTTTCGTCTCCGTAGGGGGCGCCCCTTTTATTTGGTGGATTGGAAGGGTTACGGTCCCGAAGACCGGTCCTGGGAGCCCTTGTGCAATATACATTCTCCGGCTCTCTTACGCCGTTTCCATGCACAGAGGGGGTCTGCGCCGCCTTTGGGGGTGGATGCTGTTACACCTCGCCCTCGGCCGTGCCGCGTTTCCCGGGTTCTGCCTCGTTGCTCTCGTATGAGCAAGAACAATTGGGGAATTCCGGTTAAAACCAAAATAAGGGACAGGAAAGTGATCGCCCTTCATAAAGGGTTACGGCGCCGGCACGCGCCCTTCTTATCGCGCTGGCAGCTGCCATGGCAAATTTCTACACGAACTACAGTATCCAGAAAACCTGTTACGTTGTAGTTCTCGGCGTTGAGAGGGGAGCCTCATTTTCAAACGATACGCCTCTTGTTGTTATTTATTCCACAGCGGCATACAGAACGCTGCTTCTGTTTAAAGTTACAACCGGCATACTTTCCGAAGTGCCCTCCCGGTATCTTGAATTGTGAAGTCCTTGTTTTTCCCGTGTACCGACCCTGCCTGCACACGGACTCCTTATTCTGAATCCCCGATTGAACTGTTTTCTGACCACCCGTGTACCAGACCCCTTGCCTGCTTTCGGAACTCTTGGACACTGATTCTGCTGTTTCGTGACCGCTCGTGTACCAGACCCCTTGCCTGCTTTCGGAACTCTTGGACACTGATTCTGCTATTTCGTGACCGCTCGTGTACCAGACCCCTGCCTGCTTCCTGGACTCTGAGACAGTAACTACTCCGGTAAGAAAAACACTAATTGGAACACCATTTTCTGTGGAATTCGACTTCATTCCTAAGTGCATCTTTTGAACGCTTTGCTGTGGTGCACCATCCCGAAACCAGTGCGACCCTCGTTCCGTTCGGGGATAGCTACCTTACTAACCTCCCTATTTTTTATTTTATACTTTCGTTGTTTTCCAGGACTCTTACTTCAATCCTATTTTCATCAGGGGTAAAGTATAGTTTTTCTTGGTTTTTCCATACTGCAGAATTATACGTTAGCCATATACTAAGACCTCTCTACTTTATAGGTTACCCCGGTTCCTTTGGCTTAAGGGGAGATTAAACCAGGTACTACTAAAGGGAAATAGTCTTGGGAATAAACCAGTTTCATTATTGGCAGATTATTAACTTGTTATCCTTTCCTTTACAGCCTGGGTTTGAGACGGTCTGTTCTCCCCGCTTTTTTGATCGATCGGTCCCCTTGTCTGTACAGTTCAGCAAGTGGTCATATCGGTTTAAAGAGCTCATTCCCTCACAGAGAGGAGGCTTGGGTAGGAGGCTCCAACCCTAGCTCCTTCAAGCAACTCCCCAGCAATAGAGGTCCGGCCTGTTTACGCACTCTCCATATCGGTGAGTAACAAAACCAAAGTAAGTAGATCTTACATAAAAGCGACATCCACAATTCCATATCTCTAGCCCATATGGGAAAATGTTCCCTATTACCAACAACATAATTATTTTATTCTTTTTAGATCTCACCACCACGTGGGTTTCTTCCATTTCTTCCGCACACATTGACGCAAAAAAACAGGGTGAGTCATTTTAACTCCTGTGTTAGTGAATTAACATTGCCTAACAGCCTATTTTACAGTAAAGCCCAGACCTTTACACCTAGCTTTCTCTTGCACTCTAGAACTTCTGATTCTGCCATTTGAGGCATTGAAAACGGAAAGGCAGTGATATTTGCCATTTTCCCCAAAGGTCAGCTATTTTTAATGACTATGGGCCTCATTACGACCCTGGCGGAGTGGGTTTACGCCAGCGGTATTCGCGGCGGACCCGTCCGCCCTACTACGAGTTCCCGTAGCGCCATGGAGCGTTTTCCGCCTGGTTTTTCCGGGCGGAGAAATCCATGGCGCTACGGGACCTTGTTGTTAATTACGCCACCGTATTTTACGGTGGCGTAATTAACGCCTTCCCCACTCCCATTATACCCTATGGGGCAAAAATGGGAATGGGGAAGGGTAAAATGGGGAATGGGGATTTACCGCCCCGCCAAGGTCGGAATGGGGCGGTAAATCCACCAACCCCCATGGCGCTATCGGCAGCTTTCCTCCGTGCTCCATGGTGCATATTGCACCACGATTTCCGCCAGGGTCGTAATGAGGCCCTATGTATTTTCTCTAAATAACAGGATATCCACTGTATTAGTAGTCAACCTTCCACATCATAGTTTAAACATATAAGCATTGCATATGCTATTGCAGTAACAATGATGTACCATGACACTATTGAATTTTGTTGTACACCATAATTATTTGTACTATTATTCATTTATTATTCATATAATTATTTGTATAATTATTAATTTCTCCGGATGTAGGGTCGCCTCATTATCGCTCACTCGCTTTTCTTATTTAAAAAAAATAAAAAATTTGCAAATTCGGAAATTAATATTAAATGTCACTTTATTGTTCTCCTGGATCGCAACACCGTTTGTGTTCAATTTGGGTGCATTCTATACCTACTGGGGGCTGTGTTGGTGTGGCCACAGGGGTCAACCTCTATCTTCAATTAATCCCTAGTGGTCCTCGTGGCAATTACAAGATGGCAGGTGATTGCTGTGCACCATGTATGAAATGTGCTCTTCCTCCTTCTGTCCACCTGCACTGTGATTGGGCTACACCTGCACTTCTTGGCCTATCAGGGACTGGCAGGCTTTAGCCAGCCCCATCACCAAAGGCCCACAATAAGGGCCCCTGTCTGCTCCCTGTTGGCTACCGTAACGCTGCCTGCCTCTTGTATTTCATTGCCCCCCATGATGTATACATGTGATGCCGGTATGCCTACCTCTTGTATTTTGCTGCCACCACATGTTGTATGCATGTGATGCCTGTATGCCTGCCTCTTGTATTTTGCTCCCCCCATGTTGTGTGCATGTGATGCCTGTATGCCTGCCTCTTGTATTCCACTTCCCCCCCATGTGGTATGCATGTGAGACCTGGAGGGGTGAGGGTGACTGAAAGACCTCAATGAGCACACAGGCAGTTGTTATATTAAAAATATAGACACATTTATTACAAGGCCTTTGTAACATTGACCATAGCAAAAGAATCACAGTAACATTCAGTAAACTAACACATCACAATATATACATTATATATATAAGACCATTGGAGTCCAAAGGGTTAACTGCACGAAATATGCTGACAACCTAGAGGGGAAGGAAACAGGCAGTGCAGGCAATCTTTAGGTCCCTTCGACATCGATAATACACCTAACTAAGAGGCAGTCCAAGCCCTAAGAAGAGGGGCGCCTTGTGCCCAATAGTACATGCAATGCAAGCACACATGGTTGTTCCACTGGGCAAAATGGGGTCTCTTCAGGGGTCTCTTGCAGCTCATGATGGTGGGTGAGGCGATGAAGAATAGGTTCCCACTATTTCGCAATTGCAGTGGAAAGGAGAGGGGCCCCCAGGGGCCACTCGAGCATAAAAATGGGCCCTTGCACCAGGGGCCACTGGTTGGGGTATTGAGTACTCAGTGGTCCCCGATGCAAGAGGACCCAAACTTTGGCACGTCAGTCCACTTCGCTTGAAGGTTCGAATGCAGCAAAAAGGACGTCTTGGCACCTTGTAGTTCCTGACATACAGCGATTATCCCCAAACGGGACAGTGCTGATTTCTCTGCTCCGGGTGGATGAATCGACCCAGTTACACTGCAGCAGGATTCAGGGGCAAGAGGGGCAAGAGGGTCACAAATGCAGCAGAATTGCAAAGGATGTTGCCGCGGCAGGGCAACAGGGTAACCGAGTTTACTCCGGTCCTGGTGCACTTGTCTCACTTCAGACCTGGGAACGCCAAGTGTACGAAATTTGGTGTGAGGGTGCCATGGACACAGAGCTAGCAGTATACCAGGGCCTCCTCAAAACGATGGCGGGGACAAGAGCAAAGGTCCTGCGTAAGCTGGTCAGCCCACTGGTTGGTCCATGGACACTTCCGACAAAGCTTACTTGCAGGTTTTGGTGAAGGTGCCAAGAATAGTTGGTCCCACTATTCCAATGGGTCGAAGTGCCTTCGCAGACCTTCTACGACGATCAGATGCAGAAGGGTTCCACGTGACGACAGCGGGTGCAGGGTGCCAAACCTTCCAGCGGGTCACCAGCGGTTCCTCGACTCAGCTTCGTAGTTGCAGGATACTTGGATCCTCTCCTTTGTTCAGTGAGAACTCAGGAGATCGATATTTTAGTGGTGTTTTCAGCCACCTCTTATCCAAAGTTCCCTTTGCGCCAAAACAGAGAGGACCCAATGGGAGATCTGCTCACAAACACACACTCCATATGTGGACCAATCACAGACCTGTTACGCTCCCCTGGTATCCACGGGGACGCCACCCAGCCCTGGTTGGATGATTTGCACTCTCAAACCCTCTCCCGGTCCCTTGGTAAGGCCTCTGGTTAAAGATGGGTCTGCAATATAGGAGAGCTGGATTCAATACCAGATTGTCTTTATGTTTTCCCACCTCCCTTGGCCTCACCTCCTTCCTCCCCCTTGTGCCTTCTCCTCACCTTAATATTGTAAAAGGTGGATTCTCCGTCCTGCTCCTCATTGCTGGGGCGCGTAGATGTGGGGGGCGAGCAGCGACCAAGTGACTTCACTGGTGCAAGCCCCCCTGTGGGAATCCAGGCCTGCTGCGATTCCGTAGGTTTCCTGCTTTACAGTCTTTATATGCAGTTCTTATGTTCCTCTTAGTTTGAATAATAATGTCTTGCTTCTTTCCTTTTAGGTATGGAAAGGTATTTTGGTGTTGTCATGCAGTTTGAAGATGAGCATGGGCCGGTAGGCGAAGCGCGGTGTGCGCAATGCTGTCCGGTGAGTAATGGGTGATGCGTGGTGCTGTTTCACCTTTTATATTGCTAACCTGTGTCTTTTCTCTCCTTGCAGGTTGCGATGTTCCTCGCCGAGCGCCATAATGTTCCAGCAATGATACTGACAAGGAGATGACTACCCAGTTAAGAATTGTGTGGCTTTCTTCATTCGGGAGGAAACGTGAGTAAACGCTTACTAATGCTTTGTTTCTTTCTCCTCTTTCCAGGTTATGGTATTCCAGGATGCATGCAGTGCCGGATGATGGAGTTCGTACCTTCAGGTGAGTGGAACTGAAGTCAGCGCTGGATTGAAGACAGGATACTGTTCCAGGTAAGTTTCGTAGTGTTCTTTCTCTCACTGCAGTTACTTGGTTTCAGGTAAGCTGGCATCAAAGAACTGGACACGGTGAGCGTTACGCTTCCCACAGCAGAATAACGCAAAGCATGTTCTGCTGTTTGGGTGTGGTTTAAATAGTCTCAGGTAAAGTAGTCCAGGTAAAATAGTCCCAGGCCTGCCACACCCAAAGTAGTCCAGGTAAAGTAGTCCCAGGCCTGCTACACCCAAAAGACTAGACCGCATAGCTCAGTTCCTTGTAACTGAGTTATGTGTGTGCCTCCATGTTGGCTGAACCCCCCAAGTTAAAAAGTCCCAAGCAAATAGTCCCATTCTAATGTTGGTCTTCATGATGGTTATGAGCCTGGCGCCAAAGGCGCCAGGACTGACTCCAAGAGAGTCTTGGATGAGGTTTTAAGGCCTTTGACCTGGCCCTAACTGGAAGGCTGACATGCCAGTGAGGACCAGGTGCAAGGGTCATGACAGCACTCCCCCGCAAGGCCCCTCTCATGGTGGCACTTCTGCCTGGTCCTGGTTTGGCTGTGTAATTCTGATGGAACATTTTAATTAAGCGAGGTGCATGGATGTATTCACTAGGTTCCCATGATCTGTCTTGAGGGCCGTATCCCTTCCAATCAACTAAGTAGCATAGTTTGGATCTGGTGTATTTTGAGTCTAGGATATCCTTTACTTCAAACTCTGGTTCTCCGTCAACTAAAACTGGTTTTGGTGGTGTTGTAACCTGAGTACCGGGTTGTACCTGTTTCAGGAGTGATACGTGAAACACAGGATGAATCTGCATAGTGGGTGGTAGGGCTAATTTAACTGCCACTGGATTTATTATGGATTCAATAGAATAAGGTCCCAGATATCGGGGACGAAAGGTCCGAGTTCCTTTTATGGACACATATTTTGATGCTAACCAGACCTTGTCTCCAATTGGATAGTCGGGAGCTTTAGCACGATGTTGGTCAGCAAATTTCTTTTGTCTGTTCTTGGCTTGGAGTAAATGTTCCGCTGCTTCTTTGAAGGCCTGGGAAATAGTCGTATGTAGGGTTTTAACCGCTGGCATTTCCAAAGGGGTTGGTAGATCCAATTCTGAAGTACGTGGATGTCTACCATATATTGGGCCTCATTACGACCCAGGCGGTAAGTTACCGCCTGGGTCGTACCCTTACCACCATGGTGTAAACTACATTTACACCATGGTGGATGGCGAATTTACCGCCCCATTCCGTAAATTACGGTGGCGTAATTAGCACCATGGTCCCTTAGCGCCATGGATTTTAACGCCTACAAAAAGCAGGCGTTAAAATCACCATGGCGCTAAGGGACCTTGTAATCAGGCGTTAAGGGGTTAACGGCGCCGTAAAGACTCGTAATGAGGCTCATAGTGTAGAAAGGGGTTTGTCCAGTGCTGGCGAGTAATTAATTATTATAGGCATATTCAGCTATCCATAACAAGTTCTTGCAATTTCTTTCCACTTGATGTAACATGCAACGTAAGTATTGCTCGAGGGTTTGGTTTGTTTTTCTGTTTGGCCATCTGTTTGAGGATGGTGACTTGTGGATAGTCGAATGTCAATTTGGGCCATTGAACAGCATTTCCTCCAGAAGTTGGATACGAACTGACTACCTCGATCTGAGATCAAGACTGATGGAAACCCATGTAGCTGTACGATTTCCTCCAGGAATACTTTTGCTTAATTGGATGCATTTGGAAGACCCTTAAAAGGAATAAAGTGCGGCATTTTAGAGAAAAAGTCTACAAGTACTAAGATGTGTTGAATCCTTGACTGGAAGGTAGATCTGTAATGAAATCAAGGGACAGTGTGTGCCATGGTGCGGGAGGAATTTCCAATGGTTGGCGAAGACCAGCGGGTTTCTGCTTTTGGGACTTGTTTTTTGCACACACACTACAAGATTGGATAAATTGTATGATGTCTTTACGCCATGTGGGCCACCAATAGTTTTGTTTTACTTTGGCTAGAGTTTTGGCAATTCCAGGATGACCTTCAATCAGGGAGTCGTGATAACCCGAAATAACCTGCTCTTGTAAATCCTTACTTGGCAAGTATAGATGGTTCCTAAAATATGGTAACTGGTCTTAAATGGTGTAATGTTCTCCTTGAGTACACCACTCTTGTGAGAAAGTAGGATCCTTTAAGAGTTGGATCTTGTTTTGGAGTTCACCCTGTGTCAATGTTGTCGTAAGACCCAGGAGTTTGTCTTCTGGAATGATGGTTACTGGATCTGGAGTTATGTATACCTTTTCATCAACACCCATGCGGGACAAGGCGTCAGCCTTTCCGTTTCGGACTCCTGGCTGGTAGGTGATCACATAGTCATATTCAGCAAAGAAAAGAGCCCACCGCAGTTGAATGGATGATTGAGCCTTTGCTGTTTTTAGGTATTGCAGGTTTCGATGATCAGTTATGACCGTGACAGTATGTCTAGCACCAAGGAGATAGTGTCGCCATGCCTTGAAAGCTGATTTTATAGCCTTTGTCTGTGATAGCATAGTTGAGTTCGGGAGGTGAGAATATTCGTGACCAGAAGGCCACAGGGTGTAACTGGCCAGTTCCTGGGTCCCTTTGTGAGAGAACAACTCCCATAGCCATGCTAGAGGCATCTGTTTCAACTATATAAGGGAGGTCTGGGCGATGATGCCGTAGAACTGGAGCAGAAGTTAATTTTTTCTTAAGTTCTTAAAAGGCCTTTTCTGCTTCTTTGGTCCAATGGAACTTTTTATTGTTTTTTTCTCAAAAGTGATGTAATTGGATGCACTATTTGGGAAAAATCTGGGATGAAACGGCGGTAAAAGTTTGCAAAGCCCAACATACTCTGGATTCCTTTAAATTAAATTGGTGATGGCCAGTTAAGAATGGCATCTACCTTGTGCCTATCCATTCTGATACCCTTTGGTGTGAGGATAAAACCCAGGAACTCCACTTCGGTGACATGAAAAGAGCATTTTTTGAGTTTAGCATACAGTTTATGTTGAAAGAGTTTAGTAAGGACGGAACGGACATGCCTGACATGGTCTTCTTTTGTAGCAGAATACACTAAGATGTCGTCAATGTAAATCAGGGCCCAAACCTCAATTAACTCCCGCAAAACATCATTTATAAAGTATTGGAATGCAGCAGGAGCGTTGCAAAGTCCAAAAGGCATTACCTGGTATTCATACAAGGCGTATTTGGTACGAAAGGTGGTTTTCCATTCGTTTCCTTTCTTCACTCGAACAAGATGGTACGCCCCCCTAAGGTCCAGTTTGGTATAGATTTGGGTGTCTTTGACTTGATCCAATAATTCAGGAATAAGGGGCAGTGGATAATGTTTTTTTACTGTGATCTGGTTTAATGCACGATAGTCGATGCAAGTCCTCAAATCTCCTTCCTTCTTTGGTACGCAGAATAAGGGACTGGCTGCCGGTGATTTAGATGGGCTGATAAATCCATTTGCCAGGTACTGATCAAGATAAGATTTCAAATGGAGGTTTTCTGGTTCAGTAAGTGCATAGATTCGACCCCAAGGAATTTGCGCACCAGGTATGAGGTCGATCTGACAATCGTAGGGCCTGTGTGGTGGTAGAGTATTGGCTTGTTCTTTATGGAACACGTATTGAAAATCTTGGTATTCATTTGGTAGAGTACTAGTCACACCTAGTACCATCACCGCCGTACTGGGAGTAGCAGATGTTTTCTGCTTCTACATAAGTCTGTTTTCCCCTTTTCTTGGTAATAACAGGTGCAAGCACAATCATCGGAAAAGGCCAACTTCTAGGCACGCCAATCTATTAGAGGGTTGTGAGCTACCATCCATGGCATCCATAAAATTAGTCGAAACTGAGGAGCTTTGATGAGAGCGAATGCAATAGATTCTCGGTGTCCATCCTGGCACAGTAGGGTTAATGCTGCTGTACATTGGGTTACTGGTCCGGAAGCTATATCTGTCCCATCAACAGTAGTAACTTTTTCAGTAGTCGACTTAGAGCATAAGGGAAGCCCCATCTCTGCTGCCAGATTTTGGTCTACATAATTCCTTGGTGGTTTCACTGGACATTCTTTGAGGAAGTGGCCTGATTTTACGCAATATAAGCATAATTGCTATTGCCTTCTCTTTTATCTTTCAGTTTTAATTAAAGGGGGCCATACACTTCTGATTTGCATGGGTTCTACTGTGTTTTCCAATATACGTGGAAAATGATCCTTTGACCGGACATACACAGTTTGTGTGTCTAACCTTATCAGGTTCGCTTTTCGGTCTTGTAGTCTGTGATCTAATTGCACCACAAGGTTGATGAATTCTCCACAGTCTTTAGGTGGGTTAACCACATGAGCAAGGATATTCTTTAGTTGCCCTCGTAGACCCCGATGAAATAGTGTGGTCCTTTTTTCCTCATGCCACCCAGCTTCAATGACTAGTCTGTTAAATGTTGCTATATATGTAAGCAAGTCTTGACTTCCTTGACGGAGTGACAAAGTTTGTTGTCTAATGCTTGGCCTTGGGTATGACGACCAAAGAGTTTTTCCATTTCCATCTGAAAACCCCCAAAGTCATGTAACAACGGGTTATCCTGACTTACCATGGTACTGACCAATCTGCAGCACTGCCACTCAGATATGACAAGACATAAGCAACCCGTGCTTGGTCGTTAGGAAAAGCCCCAGGTCTGCAAAGGAAATGAAGACGACACTGGTTCATGAATGTTGCGTACTTCTTGGGGTCCCCTGTAAATCTTTCAGGTGGAGCTAAAGGAACTGTCCCAGGAAGGGTTATTTGTACTGGATTGGTGGAAGAAGTTGGTACAGGTGCTGGCGGAATGTTACCAGGCAATGGGGTTTGTCCTGCATGTGATTGGAGCAATTGTCTTCTTATTTCGTCTGTACGATTCTTAGTAACAATCAAATCCCTCCTAAGAGCGTTGGTTTCTTGCCTGGCTGAATGTACTTCGGCGCGTAATTGTTCCAACAACTGAACTAACTGGTCAGTCTCTGAAGTCTCCATGACGCCCAGGTGGATAATATTATTGAGTCTTTGCGTTCTGTTATGCTCACCTGGTATCCACGGGGACGCCACCCAGCCCTGGTTGGATGATTTGCACTCTCGAACCCTCTCCCGGTCCCTTGGTAAGGCCTCTGGTTAAAGATGGGCCTGCAATATAGGAGAGCTGGATTCAATACCAGATTGTCTTTATGTTTTCCCACCTCCCTTGGCCTCAACTCCTTCCTCCCCCTTGGGCCTTCTCCTCACCTTAATATTGTAAAAGGTGGATTCTCCGTCCTGCTCCTCGTGGCAGGGGTGCATAGATGTGGGGGGCAAGCAGCGACCAAGTTACTTCACTGGTGCAAGCCCCCTTTGGGAATCCAGGCCTGCTGCGACTCCATAGGTTTTCTGCTTTACAGTCTTTATATGCAGTTCTTACGTTCCTCTTAGTTTGAATAATAATGTCTTGCTTCTTTCCTTTTAGGTATGGAAAGGTATTTTGGTGTTGTCATGCAGTTTGAAGATGAGCATGGGCCAGTAGGCGAAAGCGCGCTGTGCGCGATGCTGTCAGGTGAGTAATGCGCGATGCTGTTTCGCCTTTTATATTGCTAACCTGTGTATTTTCTCTCCTTGCAGGTTGCGATGTTCCTCGCCGAGCGCCATAATGTTCCAGCAATGATACTGACAAGGAGATGACTACCCAGTTAAGAATTGTGTGGCTTTCTTCATTCGGGAGAAAACGTGAGTAAACGCTTACCAATGCTGTCTTTCTTTCTCCTCTTTCCAGGTTATGGTATTCCAGGATGCATGCGGTGCAGGATGATGGAGTTTGTACCTTCAGGTGAGTGGAACTGAAGTCAGCGATAGATTGAAGACAGGATACTGTTCCAGGTAAGTTTCGTAGTGTTCTTTCTCTCTCTGCAGGTCCTTGGTTTCAGGTAAGCTGGCACCAAAGAACTGGACATGGTGAGCGTTACGCTTCCCACAGCAGAATAACACAAAGCATGTTCTGCTATTTGGGTGTGGTTTAAATAGTCTCAGGTAAAGTAGTCCAGGTAAAATAGTCCCAGGCCTGTCACACCCAAAGTAGTCCAGGTAAAGTAGTCCCAGGCCTGCCACACCTAAAAGACTAGATCGCATAGCTCAGTTCCTTGTAACTGAGCGATATGTGTGCCTCCATGTTGGCTGAACCCCCTAAGTTAAATAGTCCCAAGTAAATAGTCCCATTCTAATGTTGGTCTTCATGATGGTTATGAGCCTGGCGCCAAAGGTGCCAGTACTGACTCCAAGAGAGTCTTGGATGAGGTTTTAAGGCCTTTGACCTGGCCCTAACTGGAAGGCTGAATTGCCAGTGAGGACCAGGGGCAAGGGTCATGACAAGACCACGGTGGTCTCAGGCATTCAGGGCACTCCAGACTCTCTGGCACCCAGGATGTGTATTGGGGACAGACCCCCCAGCCCACATCCTGGAGGCACACACACAAGGCATGCAGAAGCCCGTGAAAGCATTGCATTTCATGGGAAAATGCATGACCAAATAGGGATTGGCCCGGGTCGACTCGACCTGGGGAAGGTGAAGGGGCAAGATGGCCAAGGGACAGGACAAAGAACCTTGTGGCATGGCCATTTTGGGGCCAGGCCACCTATTTGTGCCAAACGCGGTTAACGCGGTTAACATGGCAGGAAAGGGTTAAAAAATAATGCGTAACGATAGCTGCCACCAGTCCTGTCCCTGACACACGTGCAGAGTTCATAAAAAATTCAGCGAGAGTATGTAGGGCCTTTGGAAATGACTATAGACCCAAGTGTGCTGTATGGTAAGATACATTGCACACTTGTTACATGTTGCACAAAAGCTGCAACATGAGGAAAGGACTAAGGGAAACAAAGGGCCTCAATACGAGTTTCGAGGCAGCCATGCCCTTAATAAGGGCATGGCTGCCTCCAATCTCGGACCATCCCCATTCCCATTCGAGCCCCCACAGGGCTCAATGGGAATTAAGAGGGAGCTAACAACGGGCCCGTCAATAACGGGCCCGTGGTTAGCTCCTTGGACCCCTCGCGGGACCCGCAAAGGACGTCTGGTCTGACCAGATGTCCAGAGCGGGTCCCGCAAGGGGACCTCGTAATAGGGCGGATTGGGTTTAACGGCACCGGCACCATTACCGGTGCCGTTAAACCCATTCTGCCAGTCTCGTAATGAGGCCCAAAGTCTGCCAGTACTGACTGTCTTAAGGGCATGTCAGTTTCCCCATAAAAAGTGAGCGAAAGCCCAGAGGAGTGCAGCTGAAGGCTGTGCTTCTCTGGCAAAGTCAGTCAATGGTGTTAAACAGCAGCAAAAAGTTTGGGAGTTGACACATGGAGGGAAAATTACATTCAGTAATGAAATCTTTCCTAACAATGACCCCCTTGTGGGATGGCTACAAACTTTTCATACCAGACAACGGGGATATCCCTGTTAACAACTGAAGAAACAGCGGTGTTCAATCTGTCCAAACACCTACTAACCACCGCCGAGGAAAGTGTCTTGGGAAAGGGGCTGAGTTTTGTGCCTACCAAAGACAATTCCATTGAGAACTTGGAAATTGAACTGAGGAGATTTTTTAGAACCATTAGATTGAGGGCTTTTTTCATGGACAAACAAGAAAAAGTCGATCCCTCTCTATCTGGCTTTAGACCTAAATCCTCTTTCACGCCGGGGACCAATGATGTTCCACCAGAAATAATAACATTTGAAAGGATGGTACTTAAAGCCCTACCTCAGATTACCAATCAACGTAATACATCGCATTTCAGACAAAATTTGACTCATGAAGAAAACATTGCTTTAAAAAGTCTAGCAATAAAACCTTAGTCATTAAGTATACTGACAAAGGTGGAGGGGTAGTAGTAATGGACAGGGAACACTATGAACACACAGTATATGCTTTAATTAACAAACAAAGCCATTACTCTAAAAAGCTACAGAGACCCCACAGATGAACTTATGCAAATATTACAAGATCTGTGTACGCAAGGGATAGAAGCTGGTTTTCTGACCACAGAGGAAGCATGTTTTTTGACCCCTAGAGAATGTTGTTTACCAACAATTTATGCACTGCCCAAAGTGCACAAAAATTGTACAAATCCACCAGGCAGACCTATCGTTTCGTTGTGTGTTTCTATTCTGGAACCCTGTGGCAAATATATAGAAAAGACTATTCATGAATTGGCAGAGGACTCTCCATCTTTCCTCAAAGACACCATGGCCACTATAAACTACTACGAGGGGCTGACAATTGAGGGTGAAACCACTTTTTTGGTCATATTAGACATTACCACTTTATACATGAATATTCCACAAGAAGAGGCCTTGACAGGCATTGAGCACAAATTACATAACCGCCCGATGCCCCATGACATACCTACGCATTTTATATTGAGCCTTCTAAAGATTGCATTGTGCAACAACTTTTTTCAATTCTTGGATACCATCTATATTCAGAAAAAGGGTACCACCATGGGGGTGGCTTTCGACCCCAGTCTTGAACAACAATCCATTTGACAGTCACGTTTCCCATTGGAAGCGTTATATAGATGATATTTTTTTAATTCGGAAGGGCACAAAAGAACACCTGGAATTGTTCATCAGCTGGATCAATCAATGTAACAGCAATGTGAAATTTATCTGCCATTCAGACAAAACACAGTTACCTTTTTTGGATTGATTATCTCACATCAGGAAGGCAGAATATATTCTTCATTAGATCGGAAGCCGACGGATCGCAACACCCTATTGGAATACTCAAGCCTTCACCCTCACTCCCAAAAAGACAATCTGCCTTATGGGCAATTTCTTCGACTATGACAAAATTGTACCAATAGCTGTGATTTTGAACACCACGCCAATACACTAGGTGATAGACTTTTGGAAAGAGGTTATCCCTGGAGACTTGTTAAAAGATCTGGCAAAAGAGCATGGTGGGAACCCAGGGAGCAACTTCTGTGCCCAAGTGAGAGGAACACTGAGACTGACTGTATTGTATGTGTCACAACTTTCTCTCATTAGACAGTGCAGATTAAGAAATCGATAAAAAAATTGGAATTTGGTAACTAGCACAGGCTGTACCAGTGGGCTCCCACTCTTTGCCCTTAAATGGTCCAAAAATGTACGGTATTGCCTTTTGCACTCTAGACTGGAAACATCCAGGTCCAGTTTCTCCAAGAATAGCCTCAGAGCAGCTTACAGCCATTAAAGGGAACAAATATCGTGGCACTATCCGTGCGGTAAATGTAGTGTTTGTCATTTAACCTCCAGAACAACTTCATTCAGCGAAGGCAATTTCAAGTGGCAACTTCGGCAATTTACTAATTGCCAATCTTGCAATGTCATCTACGTCATTAGATGTCTGTGCGATTTGTTATACGTGGGTATGACAACAAGAAAAATCGTCACATGTAATAATGAACACAGATCACAGATAAGGACCAAAAATATCACAGCACCATTAGTACAACATTTTCTAGCTGAAACCACACAGAAGAACAGATACACAGGATAGTGATCGATCAATTGAAGCAGGACATAAGTTAATACTCAATGCAACATCGACTACTGAAACTTGAACAACGTTGGATTTATCGACTAAGAACTCACGATATTGCTTTGAATGAGGACATACAATTGCCCATTTTGTTACAACATTAATCATAGCAATCTACTTTTTTCAATTGTCTCTAACATGTACATTTATGCTTCAAAGTACATGTTATCTATAGACATGTTGGGCTAACATGTGAGTGACTCTATGTATGCGAGTCTCTTAGTCTCTCAGTATCCAGGTTGGCTCTGAGTATGAAAATTGTCCCTATACTGACAACAGTAATCCAACAGTCTTCAATTGGCCTCTAGCATATACATTCATATTTTAAAGTATATGTAATCTATAGACACGTTGGATCAACATGTGAGTTTAACTGTTCATGCGAGCCTATTGGCCGCTTAGTGTGTTAGGTTGACTTCCAATACTGGGTCAATATAAGGGTAAATAAAGGAGCCCCCAATTATTTTCTGCCCACTAAATTGATGGTAGGTCTGTGACGGTTATCTCTTGCTCCGTTTCCTTTTTCCAGCTGTGTCAAATATATTTACACACTTGGGCCAATCTTTCTGCCGTGTGGAATTTGGCTTCTCAAATACCATCCCAAAAAAAAATACACCAATCCAACATGGCAGAAATTGCTGTGGCGCGGTGTGTTGGACAAATTCGACTTTCACTTTCCACTTTAGAAAAGGATTCTAATCCAACATAGCGATTTCCTGTTGCATATTTTTCCACACAGGCCACTAAGACACCATGCAACGTGATGCGAGCTCCTCTTTCTATTTGACACATTATCACAACACCATTGGTATATAAACAAACCATGGCACAATGAACAAAGCAGCTGGAGCAGTTTTATACGGTCAGCCCGCTATTCCACAAATGCAGTGGCTTCCTGGCAGACTTGGCGCAGCAGCGATGAACGTTTGCATCCTACATCCATAGGTAAGCTGGGGAACTCCCACATTTGGGTAACTAGTCGATGGCTGGATGGTTCAAATTGTTGGACGTTTAGACACCTAAGGGTATTCCAGTTTCTCTTGCCTCACCCTCTGGTTTCACAAAATCAATTTCAAGATTTTGTTGCACATGAAATAGACACTGCGGCACTCCTTTCCCAATGGTAAATATATCCGGCACTGAGGGTTAAGGCTGGCTTCTCTTCGCGCATGCACTTTTTCTAGGAGCAGTAACTGGTTTGCTGCTTCCGGAAATCGATGATTGGTTCTCTTGCTGCAGATTGCGATCGTAGGGTTCAGAGGGGCTTAAAGCGGAAATCCTGCAGAATGTGTTTTGATTTTTCATAAAAGCATCACTGAATCGATTAGTGCACTTCCGTACTAACGGGGGCTCTGGGTGTGTCTAATTTACATCAACAATTCACAATCGCTGCATCACCTGGTGTGTGTAGGCCTCTTTCGGTCCCTTGGTGACAATGCAGTGTTCAAGATACAGCAATTGGTTTGCTGTTGTTTCCCGAAATGCCTGCTGTTTACCCCTGTAATTTTGGAAAGGTTACGGTAAGGACGGGCTTGTGGTTGGAACTTATTTTATTAAAAAAACAATCTCTAAGTATATGTAAGCTCTTGGTTATTTTTCAACAGATCTTACCGGGGCGGGTTTGGCCAGCGGTTGACAGCCAAAGAGCAAACAGCCTCATGGTCCATGATATGGCAGTGTACTGTGTTTCACCGCTTAGCTCTCCATTGAAAGGTAACAGAATTTGTCCTTTTACTGGCTAGAATTTAATTGGCCGTTTCTTGTAATACTTATTGGCCAATGAATAGGCTCTAGTATGTTAACACATGCGTTTAATACACGACAGAGGTACACCTGTGAGCAAGTAAGAATGCAGAGAAGCAGCATGCATATCACAGTATATTGCCGGATTCCAATGCTATAGAGAAACAGAGACAGCCGCCTCTCTTCCGTTCGTGACGGACGTTTTACAATTGAACATGGATGAGGCAACTGTATAATTAGGGTTTTTCCCTGTTTTTAAGAGAATGTTACTCCCTTCAAGGAATAACATCACATGCGGGTGGCCAAGCATGAGAAAGTTCCACCATGTTTTCAATTCATTGTTTAGAGGGCAACACACCTTTAAATACGTAAAGGTTCCCATAAAGCTGCCTTGTCCATCTCTCCGCCCGTTGACTGTAGTGTTGCCTGTAAGGGGCATTGGTTCTCTCAGTGAAGGTGATTAGTTCTATAACTCTTCAGAAAGATAATGAGGGTAATTCATAGAAATTCGCAGAAAAGTGTCGCAAGCGGCTGGCGCAGAGTGTCCGCGTGCGATTGTCTGCGCCAGGCACGTGCGCTAAAACCGATTTCTGCGCACAGCGTATTCATGGATTTCAGGCTCCCAAACCAGCCGTGGCGCAGAGAATCGCAGCGACCCTGCAGCAGCGCCAGTAACGCCCCCAAGAACGCCCTCGCGCAAGGAAAAGCCATCAAAATCGCTAAATCATCGCAAAGGGCTGCGCGAACCCTGGACCAGTTCACCGGGCTGCCAAACAGCAAACGCCAAGCGGGGAACGTGTATTTCAGGGGTGCGCGGGAAGTTGCATACGCGATTGCAGCAGGGTACGTGTATTTCAGGGGTGTGCGGGAAGTTGCACACGCGATTGTCCCAGTGCGAGCAGGGTACGTGTATTTCAGGGGTGCGTGGGAAGTTGCATACGCGATTGCAGCAGGGTACGTGTATTTCAGGGGTGCGCGGCAAGTTCCACACGCGATAGTCCCAGTGCGAGCAGGGTATGTGTATTTCTGGGGTGTGCGGGAAGTTGCACACGCGATTGTCCCAGTGCGAGCAGGGTATGTGTATTTCAGGGGTGCGTGGGAAGTTGCATACGCGATTGCAGCAGGGTACGTGTATTTCAGGGGTGCGCGGCAAGTTCCACACGCGATAGTCCCAGTGCGAGCAGGGTACGTGTATTTCTGGGGTGTGCGGGAAGTTGCACATGCGATTGTCCCAGTGCGAGCAGGGTACGTGTATTTCAGGGGTGCGCGGGAAGTTGCATACGCGATTTCAGCAGGGTACGTTAATTTCAGGGGTGCTGGGCAAGTTCCACACGCGATTTCAGCAAGGTATGTGTATTTCAGGGGTGCGCGGGAAGTTGCACATGCGATTGTCCCAGTGCGAGCAGGGTACGTGTATTTCAGGGGTGCGCGGGAAGTTCCACACGCGATAGTCCCAGTGCGAGCAGGGTACGTGTATTTCAGGGGTGCGCGGGAAGTTGCACACGCGATTGTCCCAGTGCGAGGAGGGTACATGTATTTCAGGGGTGCGCGGCAAGTTCCACACGCGATTTCAGCAAGGTATGTGTATTTCAGGGGTGCGCGGGAAGTTGCATACGCGATTGCAACAGGGTACGTGTATTTCAGGGGTGCGCGGCAAGTTCCACACGCGATAGTCCCAGTGCGAGCAGGGTACGTGTATTTCTGGAGTGTGCGGGAAGTTGCACACGCGATTGTCCCAGTGCGAGCAGGGTACGTGTATTTCAGGGGTGCGCGGGAAGTTCCACACGCGATAGTCCCAGTGCGAGCAGGGTACGTGTATTTCAGGGGTGCGCGGGAAGTTGCACACGCGATTGTCCCAGTGCGAGCAGGGTACGTGTATTTCAGGGGTGCGCGGGAAGTTCCACACGCGATTGGCCCAGTGCGAGCAGGGTACGTGTATTTCAGGGGTGCGCGGGAAGTTACACACGCGATTGGCCCAGTGCGAGCAGGGTACGTGTATTTCAGGGGTGCGCAGGAAGTTCCACACGCGATAGTCCCAGTGCGAGAAGGGTACGTGTATTTCAGGGGTGCGCGGGAAGTTGCACACGCGATTGTCCCAGTGCGAGCAGGGTACGTGTATTTCAGGGGTGCGCGGGAAGTTGCACACGCGATTGGCCCAGTGCGAGCAGGCTACGTGTATTTCAGGGGTGCGCGGGAAGTTACACACGCGATTGTCCCAGTGCGAGCAGGGTACATGTATTTCAGGGGTGCGCGGGAAGTTGCACACGCGATACCAGCAGGGAATGTGTATTTCAGGGGTTCTGGGGAGTACTACACGTGAATTGGCCGTGTGGGTCCTCCCAGGTGTACGCTCCACGGCCCCTGCAGGCAGCCCACACCACGGGGGACTACCGTGCACCCCTGCCCATGTCCCGCAGGCAGCCCATTCACCATGGGCATGCCCCCCAGCCAACCCACATGTCACCTTGCACTACTGATCAACAATGCATGTCTCCCACCACCCCCACCCCCCAGCAGTGTAGGGGCAGCCTCCACCAGGCCCCCACTCATGTCCCCCTGCACCCCCACCCCCCAGCATCCAGGGTCACCCTACACCAGGCCCCCACTCATGTCTCCCACCACCCCCACCCCCCGGCAGGGCAGGGGCAGCCTCCACCAGGCCCCCACTCATGTCCCCCTGCACCCCCACCCCTCAGTAGTGCAGGGTCACCCTCCATCAGGCCCCCACTCATGTCTCCCACCACCCCCACCCCCCAGCAGTGCAGGGGCAGCCTCCACCAGGGCCCCACTCATGTCTCCCACCACCCCCACCCCCCTGCCACCATGGGCAGCCTCCACCAGGCCCCCACTCATGTCCCCCTGCACCCCCACCCCCCAGCATCCAGGGTCACCCTCCACCAGGCCCCCACTCATGTCTCCCACCACCCCCACCCCCTGCCACCATGGGCATCCTCCACCAGGCCCCCACTCATGTCTCGCACCACCCCCACCCCCCTGCCACCATGGGCATCCTCCACCAGGCCCCCACTCATATCTCCCACCACCCCCACCCCCCTGCCACCATGGGCATCCTCCACCAGGCCCCCACTCATGTCTCCCACCACCCCCACCCCCCAGCAGTGCAGGGGCAGCCTCCACCAGGCCCCCACTCATGTCTCCCACCACCCCCACCCCCCAGCAGTGCAGGGGCAGCCTCCACCAGGCCCCCACTCATGTCTCCCACCACCCCCACCCCCCTGCCACCATGGGCAGCCTCCACCAGGCCCCCACTCATGTCCCCCTGCACCCCCACCCCCCAGCAGTGCAGGGGCATCCTCCACCAGGCCCCCACTCATGTCTCCCACCACCCCCACCCCCCTGCCACCATGGGCATCCTCCACCAGGCCCCCACTCATGTCTCCCACCACCCCCACCCCCCTGCCACCATGGGCATCCTCCACCAGGCCCCCACTCATGTCTCCCACCACCCCCACCCCCCTGCCACCATGGGCATCCTCCACCAGGCCCCCACTCATGTCTCCCACCACCCCCAGCATCCATGGTCACCCTCCACCAGGCCCCCACTCATGTCTCCCACCACCCCCACCCCCCGGCAGTGCAGGGTCACCCTCCACCAGGCCCCCACTCATGTCTCCCACCACCCCCACCCCCCAGCAGTGCAGGGGCAGCCTCCACCAGGCCCCCACTCATGTCTCCCACCACCCCCACCCCCCTGCCACCATGGGCAGCCTCCACCAGGCCCCCACTCATGTCCCCCTGCACCCCCACCCCCCAGCAGTGCAGGGGCATCCTCCACCAGGCCCCCACTCATGTCTCCCACCACCCCCACCCCCCTGCCACCATGGGCATCCTCCACCAGGCCCCCACTCATGTCTCCCACCACCCCCACCCCCCTGCCACCATGGGCATCCTCCATCAGGCCCCCACTCATGTCTCCCACCACCCCCACCCCCCTGCCACCATGGGCATCCTCCACCAGGCCCCCACTCATGTCTCCCACCACCCCCACCTCCCAGCATCCAGGGTCACCCTCCACCAGGCCCCCACACATGTCTCCCACCACCCCCACCCCCCGGCAGTGCAGGGTCACCCTCCACCAGGCCCCCACTCATGTCTCCCACCACCCCCACCCCCCAGAAGTGCAGGGGCAGCCTCCACCAGGCCCCCACTCATGTCTCCCACCACCCCCACCCCCCTGCCACCATGGGCAGCCTCCACCAGGCCCCCACTCATGTCCCCCTGCACCCGCACCCCCCAGCAGTGCAGGGGCATCCTCCACCAGGCCCCCACTCATGTCTCCCACCACCCCCACCCCCCTGCCACCATGGGCAGCCCCCACCAGGTCCTCACAATCCCCAATCATGTGCGTAATGGTCAGCCTCCACAGCCAAAAAGCCCTACCAAGTAACCCATTCACCCACATGGAAATGGAAATCACATGTTACACCCCCAATGTTCATGAAGCTAATGAACCCATGTCCGTCACACACAATTGTTGCAATTGAATGGGAAAACACACAACATGACATGCATGAAACCAATGAGATGATACCACACAGTGAAGTATGCAAACAAAATTGTATTGAAAAAAATAAAGAATGCTAAAGAAAGAAAACAAACTACAATGTGAATGAGAAAAAATAAGCTGCATGTCCGTATAAAAACACAAAACTGGAAATCCAAATCGAAAAAAATTTTGTCCAAAGTCAAATGTAAAAAAATCTCCATGCAATAAAGAACTATGTACAAAAATTACAAGGGTCCATGAGCCCAACTGAACAAAGGAAACCTACTAAAAAACCTACCTAAAAATCAACTATATACAAAAAGTGGAGCAGTGTCCGTCGACTCCAAATCATAATACGAAAGAAAGGAAACCTAAAACTAAAGAACTATATACAAAGGCGGCGGGCAAGTCCAGCGGCTCACTCCGTGGTGTCCCGGGCCAGGGCATCATCGAACTCCTGTTCGATGTCCCGGAGGCGGTCCAGTTCCATGGCCCCGAGGGTCCGCAGGGACGACGCTGTGTCCTCCTCCACCCCCTGTGGATTGCCTCGAGGCACTCGGCCCGCCTCAGGGCCCTCCGCATGGAGTTCTCCGCCCTGACCATTGTGAGCCGCGCCTCTTCCGCCCGCCGCCGCTCCGCACCTATGGCGTGGCCCAACCGCTGCCACACGGAAGACACTCTCTGTCCTGGGTCCCCCTGCCCTCTGGCCGATGCCTGCCCCTCCGATGTCGAAAGCCCCGAGCCTTCATGTCTCCCACCATGTTGCTGCTGCTCTGCCTCTGCCCGTGCACTGCCTCCTGCTGCCTGCACATCCTCTGCCGGCTGGGGTGCACTTGTTGATGTGGCCACCCCTGCTGGACCTCCGACTCCCGACTGTGGCAGGGATGCCTCCTCCACCAGCCTGGCCGCACCGTCAGAGGCAGCTCCACAGGGCACCCAGGTGACTGATGGGTGGGAAGATGGCACAGAGGACGACTGGCGCGTAGGGGGTCCAGTTGAGGAGGGGGTCGGAGCAAGCCCCATCAGACAGCGGAATCCGGCCTGGGTGACCTGTCCCAGCAGGCTGACGTGGTCAACGAGCCATTCGAGATGACGTGCAGTCTCTCCATGAAAAGACTGCAGGTCACCTCGCATGGCCCGTTGACGCAACGCCACACCAGCCAGGACAGGCTCAACCCGGACCTGGATGGCCATGTCCGCAGGCAGAGGAAGGCCAGTTGACGTCAGCTCATCCCCTGCCTGAAAACGAGTCTGGACGTAGGCATCCCTGCTGGTGCAAGATGATGCAGGGACAGGATCGGGGACAGGATTGCACACAGGCACCTCCGCGGCCGCCTGTGCTGCCTCCTGTCCCTGGTCCTGCACTGCACCACTAGCACCAGTGGGATCCCCACCTCCAGACCCTGTCTCTGGTGCTTGCGCGGCCCCCTCCTCCACCAAACCCCCCACCAACCTGGATGACTCCGTGCCATCTTCCCCTGTTGGGCCCTGTGGGGTCCCAGCTGCCCCTTCTGCTGCCGAGGAGTCCAACTGCAACCTCCGCCTCTTGGACCTCCCCCCGGCAGCTGCGGCCTGGGACGCGGCACCGGACTCCTCACTCCCCAACGAGATGACAACACGGGAGGGGAGCCGGGCCTTGCGTCTCCGGCTGGCGGTCGGATCCCCGCTGCTGTGCTCCACAGCACCTTCTCCGCCCTCTTCATCAGTTGACGCTGCAGACAGGGAGAAACAAAACACAGGCATCAGGGCACTGTACAATGGACACATACACGCATGACAGTTGCACATGAGTGACATTGGCAAACCTCAGACATGTCATCACAATCCCCAACACACATGTCATTGCAACTGGCACACATGAGCCATACCACAGCCATATCGCAACTGCCACCACCATCCCTACACATACAACAGCATCAGCAGCCAAAGGGGAGCCAGACATCACATGCAACACAGGAAGTGCACCATACATGTACACACACCACCACACTTGCATGCATGTCTACACCTCTGCCAAGTGTTGCACTGTTCAGACGGGCATCCATGTCACATCTGCCAATCAGGCTTCCACATACCGCTGTCACATGCATCCATGTTGCATCACTGTTGCACCCTTGTCAAATACACACACATGCACATGTACACAGTGCTCATACATGCAGCCGAAAACAACATACATGCCTGACATCACGGACATGTCTACTTACATACACATTCATCCAAACATGTGTGCACGTACAACCGCATTTGCCATGCAAGCCCACACACACAAGCACCATCCATGTCTCACACATATCATCCCTCGCATGTGTCAGCCCCACGGCCCTGTACACCCCCACCCATACTCGACCCCATACAAACAGATGTGCAACCGGCACAATGGCGAATGATCACCACACGCACTGCTCACAATCAGGATGCATGTACACTCACCGCTCGACTCCAGACGGGTCTGCTTCTCTAGGACCTGGACGTGGAGCGCTGGGGATATGCGTTCCAGGACCCCCATCTGTTCTTCCGACAAGTGGCCCCGGCGCCCCTTGGCATCCGCTGCCTTCAAGAGGCGCCGGGCCTTGTTCAGGGTCCTGGACCTGATGTCCTCCCAGCGCTTCCTGACATGTTGTAAGTCCCGGACTGCCACCCCCTCCGCGTTGATGGCAGTCACGATGTCAGTCCAGATCCGAGTCCGTCCTTCCTTGTCTGCGCGTGAACTTCCGAAGAGGGCGTCATACTGCCCCAGGACTTGCTCCACCAGGACACCAACTTCGGTGGCACTGAAGCTGGTGCCCCTCTGCCTCTCTGGCCGGGGGTTGTCAGTGGTCACAGATGGTGTTTGCCCCGACATGACAACCCCAGAGGCAGGAGTGGGTGGGCAACTGGGTCCTGGGGCTGGGCTGTGGAGCGATGGAATTCCAGTCGGGAGTCTTTGGTTCCAGCAGGGGTGGTCACAGCAACAGCACCCCTGGCTGATGTGCAGGCAGCAAATGGCAGTGCACGTGGGCAGCAGGCAGTCAGGCAGCAGCAGATGGCAGGTGGGAGCGTGCTCGGGGCTCTGGGGGGCAGTAGTTCGGCCTTCTGGGCAGGAGCGTGGTCTTCCGTGTGCTTACGCATGGCCAGCTTGGTACGGAGTGATTTGGCACGTGAAAATCCTGCACGTCAGCGTGAAAACCGAGGAAAGGCCCTTAGCGCGTAAACGCGTCAGCACGCATACGCGATTCTATTGGAACAAAGGCCCTCAGCGCGTAAGCGCGTCTGTGACGTGAGCCGCACGGGTGTTTCCCACACAGCACGTGATGACAGAGCACACGTGGAAAGACTGCACATCAGAGTGTCATCGCGTGTGATTGGTGTAAATGGCCGTACACGGAGAAGTGACAAAGCGTGTAATTGGTGGAAATGGCCGTACACGCAGAAGTGACAAAGCGTGTAATTGGTGGAAATGGCCGTACACCATAAGTCACAAAGCGTGTAATTGGTGGAAATGGCCCTAGCGCGTAGACGCCGCGTAAGTGACGCTGGACGTGTGGGCCTGTATAAAAGGTACGCGTAGAACACCATTTCCTTGTACGTGCTTTTCGTGGAGAGCGAGTGGGTGAATTCTGTACTTCTTGTCGGTTCACACGCGATTTACTTCACGGCGTTTCAAGTTCGTATTCCCTGTTACCTCTGACAGATTTTTCTCCTTTTTCTCTTTTACTGGTTTACCTGGGCCTGTTCCCTCAAACAGTGTTCCCTTCTACTCTTGTCCTGTCTCCTCAGACAGCGTACATATCTTCTTTTGGCGGGGGTGTTGCCAACCAAACGCGCTCCTTTTTCACGCTCTTTTACCTGGCAGACGGTGAGTCACGCACGTATCTATCATCTGTGCTTGCCCCGTGTGTAGCCTACCCCTTCAGAGGTCATTCTAGGCTGCGTGTGACACGCATACGTTCATTCTTGTGTTACTGGGTGCCACAGCGTAGTGCAGGTTTTTCTTTCTGCACACGTGGTCTAGGAGGGGTTGCGTGCACGTCATCTCCCTTTTTTGGGGCTCCTGTGCGTAGCGTGACCCGTCATCTTTCCCCAGGGGTTACAATCAGCCTTGCAAGAGTACTAGGGTACAATTACCATCTGGTACCCAACCCCTTTGACCCCCAATTGCCCAGGACAATATTTTACTGCCACTCCCATACGCACATTAACATCAGTGCCATGGCTGGGAGGCGAGGATTCCGTAAGGGTGGCAAAGGTGGAAGAGCCACAAGTGGTGGCCGTGGTGGATCCGGTAGGGGACGTGGTCGTTACTTGCAGGGTGAGCCTGTCCCCCCATGTGTGGAGGACCAGTCAAGGGCACCCATAATCCCCCCCCCTCCCGTTGAGGCTGATGTGGCTGACACCATCCATGCTCAGCCCTTGTTGGACCAGCCCATTGTGGCACCAGACCTGGCTGACTCCATGGCTGACTTCCAGGTCAGCAGGCCTATGACACGTGCGCTGGTGTACGTTGATGTCACCATGCCACGTGCATCTGGGGCAGCAAGGTCATCTGCTGCACCAAGTAGGCAGGGCGGAGAGGCTGCAGGGGCAGCTGCGGCTCCATCCACCCCAGCCCTCACACACCCAGCCCGGACAGTGTCGGTCCTAGTCCATGCTGCTGATATACCCCCTGACACCATCACATTAGAGCCAATGCCTGCACCAACTCCCATGCTGAGTGTGCAATCCCACACTCCTGATACAGAGTCCACCAGGGCTCCTGCCCCTAGTGTCCAGAGCGGCGCAGGACACTCAGGATCACCACCACCTTCCAAGCGGAAGAGGAAGAGTGCTCGTCCGGCACAGGCTGACGCCCCAGACACGGCTACACAGTCCGGCCCGTCCAGGAAGCCCAGCTTCACGGATGACGAACTGAATGCACTTGTCGAGTATGTGTCCGCACATGACAACGAGATGGTCATTGTTGCAGGATCCAAGACCACACCTGCACAACGCCAGGTACACTGGCAGACCGTTGCGGACATCGTAAGTGCCCTTGGAATCGTGAGGCGCACAGCCAATGATTGCTTTAAGCGCTGGAATGACCTAAAGCGCAGGGCAAAGAGTAAGCTGGCCTCAAGTCATGCCGCAACTCTAGTGACTGGAGGTGGGTCTCCAGTAGTAGACATGGAACTCACTCCACATGAGTCAGTCGCTGGGACCTACGTCACGGAGGAACAGATCAAAGGCGTGGGAGATTTGGCTGATTACGAGGCATTGTCCGGTGAGTGCACATGCATGTGTGTGTCATCCATGTGCATGGTGTGTGTGAGGGCTTCTGTTTGTGTGCCAGGTGAGAGTGTGTGCGCCTGAGTCGTATGGGTCAGCCATGTGCTTCATGCAATACATCCTGCGCAGCTGCATTTGGCCATAGCTGTATCCCTTCTGCCAACAGTAGACATCTAGCCCAACTGCACGCCAGTTGCCCTTGAAGTGTCACCTTGCCACAACATTGTTGCAAAATTTTCCACTGTTCATTTAGTCAGATTTTTTACATTCCACCACTTTTACTAGGCATGTCGCAGTCCTCTAGTCACATGTCTGACATGGCTATGGTAAAGTGGAGTGACTTTGTTACCTGGATATCATTTGTTCAAACATGTCCCTGTGCAATTGCACCATTTCGGACTGGCAGCTCCAGGTGAAGAATCTGACCTGTTTGAATTAGAAAAGCTATTACATGCGGGAACTGGACAGAATGAATAGGTGCTGCCCTCCTCTCCATCTTCACTCAATAGCAATGGTACATGCCATCTGTGTGATGGCATGTGTGTTTCACCTGCCAATCACAGGCCAATGTGTGATGCCACTGCCAGGCAGCATGCAGAAAATTTGTTCATCTTCAATCTTGGTGTCATCAGTGTGTGCCATTTGCCTGCCCTTCATACGCAGTGAGGGTGCATGCATGGGAGGGTTTTAGTCATGTGGGACATGTGTCAAACAAGTACTGGTTCTCTTGCTTCTCAGCCCTCATTGTGTGCCATGGTGCTAATGCCTGTTTCCATTTCTTTGTTTTTATGTCTTTGCAGGGGAAGACGCACCTGATACTGCTGGGGTTGTGGAGATGGTGCAGACCCAGGAGGGGTCCGAGGGCCGACCAACCACCAGTGAGGGACGTGGTGTGGTGGTGGGTGAGAACCCACAAGTGCTGCAGGTCGTGCTCACAAGGGGTGTCTCTGGCTGCACCTCCCCCGAGCTGTACTCAGGTGTTGATTCGGATGAGACCTACGTGCCGTCGCAGGTGAGTGTTCCAGAGAGGGATTCTGTTCTGTCTCACCCACCTGCACCAGGGTCAGAACCCTCAATGGGGATGTCAGTGTTGGCAGCTACGCCTTTGGTGGTTACGGATGCAGGGTCACACTCCGCGACATCTGATCCTGTTCCTGGGCCAGCAGATCAGAGGGGGAATGCAGTCCTGCAGCCTCAGGCAGTGCCGGCACAGCAAGGCGCAGTTCGCCTTGCCCCAGACAGGTGTGGTGCCCGCCGACGTGGTGGCCGTACGCCACCTGGCAATACTGCATGGGAGCAATCCATTTACGGTATGGCAACCCAACAGGCAGCATCATCCGAGATGATGGCTCAGGCCATGGATAGGGTGGCCACTTCCATTGTCCCCCCTGAAAGGCTGATGGAGCGACTAGAGCAGGCAACCGACTCCATCTGCCAGTCACACAGGGAGGACATGTTGGGGTCCAACAGGGACAGGCGGGCGGCACTGGCGACTCTGCAGGAGGCCATCTCCATTGAGTCCCAGGGCCACAGGGAAGCCCTGAGGCAGGAGCTCCTTCACCTCAGGACGACTCTTGTTGAGCTTCAGGCTTCTACACACCAAAGGACAGAACAGCAGCTGGAGCGTCTCACCCGTACGCTCTCAGCTGAGATGCAGGCAACGAGGGCAGAGGTCCGGGCATCCCGTGAGTTGTTGCATGGGGACCCCCGCACACTCATCCTCCAGAACCAGACCTACCACACCCGCATGCTTGCAGCCATGGAGGAGCAGACTAGGGCCTTGCGTGGGCTGCCTCCCATAGTGCAACCACCTCCCGATGCAGCTGCACAGGGTGATAATAGCGACAGCAGTGATACTCCCACAATAGGGTAGCCGTGTGGGCCATGAGCCCATGGAGGTGTTTTTTTTTTCCCAGGATCCACGCAGGTGGGTTCTGGTGTGCATCCTGTCCTCGGACCTCCTGGGTGGCCTCCCCAACCCCCCCGGGCCCTTCAATGGCCATTTTTATTTTTTTTTTATTTTTATTTTTGTTTTTATTTTTATTTCTTTTATTCCCAATTTTTTTGGGACGATTTGTTGGCTTCCGTGGTTCCTGTGGGCATACGCTGCATTGTGGCTGGGCACATGCAGGCTTGTAATGTATTTGGTTCAGATGCTTGGGTTTGAGTCACACACACCCCTCCTGCTTCCCGTTTCCATGGGCTTGCAAAGGGTGTGCCCAAGTGACAGTGAATTACACAGTGACGTTGGACTCCCATGAGCTGTGTGGGCAGTCTGTAGTCAATACTGTGTATACATTCCTAGTGCATATTGCTGTTGTGTTGTACACTGCATGTTGCATTGATGTGTAACTCATCTTCTGTGTCTACCTCCCAATTTGCAGGTCCCTTCCTCATGTCTACACAAGGACCTCTAGTCTGGATATGTGGTCCATGTTGGCAGCAGTGCACCTACAACTCTACAGGCGCCAACACTGCACAGTTGGTAGTGGTGGGAGTGCAGGCATTTCCAGGTGGTGAGACTACTAATATTAAACATTAGTGATGTCAAGTTAATGGTAGTACGTGCTCAAGTTTGTTGTTGGTCCGCCATTACTGTGAGCATTTCAGGTGTTGCAAGTTTCTAATAGGGACACTGTACATTGTGACACTAGTGTCATGTTGTGGGGATTACTTTGTTTACCTGCAAATAGCATGACATGGCACGGTGTGTCGTGTGGCGGTGCTGGGGTTGGGTTGGCTGACATGGCACTGTCCTCTTGTTGCATTTTGCAAGTGGGTATTAATTTTAGCTGCTTGAATGTGTAACTTCACAAAACTGCATTGGTGGTGTCAGTGTGGGTAGGGATGCACACATTGTGACACTTCCAGGTGAACATTCTCAGGCTGATATGGTTTTCACGGTTCTTTCTCCAGACATTCAGGATCAGTGTCAGGTTGAGTCATCATTGATTGTCAGATGGAATGTGCCAGGGCAGTGTGCACTCCACAGGGGTGTGATTTCTATGTGAAGTAATTAGCCACTAGCTGTGTACGGGCTGCCTCCCCCCGTGCCCTTTCACCTCCCATGCGCAGCGGCTGTGCATGTGGTTGGGGATGGGGGGGCACCACCATGTCCACGGCCAGGCCCCGGCGTGTTGCAACGTTGTGCAGGACACATGCTGCCACTATGATCCTGCACACTACTGGGGGAGCGTACAACAGCTGCCCGCCAGAACGGTCAAGGGAGCGAAAGCGTGACTTCAGCACTCCGAATGTGCGCTCCACTATGCCCCGGGTTGTAATGTGGGCAGCGTTATATCTTACCTGGGGTGGCGTGGTGGGGTTCCGAATTGGCGTCATCATGTGGGGGCTGAGAGGGTAGGCACTGTCCCCTGTGGAGGTGGTGATTGGTATCATTGGTGGGGTTGTGACCTTGCTCAGTATCTGACATGCATGCATGTGGAGTGGCATTCATACTCACCAAGCAGCCATGTATCGCCATGCCGGCCAGCTTCTAGGTCCAGGCTTAGGGTGGACATTCGGTAAATGAAGCTGTCGTGGGTTGACCCAGGATAGTTGACATATACTGAGGTGATGATTCCCTTGGCATTACATACTACCTGCACGTTGATGGAATGCCAGTGCTTGCGGTTCCTATAGATGTGCTCAGATGCCCTGGGGGGACGTAGAGCCACATGGGTGCAGTCGATGGCACCTAGCACTTTGGGGAATCGTGCCACAGCGTAAAAATCCAGGGCGGCAGCATGCCTTTCTGCAGGGGTTCTGGGCAGGTATATGTGCCTGCGGACTGATGGGCGTGCAGTGATGATGTTCAAGACCTGGTGTAGGCAGCGTGAGTGGGTGGCCTGTGATACACCACCCACAATGGCACTTGTCCGCTGAAATGATCCAGTGGCTAAGAAGTGCAGTACATTGAGGACCTTCTCCAGGGGGCTGAGTGCTTGGGAGCACAGGGTGGGTGATGTGAGGTCGTCCTCCCACTCACTCACCAGGTCCAGTATGATGTGTGGTGGAAACCTGTACCTCCCATGCACCTGGTCATCAGGCATCCCGAAAAGGCTGGTTCTGGGTGTGAATATTCTGGCCCTGACTATCCTCCTCCTCCTCCTTTGGTAGGCCACGGCCACTGCTGCTAGGAACGGTATGTTCATCCTGGGTCTGAGCTAGTTATTTTGTTAGCGCGCAAATTAATGCGTTGCGCGTATTGTAGGCGAGCGTGTGACCCGCGCACCCCTGAAATCCAGTGCACAGTCCAATAGCGTGTGGAAATTGCCGCGCACACCGGGATACAGGTGCGCTGACGTACTTGTGTGTGTAAGTGTCCGCGCACACCTGATATACACGTACATAGGCTAATCGCGTGTACGCGCACTTTTGTCCAATTACACGCGATGAGACTCTGACGTGCTGTCCAATTACACGCGATGAGACTCTGACGTGCTGTCCAATTACACGCGATGAGACTCTGACGTGCAGTCTTTCCACGTGTGCTCTGTCATCACGTGCTGTGTGGGAAACACCCGTGCGGGTCACGTCACAGACGCGCTTACGCGCTGAGGGCCTTTGGTCCAATAGATTCGCGTATGCGTGCTGACGCGCTTACGCGCTAAGGGCCTTTCCTCGGTTTTCACGCTGAGGTGCAGGATTTTCATGTGCCAAATCACTCCGTACCAAGCTGGCCACGCGTAAGCACATGGAAGACCACGCTCCTGCCCAGAAGGCCGAACTACTGCCCCCCAGAACCCCGAGCACGCTCCCACCTGCCATCTGCTGCTGCCTGACTGCCTGCTGTCCACGTGCACTGCCATTTGCTGCCTGCACATCAGCCAGGGGTGCTGTTGCTGTGACCACCCCTGCTGGAACCGAAGACTCCCGACTGGAATTCCATCGCTCCACAGCCCAGCCCCAGGACCCAGTTGCCCACCCACTCCTGCCTCTGGGGTTGCATGTCGGGGAATACACCATCTGTGACCACTGACAACCCCCGGCCAGAGAGGCAGAGGGGCACCAGCTTCAGTGCCACCGAAGTTGGTGTCCTGGTGGAGCAAGTCCTGGGGCAGTATGATGCCCTCTTTGGAAGTTCCCGCGCCGACAAGGAAGGACGGAATCGGATCTGGACTGACATCGTGACTGCCATCAACGCGGAGGGGGTGGCAGTCCGGGACTTACAACAGGTCAGGAAGCGCTGGGAGGACTTCAGGTCCAGGACCCTGAACAAGGGCCGGCGCCTCTTGAAGGCAGCGGATGCCAAGGGGCGCCGGGGCCACTTGTTGGAAGAACAGATGGGGGTCCTGGAACGCATATCCCCAGCGCTCCACGTCCAGGTCCTAGAGAAGCAGACCCGTCTGGAGTCGAGCGGTGAGTGTACATGCATCCTGATTGTGAGCAGTGCGTGTGGTGATCATTCGCCATTGTGCCGGTTGCACATCTGTTTGTATGGGGTCGAGTATGGGTGGGGGTGTACAGGGCCGTGGGGCTGACACATGCGAAGGCTGTAATGTGTGAGACATGGATGGTGCTTGTGTGTGTGGGCTTGCATGGCAAATGCAGTTGTGCGTGCACACATGTTTGGATGAATGTGTATGTAAGTAGACATGTCCGTGATGTCAGGCATGTATGTTGTTTTCGCCTGCATGTATGAGCACTGTGTACATGTGCATGTGTGTGTATTTGTCAAAGGTGCAACAGTGATGCAACATGGATGCATGTGACAGCGGTATGTGGAAGCCTGATTGGCAGATGTGACATGGATGCCCGTCTGAACAGTGCGACACTTGGCAGAGGTGTAGACATGCATGCAAGTGTGGTGGTGTGTGTACATGTGTGGTGCACTTCCTGTGTTGCATGTGATGTCTGGCTCCCCTTTGGCTGCTGATGCTGTTGTATGTGTAGGGATGGTGAGTGGCAGTTGCAATATGGCTGTGGTATGGCTCATGTGTGCCAGTTGCAATGACATGTGTGTTGGGGATTGTGATGACATGTCTGAGGTTTACCAATGCCACTCATGTGCAACTGTCATGCGTGTATGTGTCCATTGTACAGTGCCCTGATGCCTGTGTTTTGTTTCTCCCTGTCTGCAGCGTCAACTGATGAAGAGGGCGGAGAAGGTGCTGTGGAGCACAGCGGCGGGGATCCGACCGCCAGCCCGAGACGCAAGGCCCGGCTCCCCTCCTGTGTTGTCATCTCGTCGGGGAGTGAGGAGTCCGGTACCGCGTCCCAGGCCGCAGCTGCCGGGGGGAGGTCCAAGAGGCGGAGGTTGCAGTTGGACTCCTCGGCAGCAGAAGGGGCAGCTGGGACCCCACAGGGCCCAACAGGGGAAGATGGCACGGAGTCATCCAGGTTGGTGGGGGGTTTGGTGGAGGAGGGGGCCGCGCAAGCACCAGAGACGGGGTCTGGAGGTGGGGATCCCACTGGTGCTAGTGGTGCAGTGCAGGACCAGGGACAGGAGGCAGCACAGGCGGCCGCGGAGGTGCCTGTGTGCAATCCTGTCCCCGATCCTGTCCCTGCATCATCTTGCACCAGCAGGGATGCCTACGTCCAGACCCGTTTTCAGGCAGGGGATGAGCTGACGTCAACTGGCCTTCCTCTGCCTGCGGACGTGGCCATCCAGGTCCGGGTTGAGCCTGTCCTGGCTGGTGTGGCGTTGCGTCAACGGGCCATGCGAGGTGACCTGCAGTCTTTTCATGGAGAGACTGCACGTCATCTCGAATGGCTCGTTGACCACGTCAGCCTGCTGGGACAGGTCACCCAGGCCGGAGTCCTCCGTCTGATGGGGCTTGCTCCGACCCCCTCCTCAACTGGACCCCCTACGCGCCAGTCGTCCTCTGTGCCATCTTCCCACCCATCAGTCACCTGGGTGCCCTGTGGAGCTGCCTCTGACGGTGCGGCCAGGCTGGTGGAGGAGGCATCCCTGCCACAGTCGGGAGTCGGAGGTCCAGCAGGGGTGGCCACATCAACAAGTGCACCCCAGCCGGCGGAGGATGTGCAGGCAGCAGGAGGCAGTGCACGGGCAGAGGCAGAGCAGCAGCAGCAGCAACATGGTGGGAGACATGCAGGCTCGGGGCTTTCGACATCGGAGGGGCAGGCATCGGCCGGAGGGCAGGGGGACCCAGGACAGAGAGTGTCTTCCGTGTGGCAGCGGTTGGGCCACGCCATAGGTGCGGAGCGGCGGCGGGCGGAAGAGGCGCGGCTCACAATGGTCAGGGCGGAGAACTCCATGCGGAGGGCCCTGAGGCGGCCCGAGTGCCTCGAGGCAATCCGCAGGGGGTTGGAGGAGGACACAGCGTCATCCCTGCGGACCCTCGGGGCCATGGAACTGGACCGCCTCCGGGACATCGAACAGGAGTTCGATGATGCCCTGGCCCCCGACACCACGGAGTGAGCCGCTGGACTAGCCCGCCGCCTTTGTATATAGTTCTTTAGTTTTAGGTTTCCTTTCTTTCTTATTATGATTTGGAGTCGACGGACACTGCTCCACTTTTTGTATATAGTTGATTTTTAGGTAGGTTTTTTAGTAGGTTTCCTTTGTTCAGTTGGGCTCATGGACCCTTGGTAGTTTTTTATACGGACATGCATGTTTTTTTTTCTCATTCACATTGTAGTTTGATTTCTTTCTTTAGCATTCTTTCTTTTTTTCAATACAATTTTGTTTGCATACTTCACTGTGTGGTATCATCTCATTGGTTTCATGCATGTCATGTTGTGTGTTTTCCCATTCAATTGCAACCATTGTGTGTGACGGACATGGGTTCATTAGCTTCATGAACATTGGGGGTGTAACATGTGATTTCCATTTCCATGTGGGTGAATGGGTTACTTGGTAGGGCTTTTTGGCTGTGGAGGCTGTCCATTACGCACATGATTGGGGATTGTGAGCACCTAGTGGAGGCTGCCCCTGCACTGCTGGGGGGTGGGGGTGCAGGGGGACATGAGTGGGGGCCTGGTGGAGTCTGCCCATGGTGGCAGGGGGGTGGGGGTGGTGGGAGACATGAGTGGGGGCCTGGTGTAGGGTGACCCTGGATGCTGGGGGGTGGGGGTGCAGGGGGACATGAGTGGGGGCCTGGTGGAGGCTGCCCCTGCACTGCTGGGGGGTGGGGGTGCAGGGGGACATGAGTGGGGGCCTGGTGGAGGGTGACCCTGCACTGCCGGGGGGTGGGGGTGGTGGGAGACATGAGTGGGGGCCTGGTGGAGGGTGACCCTGGATGCTGGGGTGTGGGGGTGCAGGGGGACATGAGTAGGGGCCTGGTGGAGGCTGCCCCTGCACTGCTGGGGGGTAGGGGTGCAGGGGGACATGAGTGGGGGCCTGGTGGAGGCTGCCCATGGTGGCAGGGGGGTGGGGGTGGTGGGAGACATGAGTGGGGGCCTGGTGTAGTGTGACCCTGGATGCTGGGGGGTGGGGGTGCAGGGGGACATGAGTGGGGGCCTGGTGGAGGCTGCCCCTGCACTGCTGGGGGGTGGGGGTGCAGGGGGACATGAGTGGGGGCCTGGTGGAGGGTGACCCTGCACTGCCGGGGGGTGGGGGTGGTGGGAGACATGAGTGGGGGCCTGGTGGAGGGTGCCGCTGCACTGCTGGGGGGTGGGGGTGCAGGGGGACATGAGTGGGGGCCTGATGGAGGGTGACCCTGGATGCTGGGGGGTGGGGGTGCAGGGGGACATGAGTGGGGGCCTGCTGGAGGCTGCCCCTGGTGGCTGGGGGGTGTGGGTGCAGGGGGACATGAGTGGGGGCCTGGTGGAGGCTGCCCCTGGTGGCTGGGGGGTGTGGGTGCAGGGGGACATGAGTGGGGGCCTGGTGGAGGCTGCCCCTGCACTGCTGGGGGGTGGGGGTGCAGGGGGACATGAGTGGGGGCCTGGTGGAGGCTGCCCATGGTGGCAGGGGGGTGGGGGTGGTGGGAGACATGAGTGGGGGCCTGGTGTAGGGTGACCCTGGATGCTGGGGGGTGGGGGTGCAGGGGGACATGAGTGGGGGCCTGGTGGAGGCTGCCCCTGCACTGCTGGGGGGTGGGGGTGGTGGTAGACATGCATTGTTGATCAGTAGTGCAAGGTGACATGTGGGTTGGCTGGGGGGCATGCCCATGGTGAATGGGCTGCCTGCGGGACCTGGGCAGGGGTGCAGGGTAGTCCCCCGTGGTGTGGGCTGGCTGCAGGGTCCGTGGAGGTTGTGGAGCGTACACCTGGGAGGGCCCACACGGCCAATTCACGTGTGGTACTCCCCAGAACCCCTGAAATACACATACCCTGCTGAAATCGCGTGTGGAACTTCCCGCGCACCCCTGAAATACACATACCCTGCTGAAATCGCGTGTGGAACTTCCCGCGCACCCCTGAAATACACATACCTTGCTGAAATCGCGTGTGCAACTTCCCGCGCACCCCTGAAATACACATACCCTGCTCGCACTGGGCCATTCGTGTGTGGAACTTCCCGCGCACCCCTGAAATACACGTACCCTGCTGAAATCGCGTGTGGAACTTCCCGCGCACCCCTGAAATACACATACCTTGCTGAAATCGCGTGTGGAACTTCCCGCGCACCCCTGAAATACACGTACCCTGCTGAAATCGCGTGTGGAACTTCCCGCGCACCCCTGAAATACACATACCTTGCTGTAATCGCGTGTGTAACTTCCCGCGCACCCCTGAAATACACGTACCCTGCTCGCACTGGGCCAATCGTGTGTGGAACTTCCCGCGCACCCCTGAAATACACGTACCCTGCTCGCACTGGGCCAATCGTGTGTGGAACTTCCCGCGCACCCCTGAAATACACGTACCCTGCTGAAATCGCGTGTGGAACTTCCCGCGCACCCCTGAAATACACATACCTTGCTGAAATCGCGTGTGTAACTTCCCGCGCACCCCCGAAATACACGTACCCTGCTCGCATTGGGCCAATCGTGTGTGTAACTTCCCGCGCACCCCTGAAATACACGTACCCTGCTCGCACTGGGCCAATCGTGTGTGGAACTTCCCGCGCACCCCTGAAATTCACGTACCCTGCTCGCACTGGGCCAATCGTGTGTGGAACTTCCCGCGCACCCCTGAAATACACGTACCCTGCTGAAATCGCGTGTGGAACTTCCCGCGCACCCCTGAAATCCACGTAACCGGCCAAATCGCGTGTGAGACTTCCCGCGCACCCCGGTATACACGCACACGTATTTTTTGTCAGCGGGTGTCCGTGTTTGTGGGTACCCCTTTGCACGTCATTTGTCCTGGAGGGCCACAGTATAGGACATTCATCATGGCAGTATATAGGTGCTATTTGTTGGCGCACCTTTTGGCGCACATTTCTTACAGCCGCAGAGACGCTACCGCCTGCTTTCTTGTGGCGGTCGTGTTTGTGCCTGTGCGCTGGTTTGAGCGTGCGCTTTTTTGCCCTATTGGATTCCATGAATACGTGTTGTAGGCGAGCGTGTGGGCGTTCCGCGCACTTGTGCCCTGTACTTCACCCGTGACGCCCACGTTTTGGCAAGTTGTTGCCCATTCCGAGTGTTACGCCCGTGTTCCGCCTACTTTTGTTGCGTGCGCCGCGCTATGTGCGAATTTCGCTGTGACCTGGCGCACGCTGTTAGATGGCCTGTGCGCCAACGTGCGCCGCGCACTTTTTTATCGCACATCCGCTGGTTTTCTCGCGCACGGCCTTCCATGAATCGATGTGCGCTGCTTTTCGTGCGATTTTCGCACTTGCACTGCGATTTTCGCTATTCCACTGCGATTCGCACGTTTTTGGCCACTTGCGCCGCGCTAATTATTCCATGAATCGGCCTGAATGTTTTTTTCACTTCTTTCTTTAATAGTAAATGTTTTAGCTTTGCATGAAAGAGTAATAATATAGATAGACCCAATCACCATCATGTGTATTTTATTTTAGGGACAGACTATGAGGACGACTTTCCATTTTTGGAAGTTAACTTCCATATAATTATAGATTGTTGTTTGTCTAGATATTGGCAACCCTCTTGTTCTAGAGATTGACTCAGATATATATGTTTTTCTTACTCCTTTGGTCCCTCTTGTTCACTCATGGTTTGGAATGTGGTTCACACAGAAAAAACAGACCATTTTCTGGCTCAATCAAATTGAATGCACACCAATTTGGGAACTTTACCAGTTTGTTCTATGGCTTAGTCGTGGTCAGACCTCTAAGCCTTCCACAAGGGGGTTTACTGTAATGCAGCTTCGATGATGGTCCTGGACATGTCAAAATAGCATATGTTTTTAAATGTGAACATTTAAAATGGCCACCCCCAACAACAAAAATATGGTTGCTTACCGTAATCACGGGTGGACTGGCCTAGAGGGAACTGTGGCAATTTTCTGGTAGCCCTCTGCAACCTGGGCCTCATTTGTGTTGTTTTTCCAAATGTTCCCATAGGAAAAGGGATGGGCTTGCTAAATATGTGTAGTATGGGCCACTTTGAAAATTATTTCCAGGGCCTCTTTTGGTTCCCAGTCCACCCCTGACCATAGTGTGATCGGGCTGCCACCAGTGACTAGCAGCAATGACTGTACGCATCAGCCTTCAAGAAACAATTATCGCACCACGCACGCACATAACACATGTTCCAACCATTACATTAATGCATTATAATTCTGCTAATACAACTGCTTCCGTTCTTTAATGCATTGTTTACTACAAATGACATATAACATATAACATAAACAGAAAATGCCAAAACTGATGGCTTTTCCTCTGCGTGTACACTTGTGCCAGAGACAACATACCATTAGCTACATATCAGGGGTTGCATAGCATGAGGGGAAAAGCACAGCCCATACTTTTTAATCTTTGTTTATTGCTCTTTACTTTCCAATATGATTCTTTTCAATTTGTAGAACTATGCTATTTTCTAAACGTGTCTTGGGCTGTGTGTATGGTAGATTGTAAGCAGCGTTGCTCAGAGTTGTGGGGGGGGGGACCAGTTTGCCAGAATGTATTATTTATAGTCTATGCTCTATCAACATAATCTCAAACACAACTCCCTAAGCCCTCAGAGGCTGCTTATTGATGGACGTATGCCCCCCACCCTATGTGCATAGACTCCCCATCATTAGAGAAAAAGTGGTGATATGCTAAAGACTGACGGAGAGAGTGCACTATAGTGGTTATTGTGAAGTTGTACGTGACATTATTACGTGTTTTTTTTAACTGTACTGCGTTGTGTTTTTAAGCCATTCATTGCTGTATGGAATTTGTTATTTAAAACCTTTGGAACATGTTTTGCGCAGCTGTTGCATTAATGCCGTAAATCTGCAACAGTCTATATGGATCAACATAAGTGCACCAATAAAACAATAAATCTCAATATACATCTTCAGCCTTCAATGGCTAACATTTTACATTTTGGATTTGTAGCAACTGCCACTCACTCATTTCTTTTTTTTAAATGGCATAAAGCTTTTTCACCATATTTGAGAAAAAGGACCCTTTTAGTAATCTTCTTATTTGTGTCACTTCAGTAAAAAGACACGACCTGTTTAGTTCAGAGAACTGTCTCCCTTTCAGCTTTCTTTTATGGCAGGAATATATCTGGGTTTATTGCATAACATGATTTAGGTGGAGACAGGGATGTTGCTAGGTCTGGAAAAGATATGGGGCTATGCAAATGTAGAGAGTGTCGAGACTCAGGGCTAGCTAGCATTTTGGTTGTAGCTCCAGAGCCTCTATCCTGGGCTAAAACCAAAAGACCCTGAGCCCACCCGCCCCCCCCCAGCAACGCCTCTGGGTGGAGGCAATTTGTCATGGAAGTTTTACTGGGCAAGGAGTTCTTGGGTTAACGACTTGGTAGATGGGCGTAATTTGTCTTGCGAGGGGCTGATTAAAAATTGTAGACTACGCATGCACGTTGCAGCTTGTTTTTATTTAACCTTGTCTTTAATGTTCAGACAATACATCACAGTGAGCAATGCTGTTGGAGCACAAAACATTTGATAATCTAATGAAGGCCGTGTGTCGCTTTGCTATCAACCTGCAGGCATTCATGCGTGCTTCCACAGCTACAATGTACAAAGGGATGAGAATGGATCTGCTTGAATAACTTATCTAGATCGTTCTACCACGGACATTTTGTACTCTAGTTAACCAAGACCAACCCCTTTCTTCCCTGGATGTCACCTGAGAATATAAAATGGCAGATCATCAGGATGAACCAGAAGAGTGGAGCAGAGTAACCACAAGAGAATTCCAGAGGAGGCCTACTGATCTGTGATGTAAAGGGGGCATGATAACCCCTCTGCTCAGGGGATTAGGGCCTACCCTGAGACACACTAGAATTTAATGCAGCCTAAGGAATGCAACACATTAAACTACACACTGCAAAATGCTTTCTTCTTTCTCTTTGTGTGGCTATGAAAGTAAGCCATGCAAAACAAGGCAACAGGGTCAGCAGTCAACCAAGTTCCTTCCCACAGATGACTAAAGTTCTGGGACTAGCCCGGCACCAACTTCCCCCAATATGGCTGAGTTTTTGTTCCATTGTATGGACCTCAAGTCTCAACATGCGCCAGGCCAACTTCCTGATTAGGGGGGAAGGTTAGCCAGATGATTAAACATACCAGACAACGGAAAAGGTCAAACTCACTCGCAATTGCATACTGTGATTAAAAAACCTAGAAGACCCAAAAATGGGCACACTTTAAATATCACTGTATGACTCACTCTACATGCCTTGATCTCTTTTTAAATTTGTCACCCTCAATGAGTCTACTCTGATCTTTTCCAAGTGCGGCAGCTTTGGAGGACTACATGTTAAGCACTGCACGACACCAGACAGGCTGTTTGATGTTGGGATGTTAGCTCTCTACTATCACTGCAGCTCCACTCTGGTAGGGCCCTCCACCCTCGTGGGCAGTGGATCCTTTGGCAGCGCAGCTACTTGCAGTCTCTGGTCAGCGCTGTTCTTTTGTGCCTTCTTCCCTGTGGTATTCCTTACTGTTACTTGTGCCCTCTATTTAATGATCGCCTAAAATGTAGAAAGGCCCTCAAAACATGTTTGATCTCAAATATTTCGAACACCCTCCATGAGCTCACTACTCCCACATCCAATAAACTCCTAACCTACCACTTCCAGCTCACTTATGTTTAGGCTGCTACCTTTTACGCAATCTACAGAACACCCCAAATCAACAAGCCCTATCTCCATGAAATCTCAGACCTCAAAACAACAGCATCCATCAACAACACAACTACCATCTTGTAAAAGTACATCCATTTTGTATTATGTTGTATTGGCCTAAGCACACACACATTGAATCGCACAGTTGCGCCTTCCAAAATCCATCTTGGTCATTTTGCTCACTTTACCGGGTTTTCATTCCACACACGGTAAAGATTCACAAAGTCACCACTCCGGAAGCTCTTTACCATGCCCCTGCACAGAAATGTGAATAATGCTGAAGCACATTGTTTGTCTTTAACTTAGGACCTTGAAGAGCTGACACAAACGTAGCTAATCTGTAAATTAGGTGTCTTCCTGTCAGGATGACTCCTGACTTTCCGCGGCTAATTGTGTAGAATGTGCGTCTAGATGATTAAAAGAAGCACATTTCATGCCATGTGTATTTCTGAAAACCTGAGCTACCGAGTCCAAATGCAGATGGACCTTTTAGTCAAGAAACAACATAGAAAACGGAGAGCGAGGAATGTTACCTTGTGGTAGGAACAAGATATACTCCTACATCCCACTCTACTTTGTTCCCAGACAGTAAATTGTCCGAGGGATAACGCAGAGCGCTGCAGCATGTGTTGCCATAGCAAAATACCCATGTTAGTAGGTCATGAACTCGGTGATGAATTCGGATGACTTTGAAGTATTTTCGGTTTGTATAAAGTATGTTCACTCCCCCATGCCTTTGCTCACCTTCTCTATGGCTGAACACAGTTATGGTGGAATTTGGGTCCACGAAAGCGACAATAAACTGTTATTTTTTTTTCTTGTGACTGGTGTGTCTTCATTTATTCGCAGTAAACTCATATTTGGGACTAACAGATGGCGCCCGGAACGTGAGCTCTTCCGATGATGACCCGTCGCCATTTGCGAGGACGGAGTTAACGAACAGAAACCAGTAAGTATCGGGGGTCCCTGGACCTAAAGACGCACAGACTGCTACTTGCGATCTCCGTTCACTGCGCTTCGCCCATAGGTCGTCACGATGAGAGTCACAGACCAGAGACAACGTATGTTTTGCTCTTTGAGAATACTGCCAACCACGACGGGGGTTTCGTTCGATTTGATGGGGGAAATTTTTATTTGAAATCAGGTGAGTCTGTTTCAAACTGACAGTACTTGATATTTGTGTTGTTTTGAAGATATTCTGTGAGCAGCATATTGGCCAGGTAAAACTATCTTTTTCAGGATGTCGGTTCTAGTAAGTTGTCATCTTGTTGGGCAACACTTTGTTGCAGGAGAAGACAACCAAATGGTTTGGAACATAGCCGGAGCCACCCGAAGGGTCGCCGTCATATGATATGTACTTGAAGTCTGGCTTAGGAGATATACTCTTTAATAGTATTTGGCATTGTCAAACCAGACACGTACCAGAACTTCAGTGGCCAGAATTGGCAAGTTTTGAGATGGCTAGAATTGAGCATTTGGAGTCCCTATTGTTGAGCAAGAAAGTGAGGCCTGCTGCCTTTGACGCCATTAGGGATTGACAAAAGGAAGCCACCCAATGCCTCAAAAGCAGAGAGAAACACGCACAAAGACACATTACTCAAGCTGGAAAAGCTTTAGCTCATAACCAGCAAAAGCAAGAAGAAGCTATTAGGAGTATGGATATGGGGTTTCAATTAGAAGTGCAGAAAATATACCCGTCAAAAGAATTGCATGCATCTGATGAGCTGATAAATAAGTTACTAAATGAAAGACGAACATCCCCTACTGCACCTCCTCCATATGTACCACCACAACCGCAAGCACAGCCACCATTACCTGCACTAGCTACAAGCTCTGATAATTTTCCTTTGCCGCCTAGTGCACACAACTTACTCCTACTTTCGTTACAGACTACTTCTGCTACTCCACCTTTGGCACCTGTATATACCCTTAGCGATCAGATAATTGTAACACGTAGCACGATACCTCCTGCACGTAAGAAAGAGTTGTGAAATTGGGCAGAGACATATATAGAAAGGGGTATACCTGAACCGAAAGTGTTGAAAGAACAAATGGGACTATACCTAGCCAAAAATTGGGGTGATCTAACTGATTCAGCTGTTCCACAGGAATTGCGGGACTTATGTTTCCTGTCTTGTACTAGAGATACCACACTGAAAGTGCACGAACACTTAGCTAAACTATTTTTCTTTAAACATGAACTTGACCGCTTACACCATACAGAATTGGACCAAGCTACACAACAAAACATCGTATGTGCAGAAAAGATTTTTGCCTGCACTGAAAAAGGTTAGTGAAGAAATGCGCATATGTACGAGAGACCCTCTTAGATGGATTTCAGATGCCTCAATTTCGCCTATCGAGGTTCATGACACGTTTAGCCAATATTCTCCACCTATGCAAAGGAAGGTATTACAAGTGGTAGAATATTTACAGGATGAATGCTCGAGGAAGAAATTGTGTTGTCCCGCTGATATTATGGTAATTTATAAGCACGCGTTTTCTGCTGACACCGCATTAACCTCATTGTCCCTCGATTTGGCTTTACTCCTTAATAAACGCTCAGAATTTCCCACTGTACAGTTGCCTATAAGAGAAGTTCCTCTGACTCTTTTGCTGAAGGTGGAGATATCTGGTGCCGTTGGAGGAGCTGCCATGACTATTCCAGCACATTATATTTCACAATTTGTTCATGTTCCATTCTCACGGCAGGAAGTGAATACCCTTAAGCATTCTATTCCAGACATTAGGAAAAATCCTACGGGGTTCTATAAAAAAATAGAATCCGTTTTAAATCCATCGGTTTTCAATTTAGGTGACATTGACTTATTATTCCCTGTGATTCTGCCAGCAGATTTATGGAAGCCGATTAGGACAGGACAGTAGACGATCAACCTGCTATGGGCGATACTTTGGTTGCACTGGAACTAGCAGATAGGTCCAGGAAAGCTTTGAAAAGCCACTCCAGAGCATATTAATGTTACCAAATCACATTGTGACTAAACGTAAGACTCTAGCGCTACAAGAGAGGATTATTTGGGATAAACTAACCGCATGCCTGCAAGGGAAGACAGAGGGGGCAACCACGTTTTTTAACAGATTTGAACAAGTAGTTTCAGATTTCAGTGGCCAGGATTTGAGTATGGAACCAGGAAAGAGATTGTTTGTTGACAAATTTGTGCAAGGTTTATTGCCTGACATTCAGTCGCAATGAAAGTGCATGGCAGGCTAAGTCGCAATCCGAGGTTTTACTAATGGCTCAGTATTACGAGAACAGAGTTAACAATGAAAAGGAGAAAATCGAAAAGATAAAGGTAGATTTAAAAACTAGGGTGCTTTTACAAAAGATTGCGAGATTGTGAGAGGACCACAGGGTGGGAATACACAACCAAGAGGACAGTTTGTACCGCAAATAGGGCCTGTTAATATGAACCAATGTTCCTATTGTAAGCAAGAAGGTCACTGGAGGGCACAGTGTCCGATCCTCCAGCAGGGTGCGAATGGTATGATCGGTAGAAGATCGAGAGCACACAATGGCATGCCAGGACTGAAGAGGAATCAGTTTGCTCAGAACCAACCCACCTGATAATACAGGTAATCATGGGGGTAATCAGGGAGGGCAGCAACAAATCACTGGGAATGTGAACACTTTTGACAATGCTACACATTCTTATTTTACATCTGACAATGGGGGTCATTACGAGTTTGGAGGTAGCCATGGCACTATTAGCACCATGGCTGCCTCCAAACCCGGGTCCGGGTCCGGTCTGATGGGGACCTGGTAAGTCCCCATTCAGTAAATCATTCCCCATTCCCACTTGAGCCCCCATAGGGCTCAATGGGAATGGGGAAGGCACTAATAACGGGCCCAAAAATTGCAGGCCCGTTATTAGCTCCAAGGTCCCTTAACGGGTCCCGCAGAGAACGGCTGGTCAGACCAGTCGTTCCTGCTGGGACCCGCTAAGGGACATCGGAATAGGGCAGTAAGCGTTTACCGGCACCCTTAACGGTGCCCGGTAAACCCTTACCGCCCAACTCGTAATGACCCCCAATATTTTATTTCGCTAGGACAGCCCGAAGCAGGGTCTGGAACCTATTACTATTCCAGTAGATCAGAAAGGAGCCTATGTAGAAATGAACGTAGGGAATAGGGTGCATGCTTTTCTAGTGGACAGAGGAGCACAGAAGTTCTCCATTGACCATCTGCGGGTTCCAGATATTTCCCTGTCAGGGCAAAACAATGTATCCTTAGGGTTTTCTGGTACTCCAGTAGTGAGACCGGTTTCTCAACCAGTGCCAATAGCTTTGGGTCCATTCACTGACTCTTGTCCATTTTTATTGACTACGAATTTGGGTGAGAATCTGCTGGGATTTAATTTGTTAAAGAAATTGTACGCAGTAATTTACTGCTCACCAGATGGAGTATATTTGACCATTTAAGCCCAGCTGAATTCCACCTCACAATTTATGGCTTTGCCTTTACCGAGTGAATTACACCAGGTGCCTATGCATTTATGGGCCGTAAAAGATAATGACGTAGGAATACTAGATTGTCGAACCAGTACTCATAGTGTTAAAGTCTGGTATTACGTTACCACACATCCCGCAGGATAAAGTATCTGTTGAAGGTGAACAAGTACTTAAAAGTATTGTCTCTGATTTAATACATCAAGGTGTTTTCGAAGAGATTGCTGGAAGCACATGCAATAGTCCTGTTTTGCCTTTTTTTTAGAAAGGTGACAATGCATTACCCTATTGTTTGATTATTGATCTTTGTGCGATTAACAATGTAGTTGCACCACAGTTTCCCACTGTCCCTGACATCACCACCATCTTGACTATGATTCCTGCTACGGCTATGCATTTTTCGGTCATTGACTTGAAGAATGCATTTATTAGCATACCCATTCACCCGGACAGTAGATACTTGTTTACATTTTCCCTTGGTGGACGCTCTTTCACTTTCACACGCATACCACAACGATACACTGAGAGTCCTAGCATTTATAGCAGAGACCTTAAGGAGCAACTCGATATGCTTGAATTGCCTTCTACTTGCACTTTGAAACAGTATATTGATGACCTGCTTATTGCTGCTGATTCAGAATGTGCTTGCAAGGAGGGCAATGTTTTATTGTTAAAGCATCTAGCTGAGCATGGCTATAAAGCATCTTTGAAGCAATTCCAATATTTTCAACAGGAGGCCGCCTACTTAGGCTATCTCCTGTCGAAGGAGGGTAGGCGCCTTGCCCCTGAACACAAGCAAAGCATCTCTGACATGACTGTTCCAAATCCGCAGAAGGAAGTTAGGGCCTTTATCGGCATGGCTTTGTATGGCAGACAATGGATTCCACATTTTTCACTTTTGATTAAGCCAATGTTGCCATTGACAATTAAGGATGTAGCTTTACCGTTACATTGGGATACAGCTTTTTAGGATGTTTTTGATCTGCTCAAAACAGCATTATGTTCAGCGCCAGTATTTGGAACACCAAATTACAGTAAGGAATTTGTCCTATTTGTGCATGAGAGAAATGGATGCGTTCTGGCTGTTTTGACACAGGAACATGGGGGAAGAAGCAGACATGCAGCTATTTGTCCTCCATGTTCGACCCTGTTGCATGCGCTTTTCCAACATTTCTCAGGGCTGCAGCTGCTGCTGCTGCCTCAGTGAAACAATGTGAGGGTATAGTTTTGGGTTACTCCTTAACAGTGATGGTACCTCACTGAGTAGATGTTCTGTTAAATACAACACAAACTCAGCATCTCACATCTGCCCGACTCACTAGGTATGAGTTGATCCTATTTGCACCTCAAATCAAAATTAAGAGATGCTGTTTTTTGAATCCGGCTGAACTTTTGCCTCCTCTGAACGAGGACTGCACTAGTAATGCATCCCATGATTGCCTGTATGTTACTGAACAGGATACTAAAGGCAGGATTGATTTGAACAATACACCATTGGCATCTCCTGATGGAGAGCTATTCTGTGATGGTTCTTGTTTTAAACTGCCTGATGGCACTTCCACTGCTGCCTATGCAGTCACCACTTTAGACACTATTATCGAAAGCAGGAGAATTCCTCACAACTCTGCCCAGGCGGCGGAGATAGTTGCCTTGACTAGAGCTTGTGAGATATCCCAAAGGTGCTTAGTGTAAATGTTTATACTGACAGTCAGTATGCCTTTGGAGTAGCTCACAACTTTGGAAGATTATGGGTGGAAATGGGATTTTTAACATCTCATGGTACAAAGATTCAGCATGGTCCCTTAATAGTGCAATTGTTATCTGCGCTGGCCCTTCCCAAACAGCTAGCGATAATGAAATGCGCAGCATATCAGAGGGTGACTGATGACATTGGAAAAGGAAATGCATTTGCAGACAAAATAGCAAAACAAACTGCCACTGACCCACATTCAAGAATGTATGTGTGAGACTCTGCTAGGTGGGTTGAAGAAACTGGGATAATGGAGGAGGGCATTAGTAGTGTGAAGGAGATTCAGGCTGAAGCAACAAAGGAATAGATTGAATTTTGGGCTTCTGGACCTGCAGGGTTGGATAATGCGGTTTGTTGGGTTGACCGCGAGAAACAGAGGGGGATGCTGCCCAACGCATATGTAACAGCTGTAGATACTATGGCACATGGGCTAGCCCACATCAGTTGGAAGAGTATTTATATGGTATAATGAGAACATTTCCAAAATTGCAGAACGATTGGTCCAGAACTGTATGAATTGTCTACAACACAACATTGGTAAGGGAATGCCAGCACCTAAGGGTAGTTTTGGACCTCCCTCCATGCCATTCAAAGTGATTCATTTTGACATCGTTGAGATGGAGCGATGCCAAAACTATAAATATGTGTTAGTAGTAATATATGCCTTCAGTAAATGGGTTGAGGCTTTCCCTTTGAAGGATAACAGTACCATATCCACTGCAAAAGTAATGCTGAAAGAGTATTTCCCTAGATTTGGGTTACCCAGAGTAATTTGGTCCGATAATGGACCTGACTTTATAGCGGCTGTCATACTACATGTATGCGAGGCGCTACAGATTTACAAATTCATCCGCGAGGCATCCTCAGAGTGCTGGTTTGGTGGAACGCCATAACTGTATCCTTAAGAACAAACTAACAAAGGTGTGCGCACACAGTAAATTAAAATGGCCTGACGCCTTACCATTAGCATTGCTGTCTATGAGAATTGCGGCTCAGACAAGAATGGGGCTTTCTCCCTATGAGATTGTCATGGGGATTCCTGCTAATATATGGAATGCACCCAGACCTAGAAAATTGTCAGACATAGAGTACCTGTTATTAACTGATTATTGTGACCAATTGACTCAAAACCTGCGTTTGATTCTATCACCTGGGCTCTCCACACCCTCCAAGTCCAGTTCTAACCCCTCCTCCTCACCTGAACCCTGAGGTGTCTCTTGAGTCTTCTTTTCCTTCTTCCTTCGGATGGCTCCTTTTTTTTGTAGCGATAAGGCCTGCTCCAAGACGTAGCCACCGTGGTAGCTGATATGCCACAGCGTACCAATGGCTGCTCTCTCGGGACAAGCCCTCAAAAGGGGAAAAAAGCCAGAAGGCAAAAAAAAACCTATAGAGATCCTGGGTTTAGAAGTGGATCCTCTTCTGCGGTGGACTGTAGAGAACTGAATACAGCACTGGCAGCAGTTCTGGCAGAAGGTGTATATGTGATCAGACAGGCAGAGGGCTGAACTCCAGAGGAGCAATGGAAGCACATGAAAGCCAGGAGGGATCAGTTGGGGAGAGTAGCACTGGGCAAAGGATGGACAGAGGGAACACGGGAAGGAAAGGGGAAAGAAGGGAGTTGCCAGGTAAGAAGAACAGGGAAGAGAGGGGAATGGAGCTGGTGGGCAGCTGAGTAAGGAGGGAGCAGGGTCGGGAGAAACAGAGCAGGGGGTGGAATGGAAGGGCACACGAACCGGACACACAGGGCAGCGTATAACCAGGACAAGGAACAATCCGCGGTTTCAACGGAAGTTAAATCCTTCGTCGGCCGCACGTCGCAACCACTAGACCGAGGATGAGTGCTGGGCTTCCGGACGTAATGGAACGCTCAATGGCGTCTAAGCCGTCACCGATTCCACAAGCGTTGGGAAGCCCAGCGCGTGACAGATTCACCAACAGGTTCGAGCAGCTTTGCGCAAAAAATATAAAGGACCTGGTCATCGCATTCGACCTGCTGACTTCATGCTGATCAACAACTTTGAAAAGGAAGTCCAGACTTGCGGCTCGTTGGAAAGGACCCTATCAGGTGCTGCTGGCTATTCAGAGAGCTGTCTGAGTAAAGGGGAAAAGACATTGGATCCATGCGGCGCACCTGAAATGAGTGCACTTGCATTTACCCTACGACAAATAGGCTAAGAAGGGGATTGATGATCCTGAAACCAAGTGTGTGCCTTTGAGTGAGGGCATCCATTCTGATCCTGAGCATAATTTTTCACCCAAACAACTTAAGAATTCAACACGTTCTTCAGATTCTGATCCCTTGTTCACGGACCACTCTGTACCTAAAGCAAGGAGGTACAATCTTTGACCACGGAAATAGTTAGGGAATTACATTTTTGTAGAATAGGAAAGTGTAGAGCGTATACTGCACCCACAAGAAATCAACAACCTTCCCTCCAATTTTCCTAAAGACGGTTCAAGGAGTTCCAAAGGGGGGCAGGATAAGAAGAAGATTACATGCAAGATCAGCCACGTGGTCAAGTGCCACACACGGATGAACTTATAGAGCCTGTTTCAGTGAGGCTTCTTAATGCACAGTTAAAACTATGCCTATATTTGGGGCATGTAGAATCGAGGACATGGAAAGCATTACCACTGGAAAGCCTGTATCAAAAGGGCTGTGGTCCACAAGGGACCAGCTTAGAAAAATAGCAATTGTAGCCTCTATCGTAATTCCACTAATACCTGTGCTATGGTGCTTTGCAAAGTTCACACCCGCTTAGTATACTACTGCCTCCTGCCTCCAGTCAGCACAACTACTTTGTCTCCTCTCTATGTACACTCTACAAACTCTTTTTCCAACAGTATTTCTGAAGAAGAAAACACAAAGGAAAGGTTATCACAACTTGCACCTCACAAATATCAACCAACAGTTCCATATAAACATTGCCACATTCACTTAACTGACAACCTTGAACCCGCAAACTAGTTCAAAGGCAACAAAGACATCTACGTTGAATGAGGATGTGGGTTCACCATGGCATTCTCTTTACTGGCATCCAGTGCAGTTGGTACTCTTGTACAGAGGAGAATTGCCTAGCATTTCGGTGCTGGACTGCCCCTGGGCAGGACAAAGATTGATATGTTTTGGATAATTCTCCTCTATGAAAGATAGTGAGCTAAAAATTCTGGGTAAGGTTCTCGTAACCAGGACTAATGTCTGGCAGAGGGCCTCCCAGGACCCCCTTATTATTTGCATATTTTATGTAACTTTGGGTCTCACCTTAAGTTACTAGGGGAATCCAGATGTTGACCTCTTGCTCACTATTCATAAAGAGGCACAGCTCCACCCTACTGATGAGGTCCAACTAGACCGAAACACGTGTCTGGGGTTGCTGTTGGTACTCTTGTTCAGAGGAGAATTGCCTAGCATTTTGGTGCTGGACTGCCCCAGGGCAGGACAAAGACTGATATGTTTTGGATATTTCTCCTCTGTGAAAGACAGTGAGCTAAAGACTCTAGTTAAGGCTCTCATAACCATGACTAATGTTTGGCATAGGGCCTCCCAGCACCCCCTTTTTATTTGCATATTTTAAGTAACGTTGGGTCTCATTCTAAGTTACTTTGGGAATCCAGACGTTGACCCCTTGCTCACTATTCTTAGAGAGGCACAGCTCCATCCTACTGATGAGGTCCAACCAGACCAAAACACGTGTCTGGCATTGCTGTTGGTACTCTTGTTCAGAGGAGAATTGCCTAGCATTTTGGCGCTGGATGCTCCACGGCAGGACAAAGACTGATATGTTTTGGATATTTCTCCTCTGTGAAAGATAGTGAGCTAAAGACTCGGGGTAAGGCTCTCGTAACCAGGGCTAATGTCTGGCAGAGGGCCTCCCAGGACCTGCCTTGTTATTTGAATATTCACCGCGGCCCGGCGTTAGTCCTCTCTGAGTCACGGCTGTGACCTGGGAACGAGCCTGCAAGATCTCCCCTATGACCCAGGAATGGGTCTATCCAGTTAGCACTGTGGCCTGGGGCTCCTCCTGTGATCACACGCCAAGGCGGCCTGTTCGCAATATGTCTGCTCTGCAAACCGCGAGGCACGCATGTTTCTCAGTGCTAATCACAAACACCTGGGGGAGCATGTCACCTGCTTATAAAGATTCCCCAGTGTGCCTCACCCTAAAGGCCTCTGGGAAATGCAGTTCCGTGCTGGAGCCTTCACCTCACTTTGCAAGGTGTTGTTGCTTCATTGGTGACCTTATCCGGTGTACAGAACTGGCGGTTTTCAGTGGACAGTGGATGGTGTTTTTCTGCAGTCCTCTTTTCATTTCTACTGAAATTGCAAGGACTTCCTACTTATACACTGCACAGGCGCGGAGCGCGGCGCGGTGTGCGAAGCAGTGTGTCCGCTGTGTGTTGTGAGGAAGGATCACTACTGCTCTTCACGCTTCACTTCAGCTACGTGGACAGTGGATGGTGTTTTTCTGCAGTCCTCTTTTCATTTCTACTGAAATTGGAAGGACTTCCTACTTAAACTCCGCGCAGGAGCAGAGCGCGGCACGGTGTGCGAAGCAGTGTGTCCGGTGTCAGGTGCCAGGAGACGGGTGACGGTAAGAGGTTCTTTGCCTGAAGTGAGTGTCTCCCTACTTGTACACACTTGAACTCAGTTTGAACACACCTAATTAAACTCAAGCTTCGAATTGTCATGGCGCCTCTTTCCCCAATAGAAGACAACATAATCCATCGCCTCCGCAGTAGCAAACTCCCTCCAGAACAACTGGAAGACCAACAGAATGGTAGGGAGGGGAAGAATTGCAAAACAGGGAAAGGCGTCACCACAGTACCTGTGCAGCTAATCACGGGAAACACCATCATATCCTCCACTCGCCCACCCACTTTGACTCCCCCGCTTTTGGGGAAATCGCTCATGGGCTCGAACCCACGCATCTCGGTGGGCAAAGATGACGTGGTCCCCCGCACAAACGATCTTTCATCTTCAAGTTTGGGGGTGGGCCGGGACGGCGATGAGAAGGCAGAAGCGCCTCCCCCAAAGAAGCGCTTCTCTCCTACAAGACCAGTGGGTCCACCGAAACTTGCAACGAGCATAGCCCCTGGCCGTTCTACCGTCTCGATGAGTGACGCCTTGCCGGAGACTGTCGGAGGACAGTCGCGACAGGAGTCCAAACGACCAGGAGCAAAGCTCTTGTTGCGATCTACTGAGGATGCGACGCCGAATCGGATATTTGAAACAGGAGTGCGCTTCCATGCCGTAATTCGGGAGTCCGGTATGGGCGACTCCAACATACAGCTGACGGCCCCGTCTACGCAAGGGAAAGTTATCACAGCCCAAATCCATCAAAGCACAACTCTAAAACCAGATCTTCTAAAGCAGCAAAAGCAGCAGAAGCAAAAAATCACGCCTATTAGAAATAGCTCCAACGACTCTTGGGTCACGGACATCGAGGACCAGCTGTCCTCTCCAACTGGGTGATCAGATGCAGATTCGGTGTTTGAAGTATCGCATGGGGAGATTTCCCCTCATGAAGTATCGATACAGAACAGACTGAACTACTGAATCAAACCTCATCCAATGACAAGATTATGACAGGCACAGACCCAACGCAGGGCGTTTCAACTCAAAGGCCGTACACAAATCCGGCGGATGCCTTTACCTTAGCCTTAGGCGAGGCCCTGCCGAGACCCATGGGGTCACAGACCACAGCCCCAGCAAATTCTAACTGCGCCCCAAAGATTCTGCTTGCAAAAGGGAACATCAAACTGAAATCCAGGTCGGAAAAAACACTGTCAAAGAAAACGCGAAAAGTACCTGGTAAAACACATGGGGGCGCCAAATGTTTGGCTAATCCGTTGATCTCTACATCTTTGAAAGAACATTTCACAAAACAACACAAAAGAAAATTAGACCAGGATTGTGACCCTTCGGATGCGGAAATATTGGAGGCCATTAAAGATCCATCCCCAAGGTCAAAAGCTCGAAATATCGACGCAAACCCTCATGGATCACTTCCAACTCAAAAACCCTATGGGCCCCCGGCTAAAAGTACAGATCAAAGTCTAGAGATAGAGAGCATTGTACCCCGACCTAACAGCAAGCATACAGAAATAGAGAGCTGCCAGATCGAAAAGAGCAATGGCCACGAATCCAGCTAACCATTAATAGAGATCGTAGACACCGAACCTACGCCCGAAGGAGTGATCGCCCAAATCCCAGGGGTCCCAATAAAAGACAGATTAAGACGGGACTCTAAGACAACTCAATCTGCAGACCACCACACATGGACACGTCCACATATCCAAGGAAATTTCTGCAGACTGTCGGGGGAAACCTCGTCAGCCAGCCAAGAAAAACTGACGTCTTCAGAGAGAAGGTCCCTGGAAAGATCAATACAGTCACAAAACGAAAGAGGCCTCAACAACCCGCCTAAAACTAGGCGGTTGAGTGAAATTTTAAGTACGGCAGAAAAAGAAACCCCATCAAAAAAAAAAGCAGATTTGATGTCAATCATGTCGGCCCTCACGATAGCCTTAAATCCATTTGGCAAGCTCTATGAGTCAATCCATGAGGCCCTCAAAGACAATACCTCAATGATAAGCTCCAAGAGTGAAAAACTGACTTTCATTGAAGCATATCTAACTGCCGTCGCACGCAACTCAAACAGGATTGAAATGAATTTAGAAGAAAAAATAGACAAAATAGGAGCCGTTTTGCTGAAAAATAGAGCCAATCTGGACCAAGCCTCTAATTCATCTCTATCAAAATCTACTCAGTCCTCAGAAATTGAGAAACTCAAAGACTTAGCCCCAATCTTTGCAAAACCACCAACAAAAAAAAATCCTTGCCAACGTCAACCCAGGACACTGTAGTCCGGCCCTCTGGAAACACAAAGTGGATAAAGGAAAAAAATCCGGCCAATACCCACATGCAAGAAAAGTTGAGTGAAGCCAACTCCCTAGCAGGCCCTAGCCCTACAGGCTATTCAGCACCTAAGCAAGGGATCAATAGTAGTCTAGAAATGACAAAAATCCAAGAAAAAAATGGGCCAGTCTTGGTACTGAAACCGAGTGGCGATTTAGATCCCTCTAAGGAGCTGCTGGACATCTCACAACATCTTGACGTCGAAGTAGTGACTCCTTCATCAGCGGGCCACTTAAGGGCCTCTTCCGAGTCTTCCCAAGCAACTTCCAACTCACAAATGATGGGTGTCTCTCAGGATGGGAGGAATTGTATGGAGGAAGATCCCCCAGCCCGCACCCATAGACGACGATCAAATTCTCCAAGTGTCGGTCTAGAAGCACTTAAAGAACTAAAGAAAAGGGGAAGGTCACCCATACAGAGTTCTGACAGGGAAACCAATCGAAGATCCGAACAAACATATCGACATGGCAGGCATAGAGTCTCACCCCCTAAGGTAGCCTTGAGAACAAATGAGGCGGTAGCCGAGAAGATTCATAAACTGGACAAATCGCCACTCTTCAAAGTGGAGCAGATTTCAGCAAAAGACAGTTACCTAGTACTTAATCGTAGGACAGTGCTAAAACTACTGGGGAAAGTCGGAAAACTCTGACATTTAACATCCGACTACTTTATACTTGTCGAGCCCTACCACCGAGAGCACAGAGCCAAAGCATACCTCCACATAAGAAATACGGCGATAAGGGAAATTTCCGCTGAAGTAACTAAAGACCTCCAACACCTAGGTCTAAAGATTCAACAGTTACAGAAGCCCAATGCAGCCCAGCTGCCGGATGGAAGGGAAAAAAGGAGCACCTCGAGGCATCAGCGTCCAAAATCCTTTGCCATGGATCAATCTTATGAACCGAGATGGTTAGTTCTTAGGAAAAGACGGGAAGAGGAACGGTCGAGAATGTATGGTGACCACCCAAAAACTCGGACCGGTGAAAACCACGTATCATTGGACTCAGTACAAAGAAACGTGGAGAGCATTCAAGAAAGACAGGGCATGGAAACAAAATTATCGCCAGTAATGAGGGGCCAGAAAGAAACACCTGCATCCAAACCATGGAAGTGGATTTCTGATACATTTTCACGTACTCAAAAGAAATAGCAACGACCCCCCGTGTTCCCCTGCCACTAGGAGACAGACTGAGAATCCATCGAATCAGCCCAAAGAAAGCCCTCTCCAAATGGCATCATGGAACACTAGAGGCTATCGCCACCTAACGAGACCCAGTGAGGTAAATTTGGGCTCTTTTGACCTCATTTATCTACAAGAAACTTGGCTTCTGGATAAGCCGTCGTTAGACAGTTTCGCAATCAAAGTCTCTCCGGCAACAAGGTCCAGCGTGGGACGACCCTCTGCGGGTCTGCTGACTGCCGTTCGCCTGGGGTCTGGAATTTCCCCCAAAGGGAAAAATCACAGAGGGTTACAGCATGCTTGCTACACAAACCACATGGTGTCACCATGACCATTACATAGACTGTTGGGTGCAGACAGAATTGGCGATAATCAACTTGTACTGGAACCCTGAGAGAACAACAATCAAAGACTTCTGCAACTCCATAGCCAATACTATTGATGAAATCACAGTTCACTGGAAGGTCCCAAACATGATAATATGTGGAGACCTGAACGCTAAATGTGGAGTTGCAACATCAAGTGGATGAGACCAAATGTTAGGACCCCAGATGGACGAAAGAGGTAAAGCATGGTCAGAGTTAATGAAGTCTAGAAAGCTCTTTAACGTAGCGTCACTCCAAGATCACAGAAGCCAAATTCCAACTTGGGAAAGGTCGGGTGCCTCAGTCACCTTGGACTACATCTACATCACGGAAGGTCTGATCCACCATTTTGTAGAATTCACAGTGCGGAAAACTATTGAAAGTGACCATAACCTCCTTCAGCTGTCATGGGGTGGAGGGAAACAGAAAAGACACTACTATCTTTCCAATGTGGAGTCTAATAAACAACAAAACCGACTCCGACTAACATCTGAAAATGTAAAATCCTTCAAGGACAACCTAATGAATAAACATGTCTGTACAAGTAGTGGCTCAGCAGAAGCAAGACCCGAGTACACATCCCCTATTAGTCGCTTACAAAGTGAGTTTCACCGGCAAGACACAAAATCAGTCAAACCACACCCACACGTTCAATCATGAAGTGGTTGCCAAGCGACAAGAGGTGAGAAAGTTAAAAAGACTAGCAGCAAAGACAGAATCCATCGAATCGTGGATTGCATACCATAAAGGCGAGAGGCTCTACAAAACATGGCTCAAGCATCAGCAACAAATTCTATACCAGAACGACGCTGAAGCTATGCTAAACATCTGGGCATCAAGGAACACTAAAGATTTTTGGACGCTTCTCAAGAGCATAAACGGTCAAAGCACACCTATGCTTGCGAATTCCGTATCAGAACAAAATTGGATCTCATACTTTATCGACCTTTATCGGCCACCTCCAACTTTAGTCTCGCAGATGCAATGTGCGTCTGTTGAACCGTGGATAAACTTGGAAAACGTAGAAGACATCTCTACAGTAATTGGCAACTTAAAATCTTCAAGGGCCCCGGGACCTGATGGAATGACTAATCTGGATCTTAAGAAGCACCCGATCGCCTGGGCACACGCAATTGGTGAGCTCTTCAGATACTGCCACAAGCAGAGGCAAGTTCCGAAAACTTGGACAGAAGCAGTCCTGGTCCCAATTTTCAGAAAAGGGGACAAAAGTTGCCCAGCAAACTGCAGGCCTATAGTGCTACTAGATATTATTGGCAAAATCTTCGCATCCCTCTTGCTACGTCACTTCAAAGAGTGGGCCACTAATTCGCCAGCAACAGACATCTTTCTAACTGGCTTTCTAAAAGGTGCAGGTACAACGATAAACCTCCTAATTCTCAACGTCATTAAAGCGAAAATGAAAAGAGGCGCTCCGAAGGTCTACATGGCGATGGTAGACCTGTCACAAGCATTTGATTCGGTGGACCGATCCAAACTATGGTCAAAACTTGCATCTTGGAACTGTCCGGGCCCTCTACTAGGCCCAATTATGGCGCTCCACACATCAACATCTTTACGGGTGCGCCTAAGTCAGCAAGGGATCCTCTCAGAACAGATTTATACAGAACGAGGAGTAAAACAGGGCTGTCCTTTGGCCCACGCCGTGTTCATAACCTTTATCGGCGACTTTCAGGAATCCGAAAAAACAGTGAGAGCATTTCCACCGAAATTGGGAACAAGTAAAGTGTCAAGACTATGGTACGCCGATGACCTGATTTTGATGGACCAGATGGCAATAGGTATACAACGGCAACTAACCAACCTATCCGTATACATGAGACAATAACCTACAAATCAACAAAACAAAAAACAAAATTCTGGTCCTATCCAAAACAACAAACAAACACCAGCCAAACATCTCCTGGTTTCTTGAAAAAAAGAAAATTGAAGTGGTCAATGAATATAAATACCTGGGAGTGATGTTAGACAACACATTGAAAGAAAATTCTCTCCAAAATTCTCTTTGGGCAAAAATGAGAAATCTGACAGCACAAACACGAGCAGTCGACAAAAGATTTGGGAAATTTTCATGGAGCCCAGCTCTGCAGTTCTATAAATCGAAAGTAGTTCCAGCGATTACTTATGGGATGGCGGCAAACTTAACTCTGCCAGCTGAGTTCTGGACCCAGTTGGAAGGATTTCTATGGAAATCGGTGCTGGGCTTGCCTAAATCAGCGCCAATTCCAGCGATCAAGCGTGACCTGGGCTTAGCATCCCTAGCCTCTGTGGTGATGCAAAGTGCCTCCCAACTTTACAGAAAGATACTGATGCCAAATTCAATTCCTATTTTCCAGATCGTAGCCTCTGAAATCAACAAAGGGTCCTGCAAACCTCTAACTGACTGGGTCAAGAAAATCCAAGCCAAATTAGAAGAAGTAGCTTGAAACGAAGAAACCCTCATTTCAAATCCAAGCCGAGTAAAAACTAAACTAGAACAACAAGACTGGGTCAACACAAACGCTAAAATCGAACTGTACAAATCCTTAAAGCACCTCCCTGCTTCTCACAACCAGTTAAAGGAGCCCCTAAAGTACTGCAAAAAATTCCCAGAGAAAGACTTAAGAAAAACTTACATGCATGGTCGTCTGAACTTGCTCCACACGAGGGAAATTTTGGCTACCAGAGCGCTGTCGCCTACATCAAACTGTCGGTTGTGTGGAGTCCAGGATCAAATAGAAACACTCTTCCACCTCCTCATGTCGTGCCCAGCTCTAGCGTTCCAAAGACAAGCTTACATGACACCACTCATCGAGCAGCCGTCGATACTGGAGGAAGAAACATGCTGGCTCAGGCTGATAGCAGGGGACTCTGCCAGATGGTGCAGGACAGCAGCCAAATTCTTGATGGTGGCCTTGAAAAAAGCAAATGCGCCAGAAGCCAGTGCGCTTCCCGCTGTCCTCTTGTCTGGGTCCTTAGAAAACCAGGGAATTTCGTAAACCCAACGAAGCAACTCAACTAGAAGTGGTGTCGCTAATGTAGCTTATAAACAGTAAAAAAGAAATACTTGAATTAATGCAGGAACTTGATTTTTGTAAAAACCATACAGGTTAAAACAATTAAAAAAAATAAAAAAAAAATAAAGCCTTTTGACCCTTACCCTGAATTTACCAAGCCCTGTTTTTTCTTCTATATGAATGGGGCAACCCCCACTACAATGAGTCACAGATGCCACTTTGGCCCCTTTGAATGTCATCTATCAAGCTGCAGCACATCGATCATAGGATTAACAAAATACGACCACATGAAGCTCTCCGCAAGGAGCTGCATTGGCTACCCCTCCAGGCATGTCTCATGTTCAAGATTGTCAGCATCATCTGCAAACAGCCAGAACCAAAATACCACTGTACTGGCCGAAAAACACACTAAAACCAATGCACCGGCAGGGGCCATGACATTGCCAGACTGGAAATGAAGATCTGCAGGAGGGAAAAACAGCAAACCGAAATGTTCTTGCTACCCCCCTATCTCTGGAACAAGTAACCAACACAGATAGGAGTGCCTCCTTCATACCACAGTTGAGAAAGGAAGACCTGAATATCCTACTCTTCAAAGAATATCTAGCCAATATCTGATCACTCCACTCAAACCTACTGCTCCCTCTAATAACTTGTGTCCCCCACCACTGCTTCCCTTACCCATTTCAGCTCCTCTGCTACCCCTGCATCCTTCTTGGAAGCCCTTCAGTGTGTCCCCTTTGTACAGCGCTCCACTGCTTTCCAGCTATGTTTGTCCTTTATAAAGCTCATACATACCAGACAATGCCTGTTCCGACTCAATTGGAGTGTAAACATGCACTCTGTCTTTATATTTTACATGCTGTTTCATTGAGTACCAGGGGGGAAGCATTAGCTAATGTTTACTGCATTTCCTTTATGGTAGATTACAGCTCCGAACAAAGCGTTTGTGATTCTCGACAGAGGTCAGGAAAAACACAAATCTACCACTCTCTAAACCTGAGCTACTGTCGCTTCGTCACCTCCCAGTACCACTGCTGACAACCTGGGGTCAGACTGCTGTGCTGGCTTACTCACCCTCAGACTCCATGAACAGCAATACAGCCCCTCCTCGCCCTAACACACCATTGAGGAGCTCAGGAGAAGTACCCTGGAAGCCACAGACCCACGGTTCAGTAAGGCATGTAGGCAGCATTTGGAATCACCACATGTCTTGCGTGGCTCAGTTGTGCCCCCCAGAAATGCAGATCAAGCCATCATAGGCAGTTTAGGCAATGCCAGACTGCCTAGGAACAGGAGCTACGTTGGAGCCCATCAAGCACTGTCTCGACTCCCTATACATTCGTAATTTTGGATTAGATATGCTGCATAAGTGATTTAGCCAGAAGCTGTTAATTATGAATGCTTACTTTGAGAGACAGATGGTATCTAAAAACCACACTCTCAACATATGCTTCCCTCCATCCGAGACACCCAGAGTTTAATATACTAACATTTCCATCTACAAAAGTGATGATCTGTGTCAAACATTACTGATCTATAAGTAAATGTGGCACTATAAAGTTGTTTCGATAGGAGGACAAAGTGTGTAGAAGGTAGGAGTATGACTCATGTCTGGAACAAGCCTCCTCCTTTGAACATTGGCTCTATATATAACACCCATGCATCTGAGTACAGGAAACCAGACAAACTATCAGGATAAGTGAGTCGTCAGATTCGAGACTGATATGGACCCAAGGAATAAAAACCACAATGAGAATTGTGGGAGATGATGAATACCAAAGATCAAGCATCATGATGCAATATGAATCACTAAGAGGGAGACACTATGTGAATGAGAACAAAAAGAAGATATCAAGTGCAATGTCAGTGAGCGCATTGAGCCAGCCATTCCCCTTAAGGTGAAAACTGGAAGCAAGTGAAAACATGTGTTAGCGATCAATGCAATTTTATTCTTGCTCCCAGAATTAGCCTTTTTTGGGTGCACACTTTCCTGAGTTGTTTTATGAGAACAGAGCATGTATTCGATAGAATGACAATTTAAATCTTCTTGTTGCTGCTAGTATCCCTTGCCTCTTTACTAATTTAGAAGCACAACCCATCATGTCTTCCATAAATAAATACAGGCGGATAACCATTGCAACACCACTGCCTGCCAAGCACTTTGCAATAATAGCACTTTCCAGAATAGTCCGCGTATATGTTGCTCTTTTCATCACCCAAAACCATCTCACCAAAATATCTTGCCACTATTTTGGCCTCAAATTATCTCAGGTACATGGCCAATTCAGGATTGTGAGACATTTTGTCTATTATTTCACTGCTACGTGCCTCCTTGTTATTCAACAATAGTCAAAGTGCCCCCCTCCTACGATACCTTTTTGAAACTCTTAAAGGCTAGTGAAATTTCTGCCTCTCTAAATTATCAATGCCCTGCCAAAATTTATAAGCTTCTTAGCTACCTGATATTGCCATAAGCTTCATCATCGACATCAGCTATTCTCTAGACCAGGGTTGTCCAACTCCAGGTCTTGGGGCCGGGATCCTGACAGTTTTTTAGGAGATCCCTCATTAATATTCTTTTTTTTGTAAACTTTATCAATTTTTCCAGAATAAAACATGCATGTTATCTCTTATACATCATTGTGCAATTGGCGCTTATAGTCGTGCATAACATTCAAACCAAGTAACATTAGAACATCCCCCATGTTCGCGTCCGGCTGTAGTCCTTTCCGAATGTTCGTAATCCCACCTTGGTGAGGGGGACGGGTTATGGAGACTGCCTGCTGAGTAGCCATAGCACGAATAGTGGCTTCAGCCACCTCTGCTGCCCTCCCCCCTATCCCGCTATCCCCCCATAGTGGTGGAGTCTGTTTCCTCTATTGCCGGGCTTTGAGTTGTTTGTTCCCATCGAAGTATTAATCCGCATCCAACTCTCTTCCTCCCAACTGTTCCAGAGCTTGTGGCCGCTGGTTTTTGGGTTTCAGTGGAGCTGTGGTGAAGCGATGGTCTTGGGGGGCATCGATCCGGGTGTGATTTCTGCGCGTGGCGGTTACATGTACGCCTCTAGCATTTCTCCATAGCGTCGACTTTTGGTGGGGTTGGAGATCGTCAATCTATGATAAACTGCTCGTTCTAGTCTGCACATCTTGGCTAGTGTTTTGGACCATTCGGCCAATGCCGGAGGTCGTTTCGTGTTCCAGTGCATTATTAGGAGCTTTCTCGCCGAGAACATGATGAGGGAGATCATTTTTCTGGTCAGCGGGTCTTGGTGCCAATCCGTGCCGTCATCTCCCAGTATTAGTGCCATTGGTGAGAATGGGACATCTGCTCCCTCAATGTCGCTTACCGTTCGGTGTACTTGCATCCAATATGCGCTAATGCCTGGGCAGGACTAGAGGGTGTGGCCCAGAGTCCCGGTCTCGTGACAGTCCCTCCAGCATTGATTGTCGGGACGGAGTCCCATTTTGTGTAGCTTGTCTGGGGTAAGGTATAGCCCTTGTAGGATTCGGAACTGGATGTCTCTGTTTCTGAGGTTGAGGGAGACCGTTGGGATCGCTGCAAAGCTTTTTGTATGTCCAGCGTGGCCATCGCAGTGCACAGATGTTCAGACCAGGCTGCCGCTAGGACATTTAGTCTATGTGTGTTGTTGGGGATGGCCATCTCATAGAAGGTGCGGATTCGTGGGAAGGCCTCTGGTTTGTGGTCCGTTGATTTTTCGCATCGTAGGGGGAGCTGAGTTCTAGATTCGTGGGAGGTGATGTGAAGAGTTGTCGTTTGGATGGCACGGTACAGCAGCCAGTGGCCTGGTCTCAGCCCTAGCTTTGCGTGAGCCTCCGAGAATCCCAGTAGCGCTCTGTCTTCTTGGATGTCGGTCAAACGAACATCGGCCCATGTGCCGGCCCCCTGGTGAAGCTCCAGGTGGGGTGCTCCCCATGTTAAGATTGACCTTATGCTGGCCCATGTAGGTGGGAGTTTGGTTGGCACTCCTTGGGACGCCCTGAGATGGTGCCACTGCTGGAGGGTTGGTAAGATAATTGGGTGCTTTCTGACACTGTCTGGTAGTCTGCTTATCAGTGTCGCCATGATTTCAATTGGCTTCAGCGGGGCCATAATGGTTGTCTCCATTTTGTGCAAGCTGGAGCTTTTGTTTTTGTTTAGCCATCGTTTCATCCACACCAACTGAGCCGCCTGGCTGTAGGACCCGAGGGAAGGGACCGCAAAGCCTCCAGTGGATTTTTGCGCCTGTAGTATCCTGAGTTTGATTCGGGCTTTCTTGCCCCTCCAGATGAATTTGCTGATGGCTTTGTTGGTTTCTCTAACCATGCGTGCTGTTGGAGTGACTGGTATCATCATGGCGATGTAAATGAGTTTGGGAAATTAGTTAATCTTCAGGGCGTTGATCCTACCTGATTGTGACAGTGATAGCCGGTCCCACCTCGCAAGGTCCCTCTGTATACTGTCTATGACCTGCGGGTAGTTCAAGTCGTGCAGTTCCCCTATATCGGCGCTTACTCGTATTCCCAGGTATTTGAGCGACCCGCGCTGGGGAGTGAAGGGTGCGATACCGCCGGTATCCCACGGTATGTCGCAGCGTAGGGGCATTACTTCTGTCTTGCTCCAGTTCACTTTGTAGCCCACCATCGGGCCGACCTTTCCCAGAAGGGATCAGAGATAGGGGAGCGCCTTGGGGCAGTTGCTCACATAAAGCAGCAGATCGTCCTTGTACAATGAGACTTTGTGTTCTTCTGGTCCCTGATGTATGCCTGTCCACGTATGCTCTGTGCGCATCATGACTGCCATAGGTTTGATGAATAGAGTGTATAAGAGCGGTGAGAGTGGGCACCCCTGGCGTGTGCCTGATTATAGAGTGAAAGTTTCCGATGCCATGCCGTTTGTGACCACTGTCACTGTGGGCTCGGTGTAGAGGAGTTTAATGAATTGGATCAGTTTGGGGGGGAGCCCATATTTGTGAAGGGCTTTGAACATGAACCCCCATTGTACCTTGTCAAAAGATTTCTGAGCTTCGACTGCTATAATGGCATCATGAGGTTCGGGGCTCCCGGCGATGATATGCAGGAGTCTACGGATATTATCTCCAGAGTATCGCCCTTTGATGAATCCTGTCTGGTCCTTGTGTATTAGCAGTGGCATAAGGTTTTCTAACCTTTGGGCTAGGCATTTAGCCAGGATTTTGGCGTCTGAGTTAATTAGAGATATTGGTCTGTATGATCCACATAGCTCTGGATCTTTCCCTTTCTTGTGGAATACTATGATGTTAGCTTCCAGCATGGATTTCGGAAAGTGTTTGCGTGATAAGGCTTCCTCAAATACTTCAGCCAGGTGTGGGGCGATTCGCTCTGTAAGGTGTTTGTAGAGGTCAATCGGGATGCCGTCAGGGCCAGATGCTTTCCCCCCGACAGGGACTGTATGGCTCTAGCGATCTCTTCCGATGTAATGGGTATGTCCAAGGCTGCTGCTTGTTCCGCTGAGATGTGTGGTAGTTGTACTGTCTCAAGGAATGCATCGATTTGGGGGCGGGGTGTAATTGTCTGTGACCGTGTATAGTTTGCGGTAGAATTCAGCAAACCTGTTGTTTATCCCTTAATCTCCCACCGGCAGTGTGCCGGCGTCGTCCCAAATTGCAGTGATTAGCTGGGCAGCTTGGTGTTGTTTGAGGGTCAGGGCCATCTTCCGTAACGGCCTGTCCCCTTCCAGGTAGTAACTTTGTGCCCAGCTGGTGTAAGCTTTTTGTGCCCTGTCTGTGGTAATTTGTTTGATCTCGCTTCGGATCCTCGCTATACGGGGTCGGAGTGATGCATCTCGTGACGTTTTATGTTTGCTTTCCGCTGTCTTGAGTTCTCTCATCAGTGTGCCTTCCCTCTCTTTCCATTCCTTGATTTTGTGGGCCCAGCGTGATATGCATCCCCGCATCTGTATGGTGTGAAGTCTGGGGCTAGATTGTCTTTCCAGAAGTCATCAGTGTCTTCGGTGAGCTTCCCCACTAAGTCTGGGTATTGGAGTATTCTGAGGTTCATGCGCCAGGTGGGCGATTTTCGGGGGGATTTCTAGGAGTGTGAGACGGAGCAGGACAGGGGCATGATCCAAGAGAGTTGTTGGCTGGATTTCACAACTTGTGACTAGGTGCGTGGTAATGGTCGGCATAAGCCAATAGTCCAGACGAGAATAGCTGTCGTGCCGATGGGAATAGTGGGTGAAGTTGCAGGCATCAGGGTGTGTATGTCTCCATACGTTTGTGAGGTGAAGGTCTGCCATCAGGGTGTTCAGGGCCAGTCTCTTTTTTACACTGGTCGGCGTCGTTGTTGCTGGGCCTCTGCGGTCTTTGTCTGTGTCCAGGGTTAGGTTGAAGTCACCTCCTATGATTGTGAGGTTGCACATGTGCTTGGCACAGTCTGTGAATGTGTCCACGTAGAACGTTGGTGAGTCGGTGGTGGGGGCGTATAAGTTCAGTAGTGTGATCGAGCGTTGGGCTATTTTGCCTTGGAGTAGGATATATCTGCCCGCTTTGTCGCTAAGAGTGTGTTGAATTTGCAGCGGGAGTCGTTTATGTATCAGGATCGAGACCCCGCATGTCCCCTGATGTGGTGAGTGTACTGCCGCTCCCACCCACCTCCGTGACAGCTTCTCTGGCCTTGCGTGGCAATTTTGTTGGCGGGGCTATCATTCTCTCTGGTATGCATTCCTCCATCCAGACTACTGTCCTGGGACTGTAGGCCCTGCCTTGATGTCTGATTCAGAGATGCAGAATCTGGTCTTCAACAGTCAAGTAACTAAAGTGGTACAAACCTGCAAATTCCATTTGATAACCCATCAAAGTTCTTACAAAGAGAAGGCCCAGAACAACCCAGAGATCAAAGATTAAAGTTTTTACAAACCCTTTGTTTTACACACATAGAGAGGTTGCATCCCTCTAAGTATGACATAAAAGATATGGCCATCGATGAAAAAGGATACTAATCAACAACATTGCAAAGGCTCCCTCCAGCCTCCAGTCTCCCTGTCAAGGACTCATATGCTGAAAGCCCAATGGCCCAGACAATCAGAAATGATAGATCTCAAGAATGGCTTAGAAAATATTATGTGGGATCTAGGAGTTTTATTTTTATTTATTTATTTTTTTATTTAAAAATGCATTTGGTTTACATCTTAAACCTTACATTTATGAATCATTCAATTTGTTTAGTCTGCATTTTAAAATCTTTAATTTTCGTACTCCTGTCTGCTGTTGCCGTTTTATGAGGTTATGGTTTCCCAGAAATGTATGATCGCAGCGACCATCTTTCTGTTGTTTCCCATGAGGATTTGACTCCATCGTTCCTCTGTTTCCATTTCGACCGGTGCACTTTGGTATTTGTCGTTATATAACAGTCTTTTTTGATTGAGTGCTTCACATTCCATTATTACATGGTATAGGATTTCTGTTCTCCCCAACGTTAGGCAAAATCTGCAGTCGCTGTTCGCATTTTTGTTTTGAGTCCATTTTCCCAACACTTCTCTTGTGGGGAGTAAGTTTAATCTCAATCTTAAGAATTTATCACGTATTCTTAGATCAGGGTATAAATTGAGGTAGTGGGGTAGTTGGTTAAGTGCTTGTGACTCTCCGTTACACTTTAAGTTCAATTTATATCGGTCTTTCTTTTCTTGCGTCGTTATCCAATCAAGTCGACTAAGCTTTTTTTTTTTGCGATTTGTGGCATTCGTGTTAGAGTCTCCAATGTTATTCCCTTTTCATTACATATGCTCATTGACGCTTCTTTCCATTTTTTTAGTGCTGTATCGTTCACTTGTAACTCTATTGTTCTTAGAATTTCTAAGGCCGGTATCTTCTCTTCGCTATTCAATTTTCTGACTAAATCCAATATTTTCCATTCTATTATTGATTCAAGCGATTGAAGGGCCAGCTCGTATCGTATTCGGCCATCGGCATATTTTGAGGTAGGCCTAGTACTTTCCGCCAGTAAATCGCCTCCAGCTTTGTCCACATTGATCTATCCAGATTGATCATTGCTTCTGCCCCATACGCAAGAATCGCTGTAACCTTTTGTTTATAAAAGGTTACCACCGGCTTTAGTGTGAATTTTCTGAATTTCTTATCAATCACCAGACCCTGTCATGCTAGTGCTTTGGTTTTGGACTTCAAATGTTGTGCCCATGGAATTTCTGTGGATGATTGATTAATCCATATGCCTAGATATTTGTACGTAGTAAACTGTATCAATTTTTCCTGTTGTGAATAGTATGAAAAGGCTTTTTTCCCTTTTTGCTTTCTACATGTCAGGGCCATGATTTTTGTCTTCTTGATGTTTATTGTGAGTTCGTTTTTTTCCATATATTCTTGCGTTTTGCTGAGTGCCATTTGTAGTCCACACAGTGTTTTTGCCAGCAGAATAATATCGTCTGCATAGATCAAGCATGGGACCGCAGTTGCGTTTAATTTTGGAGGGTTGATATTTCGTACATTTATTGACTCTTCGAAATCCGACGTAATAGGCTGAACAGAGCTGCTGCCAACTGACATCCTTGCTTTAGACCATGCCAGGTGTTAATTTGGTTAGTTATGATGCCATCTGCTGTCATTCTCACTTGTATTTTGGTGTTAGTATACAAGAGTTTTATCAGCGCCAGTATGTCACAGGGACATCTCCATTGCTCAAGTTTGGTCCAAAGCAAGTCTCGGTTGATTTTGGCGTAGGCAAGGCTCAGATCGACATATGCTACGATTATGTCAGTTTTAGTTCTTTCGGCTTCATGTTTCATCAAGTTTAGAATTGTCAAGTTTGCATTCGTGCCAATGTTGCGTACAATCCTGTCTGTCGAACTGCGAGATGATTCTTTTGTTTTGCCCAAATATTTAGTCTTGTGAGTAGTAGGTTAGCGAAAACTTTCCCCAGGGGATCCAAGAGTGCCAATGGTCAGTAATTCATAGGATCTTTGGATGATCCTTGTTTGTATATAGGTATGAGTGTTGCTATTCTCCATGAATCTGGGATTCTTTTAGTGCGATTGATCAGTTCTATTATTTGTGTTTTAATGTTGAATTTGACATGCCATCAGGTCGGGGGGTTCTTCCATTCCGTCTTATAGGCTCTTTCTTCCATATCGTAGCTTACACTCAATGGCCTTCATTACAAGTGAGGCGGTGGACCATGGTGCTATTAGCACTTGCTATTAGCACTATGGTCCATGCCGGATTCCGCCATGGTGGATGGCGGAATTACCGCCCCATTCCAAGGTGAGTGGGGCGGTAATTCCCCATTCACCATTTGCCCTTCCCCATTCCCATTTTTGCCCCATAGGGCATAATGGGGATGGGGAAGGCGCTAATTACGGCACCGTAAATTACGGTGCCGTAATTAGCACCAAGGTCGCTTAGCGCCTTGGACTTTAATGCCTGCAAAAAGCAGGCGTTAAAGTGTGAATCAGGCGTTAAGGGTTTAACCCCTTAACGCCTGACTTAAAATGAGGGCCCATGTCTCTCCCTCCGGGGTGCGGGATTTTATTTCCAGCTGTTGGTCTTTCTTTATAAAGGTCAGTGAAATACTTTACTCAAGCTTCTTCTGAGACGTCCACTATCATCGCATCCGCTGTGTTTTTATCCCGTTTCAGTAGTTCCCATAGGTGTCTTGTATTGCTGTTTTTAAGAGTCTTCATCATGTGTTCTGCTTTTTCTTGCTCTTGCATCATTTTTGCATTTTTTAGCCAGTTTTAAGTTTTTGTTTTGCTTGTCCAATCATTCTTTTTTTAGTTTGTGGGGATTGCTTTTTGGCTTTCTTAATTTCAATTTTCTTTTCATGTTTCTTTTCCGCAATTACTTTATTATATGTGTATTTTGGTTCAGACTGTAGATGTTTATTCTGTCTCTGCTTAAGTTGGAATTGGTTCAATAACCATCCATAATTGATTTTGCTCTCGTCTTCTTTCTTTGAGTTCTTAACCTCTTAAGTGCCATTGAGGTTCCCCCCCAGTGCCAATGGTTTTTTTTTAAATCGCGGTATTCACCGCCCAAACCCGCCAACATTTCCCCCCTCATTAACCCCTTAAGTGCCACCGACGAGCCGGCTCGTTGGTGGCAACCTGGAGTGGTTTTTACCGACGAGCCGGCTCGTCGCTGGCATTTAAAGGGTTAAAGGAGTCTGTGATATCTGTTAGTTTTCTTTGTGGTATCCTCAGACGATTCATTCTGTTTGACAGGGTCAATGTGGGAATATTTATTTTCGTATGTAGTGGTCGCTATGTGCGCTAAACACATTCGTGGCCTTGGTTTTAGTTTGTGATGTTCCTTTACTGATGTAAATGTAGTCAACGATTGAGTTAGTTTTCCCACGCGACCATGTAGGTGTCGGTATATTCATTGATGTGTTTAGTGCATCCCGTCGTTCAAAGTTTCTATTACGTGTTTCTATTGTCCATCGTTGGGCTCTATGTTCGAGCAAAGGTTCTTTTATTATTTCTCCTTTGCCTTCAAATAGATGCAAATTGAAATCACAGCATATGATGAATTCTACACCTTGATGTTTCTGTGCGATGTTGTCTATCTTAGTCAATCTAGAATCTATTACTGTGTCTTCATTGAATTTCCTCGGGTTCCAGTAAACATTTGTGATATTTAAGTATTTGTCACTTGTTGACGTGGTAGGGTTCAGTTGTTGCTTCTTTGTTTGTGTCTTCAATAAAGTGTTTTGTGCCCAATTTGCAATATTTTGATACTCAATCAATTCAAATGCCACTTCTTGTCTGATTAGGGTAAGAATGTCCTGCCTCACACTTCTCCCTCTTCCTCCTCTTGTAGGAATACATTCGCTATGAGAACGGCAGCAAGACCATTTTAAACTAGATGGAGGCTCTTTAAAAGGCTTTCCAAAAAAAAAACGTTGAAGCCTTGCTTCTGTACTGCCTCTGTCACGTGACTCGATTTTGCTCGAGTCATGTGTTCTATGCACGTATTTAGGTGCCTTCTTTGAAGAGTTCGACGCTTCTGATTGTTGATTCTAGCGTGTCTCCAGTCTATGTGCGGTTCTACATTTTTTCATTTCGCTTGGTATCCTGATACAGAGCCTTTCACGGAGAACTCTTCTCTTCATCTTCAGCCCTTCCAGGTGGCATTCGTGCGAGGCTCAATTGCCTCATTCAGCATTTTCGGTGTGGCGCTCAGGCGATGCCGCTCGCCGCAGTCAGCATTTCAGGGCGGCTTGAATGCTAATGGTCGCTCGCCGCATTCAGCACTTCAGGGCGGCTTGAATGCTAAGGGCGCTCGCCGCAGTCAGCATTTTATGGCAGCATTTATATGAAGCCTGCTTGCCGCATTCCATCTTCATTGCAGCGTTCCTCTGAGGACATTTTCCACTGCATTTCTTTTGCATTCCATTTGAGGAATTCTCGCTGCCTCGTCTCCAGCTACTTTCCTTCATCACCTGGTTCAACTACGTGTCTCCTGTAGCCGGTGTACTCAGAAGAGCTGGAGTTCCTGTCTACCATTATTCAGGTGATGGATACATTAACATTGAGAACATTCTTCCTTTGTCAATTCAGTTATATTCTTTGTGGCTCATGTACCCAGAATACAGAAAGAACTATTATTGAACATTAAAGGGCGATTAGAACTTTCCGGATATTTACTTTTTGAACTATTATTGAACATTAAAGGGCGATTTGAACTTTCCGGATATTTACATTTTGACTCTATTCTAAGAAGAATTCATATATGTGGAATTAATTTAGTGCACCTAAAGGACGCTTTCCAGAGTGCACCTACCGGACTCTAGTGCGACCCTCGTGCCGTTCGGGGTAGTTCCTTACTAACTTCCTTTTCCTTTTAGTTTGTTCTATTTGTGGATTACCCGGAACTCTTTACTTTGGACTTCTTCAAACTAAGGTTAGTGATTTACTAACTAGGGAAATGCATTGAAAGTATACTTATAAGTTACTTACCTTATTTGTTTCTTTATATAGATTGGAGAGTGTTTATTATCGCCATTTCAATTGATTCCTCGCCCTGGCTGTATGTTTCAATGGTCAGTGGGTGTAATCAGTGGAAAGGGTTTTTCCTTGATGATTCGTCACTGAAGTTTAGAAGTAGACGACATCAGGAATTGTATCCTTTTACATCAGTATCCTTTACTTGTATAGTTTTTCTGTCAAGCAGCATGTCAAAGAAGGCCTGCTGACGGTCTACCTGCTATGTTGGTTGTTGCAGGATTCGTGTATGTGAGAAATCCTTCACATACCGGTGGTTCAGTTAACCACGTCTCCTGAAGACATATCACATTTGCTATATTCAACTCCGGTTGTTCACTTTGGAAAAGATGTGTATGGCCCCTTGTGTTCCACACGCATAGTGTAAATAATGTATTGGTACTTTCCGTTCGTTGTTATTGCATCAGTTTTTTAGGCTTCTCTTGCCTGTTTTCTTCTGGATTAATCTCTTGCCAAAAAGGGGATGTTTCGTAATTCCATTTTTGTGGTATTTTGTCTGTATGCTGGCTGGGATTAATTCTTTTTTGGTAATCCTTGTACCATCTTGCCTCTTCTTTTTCTTTCCATTCTTCATTCTTGTAGGTCCTGTTACTAGAGTCTCTACTGATGTCTGAGTATATACTGTTGTTATCCTGCCAGGTCGCATTGGGGTTTTCTTCGTCGCTACTATCTTTGATATCTTCTGTCTTTGTTATGAATCCAAGACATTCTAGTTCTTTGGCACATGATGTTATTAAACTCTGTAGTTCCCCAGCAGTGTATCCAAATTTTGTCGAGCCTTATTTCGTCTATAAACTCGATTAATTTGAGGTCTTTTTACATCACCATTTTCAATTTTGGAATTACCTTGAACAGTCGAAGAATATTTGCTCTATTCATCACTATTTTGGCCTCTTTCTCAGATTTTCCTTCCAGCTTTATTCTGATTGCTTTTTTTTTTGTAATGTGGGTCTATGAATCGTGGTTGTTCAAGGTGTAAACTTTCCAAGTTGGCATCTTGATTCTTGCTCCGGTCAGTGTGTTCACTACTTAAATTGCTGATTTCTTCTATCTGGACTGATCTCTCTATCCTTGTCGAACTCAGAGTGTCGATTCTAGAGTTCAGTTCTTCGTCTGAAATCTCCTCGCAGGAGAGCTCTATGGATATGTGCGATCAAATGATTGTTTCCTCATAGCAATCGATTACTATCATTGAGGAGGTCTGTGTTTGACCTTCCAGTATGGCCGTTCCTGTGGTTCCTTCATTCTTGGCACTTTCTGCTTCATATGTCGAATATGTGGATAGATTCATTAAGGATTCGATGTTTCCCAGGTCAGCTGTTGTAGAGCTAGGGGACTGAGCGATTCTGCCCCTACCTGTGATTTCTTTGTTTTGGATCAGCTCTTCTGCTTCTTCTTTCCAAGTGGCTATATCCTTAGTTTCAGGGTTTGCTGTTCTCGTTACTTTTGATTCTGAAAGTTTGGCTTTGTCGGTAATTTCTTTAGCGCTCTGTGACAAATTTCTAAGGAACGCTCTTGAGCCTCTTTGTTGTTTTTTGGTGAGCTTTTTGGCCGCAACCGTTTTCACTTTATTTGAATTATTCTGAGGGAGTTGTTCAAATAGACTATAGTTTTGATTCCCTTTGACTGATTTACTGTGTTGTTCGATTTTTGATGCACAATGCTTCAGGATCAGATTAGCCGGCGTATTGCTCATTCTGTGCTGTAAATCTTCTGGTGTCAGGTCTATCAGTAGGATGTCCTCATCTATATTCAAGCTTTCTGGGTGGTTCTTTTCGTTCTTGATCTGTAGGCGGGACAAGCTTATCTTAGAGGGGAGTGTCCTTATTGCTCCGTCACAGTGTTCATTTGGCTTTTTTATGTTTTCCTGTGTGTCTTTCTTCAATAATGATGTCTTTGTAAATGAGATTAAGGCTTCTGTTAGCATTGCTTTATCCATTCTGTCTTGCCTCGCTATGTCGGCTAGGCGTTGTTGCCAAACATAGCTGTTTTCCGCTTCAATGCTAAGCCGTTCTTGTATCTTATATATGAGTTGTTCAAGGGTCTTCTGTTTGGAAAATATGGAACCCAGTATAGTAGTATGTTCTTTGGTTGTTTCATTGTTAGCCTCTTGTAATTTTATGTAGGGTATCATTGTTTGCGTTGTTACAGCTATCAGCATATTTTGGAGGTCATGCATTGAAGTGGCAACCGATTCTTGTTGTTTTACTGCATTTGGTGCACCATAATAAGTGTGTTCTGCCGTCTTATAGGCTCTTTCTTTTATTTCTGCTTCTGTATTCGATATGTGTGCCCTGTTTTCCGTTACATTGCTAGAATCTAAATAGCTTAGAGTATTGTCACTCGCCTTATTTATTTCCATCGCTGTTCCTGTTAAGTTCGCCTGTCGTTTATTTTCCCTGTTTGCTTGTTGTAATTCCATGAGTGCTTCGATTTCGGTTAGATCAAGCGAGTGTCGTTCTAGTCGACATTGACTGTTTGGAGCGGTTTCTTTAGCAAATAGTTATGATTTAGTTACTCTTTGGTAATATAATTTCCATTGTTCCTTTGCTTTGATGGCTCTCTCTTTCTGTGAGAGTGGTATATTGTCGGATTTGTTAAGCTCGCTTACTTGAGTTGTTTCCTTTGTGCTGTTATTTGAATCAATGTCTAATTCAAGCTCTCTATTTTGCAGATGATCTTGTGATCTTGTGATCTTGTTCATATCCTGTTGCAACTGTGAGGTGCTTTTTTCTTCCGTATTTATTTCATTATCTCTTTGCCCCTTGTTGTAATACTGGGGTGAAATATTTTTGGAATCATCCTGTTGCTTTGATATTTCGTCTGTCTTTCCTGTATCTATTATGTGCCGCACTGATTCAGGCTTTTTTTCTTTCATATTAACCTTTGCATTGGTGTCAGGTTCTGTCTCTTTAAGGTTCAGGCAGCCGAGGACTACATGCTGACACACCCCTTGTTCTTCCTCCATCATTCTACTGCTGCTTCCAGTGTGCTGTAGCAGTTTCACTGACATTTTTTTTGTTCTTAATCTTGTGTTACTTCCTGTTAATTGTTTTGTTGTTGTTGATTTTGTTTCCTCCTCGCATCTCGTCATATTTAATAATCTCAAGTTTGGGGGCGGAGCTTGTATTTGCTCCGTTGTTCACTGTTTGCTTTCGCTCTCTCCCCCTCACGATCGGTAGCCATTGCTGCGCCGCGGCAGCTAAACTCCCCCACCCCTCTTCTTAAACGGGCGCCCTCGTACTTCGCCTGCCCGTGGTTGAAAGCTATCGGCGTTCACAAGCACGATGAACGGTAATGGGGCGGGAGGGTGTTTCAGGGGATTGTTTCTAGAATTTTCAATTACTTTCTGGTTGCGTCTTGCTGCGTGTGGGGGTCAAAGGACCGGGTCCCGCAGTCCCCCCACACTAGTCTCTCTGTTACGCTCACCTGGCTCCCACAGGGGCGTCGGTCGGACCCGGACAGCTGCGGTCTCCACCCACGTGATGCGTAGTGCAGCGATGACTGATTGGATCTGCCCTCCTAATCTTGTCTGCTTAACCCGTAGAAATATTCTCCTGCAAGTGGAGAGATGGATTTAGCCACTTGTGGATTCAAGTGATGGCACCCCCACAGTCCTCCCCAACTAATCACCTCCGAAATGCCCTCACAGCAATCTCACCTTATATTCTTGAAAGATGAGCTCTCCATCCTGCGTGGATTTGCAGGGGCGTTTCGATTCCAGTTACTTCACTGGTTTGAAGGCTTGGGAGAGTTCCAGAGAGTATTGACTCTGAGGTTCCTGGTGAGGACCAGTAAGTATTAAGTTCATAGAGTTCAATATGTCCGATGTTCACGCTTGTTCACCCCTTCCTTTCTTGTCTTACAGCTGGCTCATGAAAAGATGCTCTTGTGGCAGCTGGTGGCGCTCAGGTAAGAGTCTGTATTACCCGGCGCTGTCCGGTAAATGTTGCACGAGGAAAACGTGTTGTTTTGTCTCTCTTTACAGATGCGGCACGTGAAAATATGGAGAGTCACAAAAGGATGCCTCCGGTGGTAAATCAGGTAAGTCTATGGTGGTAAGAATTATATTTGTTGGTTCCCTCGGCTCACCTTGTGGTTTTCTTTTGTCTCCTAGGTGCCGAAGTTCGGCGAAGAAATGATGGAGGCAGCGCCGACCCGAAGGATGCTGTGAAGACTGGTGAGTATGGCACAGCGCTGCAGCTGGAGGTGCGGCACGTGCAGAAATGATGTTCTTTACAGGTCCGGAGACAAGATGGATCCAGAATCAGGTGTGGAATAGAAATAAGTTTGTTTTCTAACCTTGTCCCTTTCTTTCCTCTTTGTTTTAGGAGCTCCGGATTCGAGGCGGGCGTGGCAGAAGACTGGATGCAGGCTGCAGGCACGGTGAGTGTTACGCTGCTGGATGCAGAATAACGTGAAGCGTGTTTTGCTGGTCGAGTGTGGTTTAAATAGCCTCAAAAGTAGTCCCAGGTAAGAAGTCCCTAGAACCACACCCGAGTAAAAAATTGTCCCTGTAGAAAAATAGTCCCTTTCAGGCTTCATGTTGGATTGGAGTCATTTGCAGCATGGTCTGCCTGAGGTAAGTAATGACTATGAGCCTGGCTCCTTAGGCGCCAGGACTGATTCCTGCTATGAGCCTGACACCTAAGGCACCAGTACTGAACCCAAATAGCCCCTAGCCGGGGCTGCTGAGGTTTTACTAAATGTCTAGATGCCTGCTCCCGGGGCTGATGGGCTTGGTCCGGATGCCTGGGGGTAGGCATCATGACACTCTCTGAGTGATCAAAGTCTATGGAGTGATTTTTATTCTGTATTCTCCGCCACTAACACGCTTGTACTTTTCAAACTTGGGATGTTAAGTTGATGTATGATTTTGGGGTACGATTCCCTCTGTTTTCTGATGTTTCTTACTGAACTTCACAATCTACTGCTTGGGGGTCAAAGGCAAAAAGTCCCACAGTTCCCCCGCGCCAAAAGTTCCCAATCTTTTTTCCAATATCACGTGACAATTTTTTTGATTTGTTGCGGTTTGTTGAGCCGCTAACAGTTAATTTATGCAGCTAAATTGTTTTGGAGGGTGGAAGTCTGTATATGAAAGGGTTTAGCGGATTGAGGATCCCCTTGTGGTGCCTGTGATTATACTTATTTGGGAGTCTCTTACCTTGGTAGGTCACTTCCTCACTTCCTCAGCTCCACTGATCCGCTGATCCCGCGGACTCTGGTAGACTCCAAACTCTGCCTCCACACTCTGCCTCCACACTCCGCGGCCCGCTCCGCGGCCAGTAGTGGCAATTATACTGTTGCTGGTTTACTCCTCCTGATGCTGCCTGGAAACGTGGGTATGAGTTGCACAAGCAGTTAGTAGTGGAGTCAACTTGTGTGTCAAAGCATCAGGGGATATGTATTCCTCCTCCAGTGTCCTGAACAGCAAGCAGGGATCTAGGAGTTTTATTACATGACAAAAGATAGGAGCCTTATCTAATCAAACAGATGTCAAAATGGATGAAACGAAATCAGTGTTATCATGGTTCTAGAATTACCTAGCACGCCAACAGTCCAGGCCCTCCTCTAGGGACCAAGGTTCCTGAGGGATCAGCCCATGAGAGTGTCCGTAAAGGTAGCTCAGAGTCCTCATGAAATGTAGGGTTCCGGTGCTCATCTGTCGTCATGGTGGGTTTTGGTCCTCTGCAACCCTGGCTATAGTTCATAGTCGGTATCTTTGCAGGGTCACCACTTGGGAAGGCCAAGTACCACTGGTGATCTTTGGACCCTTAGTGTCTTCAATAGACAGGTGTGTATTTCCCTCTCCTGTCCTAGGAGTCTCTTTTAGGATTGACTGTCCCACTTACTTGCGGAGTGGGCAGGTGCATAGTTCTCCCCCCTGGCCTTGAGTTTCTCCTGGCTTTGGTGATCCTACGGTAGTCCTACCTGGGGCAACTTGTGGAATTGGCAGGTGCATATTTCCTTCTCTTGCCCTACGGCTTCCCCTTTGGTTGTCTGGGACAATTTGGGTAGGTTCTACCCCCACATGGGCTGGTTTGCAAAGGAGGTTCTTCCTCCCTACCTGCGAGATAAGGGCATCAGGCTCATCCTAACGGAACTATAGTGCCTCACTTCAGCAACCTACCTAGTAGTCCCTGACTGTTCCCTACTATCTGCTCTCTGTAGGTTTTCAGCATGTCCTCCACCTTGTCCTGGATTTTTCCTCTGAACACTAGATAACTATGAACCCCTGGGATTTACCCCTTCCTAATCCCTAGATCTGACGCCATGTGTGCTTGCTCTGCCTTCTCCTCCAGCTGTTCTCCACATTTTATCTTAGTAACACCAGTTCTCAGGAACGCTGTCCACTCCACCAGCAAGCTAGTAGAAACTGCTGGTATTTTATATTGTGGAGAATAAAGTGATTGGGGTAATAAGGGCTCCAAATTGCTCGTCCACTCTTTTCTGTTTTTTTTCCCACCTCTTCCCCTCATGGGTAAACCCTCCTCCTTTAAAGGTGAAGGGGTTGTTCTACTGGTTTAGTTCGTTCGCCCACCATTTTAGGGTCATGCAGCAGTGTTATGGCTAATCTTCCTGGTAGAATTGTGAGGGACTAACTCTCCCAACTCCAATTGTGTGTTTTTAGCTTAACGCAGTTTGCTAATGCACATTCAATGCAAATGCCTGATCCCTGTCTCTGCTGTACGTTTTACTTCATAGTCTTCTCTGCAATCCTTGTCAGGCTTTGTCCCTCATACACAGAGAGCAATGGAATTCCTGCTCTGCATGTGGACTTGCTGACCTTTTGCAGTATATGTTTCTCTTTCTCTTTTGCACCCTGGTTGTGTGTATGTGAGCGTTCTAACTCGGCTTTGTATTCTCTGATGATAATCCATACTTGTATTTGAGGAAGGATAGCTCAGGGGCAATGCCTTTGTCTTATAAGCAAGACAGTGCAGTGCAACACAGGTTCAAATCCTGATCCCGGATTTTTAAGCGTGTTATAAATGAACAATTATAATTATTTAGGGTTCCACCCATGCTTCTTGCCTTCCTGTAGCGCATCCCACGCCCTTGGCTGAAACATCCCATGCCATGCACCCGCTCTTGTCACTCCACATGGTTACCTTCAATGACATGCACAGCACTCTGTTGCTTCCAAGGCAGGTTTGAGCTATTTAAAGCCCAAACACAGTACGAAATCTATAGGCAACACAGGCACTCTAAGTCTCTCTGGCCAGCATTGCGAGTACTGGGCAAGATCTGGTGGATTCCCCTTTAATTGTCTCCTCTCTGCCAGCATTCCCCTGTCTCCCTTTTCTGGTGGGGATCTAGCAACTTCGCCACATTGCCTCTCAGTCTTGAACCTTGTTACTGCTTGGCTCTGCTGTGCTAATGGGATTTAATCTGATTCCTCTAAATATGCGTGTTCAGACCCCATGGAATTGAGTCAGCCGCATCAACACTACTTCTCAACCTCCCCCAGAACGAGTCCAGTTCTGGTTCTCTTCACACTTTGCCCTGGCCGCCTTACTGGAAACATATCATTTGAAGGCGCAATGCATAATCCCGAAATCTCTGCTGGGTTTTACCCTTACACAACACAAATGCTCCACTGTATAAAACAGATGTACAAAAAAAAAAATGTGTGAATTTCTGGAATCGAATGCTTTGTTGGACGTTTATGGGTCTCTGGATCCAAAATACACATAATAAAAAAATACAATACAATTATACGAAAAATATACCTGTACATATTTTGATCATAAAAAGTATGTTTTGAACATTAATAGAAAATTATATTTATAAAGTAGTAAAAGTGATCACACGTATACGTTACGCGAATACAATGCGCAAACATCATAGAAACAATAAAGTGCATTAGTTTACATCATGTAGTACAATAACTGCATAGTTATATTGTAGGCTACTCTCAAATAATGTATGCTTCCTAAAGTAAATATAACTAAATCAAATACATTGTTCTAGATATCGTTTAGATACAACAACAACATCCCATGTGAATGCCAACACCTTTCTGCCGAATCGGTCTAATTCTTGACCCTTCAGGATAGTCTAATTTCATTGCTATTGATCCAACAATATCCACTCAAGAAGAGGTCAAGGTGCTTGATCATCTATTTTCATGTAGTGATTCTATTTACCTACTTAAATCTCACCCAATTATTTTTGTCTTGAAGGTCTGTATTTTCAAAACGTATGGGACCAAGACGATACACTAAGTATTCCCACTGGGACTACTGTTTGTTCCCTTACTTGTGGATTCAATTTCTCAATTATGTCCAAATATGGAAAGAAAACCCATCTTTGCAACCAACATCTGTGTGTGAGTCAAGGTTTCCCAGTTCCCAGTGGCTTCCCAGGGTCTTGCCCCTGCCTGGTTTCACCCCTCTACCCTTCACCTTGCATTCCTCCAGTGCTCTCCTGCTAGAGGTGCCCAGGTGTAGGCTCTCGTGCACTGGCAGCATATCCCTTTCATACCTCGGTGTCCTGGAATGTAATGCGCTGGCATTTGATCTAAGAGTCACCTCTTCCCATTTAGTCGTCAGAAAAACAACTAAAACCCCATCTCTTCTCCATTATAAGCTAAGCAATTCCTTTCTTGGATATGGCAATCCTTAATTGACAGTGCAAAGATGACTGCAATGGGAGAATGTCTGCACTTAACAAGTTTCATCTAACATAACACAACACAATTACCCTATCCACCACGCATCCAGCTACACCTTTGCAGTCCATATTAGGTAATCACAGTTCACATTGTGGATTTTTTATTGTTGGTGTTACAACTAAACTCTTGATTGCCTCTTTGATGTTTGGACAGATGTACTCTGCATACCTGCTTACAAACACGAGTGCGCATGTTAGTCAAGCGCTTTAACTGTAGGCCACTGTATAGTTTCAGTGCAGTAATACAAAATAAATAGTTTCTTGGTTAAGATGAACAATTATACTTTGTGCCACTTATCATTTTACATTTATTACGAGCGTGAAATCCTGCGTAAAAGGGCCAACATGTGCATCGGACAAATGTACAGCTGGCCTAATGTATTTCCTAAGGCAACAGCTCGCTCTAGCGGTGACAGCAGGCGAAGTGGGCAGTCTCTACTTTGTGTAAGATGATTTTGTTTTCACTGTAGACTATTAGACCATTAGAACATGTAGTTCACAGCTATATAAATGTATCGATAGGGAGACGGAAACTCCAACTGCCATGGCTGATCTCTTTTCAAAGTCGTGGTCAAAGCTCTACACTATCAAGCCTGTTTCAATATTCTGTTTCTGCTCCGATGCAGCGTGGAATTTACCATTACGAATTCGAAATATTCCCCATTCAACAATAGACAACCCCTAGGCTCTCTTTGCAGGATTCCTGTTCTAAGAGGCGAACCGTCACATACAGTCCAGCACTAGGAAGCAATGCTATACAATGACACACTGCACCTCATCTGCGCATGTATCCTGCTGAAACTACGATGTTTCTTATTCCTTTGTTATCCCTTGTAAGTGTACCATTCTGTGGCCTGGGGACTTCTTGAATGACCACAGCGGTTTTTCACCACAGTTTATGCCATCCAGCCTACCTATTTAATCCAACCTTTCTCCCCCACTGCTAAGATTTGGCTAAGCTTCTTGTCTTAGCTTAGCATGTTAGAAAGAGTTTACTGGAAGAACCAAGATCTTCTTTCATCGGGACATGTAAGGATTGAAAGGGAGTGGTAAGGTCTGCCATTGACAACAATGTTATGCATGAACTTGTGGAATGAGGCCCTGTAGGATGCTTGAGAATAGAGAATAGAGCATGACTTCCCAGCATGAGGTGTTTCCCAGTAGCTGTTGTTTGGGTTTGCGTTGCAGTTTAACCTGGTGCATAGAAGGATTGACCTGCACATGGATGAATGTATTGAAAGCTAGTGTTTTATGGAGGTATTCCTATTTATAATACGTGAGGGTCAGAGATGTGCTCCAATTGTGAAGCTGCTTAGCTGTGTCAGCAGCATAGGCAATTATGTGTGCAGTAAGTCTCTTGTGAGTGGAATACCAGATGTATGCTTACATACGCTTACCAGTTAGGCTGCATTTTAACTGGATGCATCTGTGGGATCATTTCAGCTAGGGCCTTGACTGTTTGAGAGGACCTTTGGTGCTGGGTTATGGGACACTTTGAAAATTGTGGAATTCAAGTTAGTCTCATGTGTTAGGGATTCAATAGGTAGGAACATTCAGACAAAGATTGTCTGTTTAGACTGAGAAAAAGGCACCACTCATGTAGGCTTTGGAGAACTAAAGGAATCCCCTCCCCAGTGGTGATTTAGAGCAAAGGCCCTGTCTAGGTTACTATCTTCCGAGTGTTGCTTGTAGTAACGTGGAAACAAATCTCTGGAGTTCCTAGTAGGCAAAGGACCTTTCGCAGTTCAAGCTGGCCCCTTTTCAAAATTGGCCTCCTTTTCCACCTCTGAATATTATTCTCAGTATCTTTGAATAGGTCCTCTGAGTTGTTAGTGTACATTTGACTCTGCCCCTCCTTTCTATTAATTCAAGAGTTGTAAGCCAGTGCAATGTGACCTTTGTTTTCAGTCCTCTAATACTGGGTGATGGTTTGTGAGTGGATTGGCGATAAATAGAAAATTATCTTCCATATACAGTGATACAATGTTGTGCTTACTATTATTTCCTTGTCCCTATGCCTCTCTTCTATTTTGTGTACATTGCAAGGTGACAACAGACAACACACAAAGCAGAAGTGCGTCAGACTCCCACTGGGGATACATAGTGATTGCAATGACATCCATTTTATCCTCGGTTTTAGTATTGCTAAATAACATTTAATCAATGAAACAACAGATGCTATGAATCCGAATCAGGTTTATAGGCTGAATCAGAGGCACCAAGTAACAGAAACAAACAGGCCGATTCATGGAATTAAGGTGCGCCGAAAATTCCGGCGCAGAGGTGCCAAAACGTGCGAATCGCAGTGCAAGTGCGAAAATCGCAGGGAAACCAGCGCACATCGATTCATGGAAGTCCCTGCGCGAGAAAAATATTGGATGTGTGCTGAAAAAGTGCGCGGCGCACGCCGGCGCACATGTCATCCAACGGCGTGCGCCACGGCCACAGCGAAATCGCACATAGCGCGGCGCACATAACAAAAGTAGGCGGAACACCGGGCGTAACACTCGGAATGGGGAACAACACGTGAAAATATGGGCGTCACGGGGAAAGTACAGGAGGCAAGTGCGCGGAACGCCCACACGCTCGCCTACAACTCGTATTCATGGAATATGGAATCGAATAGGGAAAACCAGCGCACGGGCAAAGACGCGCACAGGGCCAAACAAGTCCGCCACAAGAAAGCAGGCGGTAGCGTCCCTGCGCCTGAAATAAATGTGCGCCAAAATGTGCGCTAACAAAAAGCACCTATATACAGCTATGATGAATGATCCATACTGTGGCCCTCTAGGACAAATGAGGTGCAAAGGGGTACCGACAAACACTGACACCCGCTGTGTGAAAAATAGCGTGTGCATGTATTTTGGGGTGCGCGGGAAGTTCCACACGCGGTTGGCCTGGGTACGTGTATTTCGGGGTGCGCGGGAAGTTCCACACGCGATTGTCCTTGGCACGTGTATTTTGGGGTGCGCGGGAAGTTTCACACGCGATTTCAGCAGGGTACGTGTATTCCAAGGTGCGCGGGAAGTTTCACGCACGAATTTGCAGGGTACGTGTATTTCGGGGTGCGCGTGAAGTTCTACACGCGATTTCAGCAGGGTACGTGTACTCCGGGTGCGCGGGAAGTTCCGCACACGAATGCAGCAGCCTACGTGTATTTCGAGGGTGCCGGGGAGTACTACACGTGAATTGGCCGTGTGGGTCCTCCCAGGTGTTCCCTCTACACCCTCCACGGCCCCTGCAGGCGGCCCACACCACAGGGGACTACCCTGCACCCCTGCACATGTCCCGCAGGCAGCCCATCCACCATGGCCATGCCCCCCAGCCAACCCACATGTCACCTTGCACTACTGCCACCAACGCATGTCTCCCAGCACCCCCATCCCCCAGCATCCAGGGGCACCCTCCACCAGGCCCCCACTCATGTCTCCCTGCACCCCCACCCCCCAGCATCCAGGGGCACCCTCCACCAGGCCCCCACTCATGTCCCCCTGCACCCCCACCCCCTAGCACCGTGGGGCACCCTCCACCAGGCCCCCACTCATGTCCAACTCATGTCCAACTGCACCCCCACCCCCCAGCACTGTGGGGCACCCTCCACCAGGCCCCCACTCATGTCTCCCATCCCCCACCCCCCAGCAGTCAGGGGCACCCTCCACCAGGCCCCCACTCATGTCTCCCTGCACCTCCACCCCCCAGCATCCAGGGGCACCCTCCACAAGGCCCACACTCATGTCTCCCAGTACCCCCACCCCCCAGCATCCAGGGGCACCCTCCACCAGGCCCCCACTCATGTCCAACTCATGTCTCCCTGCACCCCCACCCCCCAGCACTGTGGGGCACCCTCCAACAGGCCCCCACTCATGTCCAACTCATGTCTCCCTGCACCCCCACCCCCCAGCAGTCAGGGGCACCCTCCACCAGTCCCCCACTCATGTCTCCCAGCACCCCCACCCCCCAGCATCCAGGGGCACCCTCCACCAGGCCCCCACTCATGTCCAACTCATGTCTCCCTGCACCCCCACCCCCCAGTACTGTGGGGCACCCTCCTCCAGGCCCCCACTCATGTCCAACTCATGTCTCCCTGCACCCCCACCCCCCAGCAGTCAGGGGCACCCTCCACCAGGCCCCCACTCATGCCTCCCAGCACCCCCACCCCCCAGCATCCAGGGGCGGGCACCCTCCACCAGGACCCCACTCATGTCCAACTCATGTCTCCCTGCACCCCCAGCAGTCAGGGGCACCCTCCACCAGGCCCCCACTCATGTCTCCCTGCACCCCCACCCCCCAGCATCCAGAGGAACCCTCCACCAGGCCCCCACTTATGTCCAACTCATGTCCCCCTGCACCCCCACCCCCAGCACTGTGGGGACTCTCCACCAGGCCCCCACTCATGTCTCCCAGCACCCCCACCCCCAGCAGTCAGGGGCACCCTCCACCAGGCCCCCACTCATGTCCAACTCATGTCCCCCTGCACCCCCACCCCCAGCACTGTGGGGCACCCTCCACCAGGCCCCCACTCATGTCTCCCAGCACCCCCACCCCCCAGCAGTCAGGGGTACCCTCCACCAGGCCCCCACTCATATCTCCCAGCACCCCCACCCCCCAGCAGTCAGGGGCACCCTCCACCAGGCCCCCACTCATGTCCAACTCATGTCTCCCTGCACCCCCACGCCCCAGCAGTCAGGGGCACCCTCCACCAGGCCCCCACTCATGTCTCCCAGCACCCCCACCCCCAGCATCCAGGGGCACCCTCCACCAGGCCCCCACTCATGTCCAACTCATGTCTCCCTGCACCCCCACCCCCCAGCAGTCAGGGGCACCCTCCACCAGGCCCCCACTCATGTCTCCCAGCACCCCCACCCCCCAGCATCCAGGGGCACCCTCCACCAGGCCCCCACTCATGTCCAACTCATGTCTCCCTGCACCCCCACCCCCCAGCAGTCAGGGGCACCCTCCACCAGGCCCCCACTCATGTCTCCCTGCACCCCCACCCCCCAGCATCCAGGGGCACCCTCCACCAGGCCCCCACTCATGTCCAACTCATGTCCCCCTGCAACCCCACCCCCCAGCACTGTGGGGCACCCTCCACCAGGCCCTCACTCATGTCCAACTCATGTCTCCCAGCATCCCCACCCCCCAGCATCCAGGGGCACCCTCCACCAGGCCCCCACTCATGTCTCCCAGCACCCCCACCCCCCAGCATCCAGGGGCACCATCCACCAGGCCCCCACTCATGTCTCCCAGCACCCCCACCCCCCAGCAGTCAGGGGCACCCTCCACCGGGCCCCACTCATGTCTCCCTGCACCCCCACCCCCCAGCATCCAGGGGCACCCTCCACCAGGCCCCCACTTATGTCCAAATCATGTCCCCCTGCACCCCCACCCCCCAGCACTGTAGGGCACCCTCCACCAGGCCCCCACTCATGTCCAACTCATGTCTCCCTGCACCCCCACCCCCCAGCAGTCAGGGGCACCCTACACCAGGTCCCCACTCATGTCTCCCAGCACCCCGACCCCCCAGAGGGCGATTGGCCTGGGTATGTGTATTTCAGGGGTGCGCGGCTAGTCTTACACGCGATTTCAGCAGGGTACGTGTATTACGGGTCTGCGTGAACTTCCACACGCGATATCAGCAGGGTACGTGTATTACGGGGTTCGCATGAACTTCCACACGCGACTGGGCCTGGGAGAGTGGGGTACGTGTATTCCTGGGGTGGGCGGGAATATTTACACGCGACTGGGCCTGGGAGAGCGTGTTACGTGTATTCCTGGGGTGGGCGGGAAGATTTACACGGTCGCCTACAACGCGCCAAAAAAAAAAGTCCAATCCGGAAATACGTACGCCAGCATGAAGCAGGCGCATGTCCCGCGTAGCATAAAAGTGTGCGCAAACAACAAACAAGCTCAGACGCCAGGATGAATTTACCGTTCTTAGCAGCAGTGGCCGTGGGATACCGCAGGAGGAGGAGGAGGATAGTCAGGGCCAGAATCTTTACACCCAGAACCAGCCTTTTTGGTATGCCTGATGACTAGGTGTATGGGAGGTACAGGTTTCCACCTCACATAATACTCGACTTGGTCAGTGAGTGGGAGGATGACCTCACATCACCCACCCTGTGCTCCCAAGCACTCAGCCCCCTGGAGAAGGTCCTCAATGTACTTCCATTCTTGGCTACCGGATCATTTCAGCGGACAAGTGCCATAGTGGGGGGGGGGTGTCACAGGCCACGCAGTCACGGTGCCTACACCAGGTGTTGGCCATCATCACTGCACGCCCATCAGTCCGCAGGCACATATACCTGCCCAGAACACCTGCAGAAAGCCATGATTTCTACGGGGTGGCACAATTCCCCAAAGTGCTAGGTGCCATTGATTGCACCCATGTGGCTCTACGTCCCCCCAGGGCATCTGAGCACATCTATAGAAACCGCAAGCACTGGCATTCCATCAACGTCCAGGTAGTATGTGATGCCAAGGGAATCATCACCTCAGTATATGCCAACTATCCAGGGTCCACCCACGACAGCTTTATTTACAGGATGTCAACCCTAAACCGGGACATGGAAGCTGGGCGGCATGGCGATGCATGGCTGCTTGGTGAGTATAAATGCCACAGCACACGCATGCATGACAGATACAGAGTAATGTCACTACCCCACTAATGATCCCCATCACCACCTCCCCAGGGGACAGTGCCTACCCTCTGAGCACCCACATGATGATGCCAATTCGGAACCCCATCACGCCTCCCGAGGTAAGATACAACACAGCCCATATTGCAACCCGGGGCATAGTGGAGCGCACATTCGGAGTGCTCAAGTCACGCTTTCGCTCCCTTGACCGTTCTGGCGGGCAGCTGTTATACGCTCCCCCAGTAGTGTGCAGGATTATAGTGGCAGCATGTGTCCTGCACAATGTTGCAACACGCCGGGGCCTGGCTGTGGACATGGTGGTGTCCCCACATCCCCAACCACATACTCGCACCCGCTACGCATGGGAGGGGAAAGGGCATGGGGTGAGGCAGCCCGTACGCAGCTGGTGGCTAATTACTTCACATAGAAATCACACCCCTGTGGAGTGCACACAGCCCTGGCACATACCATCTGACAATCAACGATGACTCAATCTGACAATTATGATGAATGAAGGGACAGTCAACTGTCAGAACCATAGCAGCCTGAGATTGTTTACCTGGAAGTGTCACAATGTGTGCATCCCTACCTACACAAACACCACCAATGCAGTGTCATCAAAAGACACACTTCTATGCAGCAAAAAATTAATACCCACTTGCAAAATACAACATGAGAACAGTGCCATGTCACCCAACCCCTCCCTGGCACCGCCACACAACACACCATGGCATGTCATGCTATGTTAGAGCTAACAAGCGCATTTCATCACTTGAGCAAAAAAAGAAAAAAAAAAGAGCAGTCCGATCCACAAAGGACATCTGAATGGACGCTTCTTATATGCGCCCATTCAGATGTCCTTTTTCACCCCTTTGTGCAAACCAGGGGCATTTCTACGCATTTAAAAGTGCATCCCAAATTGACAAGCAAGATGCGCTTTTAAATGTGCAGAAATGGAAGGCCACTCTATGCGGCCACTTTAAATATGTGCCCGAGGGGTGCCACTGCTTTACAGGGTCTTAAATGACCCTACTGACTTATGTAATACAAAAAAAAACATTTTTAAGTGTGACAGCTGCTGTCTCACTTGCATTTATGTTCCCCAAATGGGGTAGAAATGTGTTTTTTTGGGTTGCATTTTACAGAGCTAGTTATGGTGAAATGCACGAGGAGCCTGTAGACCATTGTCGGGAGAGCGTTTCTAACACAAACGTATTCAAGGTGGCTGGCCAGCGCATCATTTACGCTACAGCTCTGCCCCGCGGAAATGCGCAGGTCACCTTTGAGATTAAGGTGGCCTGCTCATTTCCAAAATGCCTCATCTAAAAACAGCACATCTTCTGCTCTATTTTTAGATGCCCCATTTTTTAGAACAAAATCTAAAGTTTTCTAAAAATCTTTTAAAAATGGTCACAATATCTGAGAGAAAGAGTGAGAAAGGAGTGAGAGGGGAGTGATGGGTGAGCTGTGGCGTGGTAGGCAAGAAAGCGAAGGGAGATTAGAGGGAGAGCAGTGGGTCAGAGGGGGAAGCAGTGGGTAAGAGAGCAGAGTGGAAGCAGTGGGGTGGTGGGCCAGAAATCAGATAGAGCGGAGGTACAGAAAGTGAAAGGAACGTGGGTTCAGGGATAGTAGTGGGCTGCAGATTGGGAGAAAGGATAAGGGAAGAGTGTGATAGAATGGGAGAAAGGATGAAAGATGCAGAAGTAGCATGCAAGAATGAAGGACTGTGTACTGCGGGAGGAATTGGGGAGCGTATGGTGTGAGTTGGGAGTATGATTTGGAGTTTGGCAGGGACCAGAAAGCGCAAATTGTGACTTGGCAGTGTGACAGAGCATGAGAGTATGTGTATTACTGAGCATGAGGTTCAAAAATACAAGTTGTGATGGGGACTTGGTGAGACGTGTGAGGTGTGTTGGGTGAGAGAGGTGTGTGGGTGTTTGCGGGATTGGGGAACATAGAAGGGGAATATTTTCAGCATTACAACTGATAATGATTATTAACGTTAATAATATTAAGTAGGCATGCACATTAAACCAAAAAAATAGCCAAAACAAACACTGTTCTACCAAGCCAGAGACATCTAGGACTCTTCCTATTTGATATAAAAGATACATATATTGACACCCTGGCTCTCTTGTAGCCTTGCACACAGCCTCTTTCCTGCAATGTACCTATCTTGCACCCTCCAGTCAATAAAAATTGTGCTGCAAAAATGCTGCCATAAATAAAAGTTTGTGCTGCAAAATGTGCCATTTCATGCTGAAAAATCCTGGAGAGTCTTGTGCTTTTAGTGTGACGTATGTCAGTGGCAGTGAATTTTTTTCTTCCCCTATTGCAATTAGTAATCTGTTGCACTATGTGCAATGTACGCTGCAGACATACGTGTGTAGTAATGTATGGAGGACAAGCCAAGAGCAACCCTTAACAAGGAGCACACAAAAAGGTGTTCTTTACACGTCCCTTTAGCAAAATTAGAAAAAACACTTTGCACAACTTCTACGAAGACGCCCACTTTCTATGACGCTTAAAATGTGTTTGTGCATACCCGTATACGGGGCAATATGTTGGTGAAAGCCGTGCCTTTTAGGGGCGCACACATGCTACATCTGGGTCTTTTGAGGGTGGCTGCAATGGAAATGGGACTGTGCAGGAGTTGGGATTTGTCAAAATGAATTTGTGGGTGTGGTGTGTAGCAACAGATTGTTCCAGAACGTTTGTTTGCCAGTAGGAGTTGACATGGCTACGGAGACGGGTGTGCCGTTAAGTAGGCGGACTACATGGCTGTTGGGCGACTCGTGGATACATTGGATACAAGTTTACGCTGAACGTTGTGCACTAGCAGCCTACCTTGGTTTTCATAATGCCGATGGGCACTGGTACCGAATACGTGGCATGCAGTGGTTCCACGTGGGCCCTCTTTGTGCCAGTTTGGTGACGCTTGCTCATCCAGACATTATTGTTGTTCATTGTCGAGGGAACAATTTAGGGCGTGTTACCGGCATTTCACTGCAGTTTGCAATGAAAGAGACATTTCGGCAACTCATGGAAATTTTTCCAAAATCACACATAATTTTTTCTCCATTGCCCAGAGACAGATCTGGCTGCGTTCTTCCTTCTGTGGCCCACAAATGGAGAAAGCGCGGCTCAATGTGAACAAGGCTGTTTGCGCTTTTTTGCGCGACGTTGGCTTCTTCTCCTTGTACAATGAAAACATTACGTTTATTAGTAGGAACATTTTTCGTTTAGATGGAGTTCATCTGACTGATGCTGGCAATGAGATCCTTCTGCGAAATATCTAAAATGCTGTGCAGCGTTTCCTGCAAGTGTTGGAAGCATTTTCCCTTTGGTTGTTCACTACTTTTTACCATTGAAAATACAACCAGCACAAAAAGGCTCTTTTAAAAGCCACCACTTCTTTTAGCAAATGTGTACAATGATTTTGACGGCGTCCCACCGCCCATTGTTGACATCTCTGTATGCGGCGCTTAGAGGCAGCGTCACTGCCTGCATGCTTGCATTCAACTTCTATTTTTGAACAGTGCAAGGTGGCTCTGAAAAGAGCCTTTTTGTTCCCCCCACCTTCTGGCTGTGTAGCTTTTTTCCTGTTGTTATAAGTCACGCCAGAAAAGCCAGCAGTGTAAGGGAGATTTGGCAAAGGGTACCAACCACAGGGACAAGAAATCATAGGTGGAGAGCAGAAGATGTGGGGTGTACCTTAATTGGGTAGGGGGCAGTGTTTACCATGTTCCCGGACAGAAGCCTCAAAAGCACTTCGTTAATGTTCTCCTCTACACAGTACCGCGTTGCAGTATATGCACAGTACAGTGATCTTTGAAAGGTAGGAGTCTCTTGCACTGCGTATGACGTCAAAGCCTGCTTGCGGGATGCAGTGGCCCACTGGAGTGTCCATAGTGGTGGCAGCAGCCGATGCAGAGGATGCTGTAGAGGACAATAACCTACTGCCTGCTTGGAAGGGGACTACCCTCTGAATAGCTGCTTGGTGGTTCGCTTTCAGGTGCTGACACATGGAGGTGGTGCCATAGCTGTACAAGCGAGGTTTTCCGTGGCTGAGTGCATTGCACCTGGTTTGCACGAGATTTTGGCACATCTCCAACGGTCCTAAATAGTTTCCACACCCAGGATTGACGCTGGCTGTGGCTGTAGGCAATGGGGGTTCCTTCTACTTTATTCTTGTTTTCTTGCTCAGGACTTTCAGAAGGATGTGTTGGTGATGAGGGTGTGGGTGCTCCTGAGTCAGAGGTAGTAGCAGAAGCTCTGGTGGCCATTACTTGCAGAAGTAGTTTGCAGGCACACAATTGGTGAGAAAGCAATTTCTGCCCCAACCAATGTGCACCAGTGGTCTTCTCTAGAAAGCCAAACAGAGCACTTGTGGGGAGTGTCCTTTTATAGGGTTGATGTGCAACACGTGACACCCAAAGTGGCACTAACTCTTTCCCTACAATATCTAAATGTAGAAGGAAGAGTGGAGGATATCTGTTAGGGTGCATTATCACTGTAAGACTCCATACAGTGTAGAAAAATATGCTCTTTCGATGTGCACAGATCTGGGTTGTGTCCGCCAAATAAGGGACCACGCGCACCGTTGATCCGTTGGTGACACCGCCATTGTTCTCCATTTGCAAGCTTGTCTACCGGACCTACATTGCCCGTTATACTTTGTGGCCACGTGTATAGTTCTCCTATCGATACTCTTGCCATCCCCGGACTACTTAAACATATGGCACACGCACATTGCACATTTCTACCTATGCTTGCTTTGAACAAGATACAGTAGGTGGATTGTTTACATGCAAAAAAACTCACAGGGCATGGGTGCACGCTTTCAGCTAGTACAACTACATCACACGTTTATTCGCATATGTTCACCAGGCACAGTGTTACCAGGCATCACAGGACGATATACGCATGTGCGCAGTTGTGCCACAGATAAACGGATGCTCATGCAACTATTTACAGGCGGTTGTGTGCATGCAAACATGCGGCCCTGTGGGATATTTTGACCCATTCCAATGTGCCTCACTATATCACTTTACTGCAATGGTGAAGGAAACAGCCCAAAATGATCGCGCTGACTGCTGTGCGTGCCAAAATCTTTAAAACTGCATTTGTGTCACAACCAGAAAAAGACTGCACACCCTGCCACACACAGTTAAGGAGGGTAAAAACAGAGTCCTCACTGCAGGAGCATGCCAGTGGGCTCTGCCACAGTCAACATGGAGCAAAGTGAATGAAACAGCATCATTGTGCTGAAAACCCGAAAATGCCCTTTAAAATGACATTTTCCTAATCTTAAAAAGTGCTGTTTTGGTGCCAAATCCATTCATTTCTACTGGATCATTTAGATTAAAGGGCCCTGCAATGCCCAGGATCATCCAGTGTGGCTCCGAGGAACCGGGCCTCATTGGAATGACAGCTCCTTCAAAATGTATCTATGAAAAAGCAAACCAGGAACCCTTGTTTTCATTTTCCACTGGAAAGCTATTTCTTTGCAACAAGTATCAGGAAACAGCTGTCCAGAGAAAGACTATAAACAAATGCTGGATACATTTAGTCATACTGCAAAAAATTCCAGCACTCAAGGGAAGAACTAGCTTTGACCAAAATGTGTATTTGCTGCAGATGAAAACCGGATTTAAAGAAATAAGTTTAATGTGCTGTTTCAGGAATGAAGAACAAAATCGCATGTTAAAGTATATTCTTGTGTAAAGGCTTGATTCTTTAAGAATGTCAAAGGATTTGCTAATGTTAAAAATCCACCTATAAACTGTTTTAATTTTATACATAACTGAATATTGCTGTATGCCACAAACAACCTCTAATATTAAAGGCAAGGCATGGTTAGATTATCTAAATGAATGGAGGTGCACAATCTTGAATGGCCGCACAGCCCTGGTCAAATAACATGGGTAATGGGAACCATGAGGGCGGTCCTGGACTATATGGTGGTCTCTGAATGTATTCTGGGTAACGTCATTGGCATACACATTGCTCCTAATATTTATAGTGATCATGCCCCAGTTACCCTGACCATGAGTGGGGGAGCGGGAAAGGGATCTGGGAATGTGTGCAGTAATGTGGTCATAAACAATCAAGGGAATCGGATACGGTGGACCCAGTTCAATATTGAAAGAATGAGGACCTTAATCTTCCCTGATGGATGCTGTATGAAGAGTGTATTAAGGGGGAAATCCCCTGAGGATATAGAGGTATGGATACAATCTCTCACTCAGTTTCTCTTCAAGCGTACTCAGGTTCCCAAACTAAATGGAAATCAGTTGAAAGGAGCAAGTTTGATATTAAGATCCGGGATCGTAAACGGTTAATGCAGCGAGAAATCCGAGCCTGTAGACTGGCCTTTACTAACAAAAGGAGCCAGCAGGAGAGGTTGATTGAGATTAAGTATATCAAGCGGCAGTATCATTCATGGCTTTATCACCATCGTAAGTCCCAACAACGTGAAAAATGGGAACATTTCATACAGATTCTTATGAGTAGAAATACTCGAAGAATCTGGCAAACATTAGGAGAGGCAGGAGGGGAACAGGGATTAAGAATAGTGAATCCCATTGGTGAGGAGCAGGGGGCAGAACACATTAAGAACAAGTTCTTTGATGTAAATATACCCGCTCCCTCCACTTTACTAAGCACAAATATATGGCCTCTACCTCTAAGTCATAATGCGATAAAGCGGGTTACTGTAGCACTTAAACCCTCTAATGCACCAGGCCCAAATGGGCTAGCAAATACTGTACTAAAAAGTGATCCGTACAATTGGGCACATGTACTTTTCACACTCTCTTCGCGTGTCTGTAGGTCTGCTGTGATTCCGTCTTCATGGAGAAGGTCGGTATTTATACCAGTGCATAAAAAGGGAGACCGATGTAATGCTGGTAATTACCGACTTCTCTCCATGCTTGACGTAACCAGCAAAATATTCATGACACTTGTCCTTAGGGAACTTGAAAACTGGGTTGTAACAAATAAAATCTTGAATTATACTCAGACAGGGTTTAGACCTGGTTCTGGGACAGCACATAACATCAGGGTCCTGGACCTATTGATTAACAACACCTTGAGCAATAAAAACGCCACCTTGTATATAATCTTTGTTCACTTCTGTAGTGCCTTTGATCAAGTTAAAAGGGAGACCCAGTGGGACAAGCTAAGTGATCTAAAGTGCCCTGGCTGGATATTACATGTATTGTTGAGTTTACATAGCAACAACAGTGCCAGGGTCAGACTTAACAACGAGGGCGAGGCCACTGATTCTATTCCTTTTAATATGGGAGTTAAACAGGGTTGCGTGGGGGCACCCATGTGCTATAATTTATATATAGTTGACCTGTTACCTCGGATGGCTACTAAAGCAAATTGCCCTCCAAAGTTGGGGGATACCCCCATTGTAGGCATGCTCTATGCTGACGACTAAATATTATTTGATCGCACGTTGTCGGGAGCAAAGAGCATGCTAGAGGAGTTATCCCTATACTCGGCGCAATTGGGGCTCACCATTAACTTGAGGAAAACAAAGATTCTGGCGATAGCTAAAAGTGGGCCTTGTCGCCCAGGGGTCGAGACAAGCTTGGGTAGAAAAAGTATTGATCAATCTTACCCATATTTGGGGCTAGAATTCGATACCCAACCTAATTATAATTTGATCATTTCACAAAAAAAGAGGCAGGCAAAACTCCTCACATTGCAGGCTTGTAAATTCGCTAAAGGAACAGCAGGGTATAGGATTGCGGGGATTATTAAACTCTACCAACAGTGCTTTGTCCCGGCGGTCTTGTATGGTCTGGAGGCATTAGCCATACAAGACCTGAATTGGCTCAATATATTAGAGGGACAGTACTGGCGCGCAGTACTGGGTATGGGCCCAGCTTGTTCTGTTCAGTATCTAAGGTTGGAACTGGGTTTAACGTCACTGAAAGGCATGGCCTTACGAGCACGAGGTGTGTTCTATTTGAAAGCTATTTCCACTTTATCATGTAAATTGCTTAGCTTGGATGGTACTAACTGTGACAACGAAAAGTCACCTTAGGGTAATAGCTATAAACAGTTAAATGAGTCCCTTTTTGCTGATATAGACTGGTCTCATGACAAGAAGCGATCAATGCCATTTATACACTTAAAAAAATCATTTATACAAAAAATGAAAAGATGGGACTGGACCCAGAATTATATCCATTTGTCCACCCTGAAGGGGTATGAAGCTGTAACGCATGTAATCCACAGATACAGAAAACCCCAACAATACTTGATACTATGCCCAGACCCCGAGGTGCGTCAATTTATGCTAAGGCTGCAGACAAATCAGCTTCAGGTACTAGCGGTCGTTGGACCACGGCTGGGCATTTTACCAAAGGATAGGTGCTGTCGTATCTGTGAGATGGGAGAATATCCAGAAACTACTAGGCACGTTTTAACAATGTGCCCCTGATTGGGCACACTGTACATGTGTATGTTGAGAATTTTCGTAAGCAATTACAACACCATCAAGGGAGAGTCCTTTTGGGATTATTGTCTAAATTCGGACTCAATTGGGCATCAGTTGGCACTATATAGGGTCTGGGTTAGAGTTAAAAGTTTATTACAAAACCAGCAGGCTGCAGCAGAACTTAGAGTGGCTCCTTAGGAATTGGCCCTTATGCTTGGTGCTTAGTGTTAGTGCTTAGTGTTTAGCGCTATGTGTCAGGTACTTCGTGTTTATGGGTTGTATATGATGTATATGAAGCGAGGCACACATTATTTATTTATGTATTGTACCTGGATTTATATGTTTACATTTTATACTATTTAATGTGTAGATTGTACGTATGTATGTATTAAGTTACTGGATGTATTTTGTATTGTTTGTGTAAAGTTCAAATTTGAACTAATTCACAATAAATGCATTATTATTATATGTTTAAAGGAAAGATTTAAAAGGTGAAACTTAAAGCTAAAACCCATTCTGAGTTAATCAACTATATAAAAAAAAAAACCCTGCTCTGTCAGTTCTTAGCCCTGAGAAAGGTTGACACCTCCACTGCTGGCACAGGAAAGGCTAATTGCTCATGGGGGGCCTTGAATACTCATGTCTATAGGTTCAATATTCTGAGTGATATATCACTCCTATCACATCCCTTCTTAAAATACCCCCAGGTCACAATGGACCAGGAATCAGGCTGGTTGGTAAAGGTAATATTTATTTATTTATTTAAAATTCAAATCACACATATACTTTGTAATAGGGAGCAGCAATCACCAGCGTGGTGACAATAACAAAGAAGAAGGTATGTAATACAGTTAAATTCACAAAGAAAAGAACAGTTTTGGCTTGTTTGAAAGATAGCACTTGAGTTAAGATTTCCACCTGCAAAATTCCTTAACCCACCAATAATTAATTCTAAACAGATATAAGGAAGCAGCAGGTACTCAGGAATAAAGAACAGTACACAGAATTTAGATACAACCTCCCCTCCCCAAACAAGTTTGGAAATCTTACACTTTTAAAATGACATTCGGAAAATGGTGTATCAAAACAATGAAAAGTGTGCAAAAATCCTTAAATCAATATAAATAGGCTGAAACCAGGGTGTATTGCCTGATTGAAATCCTTAACAGATTTGGGGGCTTGTGCCATGATTTTGAGTTCTAGTTACCGTGACAGTCTAACACAGCAGACTAACCGGCAGGGTAGAGACACTTTGCTTGGTTGGTGTGCTGTGCTACAGTGTGCAATCACCCCTCAAAACAAATACTCCAAAACCAGGACTGTTTGTAAAAGTAAATCAACCCCGAAATAATCAATAAAGAAATTGATATTTCCAAAATGGCGATCCCAGTAGAAATCAATATGGCTAGGGAACACCCTCTGCACAAGCTTTTTGTCAGGGGTGAGTGGCCAGAACAGAATTAACATGTCTGGCTGCAGGAAATCACAGAACAGGTCACTGCCATGGACCTGGATACATGGCAGGACAAGGGCCCATTACACCAAGCTCTTAGTGAATTGTACATGGCCCCAAAAGTTAAAGAGAAGCAGAGTAAAATTGCCAGAATAGCTAGATTAGCGGCCTACCCATACCTCCACATAGGAGTAATGCAGGAAAAGCACGCTGAAAACAAGGAATCAAGTGGAAAATCCAGAATTATCTAGACTCTGCAGAACAAAGGCTACTGAAGAGCAAAGAATCAGAGACATAATCTAGAGATTATGTCACAAAATTAAAAGAAGATCTGGCTCTCCTACAGAAAGAGAATGCAGAGCAAGATTCCCAATTACAGACACTAAAAGAGGAGTGTCAGGAAAAGGTGGACTCTCTGCAACAGAGTCAATACAAGCTGGCACAACAATTACAGTTTAATAGAGCCTGCGCAGAGCAAATAGTTACCCTACAGGACCAGATAGACAAATTAAAAGAGGAAAATGATAGATTAATTCTTAAAGACCTCCACTCTCAAGAGGAATTTGATGAGGAGCGCCAGAAATCCAATGGATTCAAAAAACATAGGCATGACCTGGCTGAACAGAGGGGCACCCTGAGTTAGGAGAGAGACGCCTTAGGCCAGGAAGTAAGCCAATTAAAAACTGAGCTAGAGGGAAGAAAGCTGGCCCTCCAGGAGCTCAATGAATTAAAAACAGAATATGGAAAGCTACTAGAGCACACCAGACGTGTGGATGATGTTCTGGAAAAGAACACCCCGACCAATGATGCTAACACACAGGAGGTGAGTCTCCTGCAGCAGAAACTGGCCGAGTATTCCCAGACCAGGCAGGAAGCACACAGAGACAATGAGGCTCTCTGTGAAAAGAATGATGTGATCCACCAACAGATAGCAATGCAAGAGTGAATCATTGAGACCAGTAAGGCCTTGATAGAGGAACAACAGGCTCTGATTTTTGCATATCACCAGGGAATAAGGGCTGAAAGAGAAAGGGTAGAGAGGGATAGAGCAACCCCTGATCCTAACATCAGGACCCCTGTAATCAGGGACTCAAACCCCTTCAATACAATGAACTCTGCCACCTTCATATCTACTGTCTCATATGAACCAGCGGCCATGGGGATGGTAGAATTCAATAGAGTTGGTAAAATGGGACTGAAAGATCAGCGCCCCCCAGAAATTGATTGGCGGCATCCCTGTACAGATCCCCAAATGTTAGGGCTAATATCTATGATCAGGAAGACTCCTATGAGGGGAGAGTCAGGGAACTGGATCCACAGAAATACCACCTTCCAAAAGATCAGTTTGTAAAATTTGGCTGGGAACTACAGGAAATAAAGCCCCAAAAGAGTATCCTAAAGACCTCTTCCCAGGTAGGGCAGTGGGGATGGGGGGTGTACTCCACCAATCCTGGGAGCAGGGGATAGTCAGAAGACTCTTCTGAGCACCACAGGCATAAAGAAACTAGGCCCCCACATTCTGAAAGCCCTTCTCAAGCTTGCAGAATCAGGGAGTGCCTAAAGGATCACGAATCTACCTCCAGTAGTAGTGCATCTGAGTCAAAGGACGAGTGGACTTGGGTGACTAAAACCAAAAAGGCAAACAAAATCAAGAGAGCTATGCAAAAAGATCCCCTGAAGCAGATCAAGGCCATTAGGAGTGTTATAACTCCCTATTATAAAAATGCAAAGTATTCGGTCTGGGAACACCTTTAATTATATGAACAGATGATGGACACTTTTCATCTGAAAGACAGTCAGAATTGCATCCAGTATGTGAAATGGACATTCTCCCCTGAATACTCCAGCTTCTTTGCGGGACTGGAGGATCAGAACCACTCAAGATGGTCCACCTACAGGGCGGCCATCTTACAACACTTCTATACCCATAAAAACCCCCAAGAGGCCCGCAAGGCGGCCTACAATCTGCAGTGTGGGGAAGATCAGGCCCCACAAGAATTTGTGCAGGAACTCAAACGTGCCTTTGCGCAGACCACCAGGAGGGTGCACACAGATAGTCGGGAGTTTATCAACACCTTCTCCCATGCACTCCCCAAATATATAATGACCCAGCTGGTGAGGGACTTTCACGAGAAGAGATCGGTGTCCAGTCAACTGGTCGACGACAAACTGGTCGACTGCAATTTGGTCGACACCATTTGGTCGAATGCCAAATGGTCGAATTTTTTTTTTTTTATATATATATGTGTTTTGTGGGTTTTCGTGTGGGGAAAAAAAATAAAAAAGAAAAAAAAGGGGGTTGGGGGGGGGACCCCCCCAAAAAAAAACAAAAAATGGGTAAAAAAAAAAAAAAAAAAAAAATTCGACCATTTGTCATTCGACCAAATGGTGTCGACCAAATTGTCTGTCGACCAAATGTTTTCGACCATTTCACTGGTAACCGAAGAGATCACTGGACTGGGTGATAGAACAGGCAACCCGTATTTATGAGGTGCAAAAACCTGTAGATAACAAGAACACAAATAAAACCCCCAAACCAGCCAACACCCCTGCTGCTGCTAAGGTGGCGAAGGTGAAGGTTGCTCCCATTTTAGATCTGGAGAAGGGGGGGCTTAAACATATACCTGTACAGAATGCATCCAGCCAAAGAACCAGAAGGCCCTCTAGCCAATCCCAGACAGGCGGTAGTCAGAGAGGTAATCCCACAATTGGGACCCCTAACTCCCCTGATTACAGTATCCCCCGATACAAGGGTAACAAACCCATCCTGGGGTATGTGTGGACTCCCCCAGCCCAAGGGGGGATCCAACCAGGTAGGTACCAACCCAGGAAACTTCCCTCCTAACTTTCCCCAAATGCTGGGTTGAGTTTGTTTCCCCGGTACCCTCAAAACTTCAACCTACAAAACAACCCTCCTTTCTTTCCGCACTTTCCTGAGCCCAGACAGCCCAATACGGGGGAGGGGAGGCTAAGGGTGGAGGGTTACCCCAATTTTCCCAACCTAGGGTATTATGGTAGATGGGATAGCTACCCTTCCCGTGAGTCACCAAGAATGGACGAGAGACCTCCATACCAGCCAGAGCAGGTGTCACAACTGGAGCGCCAGGTCCAGAACCTGTCCCAGGATCTGGGTCGCATGTTGAGGGCTCAGCATAACCCTCAGACAAACATGGCGGCTCAGAACCCCACAAACCAAGGGTCTGGAACTCCAGAACAATGAAGGGGAGCAAACCCCGGCAACTCACTGGTTCCAAAGGAGGAGGCACGGGGGAAAGGGGGTGTAAAGCCTTAGAGGAAGCTTCCTTCCCAACTTGTGAAAAGCCCCTGGAAACCCAGGAACCGGAACCAAAATCTCCTGCGCCGGAAAGTCTGCAACCCAAGGAACAGAGGGCGGATAGGAGAAATAAAGGACCTAAAGAGACCCATTTTGTGGAGGAGGTTAGTGTCCTCCAATTTGAAGGAGAGGGGTCCTCAGAGGCCTGTGGGTAAAATATCTTCTCCTTCAGGGTTTGGGGAACTCCTCCCAAAGAAAAATGGGTCCAGAGAGATCCTAATGAAGACTGGGTGAATGTGGGGACTGAGTTAGGATCGCCCATCATTGAACCCCAGAATGATAATCCAAATAAACCACCTTGCCCAAATCTATTCTGGGGACTGCCTCCAAAAAGGGGGGGCTGCCCAGAATCAGAACCAGGGGAGCCCAAAACTCCCCCAATATCCAACTGCCATATTTTTCCTGCCGGTCCCCAAGCTCCCACACAGAATCCTGCCCAAACTACCCCTGTGTCGGAATCAAGAATCAAGAAACTAACTAACCAAATGGCCCAAAATGCACATTATCTTTGCCCCCTTGAGGAGAAGGAGGGAAGATTTTATGCCCCGGTCCAAGTACAAGGGCAATGTACATTTTCGGCACTGGTGGACACTGGATCCCAAGCCACTCTTCTGTCAAACAGAGCCTTTGATCAGCTGAATTCAGGAAGATCCCTCTCACCCCTCTTCCTGGACAACTTATAGTCAATAGTCGTGGCGCTGGAGGGCACACCCTGTCTACTGGGGAATGACATCCTGCAAAGGTTGTCCCCCCCTAATAGACTGCGTGAACAAGGTCCTCTGGACTCAGACTAACCGGCCAATAAAATTCAAACATAGTGTCAACCATGTTAGTTTAAATGGCACATGCCACATGGTTGAACAAAAACAGGATCATATTTAGTTCCATTTTAAAAATAACCAAATACCAGACGTGACGGTCATTTCTGTAGGACAACAAACTGGTGATGGGAATTCCTCTCTATTTCTGAAAATCAACCTTCCTTCTAGTTTCAAGTGGCATTCCACATTGGAAGGGAATATTCTGAAATTCTATACTAATTCACAATCAGAAAATCCCACTTCCATAGTCCAAAATGATGAGAAACCAGCTCAAAGCTTAGCTGACATTCAGAAAATTAGAGAACTTTATTCAGTTAAATGAAGGGAGGGAATTTGTTCTCGCCCGAGTGTGCATGAACAACGGTAAGAGCTTCATCAGCGAAGCCATGTTCCGAAAACTCCCAAAAAATCCAGCCATTCCCACATTTAAATTGATAGACAAATGGGAAATGGACCTGGAAACTCCCAATTCCAAACATCTCCTGCCTAGCAGGTGTATGCTCAAAATTTCTTCAGGCAACAAAAGCATAGTACAAAACTGTTGGGTCGTGCAAGATATCCATGCTGCATTTTATTTAGGCAGTGACATTCTCAATCGTTTTGCCATCAATTTGGACCTGATAAACTACAAAGCCAGGTCACAATAAGGGGGTAATCCCATGTACTTTGATGATTCAGAAAAAGCATTTCGGTCAGCCCAATTGCTGCCGTATGCAGTTGAAGTTCAAATTGGGGAGGAAGTCACCATCCCAAGATGCACATGACTATTCACACTTAAAAATAAGAGAGGACAGACACTGCAAAATCCTGACGCATATGTTCACCTCAAAGCCCATCTCCACAGCAAGGGTTGGGGTTAAACCCAACACCATTAGTCAATATAGAACACAACAGCATTCCAATATTGGTGGATAACAGCAACCTTAAGAGTGTCACTCTGGGCGCAGGCACCATTGTTGGAATGGCGGTTAATGACCAATATTTTTCCAAAGATTTAGGTAATGAACTAATGGGACCAATCCTCAATGACTGTTTTGACAGTGATAGCGACAATGCCATAACACCGGACAGGATCTTTACCCGGCAAGGGGGGAATGTCCTGGTGTACTCTTCCTGCCCTTATGGCAAGGAAGAGGTGACTTGTGACTTCAAGAGGTATGAGGTGATATTCCAGGTCCACAAGGACTGCCTCCCCTGCCTCCTCTGTCCAGGTCAATACTTTAACCAGGGACCTCTCCACCCAGTTGGAGGAGGCCGCTGAAATAGCCAAACCAGAAGTCTTTCCAGGCTTCAGGAAAATGGTTGAAGAGAGAATAATCCTAGCTGATGCCTGTGAGACCCTGGAGCAAAAGTTGAAACAAGTTTCTTAGATTTTCAGGATCTCTTTGCGGTGGACTCATATGACTTTGGTCACACCGAAATCCATACTACAACAATTCCCACAGACCCTGGCATGACTCCAGTGTTTGCGAAGCAATACCGCTTGCATCTCGCATCCATGGAGTCCCTCACAGAAATAATTAAAAATCTTGAGTCCCGTGGGATAATTTGTCCAGTCCAAACACCTTTAATAACCAGGTGCTGGGGATTTTAAAACCGAACGACCAATGGAGACTCTGTGTTGACGTAAGGGAGCTAAACAAATGGGCCCATACGTCCCGATGGCCCCTCCCCTACATTGACCAGGGGCTGTCCCAGATCCAGGGGTCAAAGGTATACACTGCCATTGACCTGACCAATGGGTACTGGACCGTGCCTGTTAGTAGGGAGGACCAATACAAGTTGGCCTTTACCTTCGGGGGCAGCAGTACACATGGACCCAGACTCCCTTCGGATACATCAACTCGGGCAACACATTTAATATCTTCTTACAGAAGGCCATGCCCGACTTCGATGACAGGGGTAACCTGGCCTATGTAGATGATGTTCTGATCAAAATCTCAACTGTGGAGAAACACATAGCGAAAATCTGTTAAGTTATTACCCAGTTGAGGGCTGCCGGAGCAAAACTGTCTTTCCAAAAGGCACAGTGGTGCAGGACTTGTGTCAATTTCTTGGGGCATGAGATAACTCCTGAGGGTCTCTGTCCCCAGGAAAAGAAAGTGGAAGCACTCCTGAAACTAAAATACCCTACAACTCTGCGTGAGCTAAGGAGCCTCCTTGGACTGACTAATTACAGTAGAAAGTTCATTGAGGATTACGCAGAGATCACAAGACCCCTGATCCATCTGTTGAAGAGGGGGGTCAAGTGGGAGTGGGGTCCAGAACAAGCCAAGGCAGTAAAGCAACTCTCACAAGCACCTTGCCTAGCTTACCCTGTCAAAAACAAGGAGTTCTTCTAGGAGACAGGGTTCTCAAATACATGCTTGACCACAGTATTATACCAAAAGCATGACAAGGTCAATAAGGTCCTCTCCTATGCAAGTAAGACTTTATCCTCTGTGGAGGAAAAATTCAACGATTGTGAGAAGGCACTCCTGGCAACGGTGTGGGCATTGAAAAATTACCGTCTGTTCATCCAGGAGGAACACATCATAATGGAGACTCTACACCAGCCTCTGCAATATCTTCAAAGTGACAGAATCCGGGCCGGAAATGTGAGTAATTCCAGAATTACTTCCTGAATTCTGTCAATGCAATGCTTTCCTGTGGAGGTCAGATATGGCCAAAACAAGAAGAGCCCCTCGCACAAGGTCTGGCTGACTTGCATGATTGTGCCAGAGAAAACTGTCTCGAGGACAAAAGTCTTAAAATCCAGGACAACATGGTGGCGTACCTGAATTCCCCGCACAAAATCTATGAAGAAGACAAGTGCGAGGGAATGCCCACTGTCTATGTGGTTGGGTGCTCCTACTATGTTGACAACAACAGGGAAAAGGAACTGGTGTCCGGCTTTGGGAATGCCTGGGTGAATGATCCCCCGGAACCCTCCGCTGGGTACAAAATCAGTCCCCGTAGTAGTCAGGTGGCAGAGCTGATCGTAGTTCATCAAGCCATCCTCACTGCTGTCCAAAACCAACTCCACAAACTGTTCATAATCACTGATTCAGATTATGTCCGGAACGGGTTTGTGGAGCACCTGGTTAATTGGAAAACCAGAGCCATGCTATGTGCTAACAACAAACCACTCGAACATGGCAAGCTAATACAAAATATTGATGATCTGATCACCTCTAGTGGGATGACCATCTACTGGAAAAGATCAAGGGTCATTCCAGAATAGAGGGACCAGACAAAACTGGAAAATACTGATCAGCTGGCCAAAACTAGAGCCATCCAAGGGGATGTCCTTGAGATTGAGTCCCTGTTGGGTGAAATCCAGGTCACTGCTATCACTAGGTCCCAGACAAATTCTCACAATGAACTCTCAACTGCCCAGTGGAGTAAGGAGACCCCAGACGCTGATTTAATCATGGCTCAAAAAGGGGATCCAATCATTAGTAAGTTTTATCAACACATTGATGACCCTGAGAATTTTCCCCTAATGGATACCGATTGCATTGGGAAGGAGGACCTCAGAGTGTTGATGAAATGTCCAAAAAATGTTCTGAATCCAAGACGGTTTGTTGGTGAGGAGATCCATATCTGGCTGAGACCAGTGGGTGGTCCCTACCTCATTCCGAAGCTTGATGCTAAGTCACGCCCATGATGCGGCCACAGCCGGTCATCAGGGTTTCATACTACATACAAAATCTTGCGAGGGGTTGCATACTGGCAACACATGGGGCACGACCTCAACCAATACTTGAAGGTGTGTCTTGTGTGTGCACAATTTCAGCCAACATCACTTACACACCGAGCTCCCCTCCAAAAGAGGGGGATGACACTGCATTTATCAGATTTAGAAGTAGATTTCATGGGGCCTGTGATTCGCTCCTCTAGGGCGGACAAGTACACTTTAACCGCAGCATTCTTGTTTACTAAATGGGTTGAATGTCTCCCGTCCCCAAATTGCAAGGCAGAAACAGCAGCAGCCCTGATGATCAATCGCATCTTCTTGCATTTTTGGACTACCAGCGAAGTGATGACAAAGATGTGGGATATACTTGGGGTAAAAAGGAAACTACACATTGCATACCTCAGACCACTATTGGTGGAGTTGAGAGGTACAATAAAACCATTGTGAGCATACTAAAAAAGTTTGTGGCAGACTCTGGGCCAAGTTGGGATATTCGATTACCACTTGTCCTGATGGCCATCAGATCTATCCCTTCTTCTGCCACTAAAATGTCTCCATTTGAGCTGATGACTGGACGAAGGATGGTGCTACCGCAGCATCTGCTCTATAGAACCCAAGAGCAGACATTGATAAATGCCTCCTCACCTCATGGGTATGTTGAGAATCTGAGAAGAAACTTTCAGCATGCTTTTGCGTATGCTCAGCGGAATCTAGAAAGATCTGCAAATAGCATGAAGACTCACTATGATCTTAAGACAACCAAAAAGGAATATCAAGTAGGAGACAGGGTCTACTTGTACAATTTCCAAAGGAACCAAGCCAAAGAGCGCACATTTTTGCCTAGCTGGCGGGGACCTTTTGAAATTGTGGACAAAATCTCACCAGTCGCCTACAGAATCCGCATCCCCAAGGGCGACTTGACAGAAGAAAAAAAGTGGGTCCACATCAATCAGCTAAAGAGTTGCCACCCCAGGCACACTTTGCAGCAAATAGAGGAGCCTACAGAAATCCCAGTGGGAGAGAATTCTAAAGCATAGGAATATTTCAAATTGTCACTGAATGCATGCGTATATCCCACTGCTGAAATCCTAATTGGAGGACAGTAGGGGGGAAATTGTCATAACCGGTTTGTGTTCTATTTTATAGATTTGCACTGATTATATCTAACAACCAAGGAGGACCTCCTTGGGGAACCAGAAGGAGAAACCAAAGAAATCCGGAGTGTCGCTCCACACCGGAAAAGAAAGCCTGAGAGAAGGCAGGGGTATCGTTCCACATCCGAACAAAGGCAGCGAGGAGAGCGTGTCGCATCATTCGCTGATGGAAGAAGGACTTACACCTGCATAAACCTGCATAAACCTGCGTATTCACAAAAAGAAAGAAACATTCCACTTGCCCGACTTCCCAACGGCTGGAAGTCAAGCCGAAGTCAGTTCTGTGGGATTTTTTGACCCATTCCAATGTCCCTCACTATATCACTTTACTGCAATGGTGAAGGAAACAGCCCAAAATGATTGCGCTGACTCCTGTAGAAAGGCACATTGTGGATGCCAAAAGGAACATCAACATTTAAATTGCACCTGTCACATTAAAAAAAAGTTGTTTGTAAACACAAAGAAATATACTTTCTGCTGGGGCTTTGCAAGTGATGAATCTGAAATAATAAAGACATGGGGAAAATGTTGCTAAAAATGAACATATTATGATGATAAAATTAACAGTGATGTGCAAACATGTTAAAAATAATAGGAAGGACTTGTGTCTAAAAAAAGATATTGTGACATGCGAAGTACAGCATTTTGGTAATTGGAGCTGACTTTCACACTGATATTCAAAGCCACCTTCCCCTATTATATGCTATGCTCTTCTCTCCCTCTGAAAGACAATTGTTTTCAACCTTAGAGGATCAAGCAGAAGGGCTTGGCTCATACGTGACAGGATATTATTGGGGGGCTGGATAAACCGAGAGACTGCTATTAAGTGGAGTAAACTTTGTAAAATACCCCAAATTCAAGAAGTCGTGTGGACTATCACTGGCCTGAATGGGGGATGGCCTGCCATTAAGAGTGTCACAGGGTGTCAGAGACCCATCTGGATTGAGTGATAAAATCTCTTCAGCATCCATTAGCTCTGCCCTTTTGACTTCACGGGAATGATTACGTATTTAACTCTAGGCTAAATCAACATTGCAGCACACAGGCCTCTCAGCATCTGACTTTGCACATTTTTTATCTTCTAAAGTTCAATCCCTACGTCTGGATATTCTATCCTCACCTTCTTATAATTCTTCTACTTTATCTTTTCCTACTCCTTCTAACATTATTTCTAACTTTGTTCCTGTTTCTGACTCTGATATTGCTCACTTGTTGGCCAAAGTCTACCCAACCACCCCCTCCACTAATTCCATTCCTTCTCTGCTCATTCCTAAAATCTATCCGCTCCTTGTACCATTTCTTGCTTCCTTCTTTAACATCTATCTCTCCACTTCCACTTTTCCTTCTGCTTTCAAACACGCAATTATTATTCCTATTTATAAAAAACACCCACAGCTAATCCCTTTCTTGTTTCAAATCTTTGTCCCATATCTCTTCTACCTTTTCTATCTAAGCTCCTCGAGTGTCTTGTTTATTCACAAATGTCAACGTTTGTGTCTGGTCTATCTCTTCTTCCCCCCACTCATTCTGGCCTTCGCCCCCGTCACTCCACTAAAACCGCCCTGACCTGTGCGCTTAACTCTCTTCTCACAGCCGGCTGTTCCAGACACTCTTCTGTTCTCATTCTTCTTGACTTATCTGCTGCTTTTGACAATGTGGATCACTCTTTGCTTTTGGATTCCCTTTCTTCTTTTGGTTTTCGGGGTTCTGTTCTATCGTGGTTTTCTTCTTATTTATCCAATCAAACGTTTTCTGTCTCCTGGGGTGGTAACACTCTGCACCTTTTGCCCTCTATCACGGTGTCCCTCAAGGGTCAGTCCTGGGTCATTTTCTATTTTCCCTATAAACCTCACTTCTTGCTCCTATAATTTCTTCTTTTAGACTTTCACATCACTTTTATGCTGATGATACCAAGCTCTTTCTATCCTTCTCATCATTTGCTCCCGATATTCATCAAACTCTTTCAACATGTCTTTCTCCAATCAAATCTTGGATGGCCTCCTATTTTCTTACTTTAAATGCCAGAAAGACCTAGGTCTTATTCTTTCCGGCTAACACTCTCCCTCCACATTCCCCTCCTCCCTCTATTTCTTTTCCTCCCTCTATTCTATCTATCTCTCCCACTGCATGTAACCTTGGTCTTCACTTCGATTCTAATCTTTCCTTTGCCTACCATATTTCTCTCACATCTCGCTCCTGTCGCTGTCACCTCTATAATATTTGCAGAGTCCACTCTTTTCTCACTTTCCATGCTACGAAACCTCTCAACTCATCACTAATGTTTTCTCGACTATTTTATTGTTCTGTCATGTTCTTTGGCCTTCCCTGTTCACGTCTCGCACCTCTTATATCAATGTACCACTCTTTTATTCGCTCACTTTGTCTCCTTTCCTATCGGGACTCAATGTCTTCTTCGCTTGCCTCACTTGGTTGGTTGTCCTTCCATTCTCAAAATCAACATTGCACTTTCTTTGTTTAGTTTTTAAATCTATCTATAGGCTTGTCCCTGACTATCTTGCTTCTCTTCTCTCTTTCTATACTCGCTCTCACTCTGTCCATTCTTTCGGTCTTTTCAGGCTGAATGTCCCCCCCCGTGCTCAATCCCACTTTTGTTCTTTTCAGTTCCTTGCTCCACTACATTGGAACATGCCCCCCTGTCTCTCCATTCCTTTACTTCTTACTCTCTATTCCGTTGTTCCCTAAAAACTGACCTGCTTCATTGTCTTTGATTGACTGTTACCAGTAGTATCTGAATGTCGATTTGCACTAATCATTTTTATGTACTGTTTTATGTAAAGCACTTTGGACAAAGACACTATATAAAGTATAATAAAAATTCAAAAAAATACAGGCCTGGACCACCTGGTTTCAAAGACATGAAACTAAGAAACTTAAACTGTAAAATAAAAGTTAGGATTTGCATAAATTTGAAAGATTCCCATTAGTTTAAATTGACTATCACAATTGGAGTCCATTCCGGTGTCACTTTAAAGCTGGTGAAGATCCCGTTATTCTGATGTAATTTGTATCTACGTTTGACTTTGGGAATTATAGTTACAACATAAATGTTTCTAGCCTCCCTGAACATTTTCAGAAACTGAAAGTTGGGAGCTGGTGTCTTATTAAATTAGATATCTGGGTAGAAAATCTCACGTTCATAACTTTTATAATTGTTGTGTAAAGGGTAAAAAACAACAGTTTGCACGTGCAATACCCTGCCGAAATGGAAATAATTCTCATAGATCCATCATGATTAAGGGAACATAAATAAATAGATATTATGATGTATATTTGTACATTGCAAATTGTTGTCATGTGACTTTTGTAGTGAAAAATCTGAAAAGTGAAAATGGTAAAAGCTGGAACACAAGAGGCTATGATCATCTTATAAACAAGGGCGGTTCTGCACCCCTACTTATTAAGTTTGATGTCTTCCTCCTCCAGGAAACCTGACTTGATTCTACTATGCATTTTGGTTGGTACCATCTGAGCATATGGCCCTTCAGTTTCCTTATAAAAACATCCTTATATGCAATAAATACTTCTGACGTCATACTATGTGGCAAATAATAGAATACCTATCAAAGGCTGTGATAGGCCTAACAGGAACATCTACGTATACATTGCATAGGTACTAGGATTTTGATTGGCTGCCCACTGTCAGGTGGACAACTTAGGCCTACCTCTAAAAACATATAATCTTTAACACTATTAAGTACACAGTTTATCATTGGTTTTCACACTATAAGGCCCTTCATTATATGGCCCTTTACAATTGGTTGGCATGCTTGTGCCATGTCTGGAACATTCGGTTCACTTTGCAGCACGTAAGCTCAAACCCAGGTGCCAGGAGGTGGACTTGACTTTACCTCCCCACCCAATTAGCCCAGCATCTCATCAACCATGCCTTCTACCATGAAGATTGTCTTTGAACTTGGCCTTGCAAAGTATCCTTGTCTGTGGGAATATATGGGAGTGCAGGCACTCATCATTGTTCTATGACTCTAAGTTCAGCCCTATTTCCATCCTTGGTTTACATGACAGGAGACTATGATTTGGTCCCTTTTGCAGCATTTTAATGTCTCAAATGGATAAAACTTGGCACTCTTGGTGTTCTTTCTTTGCACTTTAACAAGGGATGATTCATCCTTCGCACATTCACTGCTTTCAAGAATAGATAACCGACCTTGGCAGCTTCAGTTTTGATACCATGCCAGGCAGCCTCACCATCCGCTTCCACGATCTCGGCTTATTCTTGCTGCAACACAATTCTCGGCCTTTTCCTCTCCATGGGTCCGGGCTTACTAAACTCATGATACCGATGTCCAGCTCCTATACAATGACGGCTCCGCCTGCAGTCTATTCACTACATATAAACAGCTTCCATGATGACTTAGTCTACTTGCGGTACAGCACCTGTACAATTATTGAATGGTTGACATTCTGCAGCACTTCGCACATGTGCAGTCTTCTTCTCGCACATGAGAGTTTATTCGATTCTTAACTTCTTCATCAGTTTCTGTAAAATCCATGCATTCTCTTCAGCATGTATTCACGGGGCGTCACACATGTTTCTTGTGATGTCACTAGCTTCTCTCTTTGCTCCTTTTCATATTCCTTCAGGGAGTTCCTCCCTCAGATTGTCGTCTCTTGTTACGCTCACCTGGTATCCACAGGGACGCCACCCAGACCTGGTTGGATGATTTGCACTCTCGAACCCTCTCCCAGTCCCTTGGTAATGCCTCTGGTTAAAGATGGGTCTGCAATATAGGAGAGCTGGATTCAATACCAGACTGTCTTTATGTTTTCCCACCTGCCTTGGCCTCAACTCCTTCCTCCCCTTTGGGCCTTCTCCTCACCTTAGTATTGTAAAAGGTGGATTCTCTGTCCTGCTCCTCATGGCAGGGGCGCGTAGATGTGGGGGTGAGCAGCGACCAAGTTACTTCACTGGTGCAAGCCCCCCTGTGGGAATCCAGGCCTGCTGCGACTCCGTAGGTTTGCTGCTTTTCAGTCTTTATATGCAGTTCTTATGTTCCTCTTAGTTCGACTAATAATGTCTTGCTTCTTTCCTTTTAGGTTTGGAAAGGTATTTTGCTGTTGTCATGCAGTTTGAAGATGAGCATGGGCCGGTAGGCGAAAGCGCGGTGTGCGCGATGCTGTCCGGTGAGTAATGTGCGATGCGCGGTGCAGTTTTGCCCTTTCATATTGCTAACCTGTGTCTTTTCTCTCCTTGCAGGTTTCGATGTTCCTCGCCGAGCGCTGTAATGTTCCAGCAATGATACTGACCAGGAGATGACTACCCAGGTAAGAATTGTGTGGCTTTCTTCATTCGGGAGGAAACGTAAGTAAACGCTTACTAATGCTGTCTTTCATTCTCCTCTTTCAAGGTTATGGTATTCCAGGATGCGTGCAGTGCCAGATGATGGATTTCGTACCTTCAGGTGAGTGGAACTGAAGTCGGCGATGGATTGAAGACAGGATACTCTTCCAGGTAAGTTTTGTAGTGTTCTTTCTCTCACTGCAGGTCCTTGGTTTCAGGTAAGCTGGTATCAAAGAACTGGACATGGTGAGCGTTACGCTGCCCACAGCAGAATAATGCAAAGCATGTTCTGCTGTTTGGGTGCGGTTTAAATAGTCTCAGGTAAAGTAGTCCAGGTAAAATAGTCCCAGACCTGCCACACCCAAAGTAGTCCAGGTAAAGTAGTCCCAGGCCTGCCACACCCAAAAGACTAGACCGCATAGCTCTGTTCCTTGTAACTGAGCTATGTGTGTGCCTCCAGGTTGGCTGAATCCCCCTCGCAAGTTAAATAGTCCCAAGTAAATAGTCCCATTCTAATGTTGGTCTTCATGATGGTTATGATCCTGGCGCCAAAGGTGCCAGGAATGACTCCAAGAGAGTCTTGGATGAGGTTTTAAGGCCTTTGACCTGGCCCTAACTAGAAGGCTGACTTGCCAGTGAGGGGCAAGGGTCATGACACTCTTCAGGGATACATTCAATGGGGTTTTCTCAGTGGGTACCTTCTTTCAAATATCCGCTGTGGTATTGGCACAACTGCTGGTGTCAAGCATGGTACGATCTCAGGTTTCCAACATACAGAAGCAAGAGGGGTGGGACTTCCTGCAGAGGCATGTAACTGCTTCTCTACATTCCCCCTCTGGTCAAGTCCTCGACCACCTCCTCAATTGTCTCAAAATCTTGATCTTTTTTTCTTGAAGAAGTGCTTCTTCAGAGTCCAGGTCTTCACTGCCCCCCTCAGGGTGCTGGCTGATTTGACATGCTCATCTACACTCCAGGTCAGGTAGTTGCACTGTCTATTCGGATTATAATAGACCCATCATCCCACGTACTTCTTATGATTCTTTGGATACAGGAACTTTGTTCTTTCAGGTGCCATAATGCTGGCCTCTATATATTATTCGGACATCTTTATCCGTCAATTCCTTGGGTCCAAACACAGATTCTACATCGATCATGATCTTCATTCCTTCCACCCTCTCTGCTGTTTTCTTAGATTGGGCAATCACTATCTTGATCACTCAGAATCCAAATATCACCATCACCAATATTGCTCCAATAATCTTGAACATGTTTGCCAACCACTGCGAATCCATGAGAATGTGGAGGCAAACCAACTGTCATCCTCAATATCCTCTTTCTAATCTTCCATCTTGTTATGCAGGTTTGTTAACAACGTTATGGCCTCTGTCAAGGTCCCGTTCTCGTCATCATGAGAAGGTATGAATGTGCAAGATGAAGGCCGATTATGGCGCAAACTCCTCCTTCCATCGCTCTGATCATGTCAATTACATATCTGTTCTGTAGGGTCATTAGTTGCATGGCCCTTAGCTCTTCCTTGATAGCATTGAATCCCTTTATGGTGGTATTAATTGTTTGCAGAATCTCCCATCTCCCAATGCAGCCACTTGGCGTTGGCCATCGTTTGGATTCCAGGCATGAATATATTCATAAATATTTGGCAGTCTTGCTGAAAAACCTGTGTTCATAAGGAATGGAGTCATATGCTTCTATTGATTTGGCTGAGAAGTAATTCTCTCTTTTGGTCCGATTGAGAAGTTCAAGCAATCTTCTTTTTCTCAAATGGGCATCTGCTTTTGGAAATTCTCCAATGTTCAGGTCACTCTGAGGAATCACTAATGCTGGAACATGGATGAGCACCAAGAAGCATACTCCACCACAATCCTTGGGCAACTTCATGTAGGGTCTAGAACCACAAGCCCAATATCGATCCATGAGGAGGGCTGTCCCTTCTCCCATGCTAGAAACATCAATTGTAATTTTGCACTCCTTGTTATCTCCCACAAGATTGTTTCCGTGTCTTAGGAAGAACAATGTCGCATTAGCCGATGGGAGTACAACCAATGGACACAATTCATCTTCTACCCTTGTCAGTAGTTTGCCATGTTTGGCCCATGACTTCAAACATCCACGGTTCACTCTTGAACCTCTTGTACATACTCTGGCTTCAGTAGATGAGCTGCACAGGACATCAATCAGTCTTCCCATCCCTTCTTGGACTTGAGTTCGCTCCCAACATCCAGATGATCCAGCTATTTCTGTCACATAAGTGCAATTCATTTTCTTCATCTTTTCAATGACAACCTCATCCTGTCCTGCTGCAGGATACACAAGCATCCTGCTCTTCCATCCAGGTTCCTTTTCCATCTGTGTGGTCTTGATATAGTCATCCTGGTATGGAAATTACCATTTCGCTCTCCTTAGTAAAGTAGCCCAACGTCCTTGAAATTGTCGTCTAGTCATACATGCTGCAAGATGACGGAGGCACCTTGCATCGTGTTCTGGAACTTCTCTGGCAATAAAAGTTCACACTCTATTCATGGCATAGGGGATGAGAGAGCAGACGTAGCAACTCTCCTTGGATGTTCTCTCGCCCACTTTTCTCATGTGCTGGTACCACATGTTATTCCCCAAGTGTGCTGAATAATCTAGATAGGGATTTAGCCCCTCATTAACTTCCTCTGCATTTCTCTTGTGTCTTTTAGAAGCCTTGTACCATTCATGGAGTATGTCAAAAGGAAGAACCATAGGGACCTCTGTCACAGTGGAAGTACTAACATGATAGAGACTGTGAAATATGAGGAACAGAAAGACAAAGAGAGTAATTGCCTACAGGCATATATTATGCACAAAAACATAGGCATCCATCTCTCCCACCATCCTACTACTCGTTGCACTTGTTCTTCGCCTAGAACCATGCCATTTTCTATATTTCTCATCTTTAATACAATCATCAAATTTCTTTATACGTGTAACTGTAAAAATTGCTCAATCAACGCAATAAGACGCCTTCTTGTTGCTGGGCCATTTTTAGGTTCCTTTGAAAAAGTGTGAATATCAACGTTTCTTCTGAAAAGAGCAGGATAAGCTTGAGGTATAAACACAAAGACAGCAAGCACAAGCCGGGGAACATCACTGTCGGTAAGTAGCATATGTTTACCTGCTTAGAACAGGTATTCTCCAAGAAATGAATCTGGATCCTGATCTTGTTTCCAATTTCTAATCAAGAACTGACACTTAGGCATAACGTCTGATGCTTCAATGTACTTCTAAAAGTTAATTTCAAAATGTCTATAATTCTCTGCAAAACTTGGCACTCTCTGCTAAAATATCTGTAAAGAGTGTCCACTGAATTCTAGTCAAATGCAAAATCTGTATTAATAACCGCTGGTTGCTTTATCGTCCTTATTCTTCATCATCGATCAAGTCTGCCCATACTGAAATTCTTCTTCTTGTCTATGTTTACTCTCGTAGGATCCTGTGATTAAGTTTTTATAAATTGCATTTTTGGTTGCATATAAAAATTGGATTATTACAAAAGAGACTAACATGGAGCTGTGAGTCCATAAATCGGTGTCTGTGTTACTTGATAGAATATTATAAAAACAAATAATAAAACACAGTGAATACAAATTAACACATCACTCACTAACAGACATAAAAATGAAAGATAACATAAAAAGAAAACACATGGAATGATTAACAATGTAATAAATATCAAGACAAATGAACTAAATGGAAGAAAGACTAAAGTAACACATAAGAGCTAAAAACAAAACTACAGAATATAAGAAAAAACTAAAAAGGAAGAGGCTCAAGCACAGAGATTAAAGCTGAGGGATGCATTGGGAGCCATTCTACCAATACAGCTCTACCTAAAAATGTGAAGATAGACACCATTGCATAGCTCTGTGGTGTGAATATTTACTCCTTGCATTCATACATTCGCAAAGCTAGTGAGCAGGATCTTACTTCCCAGTCCTTGACACAGTGGTAAAAGCAGGACTAGATGCATGCAGTCTATTGATGTTTGGGAAGTCATTCATTTTAACGGCCATACTTTTCTCTGGAATGTTTTATTTTAGCTTTTTTGAGTAGACATTTTAGTGCTGCCCACAATACATCAGAACAATTTAGCATCACTGGTCAATTTACCCCTATACTGGAAGCTACTAGTACATTCTGCACAGTTATGGGTTTGCCAGCACCTTTGTACTGAGATACTATTTCAAATGCCACGGGTAGAATGCGAAGGCTTTCCACCAGGAGTGCCGTTGTATTGTTTGAATTAGCGCAGGATATTTATTACTGAAGTGCAAAATGCCAATGGAGGGATTGTCCAATCCTCACTAGATCCAACAAAAAAGTGCCCGTTTTAACAATGACAATTTATTTAGGGCCTAAATATTTCGAAGGAAAACTGGACACAGGCAACATTGGGCCCATGGACTCAGAATCCTGATACATCAGCTCGAGAGAAAGGTAACAGTTGGCAAGCAGGGCTAAATGCCTCAAGATGCCCCAGAGGTTTTGGCAATTTTCTCACACTGGTGCGGTTGTCATGTTGTGGCACCAGATTTCTTGATAGTGCAAACATTACAATTGATATCAAACGTGCAGGGAAAGTAAATTACGTTTAGTCTCATTCAGCAACTTTAGAATTATTTGCAGGAGCAAAACATTTTACATACTCAGTTTTATAATTGATGTGTTACAGTTTATTCCATGCTGTTCTTGTTAATTGGATGTTGTTTCAATTATTTATAGGAATGTGTGTCATTATTTATGGTTTTATGAGTATGGACGTGCGTCCTAATTTCGTGCAGTGCTCTGTTGCATTTCGTTAAGCCTTGACTGCGCTAAATAAAGATTTGTATTAAAATAGGTAAAATAAAATATGTTTATAAGGCACAGCAATCCTCCTTCCTGGCAGGCATTGTGCCTCTTGAGCAGTGCACTGTCTTTTATACAATTAATCCTGCCATCTTGATTATGTACCTTAAAAAATACATTGTGTAAATGATATGATGTGGCATTTATAACGCACTTGTACACAAGTGTTTATAGGCGCCCTTGTAGGAATAAACTTTTTTGTGACTGTATTTTATTTTTTATTTTATTTGTATACTTATAGGGCACAAACTCTCAAAAAGTGCTGTTTCAAAGCACCTGTGAAAATGAGGGAATGATACAAAGGTAAGACATATACATGAGGAACAGACAGCACAGGATGGTGTTACAAGCCAAAGTAGTCTACTTACATACAGTGATATCAGAGAGTACATTGGTTGATGGATTTAACAAAATGGAAACTGATTCTGGTAGAGCGGCACCAGATTATTTTGGGTATTGACATTTCCACAAATAATGTAAAGGTAGACCTAGGTAGAGGCCAGGAACCATTCACAGGTTTGTGGTTAATAGGTAATGGCATAGTGTGGCCGTATGCATAGCAGGGGCCCTGCATCCACGAGGATGCAGGCCTGTGTTAAGGGTAAGCCCTCTGAGCACTTAAAAAGAAATCTGCCTTTAAAGAAAAAAAGCATGTTTGCCTACTTGCCCCTTGGAACTGGTGCTAAAGATTTAGACTGGTTGCTTAGCAATCAAGAGCTTTCCTGATTGCCTAGCCCAACTTGCTAAGAAGGAGTGCGCTTTTGTCATTGCCCCTCTAGACCAGTGAATAGACTACCAAAGAAGTAGAGTGTGAAACAAGGAAAATCCAAACAAAAAAGTGTATGCAAGTCTGTTTTAATGTATTACAGTGTGTACAATGTGTGTGCATGAGGGGATGTATGTTTGTGTGAATATGCATGTGTATAAGTGAGAGCGAGAGAGGGAGAGAGAGAGCAAGAGAGACTGTGTGTGTGTCTGTGCAAGAATGATGCATGTGTGTGTTTAAAAGTGGGTGATGAAAGGGATGTAAAGTGACCATTACTGGCACTGATTGTGGTCACAGCTTTATGAAATCAATTTACCGTGAACATAGTTGGCATAGAGCATGGCCTCAGCTTCTTGAAAGTGATTTACAGTGACCATACTGCCTAGATATTTTCCTTCTTTTTATTTTGTTATGGTTTCAAATAGAACAAAATAAGGACTTAAAATATAGAGAAAGAAAAGAAAAGAAAAGAGAATGATAAAATCATTTCATCATGTAGGAACACATTCATAATAGTCATTACTTATAAAGGCTATTTTTACAAACGTGTACAAACACCCCCCTAACAATTCAAGAAATTAGTCAAAGTGACCATTAAAATGGTTGGTTGTCTCTTTATGAAGCGATTCCAGAGAATTAGGAAATAACAACAGAAGGGTTGAGAAAAGATGATGAACTTGTCCTGGGCCCTAGCAAAAAGACGGATAGCGATGAACTGGAAGGCCAAAGATGGACCAACAATGGAGGTGTGGTGGAAAGACCTCGAAAGATGGACCATTGCGGAGACTGCAGTTTGGCATGAAGCGTTGCGGACAGGGAGAAGAGAAAGCTCTGTCCATATGACAGCCTGGAATGCAATAGCTCAGGAATTGTTTGTATTCTCCGATGACAAGCCCCTTTGAACGGCGTGGGATGGATGGAACTGTTGAGCCCAGCTTTGTAGATATCGTCAGATGAATAAAGCCTGATCCAGGTGCAGAACACTGAAGCCTGAGACCACACCTATGTGGTGTTGAGACATTTGTATCCTGTCGACAAGTTTGTAGTTCCATCTTTTTTCTCCCTCCCTCCCCACTCTCTCTTTCCTTCCCCCTCCCCTTCCTTTTTTTCTCTTTTTTTCATTCTTTCTTTTTCCTCTTGGTCTTCTTCTCCTTCCCTTTCTCCCTTCTTCTCTTCTCTTTCTTAAAAGTTGGGGTTGGGACGTTGAGGGAGGGAAGCAGAGGGGTTTATATGAAACTATTACAATATGCAGCAATGTGCCTGACTTTTACTTATGATCAAAATCAATAAAATATGTTTTAAAAAAACAACAGAAGAGTTATGTAAAAACCTAGAAAAAGCCCAGGCTCTTGTATTTTCACATCTAGAGCCAAATGTTTGCCTCTAATTGTTAGAAGCACATAGTCTGCAAGTTAGTGTCTCGATTCCTATATTTTTCATAGGATCCAGGACCTCCATTGCTGGTATAAAATTGAACCAACATCTAATGTACGCCATTCTACTCTTTGGACACACACATTTCAATAGTTGTTGGGGTAAAATGCCTCTTTTCTTGATTACCTCTGTGTATTCCCTATGTTGGGTGAAACCTTTGATCTGCCACACACGCTGCCACTATAGAATGTGAGCCACCAGACTGGCAGAGATCAACTCATTAAGTACTAAATGACAGACCTTTCGGGTAGCAAAGATGCACGAGCGAGCGCAGATAGACTTTCACTATAGCAAAGTACTACTAAAACCATGTACTAAAATAGGCAATACTATATTTTCAGCCACAGCATGGAACAGAAGGGGACCCAAGCAGATCAGAGATCTGCGCTACTCCCCACTCATTCATACTGTGGCCCCACAATACATATCCCTGTTAGGACTTTTTTTAATATTAATATTCTCAACACAATTGGATCGATCAATATAATCCACCCTCTCACTTCCATTGGATGCGACATGAAATCTTACCTGGCATTTGTCAGCCCCCGAAACTGCTAATCAATGTACGGAGCATTACTCTCCTGAGGAACGTAAGGAATGTATACACCATGCGTGGAGGCACCGTGTACCTGAACCACGCTGCGATGGGACACACAGAACGTCTGTGCAGCATTGGCTTCACACTGTCCACCCACGCATGCCCCACGAGACCCCAACCAGTCCCTACCTGTACGCACGCGCTTTAGACTAGCGGTCCAGTCCGCTCACGTGTTAACGTATACAAAGTAGGAATAGATTACCACTATGCGCATGCGCGAGAAATTAGCGGTCCAGCCCGCTCACGCGCATGCGCACAGACTCCCTAAACAATATTTAAAACAGTAACCAGGGAGAAACGCTATGGACCGGAGAACTGCGCCTGATGCTCCGGAGACCTAAGGATTCCCAAGACACACGCATGCCCTGCGTAAAGGTGAGAGATTCAGTACGAACTTAACGGGCAATATTCCTGGATTTAAACCGTTCTCACTATATAAACATTGTGTACACTTTAAGAGGCTAGACTGAACTATGGTCTGACTACTATGTTACAGCCAGACCATTGGTCTGGCTAGCATGATACAGCCAGCCCAACAGCATGGGGGAGAGGCACCCCCCTTGTTTTACCTCCCCAACACATAGCGGTTTACTTTGATTATTTATAAACACACTCTGGAGACAAACACACTAAGCACACAACTATTTTCCCCTGTTGTTTTCTCTAGAAAATGTTTGAGAAGAAAGATTGTCCATATACAGAGCAGATTAGGTGCAGCTATACCTACCAACAAGAGGTTGTCCAAGAATCAGTAAGCAAGGTGCCAGTGGCATTAGAAGAAGGTGCGTTAAGAGTAACGTTTTGAATTGTCTGATATGTAACATTTCAAGTCATAATTTTTTACTGTCGAGTTTTCTAATTTTGAACAAGTGTTGAAACACTAATAGTGAAATACTGTCTATATGTTTTTACCGTAGGAATTGAATTCAAGAACATATGTATTGTTGGAACAAATAGTATCATTAGCCCTGAAGATGGACTGTCAGAAAAGTCCGAAACACGTTGGCAACAAATTGACAAATCTTGATACTATTTTGGTTTGGTGACTTTAACCAAGAAATTTGTTTGACTTCATTTTTGTTGTTACCTAAAAAGGGATTTTGTGAATTTATGTATGAAAAAGAATCTTATGGTTTAGAGTGTATCTAACAATAAGGTTTCGTAAAAATTGTACAAATTATATATTTTGATAGATTTTGAATGAAAAAATGATATATTTTGATTAAAACAACCCATGATGGGTCTTTCTACTTCTCCCAAAGATGTATTGTTTTACATCAAAGAACTGATATACGCATTGTGAAACTCTGTGAAGTGAATCAAAAAAGGAAAACACAACTGCTTGGCAACTTAATAGTTAAGCAGTGATTACACACCTATTTACCTTATTTACCTCATTAACTTAAAACCTAGAGAAAAGAAATCAATATTCTCAGTTAAACTCAGAACTGCAAGCAGTGAGGATCCCATTATAGCTCACGTGCCTGCAATATTAACACATTTTGGGATTATATTCCCTTGGGAGTGCACTAAGGGTTGGCAGGTAGTAATACATGCCTTTCTTTCTCCGAAACCTTTGATCTGATCACCCATCATTCGACAATCCATATTAAAGAGCTTTTTTTAGATCGATTGATTTATGTATCAGCTTAGATCTAAGGGCATCCAACTCTTTAAGTACAATATCATTGCTATCCATAATGCCAGTTAGAAAATGTACTCACCTTAAATGCACTTTTGGCATAGATTATGGCTACAGCTTCATGAAAGTGATTTACAGTGACCAGAACTGGCATAGTGTGTGACCAGAGCTTAATTAAAATAGTTTGAAGGGACCATTAATGGCATAGATTGTGGCCATTAGCTTCATGAAACTCATATTCAGTGACCATTTCAGGTATAGATTGATGGCAAAGCTTCATGAAAGTGATTGAAAGTGAACACTATTGATATAGATTGTGTCCACAGCCTCAGGAACGTGATTTAAAGTGACAAAACTGCTATACATCTTTGCTGGGGCGTCATTAAGTAATTTACAGTGGCAAATATTGTGGGGCCAACTGCATAGAAATGACTTACAATCACAAAGCCAACAGATGTTATGCCCTTGTGCATCATGAAAATGCTGTGTATGGCTGGTGATACACAATTTTCCGGATATTTTCATGTGGTACCCTAGATAACCAATTATAAATTGTATGGATGTTTACACCATTTTTCTCAAAAATGGTGATGTAAAAAACACAATTACAACACATTATTTAAAAAAGTTTTTAGGGGGAGAACCCCTGAATCCACTTGCATTACATAGAGCTTCCTCACTGCACTCAGTTGCTCTAATATGTGGGAGATATTAATGTCCTTCACTAAAATTAATAACCTGCTGCAACTGACTTTAAATCATTCACAATGTCAGTGCCACCTCCACAGGCCCTCTCTCTCCTGCTCCAAAAGCTCTCTCCAACACTGGCAATATTGTTACTGGCCGGGCAGAGTGATGGCTGGTACACCTAGGCTACAAGGGTAAGGCGCTGTGCCCTCATTTCAACATACGGGAAAGATGTATGGTTGTTTTTTATTTAACCTTACACCTTTCACCTAGTGTAATGCAGGGACTCCCCTGTGGCAACTTGATCATCATGCGCATTGCACATGGCTGGTGGCCCAGGGAAACCCAGGAGACTGTTGCATGGTCGGTGCTTCTTTGAGGAGCTTGAGGCGCCTCCTGTGCAGGGCTTTCAGGGGGGCTCCACATTTTGTTTTACACAACTGAGTAAGGCCAATGGGCTGGAGTGCTAATTGCTACAAGTAAGTGCAACAGAGCAATGTTTTTGAGTCAGGATGGGTGCAAGAATGGCTAGTCAGTTAATGTGTGAAAAGCTGTATCACATTCCTTTTGAAACTCTCGTGGTTGTGTTTTGTTTTTAGGGGCAAGGGGATATTGAGCCCTAGTTTGTTTGGCCTAACTGTAGTAGGGCGCTCCCCATATGTTTGAGTCTTTTGAACTAGGGTACTGATAGGTTGTTACCTTGTGATGGTCTCAGTAGTTTCTTTGGTACATACTTGTCTATGTATGGGATCAGGAATTGTGGATCTTTGTTTTTGAGTATTTGAAAGTAATGCTGTTGACTTTGTGATTTTGTTTTCTAGCAATCCATGTATAGGAATCAACAAGTTCAAATTGGAAAAGGTGCTTCACGGAAGTGCCCTGTTGTGTCCCTAATGGGTTTTGTTTGGTGTGCCTCAACGGTTGTTGGTGGATGTCATTCCACATCATGATATCTACTTATACATGTTAGCAGAAAAGAACCATTATATCACCCTTCATATAGGGCTTCATGGCATTCCTGCCATGTCTAAGTGAAAAATCTTGATTTCTGTCTCTCCTTGGACAGGGGGTAAACTGTCTTCATCAGGCCACCATCCATGCACAAGGTGGTCTGGCAGTTTACTAAATATGTTGTTGCCGCATGCCACTTTATTATTATTATTTTTTTTTTATATAAAACAAATGTTATGAATTGAAATAGGTTACAGGCAAAGACAGAAATTATGCATACTTATAATCACATATAGAGAAAGGAATACATACATTTTACCTTTAAATTGTGTATTCGGCAACTATGAGAAATACATTAAAATACATATAAAAGTGAAAATGTATTACAGAACGCGAGAATAAACTTGGCTTAAGCCTATTGGGAAAGGTAGGGAAGGGTGGGGCAGGGAGAGAATAAAAGAGGGGAGTAATTTAGGAAAGAAGACGGCAGGAGTAGGACTGAACAGGTTGAGAATAAAATACATGAGCATTTCAGTTAAGATCACAATAACATTAATTGTTGCACAACTTCAAAAATGCCGTCACATATAGTCATACTTTTCCAAGTTAGTTTAAAATGTGTAAGACAATTTATCTCAGCTTGCTATTTGTTTATTATCCGCTTTCCATTTACAACCGTTCTGCCTAGTAGCACAAGTGAAGGCTTTCACAAACCATAGTTCTTTACACATACATGTTGCACTCCGCCTAGCAGTCTACTTCTTACATTGTTGTGATTGTTCAATTCTTATGGGGTAATCACCGGATTCCCCTGGAATGTGCAGTTCCTTTTAGTCACTACGTCTCTGCATTTTTCAAAGGTGGACATGCAAGTCTGAGCACACCAAATCTTTCTACGAATAACATCAGCTGTCACCTAATGCTAGTATTGTTTGTTTTACCATCTGCGGTAATGCCCTTTCTATGTTTGCGACCTGGGATTCAGGTGGATTTCAGGTTGTCCTGTAATGTATGATATGATATGATATATGGCATTTGTAACACGCCTGTACACAAGTGTTTCTGGCGCGACGAGGCAGGGAGGGGGGACAAATGGAAGACAGACAACGATCTTACTAGGCCATGTGTCATTCAGGTTGCTCAAGTGCATGGTAAGAGGGGAAGGGAAAGTGCAAGGGGAAAGGGAGAGGGGAAAGTGCAGTACAGGGGTAGTAGAATAACAAGATAAATAATAAGGGCCAGCTGGTGGCAAGTGCAAGGTAAGTGCAGACAAGTGCTGGGAAGGGGGGGCTGTAGGGATACAGAGAGAGTCCTGCAGTGCAGGGGTTGCCAGGGAGGCAGTGCAAGGGGAGAGTGGCTGGGCCAGGGACCGAGATCGGTGAGAGTGGCCCAGTTGCAGATTCAGTGCAGTTTCAGTCAGGAATTAGCAGGGGAGAGGGGGAGAGAAAGCAGAAGCAAAGAGGAAGGTTTTGAGGTGCTTCCGGAACCGGAGATGGTTCTCATCAAGTTTCAGGGAGGCAGGAAGGCTGTTCCAGAGGGAGGCCGCTGCCGCGGAGAGAGATCTACCCCCAACTCGTTGCTTGGAGAAGCGGCTCACCCTGATGGAGTTGGAGGCGGATGAGCCAAGAGCTCGAGAAGGGAGATATTTAGGAAGAGAGAGTTGAAGGTATTTTGGCCCCAGGCCCCAGAAGGCCTTGTGGACAATGCAGAGGGTTTTGAACTTAATCCTCGCAGCCACTGGGAGCCAGTGCAGAGATTTCAGTCCTGGAGAGATACGGTCCCTGGGCTTGAGGCCAAGGACAAGTCTCGCAGTCCTGTTCTGGATGAGTTGCAGAGGGCGGAGAGTAGAGGCAGGCAGATTTAGATAGAGGCTGTTACAGTAGTCCACCTTAGAGAGAACCAGGGCTCTGGAGACAGTGAGCTTCTGGGGGAAGGAGAGGAAAGGAAGAATACCTCTGAGGAGGTGCAGCTGGTAGTGTGACTTCTTAGAGACGTCTGATATGTGAGGCGAGAAGGAGAGTGTGGAGTCGAAGATGACCCCAAGGTTTTTTGCCTTGCAGGTAGGACTGCCTACAACTGTGAGCCTGGATGCTGAGAGAGTAATCGTACAACTTGAGAATATTCACTTCATTCTCTACCAAATTGCAGCAGGGTAAACACACTGTCATGTCACATCTAAGAATAAAGGTAACCCACTACCAATGTTGTAGGGTCCTGTGGTTGATAGGTGGTGACTACATCAATTATCCTGAATGCATTAAAATGAAGAACTCAAGTCAGAGTCCAAGTGCTACTGCAGCTTTTTGGTGTTATGTGGCATGAAGCAATAATAAAGTTACTCACCGTGGTGACTACCTTATTCCATAGTCCCCTTTCCTCCATACTTATGGGACATTCCTCCGTCCTGTGGGACGGGACCGGAGCACTTTTGGAAAAAGCATCACAATTTTCAAAAATGTGTCCTTCCTCTCTTTTTACGCAGGGTACCGTACGTGGCTGCAACCCTGCCCTCCTTAGCTCCGCCCAGCACATCGCCCATCAGTCCTTTTCTGTCGCCAGGTCTATGACCTTTAAGCAATACCAGAGGAATCTTTTCAGAGGGGACGGCGGGCGGGCATATTGAGGAAAGGGGACTATGGACTAGGAATAAGGTAGTCACTACAGTGAATAAATGTATTATACTCCTATGTCCCGTCCCCTTTCCTCCATACTTATGGGAGATTCCCAAGCACTACTCACAGGAATTACGGGTCGATGGAAACTCCTTACTGAAACAGGTTCCTAAGCACAGCTTAACTGAACTGAGCATCAGCCCTGGAGCTCAGGTCCAGAAAGTAATGCTTACAAAAAGTCGATGGGGAGGCCCACGTAGCCGCTTTCGCGATGGTCTCCCAGGGAACATATTTTTGGAAGGCAACGGCAGCCGTCTTGCCCCGCACAAGATGAGCATAAATTACCTTTGGGGCCCGAAGACCCTAAATGGTATACGCCTCAGAAATACAGGCCGCGATCCACCGGGAGATGGTCGCTTTCGAGGCCGGCTTTCCTTGCGGATTTCCAAAGGTCACAAAAAGCTGCGAAGAGTTCCTAAACTCAGATGTTCTGTCCAGAGAGAATTTAAGGGCTCTTCTAACGTCCAGGCAGTGCACAACCCTTTCGGTCTCTGAGGCCGGTTCTGGGAAGAATACAGGCAATGAGATTGACTGATTCCAATGAAAATCAGATCAGAGACCACCTTTGGAAGAAAGGCAGGATTCATTCCTAGGACAACCTTATCCTTTTGAAAAGTAAGGAATGAATGTTCCACCGACAAGGCCTGAAACTCACTTACACACCTTGCCGAAGTCACAGCAATCAAAAAGGACACTTTCCACGAAAGGTACTTAAAATCGACAGTAGCCATGGGCTCAAAAGGCTTATGACACAAGGCCGTAAGGACCACATTCCAATCCCACCTTGGATGCAGGTTGCGAACAGGAGGATAATGATGCATCAGGCCCACAAAGTGCCTTTTAATGACTAGATTAGACAGTGAAAAGGAGCATTGGTCAGTGGACAAATAAGCGGCAACAGCTGATAAATATGTCCTGCAGGACAAGACATGAATGCCAGACTCTGCCATATGTGAAACAAAAGACAGGACCATGTCGATAGTAGCCTCCCTGGGGTCCAGCTGCCTGGCCAATCACCAGTGACAGAACCGTAGCCATTTGCTTCTATACTGAGATCTTGCTGAGGGCTTCCTGGCCGCTTGAATAATGCGCATGTTATCCGCAGACAAATTAAAGCGCTCTAAAGATCTGAACTCAGGCACCAAGCCGCCAAGCTGAACGATTGTGGGGAGGGGTGCCCCAGCTGTTAATTGCTCTGGTGAAGCAGGTTGGGAACCGGCGAAAGCTTGAGCGGTGGGCACACTGATAGATGCTGAAGCCCCGAAAACAAAATTCTGCCCGGTCACCAAGGGGCTATGAACAGCACGGAGCAATTCACTGTGTTCCTTAGCTTGCAAAGCGCCCGATGGATCAGAGGAAGAGGCGGAAAAGCGTAGGCCTTTATGTTGTGCCATGGAATTCCGAGAGCATCCCCCAGTGAGGAGGTTCCGAGCCTGTTCCTGGAGGCATTCAGGGGAAGCTCCCTGTTTGTATATGTCACAAAGAGGTCCACTTCTCGAGTACCCCAACAGTGAAAAATATCCGAGAGGATCTCTGTGTTCAGTTCCCACTCGTAGCTGACAATTGCTCGCAGGCTGAGGGCATCTGCAGTGACATTCAGCTGGCCCGGGATGTGTACTGCTATCAGCGGGATAGCATGCTGAATGGCCTATTCCCAGATCTGAATGGCAAGATCCACAAGAGGAGGAGACCTGGTACCCCCCTGCTTGTTGATATAGAACATGGACACCGCATTGTCCGTGCGGACACAGACCACCTTGTTGACAATGCCTGGTTTGAACACTTTCAGCACCAGGAATATCGCCAGGAGCTCCAGATAATTTATATGAAGCTGTCTGTCCTGTGGCGACCAAAGTTCTGTAACCTGAAGATGATCCATCGTCGCACCCCAACGGAGAAGGGAGGAATCCGTTGTGACAGTGAATAGTGGGCGAGGGTCCTGGAAGGGAGCGCCCACTGACAGATTGCTGAGAGACGACCACCACAAGAGGTCCGCCCTCATGAAAGGTGGAACCAGTGTCATTTTGGAATCTGGATCCACTGCTTGAAGCAATGAGCTCCAAAGAGCCATCTGCGTCCGCCTCAGCCTGAGACGAGCAAGAGGAAGAGCCAGCATGCATGAAGCCCTGAGACCCAGAAGCCTCTGGAACCACCAGGCCGACATGCTCTCCGACTGCATAAACACCTGACACGTGGCGAACATATCTGCCATTCTGTCCCCAGTAAGGTATACTCTGCAATCGATCGTGTTCCAACGAAAACCCAGGAAAATCAAGTTCTGAGAGACTGTCATGGAGGATTTCCGCCAGTTCACCGACAGCCCGAGGTGCTGGAGGAGACACTGAAGGTTGCTCGAGGCTTTCAGTGGATAAGGACTGCGCAGCAGCCAATCGTCCAAATACGGATATACATGGATACCCTGTAGCCGAAGATAAGCTGCAATGACCGACTTCATCTTTGTAAAGACATGCAGTGCCGAGCTGAGACCAAACGGGAGCATTCGAAACTGGGAATGCTCCTCCCCCATGGAAAACCGTAGGTATTTCCAATGCTGGCTGTAAATGAGGATATGCATATAACCATCCTGAAGATCCACCACACTGAGCCAGTCGCCCTTCCATAGAGAGGACTTTATCTGACTGGGGGTGATCATCTTGAATTTCTCTTGGGGAAGAGAAAGGTTGAACTGAGCAAGGTCTAGGATGATGCGCAGGCCAGCCTGGTTGGGTTTGAGCACCGTGAACAGACGGGAGTAGAAGCCCTCCCCTCGCTCCCCTAGGGGAACGGGTTCCACCGCCTTGAGATCCAGAAGCTTCTGGACTTTGGCTCTGAGGGAGGGCGTCCCCGACTGCTGGAAGGGAGGATTGATGGCTGGGGTAGGGAGAAGGGGCAAGCAGAAGCCCATGCACGCTACTGTCATGACCCACCGTTCCTCATTGATGGTCTGCTACGCCTCCCAGTGAGACGCAATGCACCCTCCCACCGGGGTCTCATGTGAGCGTCGAAAACCCTAATTTAGCAGGTTTCTCAGAGGTGAGACCCCCAGATCTTGAGCAGGAGGCCGAGGACCGAGAGAAAAACTGGCCTTGCTGCTGACACCAACAGGAGTTTCCAGCTGGAGGATCGACTCTCTGTGTCTTTCGATCTAGAAACCCCCCGAAATCCAGAGGAAGACCGAGACTGCAAAGAAGTTCTCTGAGCCCTAAAAGGTGGTTTTACCAGAACGGACAAAGAATTGGCCGTCTGAGTGCTGTCCTTAGTTTTAGTCAGATCTACATCCATTGATGAATGGAACAGTTCTTTGCCATCAAAAGGCAGGTCCAGAACTTTATCCTGAACCTCCTTGGAAAACTTTGTGGCATGAAGCCAAGCCTGACGAGAGGTGTCCACGGCAAGCATGAGGCCCCGAGCTGAGTTGTCGACATGATGCGCCGCAGCTTCAAGCATATCCTGCACTAAGACTCTGGCATCTGACAAGCCAGCTTTAAAATTGTCCAGCTTATCCGCAGGAATGAACTCCTCAAATTCTGACAGACCTTTCCACATTGAAATATTTGCCCCCGCTAAAAAGAGCTCTACGTACGCCTGGCGCAACTGCAGGGCCGAATTAGCAAAGATCTTCCTCCCCAAAGAGTCAAGCAGCTTGTCCTCTTTGGCCAGAACCTGAGCCTCCGCTGTAGATGACGGTGAAGCCAGTCTGGATTCAAGCGTGGCGGCCGCCACCACTGTGGAGGAAGGAAGTGGGAAGGACGCTAAGGCTATCTCTTCCGAAGTATGAAGCCTATAACGAGCATCAATCTTTTTGTTAACGCGCAGTCCAGAGTGCGGATCTCGGCCAAAACGTCCTTCTGGGAGAACAAGCCAGTGCGCTCCTGAGGAGACAAGGTGAACACCACCGAAAGCACCCCTTCTTGTGGAGGGGGTGTCTCAGGTACTGGAACATCCAGAAGAGTCATCATGTCCAGTACCAGGTCATGGAAGGCCCTAACAGAGCGGGGCTGGTCATCACCATCCTGATCCCCTTGCGTGTCATCCGACGCATCCAGATCGACCTGCATCACGTCTGGCTCAGCCGAAGACTTGTCTATTGGAGACAAGGGTGGCGGAGGCGGAAGGGCTGGAGGTTGGCCAACTGGTAGAGGTGGGACAGCTGCTGGAACAACCAGGGCTGCGACGGGAACCGTCGGTACAGAATTCGGCACAGGTGGGCAGATTTCCTTAAAAAGACCTCTGAAATATTCCTTTATGGGGTCGGAGTGCATTATCTTCTGAAATTTTCCGAAGAAGGCATCCTCCGCCGAAGGCTTAGGCACTGTGGCAGGCAGAGGCCTCTCATGAGAGGAATAGATCCAGGGCCGCAAGGGAGAGGGCTGCCAAGAGGGGCCCTCACCAGTCGGGTTGACATAGATCAATGGCGCAGATGCCGCAGGGAGCGAGACCGAGTGCTATAATGGCATCCGAACTTTCCAGTCATAAACTGGACAAAACCGTGCACAAGGAAAACACTGTTCACCCGAAAAAATGCTCCCAGCACCCAAAGCTGATGGCGTAGGTGTAAGGGAAGAGTCCAAAATGGCCATCGCAGTTCGTGCAGGAACGGGCACCATTTTGTCAACGCCTGAGGAGAACTGCATCACTTGTGTGAGTGAGGCAGGGGTCTCCACAGACAGGTCAGGGGTCTTGTGTTTAGCCTTGACACAAGGAACCTCGGCAGATCCGGTACTGTGTGGCCTAGGATGTTTCTGAGACATACTAATAGCCAAATTAGCCTCTGAAAGAGGAACCTCGGCCACGCCAGTAAGAGAGGAATTACGGTCAGCGACCTCACACTGTGCCCCCTCAACAGAACTGGTATTTCCTCTAGAGCGGGACTGATGAGGAACCCACCTCACTGACAAGACCTTAACAGGCCTCTCAGTTCTGTCGCTCACCTTAGCTTCTGATAGAGGAACCTCGGACCCGAGTCAGGTAACAGCACCCTCACGAGGGGCCTCAAACCTTGGTTCGGTACAGAAAACCTCAATAGAAGTCTTGTTCTACGAATAACATCAGCTGTCACCTAATGCTAGTATTGTTTGTTTTACCATCTGCGGTAATGCCCTTTCTATGTTTGCGACCTGGGATTCAGGTGGATTTCAGGTTGTCCTGTAATGTATGATATGATATGATATATGGCATTTGTAACACGCCTGTACACAAGTGTTTCTGGCGCGACGAGGCAGGGAGGGGGGACAAATGGAAGACAGACAACGATCTTACTAGGCCATGTGTCATTCAGGTTGCTCAAGTGCATGGTAAGAGGGGAAGGGAAAGTGCAAGGGGAAAGGGAGAGGGGAAAGTGCAGTACAGGGGTAGTAGAATAACAAGATAAATAATAAGGGCCAGCTGGTGGCAAGTGCAAGGTAAGTGCAGACAAGTGCTGGGAAGGGGGGGCTGTAGGGATACAGAGAGAGTCCCGCAGTGCAGGGGTTGCCAGGGAGGCAGTGCAAGGGGAGAGTGGCTGGGCCAGGGACCGAGATCGGTGAGAGTGGCCCAGTTGCAGATTCAGTGCAGTTTCAGTCAGGAATTAGCAGGGGAGAGGGGGAGAGAAAGCAGAAGCAAAGAGGAAGGTTTTGAGGTGCTTCCGGAACCGGAGATGGTTCTCATCAAGTTTCAGGGAGGCAGGAAGGCTGTTCCAGAGGGAGGCCGCTGCCGCGGAGAGAGATCTACCCCCAACTCGTTGCTTGGAGAAGCGGCTCACCCTGATGGAGTTGGAGGCGGATGAGCCAAGAGCTCGAGAAGGGAGATATTTAGGAAGAGAGAGTTGAAGGTATTTTGGCCCCAGGCCCCAGAAGGCCTTGTGGACAATGCAGAGGGTTTTGAACTTAATCCTCGCAGCCACTGGGAGCCAGTGCAGAGATTTCAGTCCTGGAGAGATACGGTCCCTGGGCTTGAGGCCAAGGACAAGTCTCGCAGTCCTGTTCTGGATGAGTTGCAGAGGGCGGAGAGTAGAGGCAGGCAGATTTAGATAGAGGCTGTTACAGTAGTCCACCTTAGAGAGAACCAGGGCTCTGGAGACAGTGAGCTTCTGGGGGAAGGAGAGGAAAGGAAGAATACCTCTGAGGAGGTGCAGCTGGTAGTGTGACTTCTTAGAGACGTCTGATATGTGAGGCGAGAAGGAGAGTGTGGAGTCGAAGATGACCCCAAGGTTTTTTGCCTTGCAGGTAGGACTGCCTACAACTGTGAGCCTGGATGCTGAGAGAGTAATCGTACAACTTGAGAATATTCACTTCATTCTCTACCAAATTGCAGCAGGGTAAACACACTGTCATGTCACATCTAAGAATAAAGGTAACCCACTACCAATGTTGTAGGGTCCTGTGGTTGATAGGTGGTGACTACATCAATTATCCTGAATGCATTAAAATGAAGAACTCAAGTCAGAGTCCAAGTGCTACTGCAGCTTTTTGGTGTTATGTGGCATGAAGCAATAATAAAGTTACTCACCGTGGTGACTACCTTATTCCATAGTCCCCTTTCCTCCATACTTATGGGACATTCCTCCGTCCTGTGGGACGGGACCGGAGCACTTTTGGAAAAAGCATCACAATTTTCAAAAATGTGTCCTTCCTCTCTTTTTACGCAGGGTACCGTACGTGGCTGCAACCCTGCCCTCCTTAGCTCCGCCCAGCACATCGCCCATCAGTCCTTTTCTGTCGCCAGGTCTATGACCTTTAAGCAATACCAGAGGAATCTTTTCAGAGGGGACGGCGGGCGGGCATATTGAGGAAAGGGGACTATGGACTAGGAATAAGGTAGTCACTACAGTGAATAAATGTATTATACTCCTATGTCCCGTCCCCTTTCCTCCATACTTATGGGAGATTCCCAAGCACTACTCACAGGAATTACGGGTCGATGGAAACTCCTTACTGAAACAGGTTCCTAAGCACAGCTTAACTGAACTGAGCATCAGCCCTGGAGCTCAGGTCCAGACAGTAATGCTTACAAAAAGTCGATGGGGAGGCCCACGTAGCCGCTTTCGCGATGGTCTCCCAGGGAACATATTTTTGGAAGGCAACGGCAGCCGTCTTGCCCCGCACAAGATGAGCATAAATTACCTTTGGGGCCCGAAGACCCTAAATGGTATACGCCTCAGAAATACAGGCCGCGATCCACCGGGAGATGGTCGCTTTCGAGGCCGGCTTTCCTTGCGGATTTCCAAAGGTCACAAAAAGCTGCAAAGAGTTCCTAAACTCAGATGTTCTGTCCAGAGAGAATTTAAGGGCTCTTCTAACGTCCAGGCAGTGCAGAACCCTTTCGGTCTCTGAGGCCGGTTCTGGGAAGAATACAGGCAATGAGATTGACTGATTCCAATGAAAATCAGATCAGAGACCACCTTTGGAAGAAAGGCAGGATTCATTCCTAGGACAACCTTATCCTTTTGAAAAGTAAGGAATGAATGTTCCACCGACAAGGCCTGAAACTCACTTACACACCTTGCCGAAGTCACAGCAATCAAAAAGGACACTTTCCACGAAAGGTACTTAAAATCGACAGTAGCCATGGGCTCAAAAGGCTTATGACACAAGGCCGTAAGGACCACATTCCAATCCCACCTTGGATGCAGGTTGCGAACAGGAGGATAATGATGCATCAGGCCCACAAAGTGCCTTTTAATGACTAGATTAGACAGTGAAAAGGAGCATTGGTCAGTGGACAAATAAGCGGCAACAGCTGATAAATATGTCCTGCAGGACAAGACATGAATGCCAGACTCTGCCATATGTGAAACAAAAGACAGGACCATGTCGATAGTAGCCTCCCTGGGGTCCAGCTGCCTGGCCAATCACCAGTGACAGAACCGTAGCCATTTGCTTCTATACTGAGATCTTGCTGAGGGCTTCCTGGCCGCTTGAATAATGCGCATGTTATCCGCAGACAAATTAAAGCGCTCTAAAGATCTGAACTCAGGCACCAAGCCGCCAAGCTGAACGATTGTGGGGAGGGGTGCCCCAGCTGTTAATTGCTCTGGTGAAGCAGGTTGGGAACCGGCGAAAGCTTGAGCGGTGGGCACACTGATAGATGCTGAAGCCCCGAAAACAAAATTCTGCCCGGTCACCAAGGGGCTATGAACAGCACGGAGCAATTCACTGTGTTCCTTAGCTTGCAAAGCGCCCGATGGATCAGAGGAAGAGGCGGAAAAGCGTAGGCCTTTATGTTGTGCCATGGAATTCCGAGAGCATCCCCCAGTGAGGAGGTTCCGAGCCTGTTCCTGGAGGCATTCAGGGGAAGCTCCCTGTTTGTATATGTCACAAAGAGGTCCACTTCTCGAGTACCCCAACAGTGAAAAATATCCGAGAGGATCTCTGTGTTCAGTTCCCACTCGTAGCTGACAATTGCTCGCAGGCTGAGGGCATCTGCAGTGACATTCAGCTGGCCCGGGATGTGTACTGCTATCAGCGGGATAGCATGCTGAATGGCCTATTCCCAGATCTGAATGGCAAGATCCACAAGAGGAGGAGACCTGGTAACCCCCTGCTTGTTGATATAGAACATGGACACCGCATTGTCCGTGCGGACACGGACCACCTTGTTGACAATGCCTGGTTTGAACACTTTCAGCACCAGGAATATCGCCAGGAGCTCCAGATAATTTATATGAAGCTGTCTGTCCTGTGGCGACCAAAGTTCTGTAACCTGAAGATGATCCATCGTCGCACCCCAACGGAGAAGGGAGGAATCCGTTGTGACAGTGAATAGTGGGCAAGGGTCCTGGAAGGGAGCGCCCACTGACAGATTGCTGAGAGACGACCACCACAAGAGGTCCGCCCTCATGAAAGGTGGAACCAGTGTCATTTTGGAATCTGGATCCACTGCTTGAAGCAATGAGCTCCAAAGAGCCATCTGCGTCCGCCTCAGCCTGAGACGAGCAAGAGGAAGAGCCAGCATGCATGAAGCCCTGAGACCCAGAAGCCTCTGGAACCACCAGGCCGACATGCTCTCCGACTGCATAAACACCTGACACGTGGCGAACATATCTGCCATTCTGTCCCCAGTAAGGTATACTCTGCAATCGATCGTGTTCCAACGAAAACCCAGGAAAATCAAGTTCTGAGAGACTGTCATGGAGGATTTCCGCCAGTTCACCGACAGCCCGAGGTGCTGGAGGAGACACTGAAGGTTGCTCGAGGCTTTCAGTGGATAAGGACTGCGCAGCAGCCAATCGTCCAAATACGGATATACATGGATACCCTGTAGCCGAAGATAAGCTGCAATGACCGACTTCATCTTTGTAAAGACATGCAGTGCCGAGCTGAGACCAAACGGGAGCATTCGAAACTGGGAATGCTCCTCCCCCATGGAAAACCGTAGGTATTTCCAATGCTGGCTGTAAATGAGGATATGCATATAACCATCCTGAAGATCCACCACACTGAGCCAGTCGCCCTTCCATAGAGAGGACTTTATCTGACTGGGGGTGATCATCTTGAATTTCTCTTGGGGAAGAGAAAGGTTGAACTGAGCAAGGTCTAGGATGATGCGCAGGCCAGCCTGGTTGGGTTTGAGCACCGTGAACAGACGGGAGTAGAAGCCCTCCCCTCGCTCCCCTAGGGGAACGGGTTCCACCGCCTTGAGATCCAGAAGCTTCTGGACTTTGGCTCTGAGGGAGGGCGTCCCCGACTGCTGGAAGGGAGGATTGATGGCTGGGGTAGGGAGAATGGGCAAGCAGAAGCCCATGCACGCTACTGTCATGACCCACCGTTCCTCATTGATGGTCTGCCACGCCTCCCAGTGAGACGCAATGCACCCTCCCACCGGGGTCTCATGTGAGCGTCGAAAACCCTCATTTAGCAGGTTTCTCAGAGGTGAGACCCCCAGATCTTGAGCAGGAGGCCGAGGACCGAGAGAAAAACTGGCCTTGCTGCTGACACCAACAGGAGTTTCCAGCTGGAGGATCGACTCTCTGTGTCTTTCGATCTAGAAACCCCCCGAAATCCAGAGGAAGACCGAGACTGCAAAGAAGTTCTCTGAGCCCTAAAAGGTGGTTTTACCAGAACGGACAAAGAATTGGCCGTCTGAGTGCTGTCCTTAGTTTTAGTCAGATCTACATCCATTGATGAATGGAACAGTTCTTTGCCATCAAAAGGCAGGTCCAGAACTTTATCCTGAACCTCCTTGGAAAACTTTGTGGCATGAAGCCAAGCCTGACGAGAGGTGTCCACGGCAAGCATGAGGCCCCGAGCTGAGTTGTCGACATGATGCGCCGCAGCTTCAAGCATATCCTGCACTAAGACTCTGGCATCTGACAAGCCAGCTTTAAAATTGTCCAGCTTATCCGCAGGAATGAACTCCTCAAATTCTGACAGACCTTTCCACATTGAAATATTTGCCCCCGCTAAAAAGAGCTCTACATACGCCTGGCGCAACTGCAGGGCCGAATTAGCAAAGATCTTCCTCCCCAAAGAGTCAAGCAGCTTGTCCTCTTTGGCCAGAACCTGAGCCTCCGCTGTAGATGACGGTGAAGCCAGTCTGGATTCAAGCGTGGCGGCCGCCACCACTGTGGAGGAAGGAAGTGGGAAGGACGCTAAGGCTATCTCTTCCGAAGTATGAAGCCTATAACGAGCATCAATCTTTTTGTTAACGCGCAGTCCAGAGTGCGGATCTCGGCCAAAACGTCCTTCTGGGAGAACAAGCCAGTGCGCTCCTGAGGAGACAAGGTGAACACCACCGAAAGCACCCCTTCTTGTGGAGGGGGTGTCTCAGGTACTGGAACATCCAGAAGAGTCATCATGTCCAGTACCAGGTCATGGAACGCCCTAACAGAGCGGGGCTGGTCATCACCATCCTGATCGCCTTGCGTGTCATCCGACGCATCCAGATCGACCTGCATCACGTCTGGCTCAGCCGAAGACTTGTCTATTGGAGACAAGGGTGGCGGAGGCGGAAGGGCTGGAGGTTGGCCAACTGGTAGAGGTGGGACAGCTGCTGGAACAACCAGGGCTGCGACGGGAACCGTCGGTACAGAATTCGGCACAGGTGGGCAGATTTCCTTAAAAAGACCTCTGAAATATTCCTTTATGGGGTCGGAGTGCATTATCTTCTGAAATTTTCCGAAGAAGGCATCCTCCGCCGAAGGCTTAGGCACTGTGGCAGGCAGAGGCCTCTCATGAGAGGAATAGATCCAGGGCCGCAAGGGAGAGGGCTGCCAAGAGGGGCCCTCACCAGTCGGGTTGACATAGATCAATGGCGCAGATGCCGCAGGGAGCGAGACCGAGTGCTATAATGGCATCCGAACGTTCCAGTCATAAACTGGACAAAACCGTGCACAAGGAAAACACTGTTCACCCGAAAAAATGCTCCCAGCACCCAAAGCTGATGGCGTAGGTGTAAGGGAAGAGTCCAAAATGGCCATCGCAGTTCGTGCAGGAACGGGCACCATTTTGTCAACGCCTGAGGAGAACTGCATCACATGTGTGAGTGAGGCAGGGGTCTCCACAGACAGGTCAGGGGTCTTGTGTTTAGCCTTGACACAAGGAACCTCGGCAGATCCGGTACTGTGTGGCCTAGGATGTTTCTGAGACATACTAATAGCCAAATTAGCCTCTGAAAGAGGAACCTCGGCCACGCCAGTAAGAGAGGAATTACGGTCAGCGACCTCACACTGTGCCCCCTCAACAGAACTGGTATTTCCTCTAGAGCGGGACCGATGAGGAACCCACCTCACTGACAAGACCTTAACAGGCCTCTCATTTCTGTCGCTCACCTTAGCTTCTGATAGAGGAACCTCGGACCCGAGTCAGGTAACAGCACCCTCACGAGGGGCCTCAAACCTTGGTTCGGTACAGAAAACCTCAATAGAAGTCTTGGGGCACGCCCCAGTGTCTGTATGGGAAGCTCCAGACAAGGAGACCTCGAAGCAAGCTCCGGTACCCACCCCCTCAGTAGAACTGGGCCGTTGAATAGCCCACACAGGAGGGGCCTCGGATTGCAATCTGGTGTGAGAAGGCCCCTTACGGAGGCCCTCAGAGAAAACTCTGGTACTTTTCTTAGGCCTGGAAGGCACATCAGGGGAAACCCCGGTAACAGAGCTTTTAAAGCCCCTCCCGGAGCAGAAGGACCCCGGAAAGGAGTCTCCCGGTCGGGGTGTCCTAAAAATGAAAGAAATTACCGGGCGCCTCTTCTTCTCGTCGATGAAACTCTGAAAATGCGGAGGAGGAACGTGCTGAAAAACCTCCTCCCACCGCTCCAGACGATGTTGAAGTGCCCGGACCGAAAGGGATTCGGAGTAGAAGCACGAGTCCCACCGGTGATCCGGACCCATACACTATAAACAAAGAGGATGGGGATCCGCCCTAGCGAAGCGTTGTTCGCACGAAGAACAATTAGGAAAATCTAACCGAAATGGCATAGACGGACTACCACGCGAGCAATAAGCCGGAGAAGGAGAGAAGGACACTGGAAGGAAAAAATCTTCCGAAGATGCAAGAACGTCCACTCCCGAACGTGCAGAGAAAAGGACTGATGGGCAATGCGCTGGGTGGAGCTAAGGAGGGTGGGCTACGGCCACGTGCGGTACCCCGTGTAAAAAGAGAGGAAGGACACATTTTTGAAAAATGTGATGCTTTTTATTTTTACAAAAGTGCTCCGGTCCCGTCCCACAGGACGGAGGAATGTCCCATAAGTATGGAGGAAAGGGGACCGGACTTAGGAGTATGAGGAATAAAAACATTATTTTTGATATATTTTGATATAACCCTTGCTTCCATAGTCATGTTGCTGTTAATAACAAATATTACAGTAACCTATGTAAATTTAAATGGCAACCAAAAATGTTTATTTTCTCTGTGTAGATTATTCGCCTTATGATGGATAGCACTGCAATTAAATAGCTATGGACAAACAGTAATATCAGATTGAAGATTTTTAACGGGATAATTTACACTGCAGTTTCATACAATTGAAAACTTTTCGGAAATTCTTTATGCTACTGAAAAGCATAATTTGATGGTGGGGAGTCGTTATGAGTTGACATACATGTAGGTGGCTCCCCACTGCCAAATCTTTGTAATTTGCACATGTGTACGCCACCATTTGCCCCGCACTTCTACACTCTGCTGTGCAAAGTGAGTAAATGCTGCCTGCGATGCCACATTACTGTTAATTGTGAGCAATGGCAAGCAGCGCTCACAATTACAATTTAACACTGTCCGATATGCTCGCATGTCAGGCAGAATTTTAATTTCATTTGTGAACACTGCTTACCATGCCCGCATAGTAAGCAGTGTTCACAATTACAATTAAACTTCGCCCGACATGCTAATTGTAATTGTAAAAGATGACTGCCATGCAAGGTTATCCCCTTCCTCCCATGAACATGAGCCCCTGAGAAATGTTGTGACAGGACCTGTTTTTTGAAAGCACGTTAAGTAGTATTTGTCTTTCACTTAAAATGTTGTTTGTTGATTTGTTAATAATTTACATATACAGAGTAAGAGCCTTGTATCCTACAATTTGATTGCCCCTATTATAGAATGTACTGAACAAATTATAAAAAATCAAATAGGATATAACAGGTGCAACAATCAGTAACATTCTTTAACTAGTCTACTAAATAACAACTAATACATTGCCATCTTATAGGCTAAATGTATGTACTTGTCTAATACATATAACAATGATAGATATAAAACGATGAATAGAAAAAAGGAAGTGTTCACATATGTACAATACTATTTCCATTCTGATTGTAGTCATTCTAGTGCTATAAGCATTATTTTCAAAGTCAGTCTTAGCCATACAAGTCAGTAAATGATTACCACATATCTTTGTATAAATCCTTTCTCTCTTGCCCCTTGTACTTTCATTTCTTATAATCCGACAATATATGAATTTAAAATGTTTTTGAGTGTTTCTTATTTAAAGGAAGATGCACTGATGACATACCGCAACCGTTGGACAAAGTGATCACATACATATGAGTTTATTCGGCAGAAGTTAACACAGATGCAAAACATCATTTGGAGACTTATGTTAGATGCAGGGTTGTACTAGGACATGAAGTTATCTCATGCACCTATGAAAAAGTGTCCAACAGTCGTAAAATGTCAGTTTGTTCATTTTGTGACAGACTGTTTGTGTAGAACCGTTGGGTTTTTTTTTGGGTAAAATGTGTTGAAAGTTGTGAATGTTAATGCATATTTGTTCAGTAGTTCAGTTTCAGTGGTTTGAATTAATAGCTGCACAGTGAAGTAACTCAGTATACTGCCCTACATTATCCAAAAACTCTACCACTTTCACCAAAACACGGTCCCATCCTAGCATATAGGGCCATTAATACTTGCATTGCCCTATTGCCCTCAAGGCGAGTTCAAGTCTGGTTAGATGAATTGCACGGTTTGATTTTGAGTTAATAGATTCATAGTTGTTTGGTTATGTTAATATGGTAGGGTCGAGACATGTTTGGGCCTATTTGATAGGTTCAAAGCATGCAGGCTTCAGAACTACGATGGTAGTCTTCAACATATGGGTAAACATTTCCTATTATTGCTGAAAGAGAATTACAGTGTCCTGGATAGAAGAACCTGTGACAAGTCATCACAATATAATGATGACCATATCTGTCTGGGACAGACTCTGGGGTATGGTCATCATTAGACTCCTAGAGCAGGGATGAACAGATCGGCTAGAACAAAGTGCTGTTAAAAGTGTTTATTATTTAGGGCATCTTGTACATCATATCCCTGACAGTCTTCTCAGGGCCCTTCATTTCGGGTTTACAGGTGGATTCGCTGGCGTCAAGTTTACCTGCATCCTTCCTCCCACTAGATTGTGTCTTAGAGGGGAATACCCGTCCTCCTCTTTAGTACTGAAAAAGCCATTGCCTGAGTTTCTTCTAGGAATTGGAAGGAGAGAAGTAAGCAAGCTTAAGATGGACCTAGCACCTCCCTGGTAAAAGGTCCTGCTATCACTGCTCCGGTTCATAGACATAATTTCGAATACAAAATATTCGAAAGTCAAAAAGTCGAAAAAAAAGTCGAAAAAAAAAATGTCGAATTTTTTTTAATGACTTTTTTTTTCGAAATGGGGGGGGTTCCCCCCAACCCCCTTTTTTTTTATTTTTACCTTTTTTTTTCACAGAAACTAGAGCCCAAAAAAAAATATCGAAACAAAAAACAATTCGACATTTTTTTTTTCGACATTTTTGATTCGACTTTTTTGACTTTCGAAATTATGTTTTCGAAATTATGACTGGACACCCACTGCTCCCTATCACCCCCTTACTCCTATAATGTGCTCCCTATTTGATTTCATACCATGTGCTTGTTTTCTCTCCCTCCTCTAAGATCTGCCTATGGCCAGACATGTCCTCTCAAATCTTTCTAGTCTGTCTGTCTTCACCTGGTTGGTTCCAACCCCTTCTTCCCTTTCCTTTACCACCTCCCCATGAAATCATATGTCCACACTGTGGTGCTCTCTGACCACCTTATCTGTCTCTTCTGCTCCCTCCACATTATGTTGTTCAAACAATTCCCTATCCCCCTGTCAGTTCTTACCATCTCCTTCTTTCCAACTTCCCCTCCATACTCCTTTTACTATCTTCTTCACAACTCTCCACCTTGCTCCAGTCACCTCTTGATGTTCTACTTCTATCAGCCTCAGAGATTGTCCTGCTACGACTGTCTTATTTTCTCCTCCTACCACTGCATACTGACATTATTTCAACTCCTTAACCTGTCTAGCACCTCTTCAACCACTTCAGACACCTCCTTCTGATGTTCAAGAACCTCCTCCTTCTGGGGTTCAACAACCTTCCCCTTAGTCTTGCCAAAATCCCCCTTCAGCTATCCATTAAGCTCCTCATTAGGTTCATCAACCAGCTCCACAATTTCTCCCAACTCCTCCTCCAAATTGTTACCATCCACCACCTTTTGATGCTTAGCTTATTCCAATTCTCACCAACATCCTACTCAGATATTCACTAATCTCCACCTTGATTTCTCCTGACACCCTCTCCAGATTCTCACCAATCTTCCCATTCAGATAGTTAACAAGCTTCTCCTTAAGATATTCACCAACCTCCTCAAGGTCTCCTGGCACCCCCTTCAGATCTTTACCAACCTCCCACCATAATTACTCCAGGTCTCTCAACATCATGAATCCCCTCCATACTCTCACAAACCCCCACCTTAAATAACCCAAACTTCTCCAGGACTGTCTCCCACTCTGGCCTTGACGCTCCTCCACTCCAGACCCCTTCTTCATTCTCCTCTCTACAACTCTGTCATGGCTCCTTTCACTATCTCCTCCTCTGAATACCAACCTACTTCCCCCAAGCATGCACACTGAGTGACTGAGCCCATGGGTTTTAAATTGCTGTGTCCCCCCCACCTCCCTAACCCTCCCAAGCTGAGCACCGTGTGAGGCCCTGCACCTGTTTTTTGAATTGATGAGGGGCTGTTATAGGTTGCCTTTATTGCCTCACCTGAGTGTATTTTGCAGTTTAGGGTCAGGGTGAAGACTTTATCTGGCCTGTACACCATTTTGAATGTAGTACCACTTCCCTTTGGCTTCAAAACACACCACAATATCTGTACAGGTTCCTGGACTGCTCAACGTGTGGGATAAAATTTAGTAGGCTGTGTAAATGTGCATCCACACCATCTGCTTGTTAAAGAAATGCTTCTGTGTCTTTAGCTTGACTGTGCTTCACATGGAAGTGTGAATACTGTCAGAATACAATGACTTGATGTGGGATGCATTTACAGGCCCTAACAGAAATCCTTCACCTAAAAACCACATTTAAAATTGCCACCAAAAAATCTGTGTTGTGTTCTCTCTGGCACATGTGTGGCAAGCATGTGAACACTGCATCCGTATAAAACAAGAGAGATAACCTGACTGAACAGATTGGCACCCTGTATCAGGAAAAAGAGGCTCTATGCCAGGAAGTGTGCAAATTAAAGACATACCTGGAGAGAAGTATGTCAGATCTTCAGGAACTGACTGACCTAAAAGCAGAGCATGACAAATTGATGGGACATATGAGGCGAATAGAATTTGATCTAGAGCAGGCAACACAGGCCAAAACTGCTCAGAATGGTCTGTCAAGCCCTGATAGCAGAGCACAGGGCTCAGGCCTTTGCATACTATCAAGAAGTAGGGATTGAGAAAGAGAAATTTGAGAGGTTAGAAAAAGAGTGTGCTAGGTTAAATAAGGACTTGAGGAACCCCGAACAGTAAGAGAGTGGTGCGGCAACTCCTGATCACAGCGTGATGCCCTCTGTACCAAGGGCCTCAAGCCAATTTACCACCCTGTATGCGAAAGGCACTGCTAACTTCATGTCCAAAGGTTCACAAGAACTAGAAAACATGAGGAAGCTGGATTCAAATAGGCCCAGCATGATTGAGCCGGGCAGCCAGCGTCCATCAGAGATTGAGGGACGTGCATCCCTGTTCAGGTTCAAAAATATTGTGGCCTATGTATCTGACCAGGAAGACTCCTATAAAGAGAAAATCAGGGAGTTAGACTTGCAGAAACATCAGCTACAAAGGAACCGCATGTTCACTTTGCAGATAAAAAGGAGTCTGAGTTTAGCCCCCAAAAGAGCATTCTGAAAACCTCCACCCAATCAGGCAGGTGGGGGGAGTTCTCCACCAGCCTCGGAAGAAGGGAGGAGTCAGATGACTACTCCCCTGTGTGAAAGAGGGTGTCAAGGGAAGTGACCCAGAGAGCCCACAGTACAACAGGGGAGAAGAGACTAGGCCACATCATTCTGGGAGAGACTCCCAGGCTCAAAGAATCAGGCAGCGCCTAGAGGATAGGGATGGGACCTCAAATGGGAGCAGCTCTGAGTCTAAGGGCGAATTGACTTAGATGCAACGGAAAAAGAAGGCTGCCAAACAAAAGAGAACTCTGGTGAAAGACCCCACTAGGCAGATAAAAGGCATTAGAGGTTTCATGACCCTGTACCACAAAAATGCCAAGTACTAAGTCTGGGAGCATCTGGAGCTATATGACCAGATGATGACATCATTTGCCATTAAAAATTATCTGAATTCTATGGAGTTTGCCAAATGGACATTCTCCCCAGAATACAGAATACAGTTTCTTTGCCGGGCTGTAGGATCAAAACCATTCAAGGTGGTCTACCCACAAGGCGGCAATCTTGAAGCACTTCTCCACGCACAGAAACCCCCAGGAGGCTCGAAAGGTGGCCTATAACCTGCAGTGTGCAGAGGATCAGGCCTGAGAGAATTTGTTCAAGAATTGAAGCAGGCATTTGCACAAACCACTAGGCGGGTGAGCACGAGCAGTAGGGAGTTCATAAATACCTATTTCCTTGCACTCCCTAAGTACATCATGATGCAGTTGGTAAGAGACTTCCATGATGAAAGGACCGTGGACTGGGTAATAGAGCAAGCTACCCGGATCTATGAGGTCCAAAAGCCAGTAGAAAAAAAGAATCCCCCTAAAAGCCCCAAACAAACCAAAACCCCAGCTGCTGCCACACTGGCGGGGGTGAAGGTTACCCCATTTTAGACTTAGAAATGGGGGGCCCTAAAAATACACTTCCTCTAACCAACCAAACCAGAGGTAAGGAAGGCCCTCTGACCAGTCTTAAGCAAGTGGTTGCCTAGGCAGGGTACCCCACAAATGTGTCACCTGACTCTACCACCTACATCTGCCCCAGGTACAAGGGGAATAGACCTATCTTGGGGTACGTATGGACTCCCCCAGTTCAGAGGAGTGGATCAAACCAGGTAAGCACGGCCCAGGAAATCTTCCTCCCAACATCCCTCCAAACCTTCCTCCAAACTTCCCTCCGGAGAGCAGTAATCTGCCACTCTCTAGTTTAAGTTTCTTCCCCAGGTACCCTAAAAACCCCAACATTCAAAACAACTCCCTTTTGTCCCCCCGCTTTCAGGAGTAGAGACTACCAAATCAGGGAGAAGGAAGGGCAAGAATAGAGGGTTACCAGGGAAACCTTCCATATCAAGGCTACTCGGGGGGAAGGAACAGTTACCCTTCCAGAGAGCAGTCAAGAGTTGATTGAAGACCCCTATATCAGCCAGAGAGGTGTCACAACTGGAGAGCCAGGTCCAGAGCTTGGGCCAAGACCTGAGTCACGTTTTGAGGGCTCAGCAGAACCCTCAGATGAACATGGCTGCTCAGAAGAACTTGAATCCAGGGTCTGGCACCCTGAACAATGACAGGGAGAGAACCCCGACAACCAGCAGGTTCCAGAGGAAGAGGCCCGGGAGGAAGGGGGATGTAAATCCCTAGAGGAAGCTTCCTTCCTCACCCGTGAAAAGCCCCTAAAAACCTCTGAACCTGAACTCAAATCTCCTACCCGTGAAAAGCTGCAACCTAAGGAACCTAAGGTAAGTAGGAGAAGCAAAGAGACAGAGAAGACCCATTTTGTGGAAGAGGTCTGGGTCCTCCAGTTTGAAGGGGAAGAATCATTGGAGGATTCTGGGAAGAAAGTCTTCTCTTTCAAGGATGAGGGGATTCCTCCCAAAGACAAATGGGTCCCAAAAGACCATCACTTAGACTGGGTAGATATGGGGACTGATCTAGAACCGCCTATCACTGAACCCCAGAAATGTCATCCTGAGAACTTAGAAATAACTGAAGGATCCTCCCTACAAACCAGTTCAAGTGACTGTCAAAGGAAAAAGGGGATTCCAAAACCCCACCAATCTCAGTATGCTAAATTTTATTTACATATTCCCAAACTCCAAAATAAAGAGATTAACTGCCCAGCTGGCCCAAAATGACCATTTCCTTTGCCCATTGGAGGAGAAAGAAGGTAGATGTTATGCCCCTGTCCGGGTGGCAAGGGCAGGGTGCAATTTCCACACTGGTGGACACCCGATCTCAAGCCACTTTGTTGTTCAAAAGGGCCTTCAAGCAACTTAATTCAGGAAGGGAGAGAGCCACCAAATTCCCCTCACACCTCTTCCTGGACAACTCCAGAACTTTGACAGGAATGAGATTCCCATTGAGGGAACTGCGGCTTTGGAGATCAAAATTGGGTGACACAAGGTGAAACACCTTGTTATAGTCGTAACTCCAGAGGGGACCCCTATCTCATAGGGAATTACCTCCTTGGGAGGTTGTCACCACTAATAGACTGCGTGAACAAGGTCATTTGGACGCAAGCTAACCGGCCAATAAAATTAAAACAGAGCACCAACTATGTCAGTCTAAATGGCACATGCCACATGGTTGAACAGCGATCTGACAAAATTGAGTTCCATTTCTGGAACAATCAAGTCCCCGACATCACTGTAATTGCGGTAGGACAACAAACTGGTGATGGGAACTCTTCTCCATTCCTGAAAATCAACCTTCCTTCCAGTTCCAAGTGGCATTCCACACTGGAAGGAAATACCCTGAAATGTTATAATGATCCACAATTTGAAAACCCAAGTCCCATGATAAAAAGTGATGAAAAGCTAGCCCAAAGCTTGGCCGATATTTAGAGAAAGGTTGTTCCTCCCCATTCAGGTAAATGAGGGGGGAGCCTGTTCCCACCAGAGTATGCCTGAATAATGGAAAAAGCTTCATCAGCGAAGCGTTATACAGGAAACTCCCAATAGATCAGACCATTCCCACCTTTAAATTGATTGATAAGTGGGAAATGGGCCTGGAAACTCCCAATTCCAAACATCTCCTGCCTAGCAGGTGCATGCTAAAAATGTCCAATCATGATAAAAGCATAGAGCATAATTTTTGGGTCATGCGAGAGGTCACCTCTGCATTCTACTTAGGTAGTGACATTCTCAATCAGTTCTTAACTAAGTTGGACCTCATTAATTGCAAAGCGGCCCCGACTGGGGGGCAACCCCATGGGCTTTGACAATCCTGAAAAGGGATTTCAGTCAGCTCAATTGCTAACGTGCAGTTGAAATTCTAATTGGAGAGGAGGTTACCATCCCAGGATGGACCCGACAATTCCAAATCTCCCTGAAAATTAAGAGAGGACAGAAACTCCAAAACCCAAACGCTTATGTACATTTAAATCACCATCACCAACAGCAGGGGTTGGGTTTGAACCCAACACCATTAGTTAACTTAGAACACAACACCATTCCAATATTGGTGGATAACAGCGACCCTAGGTGCATCACTCTGGGCGCAGACACCTTTATTGGAATGGCGGTTGATGACCAGCATTTCTCCATGGAGTTAGGGAATGAAATCATAGGACAGATCTCCAATGACTGCTATAGCTGTCATGATCCATCGATCACGCCCCTTTTGGTCCTCTTGGTCCCTGGCACATCGGGGGTTACTCGCTGTAGTACACCCAACATGGCCGAATTCACAGAATGCGGTCTATCAACCTTTACGTCCATGCAGCACATTCCATAAAGGAACCACACCCCTGCGGTTCCGCGCGTCTCAACGCTATCGTTAGCTGAGGCTAGACGTGCGTCGCAGTTCGTGCTCCTGGAACTGAGTTGCTACTCAAATTCCCGGACCCATTCCTTCTCCTTCTCCTTCCTCCCCCTTGTACCTGTATTCCATCCGCATTCCGCGCAGACCGCTCTCGTGTGCGGCCTTCCTTCCTGGTCTTCCTGGAGTTCCGTGGTTCCGGACGAAAAAGCTGAACAAATCCTGGAATCCGACGACAGCCGAACAGGCTTATACAAGACCCGAACAGCACGGAAGAAAACCCCGGCGAAGGATCCCGCAAGACAGCAAAAACAGGTGAGAAAAAAGGAAACCTGTGACAGATTGAGACGCCACCTGATTGAATTCGACACAGACATGGAAGCGGCCATCCAGGACCTTATGCGTGGCATGCAAGAGCTGACGACCGAAGTGCAAAACTTAAAGGCAGAGAACGTCGCCTTAAAGCAATTGTTATTGTCTTGTGAATCTGCTAAGAAAGAGAGTGTAATCCTGGGCAGCGTTGTTGATAAACATGATGGTTCCGCAAAGAGCCTTTCGTGGATTCCTTGACTCATGTTTGGTCCACTTTACTTTCAAGCCTTATTATTTTTCTACGCCCAGGGCGAAGGTGGGCTTTATTATTTCACATCTTTCCGGCAATGCCTTGACCTGGGCCACCCCACTGGTTAACTCTGGGGATTCTCTCCTGGATGATTACGATGGCTTCATACAGGCCCTTAAGAGCATGTTTGACCGCCCAGAGCAGGTCTACAGTGCCCAGGAATGTCTACTCGACTTTCAACAAGGTTCCCAGGATATGCTCACGTATGTCACACGCTTCAAACAGTTGGCTAAAGAAGCGGATCGGTCCTCTGAAGCTTGTTTTACCCTATTTTGAAGAGGGCTAAACGAAGACATCAAGGATGAACTAGCCAGAGTGGCGCGCCCAAGTTCTTATCAGGCCCTGATGGATCTTGCTCTGCAGATTGACTTTCGCATTCAGGAGAGAAAGGCAGAGAAAAAGAAAAGCAAGCTACCACTCCAGAAGAACCCCATTGGAATAATCTCGAGCCCTAAAGGTATTTCCACTTCGAGTAACGAGCCTGAACCTATGCAGCTAGGGGCATTCCGTGGACCCATATCCTCCCAAGAAAGAATGCGTAGGATCCATACCGGGTTGTGTATGTATTGTGCATCAGACAAACATTTAGTAAGAGAGTGCCCAATAGCCCCCCCACAGCGCCCGGGAAACGCCAGCTCCCGATCCTAGATGGAGCACAGGTTCGGGAGAGAGATGCCTGCTCCACATCAATTCCATCCTTGAACTCTCCCGGACAAAATTCTTTGGTGATCTTACAGGCCTTTTTATCGCCATCCAAGAAGGAAACGTATCCCATCCTGGCACTGGTGGACTGTGGAGCTATGGGGATTTTCATAGACCAAGAATGTGTTCTTAAACACCATATTCCTTACAAATCCCAGACTATTGTGCAACCTGTAGAAGCAATTGATGGAAGGCCCCTTTCTTCAGGACCCATAACCCTTCAGACCAAGGACGTCGAACTTGCCATAAACCACCATCGAGAAAGGATAAAATTTGACATCATCAAGTCGGCCCATTACCCAATGGTATTGGGAATGCCCTGGCTTCAAAAACGCAATCTGTACATCAATTGGACAGCGGGTTCCTTGTTCCTGGGCTCAGAATTTTGTATGTCCCACTGCATAATGTCAGACCTCGCTCTGACACCATCAGAAGGACCTCCTACGAATCACCAAGGTACAATCTCAGTCTCAAACATTATACGGGTCCCGGAGATATACCAGGAATACTCTGATGTTTTCTCTTCTGCCATTGTCCTGGCGTTACCTCCCCATAGACCAGAAGACTGTGCTATAGAAACGAACCCTTCCGCTGCGATTCCCTTTGGAAGGATGTTCATCTTGTCCGAACCTGAAAAGAAAGCCCTTCGAGAATTCCTGGATGCTAATCTTGCAAATAGCACCATACGACCCTCTAAATCCCCAGCAGGGGCCTCACTGTTTTTTGTTTCCAAGAAAGATACCAAGGAACTCAGACCGTGTCTGGATTATCGAGGTCTAAATCAATGCACCATTAAGGATCGCTATCCGTTACCCTTGATCTCAGACATTCTGGAGGCTGTAAGGAGCGCAGTTGTTTTCACCAAGTTGAATCTCAGGGGTGCCTACCATCTGATTTGTATTAGGCCAGGAGACAAGTGGAAAACAGCCTTTAGAATACCCTTTGGTCATTATTAGTATTTGGTCATGCCCTTTGGACTTGCTAATGCCCCGGCGGTATTCCAACGCTTCATGGATAGGTTGTTCTCAGACATGCTGTTTCTTTTTGTGATTGTCTTTTTGGACGACATCCTAATATTTTCGAAGGACATTTCCAAGCACGAAGAACATGTAAAGGCAGTGTTACAATGACTATGCAAAAACAAACTCCTGGCAAAGCCCGAGAAATGCATCTTCCATGCTTCTACTATACACTACCTAGGATTTGTCCTTAGTCCAGAAGGCATCGGAATGGATCAATCCAAGGTTAAGGCTATATTATCCTGGCCAGGTCCCACCTCTATGAAACAAATCCAGTCTTTCCTGGGCTTGGCTAATTTCTACAGGAAATTCATACCTTCCTTTTCCGAGATAGTCCAACCAATCATTGCCCTGTTAAAGAAAGACATTCCCTTCATTTGGACCACAGCTCAAGAGGAAGCCTTCCAACGGTTAAAGACTGAGTTTACACAAGCCCCCATCCTGGCTCAACCTGATGTCAACCAACCATTCATAGCGGAGACAGATGCCTCCAGCTACGCTATTTAGCCGCTCTCAAAAAGCTATTCAGGGACAGGATGGAGCACCCCATCGCTTACCTTTCATGGACATTAACTCCCAGTGAAACCCATTACTCAGTCTTGGAAAAGGAACTGCCAGCCATCTGTCAAGCCTTCACCGAGTGGCGTCATCTACTCCTTGGAGCAAAACATCCTGTCCAGGTCCGCAGGGACCATCAAAACCTACAAGTACTGCAGGCCTTGTGATGTAGGAATAGCCGTCAAGCTCGGTGGGCCTTCTTCTTTGCCCAATATCAGTTCCAGATTCACCACGTTCCCGGAACACAAAATCTAATAGCGGACGCCCTCTCTCGACGTCCAGATTACGAACCTCCGAGAGATCAGGCATATCCCAAGATGTTTCCTCACACAATATTTATAGCTCAAGCAAACAATCTCCTGGAAGACATTTGCATACAAACTCAGACTTCGGAACTCTGGAAGGGTCTTTCAAAAAGGAATCAATGGGATCTGTGAACCAAGGAAGGATACTTGTTTAAGAATAACAACCTGGTCATTCCCACACAGAAACTACAACAAAAGATTATAAACCTCTACCATGATACCCTTCACTCCGGTCATCGTGGCATTTCCAACACCCTCCGTCTAATACAAAGACAATTCTGGTGGCCCAGAATGAAGGCTGACGTTCAACTGTACGTTCAATCTTGTTCCGTCTGTAATCAAAACAAACGTGACAACCAGGAACCAGCAGGACTCTTATTACAGCCTACTCCACCAACGAGACCTTGGGAAGTCATTGCTACAGACTTTATTGTAGAATTACCAACATCTAGAGGGTACACCACTATCATGGTCACTATTGACTTGTTCACTCATATGGCTCATTTTACACCTCTGTATAAGTTACCATCCTCGTCAGAACTTGCTGGAATCTTCCTGGAACACATCTTCCGACTGCATGGACTTCCTTCCAAGATCATATCGGATAGAGGACCACAGTATATCTCTCAATTTTGGAAGCACCTCTGCAGGATACGAGGAATCCAACGAACCCTCTCCTCAGGATATCATCCCCAAACCAATGGAGTCACAGAACGAGTAAATCAAACCCTTGAACAATACCTTTGTTGTTTCTCCACTAAGGTCCAGGAGGATTGGTTGCTTCTAATACCAGTGGCAGAATTCGCCTACAACAATTGGGACCATTCGGCTGTTAAAACCAGCCCTTTTTTTTGCAGCCATGGATTCCACCCTGTGGTATTACCTTCAGTCCTTCCGCATCCTACTCCAGTTCCAACAGTCGACTCCTGGATCGAAACACTCATCAATATACAGAGAGAAGCCAAGGAACATCTAGAAAGGGCACAGATACAAACTAAGCACTATGCAGATTTGAGGAGAAGACCAGGGCCTTCTTACACCATTGGGGATAAAGTATGGTTATCCTCAAAGCTACTGCCCTGACATCTCAGACCGAATAAGTTGGCTCCTCGATATTATGGCCTTTTTCCTATAAAAGAAGTCATTAACCCTGTGGCCTTTCGACTTAAACTACCAGACTCCTGGAAGAAAATCCTTCCAGTTTTTCACAAATCTCTATTGAAGCCTTACATCCAAACCACCCGGACTAACCTTAAACCCAGTCCTGTGATTGTCAATGACCAATTAGAATATGAAGTTTCTCGAATATGTGACTCCAGATATAGGCAAGGACAACTTCAATACCTGGTGGAATGGAAGGGCTATCCACCCAGTGAACGTACCTGGGAACCCGTCTCAAACCTGAACTCCCCCAGATTACTCAGAAGGTTCCATCTAATACATCCAGGCAAACCCGGTGGAACGAGTTTTAGAAGGGGGCATGCTGTCATGATCCATCGATCATGCCCCTTTTGGTCCTCCTGGTCCCTGGCACGTCGGGGGTTACTCGTAGTACACCCAACATGGCCGAATTCACATAACTCGGTCTATCGACCTTTACGTCCATGCAGCACGTTCAATAAAGGAACCATGCCCCTGCGGCTCTGCGTGTCTCAACGCTATCGTTAGCCGAGGCTAGACGTGCGTCGCAGTTCGTGCTCCTGGAACTGAGTTGCTACTCAAATTCCCAGACCCATTCCTTCTCCTTCCTCCCCCTTGTACCTGTATTCCAACCGCGTTCCGCGCAGACCGCTCTCTTGTGCAGCCTTCCTTCCTGGTCTTCCTGGAGTTCCGTGGTCCCAGACGAAGAAGCTGAACGAATCCTTGAATCCGACAACGGTCGAGCGGGCTTATACAAGACCTGAACAGCACGGAAGAAAACCCCGGCGAAGGATGCCGCAAGGCACCAAAAACAGGTGAGAAAAAAGGAAACCTGTGACAATAACTGTGACAATGACATACCACCAGAAAAGAACTTCAACCAGCAGGGGGGGAATTTCTTGGTGTACTCTTCCTGCAATTACAGGGGGAAGAGGTGACCTGTGACGTCATAAAGGATGAGGTGATATTCCAGGTCCACAATGACTGCCTCTCCTACCTGAAACCTCCTGTCCAGGCCAACACCATAACCAGAGATCTCTCCATGCAGCTGGAGGAGACCGCTGATATTGCAAAACCTGAGGTCTTCCCAGGCTTCAGGCAGATGGTTGAGGAACGGATCAACCTTGCTAATGCCTGTGAGACAGAGGAGCAAAAGCAAAAGCTGAAGCAGGTGTTGTTAGATTTTCAAGAAATCTTTGCTGTGGACTCGTACGACTATGGTCACATGAGATACATTCCACCTCCATTCCCACGGACCCCTGGATGACTCCCGTATTCGTGAGTCCCTTAGAGAAATCATAAAGAACCCAGAGTCCCATGGGATAAGTCATCCAGTCCAAAGTACCTTTAACAATCCAGTACTGGGGATTCTAAAACCTAATCGCCAATGGAGACTAAGCGCAGACCTTAGGGAGCTTAACAAATGGGTCCACATGTCCCGATGGCCTCTTCCCTACATTGACCAGGGAATGGCCTAGATCCAGGGGTCAAAGGTGTACACTGCCATTGACCTGACCAACAGATACTGGACAGTACCCGTAAGTAGAGAAGACCGGTACAAGCTGGCCTTCATCTTCGGGGGGCAGCAGTACACATGGAGCCAAACTCCCTTTGGATATATAAACTCCGGCAATTAATTCAACATCTTTCTGCATAAGGCCATGCCTGACTTGGGTTAAAGGGGGTAACCTGGCCTATGTGGATGGTGTCCTAATTAAAAGCTCAACTGTGGAGGAAAACATAGTGGAAATCGCTATGTTCTGACCCATTTGAAGGTTGCCGCAGCGAAACTGTTCTTTCAGAGGGCGCAGTGGTGTAGGACCCGTGTAAGCTTCTTAGGGCATGAAATCACCCCTGAGGGTCTCTGTCCCCAGGTGAAAAAAGTGGAAGCACTACTAAAACTGAAAGACTCCACAACTCTGTGTAATCTAAGGAGACTTCTTGGACTGACTAATTACAGTAGAAAGTTCATAGAGGATTACGCAGAGGTCACAACACCCCTAGTCCATTTATTAAAGGCCGGGTCAAGTGGGATTGGGGTCCAGAACAAGCAGAGGCAGTGAAACAACTAAAGAGAAGCCTTTCACAAGCGCCTTGTCTAGCTTACCCTGTCAAAACAAGGAGTTTTTCTTGGCAACGGCGTTCTTGGATACGTGCTTAACTGCCGTATTATACCAAAAGCATGACAAGGTCAATAAAGTCATCTCCTATGCAAGTAAGACATTATCCTCTGTAGAGAAAAAAATCAATAATTTTGAGAAGGCACTCCTGGCAACGGTGTGGGCATTGAAAAATTACCGCTCATTCATCCAGGGGGAGCACATCATCGTTGAGACTCCTCACCAGCCTTTGCAATACCTCCAAAGTGACAGAATCCGGGCAGGGAATGTGAGTAATTTCAAAATTACTTCCTGGATTCTGTCTATGCTAGGCGTTCCTGTGGAGGTCAGATATGGCCAAAACAAGAAGAGTCGCCTCACGCAGGGTTTGGGTGACTTGCATAATTGTGCCTGAGAAAACTGTCTCGAGGACGAAAGTCTCAAAACCAAAGGCAACGTGGAGGCGTAATGAATTACCCGCTAAAGGTCGATGAAGAAGACATATGCAAGGGGATGCCCACAGTTTATGTGGACGGGTCCTCCTACCATGTTGACAACAGCATGGAAAAGGAACTGGTGGCCAGTGTTTGGAATGCCTCGGTGAATGATGCCCCAGAGCCCTCCGCTGCGTACAAGATCGGTCCCCAAAGTAGTTAGGTAGCAGAGTTGATGGCAGTTCACCAGGCCATCCTCATTGCCGTGCAACACTGACTCCACGAACTGGTCATAATCACTGATTCAAATTATGTCCAGAACGGGTTCCTGAAGCACCTGATAAATTGGAAAACCAGAGGCATGCTCTGTGCAAACAATAAACCACTCAAGCATGTCAAACTAATGCAGACCATTGATGATCTGGTCACCTCTAATGGGATGACCATCTACTGGAAGAAGATTAAGGGTCATTCCAGATTAGAGGGATCAGACACAACTGGAAATGGCCTGGTGGACCAGTTGGCCATAACCAGAGCCATCCAGGGGATCACCTTGAGATCGAGTCCCTGTTGGGGGAAATCCAGGTCACTGCTGTCACCAGGTCCCAAACACCTGCCCAGAATGAACTGTCAACTTCCCAGTGGACTAAGGAGACCCCAGATGTTGATTTGATTATGGTACAAAAATGATATCCAATTATTGGGAAATTTTATCAACACATTGAGGAACCCGTGAATTTTCCTCTAACCAAAACCGATTACATTGGGAAAGAGGATCTCTGGGTGCTGATGAAGTTTCCCAAAATTTTCCGAATCCAAGATGGTTTGTTGGTAAGGAGATCCATCTCTGGATGTGACTAGTGGGTGATACCTACCTCATTCTATCACGTCACGCCCATGACGCGGCCACAGCCGGTCATCAGGCATTTCATACTACTTTGGAAATCTTGCATATTGGCCACAAATGGGGCAGGACCTCAACCAATATTTGAAGGGTTTTCTTGTGTGTGCACAATTTCAGCCAAGTTCACTCACACACTGATCTCCCCTCCAAAAATGTGGGTGACACTGCCTTGGTCAGATTTATAAGTAGATTTCATTGAGCCCTTGATTCGCTCCTCTAGGGGAAACAAGTATATGTTAACAGTAACATGCTTGTTTACGAAATGGGTAGAATGTCTCCCGGTCCCAAATTGCAAGGCAGAAACAGCAGCTGCCCTGATGATCAACCACATCTTCTCACGTTTCGGCCTTCTCCAAAGGATTGAGTTGGACCAGGGAAGTAATTTCACCAGCGCGGTGATGACAAAGATGTGGGAGATACTTGGGGTAAAGAGAAAACTCCATATTGCATACCAACCAGCCTCTAGTGGGAGAGTTGAGAGGTACAATAAAACACTTGTGAGCATTCTTAAGATGATTGTGGCAGACTCAGGGCCTAGTTGGGACATCCAACTACCTTTTGTCCTGATGGCCATCAGGTTTACACCATCTTCTGCAACCAAAATGTCTCAATTTGAGCTAATAACTGGGTGAAAAATGGTGTTACCCCAGCATCTGCTCTACCAAACCCAAGAGCAGACGTGTGCACAAAACATGAATATATTGAGAATCTGAGAAAACAACTTCAGCATGCTTTTGCGTATGCTCAGCGGAATCTGAAGAAATTGGCAGAGGGGATGAAAACTGTCATGACACGTGGTTTGGGCCAAAGGAAATTGGCCTCCCTTGGTGTAGGAAAGCCGTCTGACAGAAGGAAAACAGGCTGCTTTCGCTATACTGCTAGGAAGCAGACTGTTCCTTTAAGGAATCTCCTTCGTAGCAACAGGATGAAGGACGGATGGCGGTTTCCATGGAAACTGTGGCGTCTGTTACGTTTGGGCCGGTGCTGACGTATCACGTGATCTGGCCTTTATTCATGCCGTCCCAGTAGGAAACAGTGCTTCTGAACTTTTCATGCTACGCATTTCTGTCGTCTTGGAAATCTTTGTTGCCAAACCTTGCCTGCCTTTCGGATATCTTCTTTGCCTTGCCCTTGTCGGATTGTTGCCTGATATTCTCTTCGTTGCCAAATCCTGCTGCCTTTCGGATACCTTCTTCGCCTTGCCCTTGTCGGATTGTTGCCTGATATTCTCTTTGTTGCCAAATCCTGCTGCCTTTCGGATACCTTCTTCACCTTGCCCTTGTCGGATTGTTGCCTGATATTCTCTTCATTGCCAAATCCTGTCTGCCTTTCGGATACCTTCTTCGCTTAGCCCTTGTTGGATGGTTGCCTTGGTTTCTACTGATTTATCGGCTTTGGAACTCTGAAGCGTCCACGACCTGCCTTGCCTTTTTTAGTTAAACACGTTTGACTTACCTGTTTTCCAGTTCTTACCTTTTCCACGTACTTGTTCTTGTCTTCTGGTTATATGCTGTCCCAGAACGCTGTGAGAGCAGTGAAGCTTCCTTTTCTTTATTTAACAGCTACGCGATCGCGTGCACCGAGGGAGCACACTTTTTCTGTTTTACTGTCCTGAGGAAACGCGATCTTGTGCACCGAGGGAGCACTCTATTTTTTTCTATTGTCCTGCTTTGAGGAAACGCGATCTCACGCACTGAGGGAGCAACTTGAAAACATCTCTGAGGACGCAAACGCGCGCACCTAGGGAACAGTTTTCCATTTCCACCTGGGGAAACGCGAACGCGTGCTCCGAGGGAGGTTGCTGTGTGCGCTAAGAATATTTGGGTCATGATAGCTATTCCTCCATTTTTTACCTACTTCCTTTCCTTTCGTGATTTGATCTACGGATTCACAGGTAAGATCCACTCCTCTCTCTTTTGTTTAGTAAAATCAGTTAAAGCTACGTTTCTGATATTTGGCTATATTTCCTTATATCCTACAACTCTGGCTCCCTGTTTCATGATCTCCAATCTCACCAGTCAGTTATTACAGGTTAGAAAGTGTACTGGATATTTTATGTTTACCTTATAGTTTATTGAGTTATTAACATTATGTATTCTCTTTCTTTTCAGCCTGGTGTTCCGTGGGTTCCATATTCAAATCAATTGGTCCATCTGCACGTATATTTACACGTCCGGAGGGTCTGATTGGTGGGAAGCCTAAATTGCTTCACTACGTGTCAAGTTACACGGAAGACATATTCCTATGGTTGTCTGAGTTTATGACAAAAACCCATAACGATTTAAAAACTACTAAAAAAGAATATCAAGTAGGAGAAAGGGTCTACTTGTACAATTTTCAGAGGAACCAGACCAAGAAACGGAAATTCCTCCATTTTTCACCTCCTGCCGCGGCCCCTTTGAAATTGTAGACAACATATCACCTGTCGCCTATAAGATCCGCATTCCCAAAGGAGAACTGTCAGAAGAGAAATGGGTCCACATCAGTCAGTTGAAAAGTTGTCACCCCAGACACGCTTTGTGGCTGATTGATGAAGCAAATGAAAATCAAGCAGAGGAACCATCTGAGGAATGAAAAGAAAGGAGGAACAAGCAGACTGAAGTATTCGAAGGGATTGTGTCCTCCGACGTATTCCTTATCTTAGATAGAAATCCTTCAGCTTTGCTGGCCTCGGAAAATTTTTTCGCCAGAGGGCGCTGCGCGTCGATGATCGCCGAGTCGATGACCCTCGACGGCCTCCGTGCCGACGTCGACGTCATCCTGCCTATAAAGGCCGCGCGCAGCGTCCGTTGCTCAGTTCCGTTTTTCCGCGCTTCGTTGTGCCTCGGAACACCGTTGCTCAGTTCTCGTCAAGATAACGTATATAATAACTACTATTTACCTCGATATCGATGGCATCCTCCTCCGACCCGACGACCCCTCGGTCCGGTTTCAAAAAGTGCCGAGACTGCGGGAAGAAAATGTCGTTGACGGACCCTCACAGGGTCTGTTTGTGGTGTCTGGGAATCACGCACCAGAGTTCGGAGTGTGAGGAATGCCTTTCCATGACGGCGAAAGCCTTGAAGGAGCGTAGGGGGAAGCTCGAGAGAGGTAGGTCAACTTTAACTTCCTCGAAAGCTTCTTCGGTAGAGTCGAGACGTTCGTCTCCTCACCATAAAAAACACTCTCGATCTAGATCACGAAGTGGCTCCCACCACTCGTCGACATCGAGACACTCGAAGAAGAGACGTAGGAGATCCCCTTCGTCATCTTCGTCGAGTTCTCCTGAGAGAGTTCATTGCCCCACAAAACGCAGCTCGCAAGCTGAGTGGGAGGAATTCAGGAAAAAGATGCTAAGCGTCTTCGAGAAAGCGGCCTCGTCCCCCTCGAAGACAGCTGAGGGTGATACCCCGGGTAAAAAACCCAAAAAATCTAAACGCCGCGAGTCGCAGTACCCGGCGGAAAAGTCAACCCGAAAGCGCCTCGAGCCATCGGGAGATAAAGCATCATCGACGCCATCGTCGAAAACTCCTTCGAAACAGAGGTCGGCGCCATCGACGCCGTTGTCGAAGGATTCATCGGCGCATCAGTCGATCGAGTCGACGCCGACGTCGACGCCGATATCGACGCCGGTGAAGGAAAGAACCACGGCTACTCCACAGCCAACGGTTAGACAAAAGACCTCCGACTCGACGCCGAGAACGTCGACGTCGTTCTCGAGCAGGACTCCGATCCTTTCGAGTTCTTCGAGGCCTAGTACACATTTCTCGACGCTTTTCACGGCGCCTTCGAGTACTTTCACGTCGGTGTCGACGACATCGACGTTTTCAAGGCCTGTGATGATGGCTCCTTCTGCATTGGAAATGGGGTTTATACCATTCCAAAAACCAATGTATCCCCCTTTAACCTCTATTTTTGAGGAAAGGGAGGATTCAGACCAAGATATTGATTTACAGAGGACCACATCACCAGAGCCAGAGACTTTCGCCTCTGAGGAAGGAAGATTAAAAAATCTTCAGGATGCACTTCAGGAAGCTAGTGGCTTGGACACTTCTCCTGAAGCAGAATTTATCAAACCAGACCCAGGAGAACATGCGGAGACTCCATATAGAGCTCTGATGTCTAGAATCATAGAATTTATGGGTTGGTCTGCACCTTCTCCTGCCTTTCAGCAGGATGACCTCACTGACATACTGGACAAGGGCCCACAGGAGGATCCTGTGGTTCCATTTCACTCTGCTCTACAGAGAAGGATTTTGACAAACTGGGAAACGCCAGAAATTATCCCGGCAGTAAATAAAAAACTGTCAACAAAATACAGGGTGGCTAGTTCTGACCCTGAATATTTGTCAAAACACCCTACTCCTGAGAGCTTGGTTGTACAGGCTGCAACCTCATCAGGCAGCACATCTGCATACCCCACTGCTCCGCAGGATAGGGATGACAAAAAGTATGATGCCATGGCTAAGAAGGTTTTTTCTGCCTGTAGCATGGCGTTAAAGTCTATTAACGCGACCTGTACGCTCGCTAGGTTCAGCCACACCCTTTGGGAGTGCGCTTCATCAGCGGCTGACTGCCTCCAAGAAGGAGAGGAAAGGGACGCATTTTTAAACATCATCAGGGATGGTAAAGATGCGATGTGCGAGACCCTACAAACTGGCCTAGATTCTGCTGACAGTATCAGCAGGGCCATGGCGGCAAGTACCACAATCCGCAGGCATGCGTGGTTGAGGAAGTCTGGTTTTGCCTCTGACGTGCAGACCAGGCTTTTGAATATGCCCTTTGACGGTTCTACCCTCTTTGGAAAGAAGGCGGATGACAGTTTGGAGAAACTGCAAACGTCCAAGGCAGCAGCCAAGTCATTGGGAGCTGCTATCCGTCAGAATACCTTTCGTCCTTCGGGATCATCGTGGAGAGGACGGTCCTTTCGTTACTATTCCTCATATGGAAGGGGCAGGGGACGACCGGCTCAAAGAGGCCAAGGAAGATTTACCCGTGGTGGACGGGGTAGGGGAAAGAAAGCCGCACCCGCAGGAGCAGGAGCCACTTTACCTTCGGCAACTGCATCAGCCGCTTCAAAACCACTCTGAGGTCTCCCCTCACAGAACACCAGTAGGGGGCAGGTTAACTCACCATCTGACGGAATGGCAGGCTATTACGTCAGATGCTTGGGCTCTGGAGACAGTGGCCCAAGGTTACTGCCTGCCCTTCCTACATATCCCTCAGAGTCATCCACCGGGGAACAACCCTTTGAAGCTTCCAGATCCGCTCCTCTTGCAGGAGGTTTTAGACCTGCTAGAGAAAGGTGCCATAGAACTGGTACCTGTAGCGGAAAGGAACAAGGGTTGGTACTCCCCCTACTTCATAATACCGAAGAAGGACGGAGGACTGAGACCCATCTTAGACTTACGGGAATTGAACAAATTCCTCCGAAAGGACAAGTTCAAGATGGTGACTCTCTCTCAGATCCTTCAGGCCCTCCAGCTTCAGGACTGGTTGGTATCTCTAGACCTCCAGGACGCTTATTTCCATGTGCCGATCCATCCCAGGCACAGGAGATACCTGAGGTTCGCAATTGGCAGCTCTCATTATCAATTTCGAGTTCTGCCATTTGGGCTAACCTCCGCCCCGAGGGTCTTTACCAAGCTAATGTCGGTTGTGGCTGCAAGTCTAAGGAGGGAAGGGATTCATGTCTACCCTTACCTAGACGATTGGTTGATCAGAGCTGTATCTTCGGAACAGGCTCAGAGACAACTAGATTATGTTTGCCACTTCCTTCACAAGCTGGGCTTCTCCCTCAATTTAAAGAAGTCACAGATGATACCATCACAGAGACTCCAATTCATTGGAGCAGTCCTGGACACTTCCCTGGGAAAAGCCTTGCCACCAGAGGTGAGGGCTCGAGATATTCTGCAGATGGTCATCAGATTTCAGAATGCCCAATATCTCCCAGCCTACGACTTTCTGAGGTTGCTAGGCCTCATGGCATCCTGCATATTCCTCGTGCCGGAGGCTCGCCTGAGAATGAGATCCCTCCAGTGGGCACTGAGAACTCAGTGGTCACAGTTCTCAGGAAGGATGACAGATCTCCTTCGGATCCCGGTCAAAGTAGCCCGAGACCTTCAGTGGTGGGCCTGTCGGGAGAACATCCTGAAAGGAGAAATGTTTTGGCAACCATGGCCGGAGATAACAGTAGTCACGGATGCCTCACTCACGGGGTGGGGAGCTCACGCCAACGACTTGACCATCAGCGGTCGTTGGTCTCCATCGGAGTCCAGACTACATATCAACCTGTTGGAGCTGAGAGCCATCAGACTAGCGCTGAAGGCTTTTCTGCCGTCTGTACGGGGAAGAAACGTCCTAATAATGACGGACAATACAGTGGCCATGCACTACCTCAACAAAAGAGGAGGCGTAGGCTCACTACCACTGTGCAGAGAGGCGATGCAGCTCTGGTTTTGGGCAATTCAGGAAGGAATCTCTCTATCGGCAATTCACCTAGCCGGAGAGAAGAACTTGACAGCGGACGCTCTGAGCAGGCAGAGCACAGTCTCTCACGAGTGGGAGATAGCTCAGGAAGTCCTTCAAGAGATCTTCGCCCTTTGGGGAACCCCTCAAGTGGATCTGTTCGCCACCAGTATCAACAGGAAGTGCGACAGATTTTGCTCAAGGGAATTTCCCCCGAGAGGAGCTCTAGGAGATGCGTTCGTAGTGGACTGGGAGTTCCCACTTCTGTACGCGTTCCCTCCGGTCCCTGTCATTCCTCAAATGATCAGGAGGTTGAGAAGGTTTCGGAAGACCATGATCCTAATTGCCCCGGATTGGGCCAGGAGAACGTGGTACCCGGACCTTCTAGACATGTCCATCTGCCCTCCAATTCGACTGCCATACAGAGAGGATCTTCTCTCGCAGAAGGAAGGTCAGGTTCTCCATCCAGCCATCAAGACCCTCAACCTTCACGCTTGGTGTCTGAAAGGTTGAGGTACAAGGATTGGGACCTTCCGGATGATGTTATGGAGGTGTTGCTTTCGGCCAGAAGGCCGGCAACTAAAACTCTATACCGCTGCCGTTGGAACAAATTTTGCAGCTGGTGCAGAGAAAAGAATATTGAACCCTTTTCTTGTGGTACACCTATGGTGTTGTCATTCTTACTTTACCTGGCTAATTCAGGCCTACAGGTTGGCACAATTAAGGGCTATCTCGCAGCGCTATCAATCTTTAAGCGCACTGCAGAGGAGCCTTCATACTTCAAAATTCCATTGGTAATACAATACCTAAAAGGATTAACTAATGTTTATCCCCCGAAACCTTTTCAAGTTCCCTTATGGGATTTAAACCTAATTTTAAACTTCCTAAAGGGTGCCCCTTTTGAACCACTACACTCTTGTTCATTGAAGCTTCTCACCCTCAAAACTGTTTTGCTAATAGCATTGACATCTGCTAGAAGGGTTAGCGAGTTGCAAGCCTTATCGTGTAAACCTCCACATACAATCTTTTACAAGGACAAAGTTGTTCTTCAGGTGAAGCCTAACTTCCTCCCGAAGGTAGTCTCGGAGTTTCACATCACTCAGAAGATTATATTACCTTCTTTCTACCCTCCTCCTCATCCGGGGAAGGAGGAAGAGAGACTGCACAGGCTGGACCCTAAGCGAGCCTTGAGCTTCTATATCAGCAGATTGGCTAAGATCAGACAAGCAGACCAACTCTTTGTAGGTTATGCAGGACATAAGTTGGGCCTTCCAATAACAAAACAAACCATCTCCAGATGGATTATTTTAGCCATTCTGGAGTGCTACAAATTGGCAGGAAAGGAGCCTCCTCAAAATCTAAGGGCTCATTCTACCAGGGGTATCGCAACATCCTCAGCCCTTCAAAGAGGGGTGCCAATTCGAGATATATGTGCGGCTGCCACATGGTCGTCCGCACATACATTTACCAAATTCTATAGCCTGGATTCCTCCTCTAGTCAAGAAACTAGATTCGGCAAGGCTGTGTTACACTCTGTCCATTCTGGAAGGGTAACATAACTTTTATTACTCCCGCCTCCAGTCACAATACCACTGCTATGGGAGTCTATCTAAGATAAGGAATACGTCGGAGGACACAATCCCTTCGAAGAACTAGTTACTCTTACCTTGTAACGTTCTTTCGATGGGATGTTCCTCCGACGTATTCCTTATCGACCCTCCCATCCATCCCCGCAGTATGACTTCCTGTGGGTTTGCAGCCTATGCTCCTTCAAGGTGATTAGTCTAATCCAAAAACATTACTGGGGACTACAAAACGGAACTGAGCAACGGACGCTGCGCGCGGCCTTTATAGGCAGGATGACGTCGACGTCGGCACGGAGGCCGTCGAGGGTCATCGACTCGGCGATCATCGACGCGCAGCGCCCTCTGGCGAAAAAATTTTCCGAGGCCAGCAAAGCTGAAGGATTTCTATCTAAGATAAGGAATACGTCGGAGGAACATCCCATCGAAAGAACGTTACAAGGTAAGAGTAACTAGTTCTTTAGATGCATAGGTATATCTATATAAAAGGGAGTAATTTTCTTGGTGTTGTTATAAAAATGAAAAAGAAGAGTAAAGTGATATATGGAAAAAGAATACAAAGATAAAAATGTCTGATAAAAGAATTGCAAGCATTATTGTTGTCGTTGTTTCCTTGTTGTAAATCTTTCCAGAATAATGTCAGTAAAAAGTACTAAAACTTGTTTTTTTCTATCTTCTATTAGAGAATTAACTTCCTTACATTCCAGCCTGGAGAGGGACACCCGGGGACCTGGAAGGGAAGGAAGGAAAGAAGGTTCCGTGCCACACTCTTCAAAGCTAAGACGGAAGGGGATTCTGGAGCGCCACTCCCTGATGAAGGAGAATTCCACTGAAAGAAACCCCACTCTGCTCTACTCTTCCCCAACAAAAAGTCACAGAAGAGTAGGGGGTGGGGGTATGAGGATCTGTGGGGTACATTTACAGGCCCTAACAGAAATCCTTCACATAAACACTGCATTTAAACATTGCCACCAAAAACGGCTGTGTTGTGTTCTCCCTGGCACATGTGTGGCAAGCATGTGAACACTGCATCCCGGAAAACGGCCCTACACTACAACTGCTGTTCCTTTCATCTGAACCAAGTTATGCGCTGCAGTGAAAAACGACGCTACATTTGCTGTTCTGTCATCTGAATACCAAAGTTGTGCACTGCATTCAAAACGGCTCTACAATTGTGTTCCTTTCATCTGAACTATAAAGTTGTGCACTGCATTCAAGACGGCTCTGCATTTGCTGTTCTGTCATCTGAAGATAAAATGTGTGCACTACATTGAAGACGGCCTTGCGTTTGCTGTTCTTTCATCTAAAATACCACAAAGTTAAGCGGTGCCTTGAAAAACAGCCCTGCGTTACTTTATTTTATCTGGATGTCAAAAATTGAGGCAATACATCTGAAAACAGCCGTGTCTGACTGTTCATTCACATAAGGGGCAAGTGGTTCAGATTGCAACTCGACACGGCTTTGTTTTCCCTTTCATGTGGACGGCAGCATTCTAAAACACTGCAAATCAATGAAAACACCCTAGTTTATTCTTTTCTTCCATGTTAAATCATAAGAACCTCGTGCAGAGGTTCTACCCCTCCCTGTCTATGGATCAACTACAAATGCCAACCCATTCAAGAAGGATAAATCAGAAGAAAATCCCCTGACCTCCAGAACCACATTTCAAACATTAAATGAGAAATACAGCTGCACACGTGTGAAAGAATATAAAGAAAAATATGATGTTTAAAAGCCAATGTGGAATGGTGGCTTTTTCTTGCACAGAAATGTCAGTGTGGGCGGGGGGCTGACAAAGCCATGTATATTATGTTTTCCCCCCACAAGACTTCAATCAATTTGGCAGAGGCTCAGAAATACCAGTAAAACCAGTTTGGCTCAGGCAGGACACCTCTCAATTGAATGCCTGGCCTCCACCTGGAAGTCACACTTATAAGTGAACTATTCCGCAATAACATATGAGCTGGCTAAGGGCATGATAATTACCTGTTCTACCAGACTGGAAGGCAGTACTGGCAGGAGGGACAAAGAAAGCCAGAGGGGCTAGTGATTGACTGAGAAGTGCGAGTTCCTCCAGCACCCACTCTGAAGGACAAACTGACAAACTTCAAAGGGTGCCATAGAAGTCTTTTGTTGCAAGCTGTTGTTTTATACTATTTTTCCATGCAATTCGTAGGCCAATGTTAAGAGACTAAGCACATTTTCCTAGCACTTTGCAGACTGAAATACCCAGTAAAGACTCGTTTCTAGATGATTTATAAATGGGACAAAGAGGAAAACTGGTGGACAAATGAGAAATGAGTTTATGAACATGTCTAATTCTTTGCAGAATTGTAACTGTTATGCATTTAACGAAAGGGGCAAAAATGTGCCAAAGCGCTATGCTACCTTGCACGGAGTTGGCGATCAGACTAATTCCCTGTGGCCCACTAAAACCGTCTATCTACTTCTTATGGCAGTGGCTCTTATAAGTTTGAAGTTATGATGCATAACTCAATTTTGCCAAAAGGTGGACCTGAGAAACAAAGAACTGTCATAAATGACCAAACAGACAAATTATGCTCTCTCCCCTGAACCAATAAGGCCAGGAGGTGGAGAGAGGAATGATAGACTGTCCAATCCTGCCGGTGGGGGTAATTTTAGAGTACTTCCCTAGATTGTAAAATGAGTGATGTCATTTTGTCTATATAAGGGGGGTACTGCACTAGACACAGGATCCCACACACCCACAAGAATCCAAGGAGACAGAAAAATAGGATGGAGGCAGCTGATCCCATCCCGAAAGTGCAGAGGCCAGACCCTTGCCTAACTGTCCAGAATCCCATCCATGAGGGCGCAGTGACCTGAGATCCTGCTGGCTGTCCAGAATCCCAAACCAAGGCATACTTAGTAAGTAGCAAATACCCCAGCCCTAAGTTGCATAAACCCTTCTTTTTGTAACAGTACATCCCATTGAAAATCCCATTGAAAGTCCCATTGCAATTCCCATCGAAAGTTCCATTGAAAGTCCGTAATTGCCAATATCATTCATTCACTTTCCCATGGAAGAAATTGTTTAGCCTGTGTATGTTAGCATATTCCCCTGTGATAAATCTCTCAGTAGCCTGTGTACATCCTTAGCTTTATTTTGAAGTAAATAAATGTATTCCCCATTAAGGAAATTCACGGTGTAAGCTGGTTGAAATTTGAATTTAACTCACTTGCCCTTAGTGTCTTTCTTTAATAACTATAGTCTTTAAAATATAGTCTCTAAGCATTAGTCTCATTGTCACTGAAAAACCGAATTTGCCCGTGTATTGTGTGCCCTACCCCGAATTCTTAACTTGCATTTGTCCCATTAAGGGCAATCCCCTTTATCTCGAATCCTACCTGCATGTGTCCTTGTCCCTAAAACACGATTTCTGATTTTGACAGCTAATCCTTTTTCTTAGCTACCTGTCATCACAAATCCCATGTAAAACTAATTTCCATTGCTGTTTATTTTTTTCTTTTGTATTTTTCTTTCCAAAATCGATGTTCCGACCTTGTTTCCACGTTGTTCTCTGTGCGGATTAGTAGTCTATCAGCTTCCCTACCTTCACAAGTGTAGCAACACGAATTTCCTTACATTCTGTTCCATAGCCGTGTGAGAAATAACAATCGATTCTGACGTTTTGCTCCTAAAACAGGGTTTTCATTTTCTTTTCTGGCCTCACATCTTGGTCTGGTGGGTTGTATTCCAAATCTGATTTTTCTCTCTTTATCCTGACTCCTTGCCACTGCCTTCCATCCAAAAGGAATTAAGTTAGCTAATGTTTGGGGGTGAGTGTTGCATGGGGAGTGCTAAACCTTTGTTATTCATTGTTTAAAATAGTTATTTTTCCTGTTTCCCATTAAGGATTCATGTGAGCTGGGATAGGATTTTGCACCAATTGTTCCGTAATAATCATTGCATTTGTATTACCCCAACATTGGTGGCTATTGTAAATTGTTTGAATATTTTGCCTTTTCCATTAAATAATAAATTAATAAATATCTTATTGATATACACCAGCCTGGTTCCTGGTTCATTGTGACTCGGGATGTTTGTAAAAGGTGGGTCGAGACGAGTTGGGGGCCTACTCAATTAAAGAACCCGTGGTTTATTAAAGATAAAAAGCGTTTTTATTGTGCGCCACATTCATTGTCAGGAGAAGGAGTCCCAGGCGGGAGTGTGCCGTGTTCTAAAACCGTGGTATTGGAAACATTACTTTACTTGTGTATGGGGGAATGATTTCCCCCTTTGTAATTGTATCTCGAGTTACTTGCATGTGGAAGAGCAGCTGGCAGATAATAGAGTGGAAACAATTGTTTCCCATAAATTTGCTTGCTTCTTACGAAAAGCTTCTCAGATTTATGTGGATTTATCCGTACTGCTATGTCCTCAGCAACAGTAACAGCCTGTATCGGATGTGTATCTTGTTCGCAAAGCTGAATGCCGGTAAGCATGGGTGTTTGTTTTTTCTCTGGTGAGATTTTGATATGGCTTGTATGGACTTTAAGCTCCCTAACATGGTGAGGGGATCTGTGTAGATTCCTATTGGACAGCATGGGCGGTCTGGCGCTTGTTATACTATAGGTTTGGGGATATCCTAAATCCTGGGCGGCCCTTAAAGGTCCAGTATCAGGCTCAGGTGACCATCAAGAGATGTTCTGGGTCGCTCCCGCTGGACGTCCCCATAACCAGGCATGGGACGTCATCACATTGTATTCTGTGGAACTTGCATTCCTTCAGAAATAGACAGGAGCACCAGACTCTACACCTGGAAAATGTATGTCATTGTTTTAAAGAGGTGCCTGCTTGTTGGATCACAGTGTAGGACATACTGAACACCAGAACCTTTTGAATGGCTCATCTTGACTTGTGGGAAAATGAGCGGGCTAGTGTTTGTAACTGTTATGTTGCTTTGTTGAAAAGGTAAAACACCAATAGAGAAAGAGGGAGACACAATGCAGATAAAGATCAACGTTTATCTGCATTGCTATATGGGTTAAACAAACATGCATTTCCAAAAAAAACTAATGGTAAATAAAACCGTAGGTAAAATCTTACTTAGGTATGTAAGAGGAGAGAAAGTTCATATTGTGACTGCGCTATCAATAAAGAGACAAATGCTCAAAATATAGGAGAAACTAGCCATCTGGTGAACATAAGAGACATGCAGAAGTATTCAGCATAAGTCTGACAGTATTAACACGGCAGAATCAAAGCATGAAACCGGTGGGTCATGGGGCAGAAAGAAGTGTTCTTAATTCTTGAATTCTAGCTCTGAGTTGCTCTTAGAGTTCACATCCCATTTTCACTAGTATGTGTTTTAGGATGAATTTATTATGAATTTAAAAAAAGACACTGAAGGAAAACATTCCAAGTCTGCCCTACGGAATGGCACATGTAAACTCCATGCCGCAGATGCCTCTTGCAGTGTGCACTGTGAAGTGCACATTGTCCAACTGGTTTATGTTACTGGCCTGTAGTGCAGATGGCACTCACCAGTGCCATTTGGATGAAGTGCAAAGACAGGCAAAATGTTCACATTGAAGCACTTTTAAAGAGCCTTTAAACCTCACCTGGATTAAAACGATAGAATGCATATATTGGCGAAGTCACTCAAGTGGGGACATCATAATGATTGCTTCTTTTTTCACATTCCAAAACAACATCATGGCCCACAAACCAATTAACCATGTTACATATGTTGATTACAAAACTCATTCCATGAGTATATAGATTCACTGACTCACAAACCAGTTAACATATAAATGATTGTGGAGCCAGCAGTACAAACCAAAGAATTCTGCTGGAGATTTGAAATCAATGCTTGCAAAGGGCAATTATAATCATAAACTGTGGTGGGTAGAAGGGGTTGAATTGACTACTGGCATAGCTCTGGGCAAACTTCCACACCACTGTTTTTAAAGCCATCAGTGCATTTTCAGAAGGAAACCAGACATATGCAAATCAGGATTGTGTTTATGTCGCAGGTAATTCTATCAACATCCAATAATCACACCATTTCAAGGTGTGTTATTAAATGTCGATGTACTCACAATAGTGACAAGGTATCACATTTAATCCCGTCAAACTTCCACATGCTTAAACGATTATCTTCCAATCCAATGACAATAAAGTTAGGCATAGTCTTTTCAAGAATAGGACCAATAAACATAGCAGTGTCGGTTTCCATTATGAAACATTAGGGGAGTAGTATCAGGTTCCTAATGTCAAATTGCCTGCCCCATGATTTTCATTTAGCCCAATACTGTAGATTCCCTATTGCTGACTGAGAAAAGCAATACTGTGTTCTAGAATTCTGGCCAGCTAACACAGCAGTGCCCATTTCTATTACATGGAGCTACTACTGCATTGCCAGATTCCATTATTGCCAGTTCGCATAGCAGTGCCAGATTTCATTGCGCCCATTTACCACATTAAGGTCAGATTCCAGTATGATAGAATATTCCAGCTTTACAGAGTAAGGCCGGCTTCTAGTGTAACCCTTTAACAGTAACGCCAGATTGATCACATTGCGGCATCATAATTAGTGTAAATTCACGCACACCCACGTAGCACCGCAAGGACATATTCCAGTGTGCATTAATGCAATAGCAAGGCCAGATTCCATTCTGTCCAAATAGCAATGTAGAGCCAAACTCCAGAATGTTCCGTTAGTATGCGAGGCCAGGTTTCAGTAGGCCTGGTAACCATGGAAAATATAATATATTCCCAGTTATTACAGCTTCATTGTAGCCAGTTGCCACAGTGTGGCCACATTGCATTATGCTCAATGGGCAAATCAAGCGCAGCTTTCAGGGTGGACAATGAGCACAGCAAGGTTAGATTCCTGCATGTCTAAATACAACTACATGCACATATAAGCATGCTCCAAATAGCAGAGCCAAGAACAAATCTGGCATGTCCAGTTAACAAAGTAATGCCAGAGTCAAGTATGCTCATTTTACACAAAAATGCCAGATACCAGTATACCCGGTAAGAACCATAAAACCTCAATCAAGCATACGCAGTTTGTACAGGAAGGGCAGATTTCCATTTTATCAGAACAGAAAGCCCAGTTTCCCGTGTGTGCGAAAAAGGCAGTACAGGCAGATTCCAGTATACCTAGTTATCATGGCTAGGCCATAGTCTAGTATGCCCAGTTCGCACAATAATGCCAGAGTCCATCGCTTAATTTAGCACAGTGATGCAGATTCTGTTATGCATAGTACATGGATATTTATGTACCATGTTCAAAGAGATTTTACAAATAGCTTTTCATGTGAGAAGTTATGTCTCTATGGATTAGCAAAATTGATGAATAATTTGAAGATTTGTAGATTCGTTTTTGTTCCCATCCCTTGTATTGAATAATTGTTCTTGTTCTAAATGAACTAAATGAACTGAAGTTTTGTTTTCCTTTTGCATTCATTATTTGTTCCTAGTTGTACGAATGAACTGCAGATATACTATCCACATCTCTCCTTAATTTTCACCCTAATTAATGGTCTTATCTTTTTGAAAACTTTTATGTTATCAATACTTTTTGAACCTGTTTCGAATAATAAAGCAATACATTTTTTTTTCCAAATAATTACTTTAGTTTGGATCTTTCGCGTAACTGTGTTCATTGAGTTTTAGGATACCAGACGTGATATCTCGGTTGATACACACAGCCTTTTTTCAAAAATAAATATATATTACATAATGAATTACTCTATCCACAGTGTGGACTATGTATAGCCTTTGTGATAGCAAGATGAGGCCAGGGTGCATGCTGTGCGAGAGGAGTATTCCTGCACTCTTCCTGTCACCCACAGCTCTCTGACCTCAGTCACTCTTTCAATGTGATGGGTGGACTGGGCTATGATGTCACATGGACACCCACACAGCCTGTCAATCTAAGCCTGCTATTACCCCTTTCCTTCTGGCACAACCATTGTGGGGTGTTGTCAATTGTTTTACTGCAATTCAATAACGCATGCATTCCGACATTACGAGTCGACTATCATTACGGAATGGATGCGTGGTAAGGCACGACATTACAATGGAATCGAAAACAGATGTTTTCCTGGTGAGTAGACAAACAACAAATAGAAAGAAGGGGACGAAAACAGGCCCAGCCTAGTGAAGGAGACGTGGGAAAGAAAGACAGGCACAAATAAAGGCTAACCAAAGGAGAGAGCTGAAGCAGTCAAGACATAGTACACAAAAGACAGGAGGAGATGGGGTGAAGAGTTGAAGAGATGAGTGGAAAATAATACATAAAGAGCAAACACACATAGTAACCTTTATCATTATAATACCTATGTTGCCTACAGTGGTACCACGGCAATGGGGGGCAAAAGCCAAAATTAAAACAATATTGCGCAACATTGCCCAACATAGACTAAATGTGAATAAAATAAAGGGGTCATTTTCAATTAGCTGTATCGTAAAAGGCAAAAAGCAAACCAAAAACGCAGGTCCTTCTGGTGGCTTTTGTATGGTGGAGCGGCATGGATCGGAAGTACCAACCTGCCACTATCAGGACCTCTGCAATACAAAAACAAAAGCATTTGTACCAGCATCTGATTAATAGGTGGAGGATTCCCTAGGAATCCATATAAATGCCTCCCGACATACACGTACATGCAGGGAGGCATGTACGACTCCATGCATTGGTTGTAATCATGCACAGAAACCCGGGTCCTCTTGGATTTTCATACAAGAATACCACCAACACCTAAGTGCAAGCCACCAGAATTGCATGGAGGAAACTGGAAGTACAAATAGGTGCAAGTGCCTCCATGCAATTAATAGGGACTTGGAAAATGGCCCCCTTTGTGTCTAAGAAAGGTCAGTGCGAGAGGCGAAGAAGTATTTATAACGTGTCATTATACAATATCTCTATGGGCAATATGTAGTTATTGACAGAAGAGAAACATTACACTTTTGGTTCGCATCTCCAAATAGAGCTGCATTCCCTTGATACGAGCCCTCCCCTTTCAGAGTGATCAAAGATAATTATTACATAAGCGAAAATCCTATTTTTCACCCTTCTAGTTAGTAGTCATCATTTTAATAAGTGATCATGGATCTACATCTTGGCTGCGCCTTACCTTAGCTCAGCTGTAAGTTGTTCACCTCATGGGTTGTCTGCTTATTGTTAGGTTTGTAGTTCCATAAAGTGAGGCCCACAAAGCCATTTCAACAGTGCCCTTAGTAGATTTGCCATGGTCAAGGGCCATTATAAATTGTGTAAGTAAGGCTTGGATTAGTTGACTTGATGAAACGTATGGGCTTCGATTGAGACACCACTCTACTTTTCTACTACAAGCCACTTTTGGGAATAAATAGTGCCCTTAGGGCAGAACTGTAATGCCCCTTGCCTAACCAAAAACGGCAAGTGGTAGAATCCGAAGTCCAATACCCCCACAATATATTGGCCTTAAGTTGCGGTAAGGTAAACCTAGGGCCTGATTATGACCCGGGAGGTAACCATGCTGCTTTTTGCAGCATGGCTACCCCCATTCTGGGTACCGGGTCAGGGTTCCCTGAATGGGGAAATACCGGGCCATTGCGACCTTGGAGGCCCCGGTATTTCCCCATTCAAGGAACCCAGACCCGGTACATCCCCATTCCCATTTAAGCCCTCATAGGGCTCCATGGGAATGGGGATGATGCTAACAACGGGCCCGTTAATGACGGCCCCGTTGTTAGCATCCTGGTCTGCTCGCGGGTCCCGCTAAGGACGCCTGGTTTTCCCAGACATCCTTAGCGGGTCCCGCGAGCAGACCTCGCAATGAGGCGGTAGGGGGTTAACGGGGCCGGCAGCTCTACCGTCCCCATTAACCCCCTACCGCCGGGTCGTAATGAGGCCCCTAGTCTTTTTCCTTTTCCAAACAAATGCTCAGGTGGATTTATCAGTTTGTTTATATAATAATGGAGGAATAGGCAGTGAATTTAGTGGGGAGTAAAACTGAGGTGCTGGCTAAAGCCATCTTCACTGCTTCTACTTTTCCTCACCAACAAAGATACAAAAGGGATCAAGTAGTGACCAGTGCATTGATGGAGTCCAGGATTTCCTCTGAGTTTACGCTGTTGTGTTATCTATGTTGTTTGAAAATCACACACTCAAATATGTAATATTGCTGGAGCACCATTCTAGATCAGATGACTGAACCATATCATGATTGCATGCTAGATTTAAAGTAAAGAATTCTGTTTGCCTCTTTTTAAGGGATTAGCCAGAGACCATGATGGTGCTTGATATTTCATAGTACTGACTTCTCATGGCCAGAGACAAACAATGGAATGTCATCAGAGTACCCCAATGACTCAACTTCAGTATCTGCAACATCAAAGCCCCAAATGAGTTTGTCTCATTTCACCTTAACCAAGAGAAATGACTTGTCAAGGAGGAACAACAGGGACGAGAGAGGACAGCCTTGCGTTGTACCTCTGGATGGAGTGAAACTGTACCATTAACAGAAATAGCTACTCTAGGGTTGGTAAAGAGCACCTTAATAATTTCAGGTAAGTGTGAGCCGAAGTGGTAGGCTTCCATTGATCGAAAACAGAAAGGATCAAGAGGCAGGATAACATTCCTTCTTTGCAACCAGTACCATGGGGCTGTTGGTGTTTTGGATTGCCAATGGAAAACTGGCCCTTCAAAGATATGGATTGGTATGGATTACACAAGGGTTGACTATGTCTGTAGAGGTGGCCAGCAATACTCTGGCATAGATCTGGCAATCCGGATTTCTAATGGAGGATGTCCTATATGTACCTGACCCAATGTCAATCCTCTTAGACATAAGGCTAAATGTAACTGGTAAAGCTTTAATAATATAGCTCGCTTATTCATGGGCTGGGCACGAACTTATTGATGAAAAACAAAATGTGATATAGGTTTCACAGAAAGGGTAAGGCTAGGGCTCTGTTTCTTAGGATCGTGGGCATTGATAGCAAGGCCCTGCCCAGGCCAGAGTGACCCCTCTAATGATGAGAAAAATAAGTATCATAATTGCATTGCATGTCATTGAAATAAGTGGGGCATACATTGGGACACATTACATGCAGAAACCTAATTTATAAGGACAGTGTGTACCTGATATTTCAATGCCTGGTGACATTTTAAGTATCTTGTTCTTTTCGAGAAACTGCGATAAAGCAGTGGTGTTCATTTTAAGGGGAGTGTCAAGTCATTGTTGTTTACTTTTCGAAGTACAATGCACTCATGATACTGTTGTTATCAGTGATTGGAAGATGGGTATAACTTAATTGAAAACCATGTACAATTGGATTGCTTTCCAACAATGTTCTCCCAGTCAGATACATTAGGAGTGGAGGGTCACAATGTCTCTATGGTCACTGGGAAGCTAGAGGGTGGAATTCAGGGGAACAAACAGAGTTGGAATGTTGGAATGTTGGATGGCCATATTGCCAGATGGACATTGGAATTACGTTGCTGGCTCAATTCAGCAACATTAGTTTGCAAAATGACTGTCTAGTTACTTTTGCATGATAACATGGCTTCAGCCTGCAGGAAGGAGCAATGGACCTACCACCTGTAGGAAGCATGCATCCATTGAGGACTGCCTTTCACTTCAGAAGGATGGGTGTTTTGGAAAGCACAAGCCAAGGAGATTTCATCACGCCCCATGGACTGACCCCTAGAAGCTTGCCTTAGGAAAGATAATTGTCACTTTTAGGATCTGGGGTCTAAAGATTTGCTCATGGGCAAACTACCTTTCTGCTGTAAGGGTGGATTGATTGTGGGCATTGTCACCAAAACAGAACACTATATTTCACCTCCAAGAAGTATAGATTCTGCCCATTGTCCGAAGGACAAAACATTGTAGGTCACCTGTTAAATCCTGGGCATTTTCTCACTCAAATGAAGGATGTGTAACATGTTTATCTGTTGAAATGATGTGTTCTGGGGAATATCAGGTCCTAGGAACAAAGCATGATCTATTACATGAAGGATGGATACAGTTCTATGGATTCATGAAAGGATAGAGAATCTGTTCCCTATAGGAAGGGTGGATTCTGGGAAATTTGTCATTGACAACATTTTTTTTCTGTTGTAGGAAGTAGGGGTTCTGGGGATTCACCCAATGACAAAGAGCCTGTCAACTGCAGGAAAGATGGATTTGTGTAATTTGCTGATGGCTGAAAACCACTCTACCTCTTGAAATAATGGGTTGGGGATTCTCACAAGGACAGAAAACCTGTCATTACATTTGAAATTGCACCAATAAGAGCTATACAAACACATGTATTGTGATGTTGTAAGAGTTGTTTCTGGTGATTTGCAAAGAGGTGGAGAGCCTGTCACATAGAGGAAGGAGTGGTTCTGGGGAGTTGGCCAAGGCTAATCAGCTAATTATGTTTGTGTGGGATGAGTTTTAGGTATTCACTAGACACAGAGGAATTGGCTAACTGCAAGAGGGATGGCTTTTTGGGTGTAGACAAAGAGATAGCAACTATGGGGGGGCGAACCACTGGGAGTTGGGCTGCAAGCTTAATGGCTCAGGCTGGACTTCTAAAACACCCTGTCCAACCAGAAATAGTCAGAAACCAGCCACATGCCTCACTAAAGTACCCATAGCTTAGACATGTTAGCATAGACTACACTCAAACCTCGACCAGATGTGCCGGTCGATTAATGACCCACAATTACAATGGAAGTAAGAAATAAAAAACAAGAATAGATGTATGTTATTAACACAGGGAATATATTATATCACCTGTAGAAAGGATGGATTCTGGGATTCACACACACAGGGGTACATGTCATTCAGAGGACCAACCTGTTCCATATCTTTGAGCAAGAACAGATAACATGTCACCTGTGGTAAGGGCAATATGTGGGGAGTCACCCAGGGGTAAAAACAGGTTAACTGTAGCAAAGGTGGGTTCTATCTGTTCCCATGGCTGGGGAACTGTTGACCCTCGGAAGGGCTTTATCATGCATGGATGGAGAATCTGCCATCTGCGGAGGCTCAGCATTCTCTCCAGAGGCTGGGTGCTTTATCTGTAGGACGGAGGGGCATCTGGGAATCCACTTAGGGGAAATAGAAGAAGTCACGCGCAGAAAGAGTGGTTTCTCTTTAGTAAGCCAAAAAGATAGCCTGGTAAATTATGTGCATATGTCAGACACTTGTACTTACCCTAAAGATCATAGATTGGAAGCCCGCAAGCCCAACTCAGCCCTTCACCAGTTTGAGGTTTCTACTATGACTACCCTTACAATGGCTACTTACCTTTCGTCTAGCTTTGCAATGAGTGGGGCGGCGCCTGGCCCTCAGCGACCAAGCAAGACAGCCACCACTGTGCACAGTCAGTAACATTATTATATGTATGCCTATGGAAGAGCCTTTTGCAGCTGGGATTGGGTGCGGGCAGCACCTGAGGTGGCACTGGCAGTGTAAAGGATTCAAGTTCTGTGGTGGCAGCAGGTGAATATTTTTAGCAGAGGGGCATTACCAGCCCTCACACATTAGCTCAAGTAACCACGTTTATTGGGGGGGGGGCTAGATCATGTAGGGAGATTACGCACCCCAGAACGTTTTTAAAATAATGTGTTTAAATGGTGCACATTACCGCACCGTTTTTGATAAAAAGGGAGTAAAAAGCCAAACACTTTACAATTAGTTCTCTATGGTAAAACATCAAAAGAAGCAATAGATGTGAAGTTGAGGGGGGCTCTTACAATAGGTGTGACCGAAAGAGTGATGGGTGTTGCCTAAAAGGGGTGACACATGCCCCCCAAAAAAATCATGCGACCCTCCAAACATGTATTGTGGTTCACCCAGCATGGTCTCCAGTGGTCTGGCTTACTTCAGTCAGCATATTTTAAATACATCTCCCTGGACCAGTTGTATATTAGTCGCTGTCTACTCATTGTAAACTCAACATGTAAACAATTCAATCGGTTAGGGTAATTTGGCAAAAAGTGGCAATTGCATCAAGGGGACCACCAGTGTTGGCCCTAATGCGCTGCTGGGTCCCTTGCAAGCAATTTTCCATTTTCACAAAAAAACGTGTAAAAAGAAAGAGAAAATATAGGCAAAATCACCTTTATGCTTTCGTTTTACCCTCGGATTGCTAAAAAAATGTAAAAGCAGCATGCAAATCACACTTTGCAGATTACATTTACAATGGATTGCTAGAGGATTCACCTACTTTTAACAGGTGTTAAACACAGTCAGATTCCATAGGAATCCATTTGTTTTAGGCCGGCAAAGCCTAGGTAGTATTGCAGGTGAAGTAGGCATGAGGACGTATTTCCGCCTGCCGTCTGCTATTCGGATTTAGCTTTGAAGGTGCTCGTCATGAAACAAGACCCCCACAGGGTTCTAGAAACGGGTCCAGAAATGTTGCCAGCAGGTTAATGTCCCTCTCGCTCATGGCACAAATGCATGGGTAGCTGTTCAGTCACAATAACGTTTTGGCGCAAAGGAAACCACTTCTAGACAATAAACCTGCTGCCGCAAGTTCTCCGAGTTCCTCTCAAGCTGGCAGATCAGTGGATGGATTTGCTCAGTCCCATACACAAAGCCATGTCCAAGAAGGTCAACATTTCACGCCTCTTTTTTATCTTACAGGAGTTAACAGGACTGCAGAGAAATCCCCTGCGTGGCTCTATGGATGGCCAGGAGACTGACACTGGAGGCTGGTGCTTCCGCGAACCAGAGGATGGTGGGCCCAGTGCCAGAACAGGATGGATTTCCAGGACCCTATGCCACTCTCCCACCTTCGTGGTCACTTGGCAATACTCCTACGTCCCGTCCCCTTTCCTCCAGACTTGTGGGACATTTCGTCCTTCGGGACGGGACCGGAGCACTTTTGTAAAAAAGCATCAAACATGTTGTTCTTCTTTTATTTTTTACGTCTGGCCACCGCATGTGACCGTAACGTCGCCTTCCTCAGCTACGCCCCGTGCATCGCCCTTCAGTCCTTTTCTCCGCACGGTCATGGTCGGACGCACTTGCATCACTGGAAATGTTTTCTTTTTCTTCCCTTGTTCTTCATTCCTCCTCCGGTTCCACTGTCATCTTGTCCTTCATCTATGCCGGAGCGTCTTGGATTTGGGTTCTGTTCTTCCTGCGAACGTCGTTTCAAAAGGGTGGCTCTTCACTCTCTTTGCCTGGAGTGTTTAGGCCCGGAACACCGTTGGGACTCGTGCTTCTATTGCGACTCCATCTCTGTCCGTGCACTCCAGCGTCAGCTTGTCAGGTGGGAGGAGATGTTTCAATGCGTTCCTCCACCTCATTTACAGCTCTTCATTGACGAGAAAAGGAAACAACCAGTAGGTTCTTACCTTTTCAGGGCACCCCGGCCGGGGGACTCCTTCCTGGGGTCTTCCAGGTCTGGGAGGGGCTCAAGTAGCTCTACTACCAGGGATATCCCTGAGGTGTCCCACAAGGGTCCTCACAGGGGCACCAGAGCTTCCTCCGAGGACCCCCGTGAGGGGGCTGCTAAAGCTGCTTTTTCTTTTGAGGTTCACCGGTTAGGGGCTAACATTGGGCCTAGTTCTTCTGTGGCTCTTGGTACCGGGTTCGCCCTAAGGTTTCCACATCGGAAACTAAGTGCAACAAGTTTCGGCTCGAGGCCCTTCCCAAGGTGGCTAAGTGTACCAGGGTTAACCATGAGGTTCCCCTTCTTAGGGCTATTTTGAACCCCTGCAGAATTGAGGAACCCCCATCGAGGGTTCTGGCTGTAGGAAGTGGCTCTCAGCCATCCGGCACTTAGTCTCGTGGTGACACCAGAATCTGCTGAGGGGGCAAAGAAGATGGTCACGCATCATAGGTCTTCCAGTACCGGCTCTGCAGAGGGTCCCCTTCTTGGGGGCTAATTGTTCAGCAGTCCCTAAGGTGTTGAGTACACACCCTAGATCTGCGAGTAACGCTCTGCTGAGGTTCCTTGCTCCAAGTCTAAGATGTCATAAAAGACCCCTGACTCCCCTAAGGTGACTCTGCCCAGGGACGTCCTTTAGGGGTTGCCAGAGGTCGCAAGAGTGCTGTGTGTGGGTTCCTCCATTTTGGCTTGCCTCACACAGCAGCAGCACGTGCCGTGTGGTTCACTGCTGGTTCTTTCCCTCGTGCCGATGAGCGAGCTCCAAAAGAAACACGGTAAGACTCGAGTGAGAGTGGGGTGAGTCGGTGAGAGTGTGCTCTGCTGGGGGGTGACAGGGGTGGTCCTCTCCTCGTCGCGTGGTGTGTGGCGTGCCGATGGTCATGGGCCGCTGCGCCTGGCTGTGGCCTGCAGGGCCGCGGTGGCCACCCAGGCAGGACTCACTCACTCCTTCTTGCCTGGCCCGAACCGCACCGATTGTGTGGGTCGAGTTGGGTAATGTTTTATATCTACTCACGGGCCCCTGCACCTGCCTGTGGCCTGTAGGGCCGTGGCACTGGCTGTGGTCGCCCAGGCAGGACTCACTTGTTCTTGCCCAGCCTAAACCACACCGCAACGATTGTGTGGGTCAGGTCAGGCAATGTTTTATATCTACTCACGGGCAGCTGTGCCTGGGCACCCAGGCAGGACTCACTCACTCCTTCTTGCCCGGTCCGAACCGCACCGATTGTGTGGGTTGGGTCCGGCAATGCTTTATATTGATATAGTCCTTGTTGTTGACGTTATCATTCTGAGAGGGCAGCAGAGACTCCCATGTGCCCCTGAGCTTAATATAATGTATAATTTCCCAGGCCTCCTCCGTTAGCCACCAGAGATTTACTTTTTACTGCCACATGATGCTGTTTGAAATGCCAGTCACTGTCCGACTTCTCTGCCCCACGATCCCCACTTCCCCGGCACTGGAACAGATTTTTAAAACATTCTATCGACTCTAGGGGCACAAGCACTCTAGCGGCCGCACATCAATTTGGGCAAACCTGACTTTTTAGTGAAGTAAGTAAGGCTAAATTGGTGACAGGCTGAACTAATAAAAAAATGGTAAAACGACAGAGGTCAATTGAAAAGCTAATTTCTAGACGTTGCAAACCTAACAATTTTTTTTTCAATTATGTTTTACAAAAAGAAAACTCAGAGAGAACACGGAAGCCTGCAATAGCCACTTTCCTGCCGAAAATGAGCTTTCCTGCATTTATTCGTGGCTCACGCTGGCTTCCATTATGCAGGATATTGGGCAGCTGCTCACAGCATTTGTTGAAACCCTTTCTCATAAAATAAGCCCCCCTAAGTCGCTGCAGCGGGAGGTGCCCCTTAAGGACTCGTGGTTCTCTCGGCTATGGTGCTTTGGTTTTTTCCCCCCACCTTTCTTGGGCTAAAAGTTTGCAGTTATACATGGCTCATTTCATTTTCTAGTGAGGCTGTAGGAGACATAACTCAAAATAAATTGGGCCAGCCCTGCACTCTGGTGCTAGCATGGCCTGGTACATCACCCAGACTTGGGCCCAGTAAAACACAGTGTTTAGTGCAGCTAGTCCTAATGGGGAAACATTTCAAAAAACCAACTATTTCAACTTATACTGTTAAAGTACTACGAAACAGATTTGTTGAATAATGAGCTGCACAGCGCATATTTTATATATATTCAACGTGTCTTATTATGACAGGGGCTCAGGCTCACCTCCTTTCGCCCACTGCCCATTCCAATTGGTCAGATGAGCCCTTTGACTGGGTTTCTACCTGCAACCATGATGGACCCTAAGCAGTGGTGAAAGTTTACGATAGAAAAATAGTGCAACTATGCCGCCCCATTGCACACTGCACCCCTCCTTCGTCCTATGCAAATCCCCTACCTGGGTTCTACCTGCCCCTCCCCACCTCACAACCCTGTGTTTTACAACTGTTCTATTAAAACTGAAAGAAACACAGTCAACGGAAATCCCTCCTAAGCTCACCATTCATTTCAGTCATTGTTCCCCGCAAGATGCAGCTTTGTGAACCCCTCCCCGTTGTAATCACACTCTTAAGGGACACGCCATAGACCGTCCATAACCACCCCTGTTTCCCACACTAACACATGAGCAAACCGCTTTTTGGATAACAGGTGTTGGTTGAGGTGCAGCTCTACAGAATGAGTCTGCCTGGGCTGGAAACAGCTGACCACTGAAGGTGCAGAGCTGCGTAAAGCTCACGAATGAGCACTAAAATGAAGTGAAGCAAAGCTGTCTTGGTAAAGGCAGGCTCGAGTCCCCATATGGGACTGTCAAACAGCAAAAATGCCTGTCGCCCTTTGGGTGAGAAGAGGAAAGGAACAGTGGCTGCTTGTTTTTAAGAGAACCCTACTTCCCTTTATTTCTCTACCAGCCAGCCACGACCACTGCCCCCAGCGTCTCTTCAATCTGAGCCCAATCTTGAGCTGTGGCCCCTGCAACTGCCCCCATGTTGCCAGTCAGCAGCCTTGTAACACAGCAATATATTCCCTTCTCTATTTTCGTTTTAGTGCTTAAAATGTGCACTTCGCAGCATTCGCATTATTTATCCCTCGTGTACATGCCCTTAGTACTTTAAGTAGTAGAGGGTGTTTTTCTCTAACGCCATTTGCAATGCCCCCTCTCAGTGTAGGACGCAGGTCGGGGGTGAGTGTGCTCGGCGACTACCCTGAACCCACCCTGACCCGATGTGCAAAGATGTGCTAAGTCTAGAGTGCATTTCACTCACTGCTGTGCAGTGGGTCAGATGTGAAAGTCCTGGGCTCAAATCTAGGTATCCGTGTGTGTCCCTGTGCACATTGCTTCATCCCCTTTCACTTCGCTGCTCAGGAGCATTAGCTGGAAGGGGTGGCCTGGCCTACCGGGAACCCTGGAGATTTCCCGGTAGGCCTCTGCACCCTGGTCCTCTCTTGCGTGACAACCTATTTTATTTCCAAATGTTCTCATAGGGAAAGGGTAAGGCTTGTTGAAAATGTGTTATATGGGACCACTGTGAACATTATTTCCAGGGCCTCTTTTGGTTCCCAGTCTACCCCTGTTAGCTGGTTGTGGTGCCACGTGAATATCTGGAAATTCACACTGATACCTTGCACAATGCTTACTCACGTTGCAAATGTATCATTTACAATTCACAAGACATGCAAGTCGAGTAATGTTTTCATGATAATGTATGGTCAGAGGTTCATATCCTGTCACTGCTATTTGATTAAGCGCTTCATTGCACAGTGCATTTACCAACTCATTTGCCTCATCTGCCCTGTAAAAATAAACATTATATACATGCATCGCAGAGTTTGGACTTGGCCATAAATCACATATGTGGCTTTGTACGGGTACTTTTTTGATTGCCTAGCTCGTGTGATGACCATACAATTACAATTAGAATTATTTTTAAGTTTCTGAAATGGAACTTATGGTATTTTCTGGCTTTAATGCTTTATTTACTTACGTTGTGCTGATAACATCACAGGAATGTAGAGGAAAACGAAAACGCAGGAGTGATGTTAATTATTTTCCTAAAGAGTCTCTGAACTTTAATAACAGAAAATTGAAGAATTATGCACGTGGCATACTGCTCGCTCTGTGTTGGGCGGGTATTATTCTCTGCACGTTCGCAATTTGAATACACACTGTACCGTCTGCTGCACGGGTTGCCAAGCGGCTTGGTATGCACTATATGACACAATATATGACACACCAAAATAGATGGTCATTGTGTTGTTGGTAGTGGACAGAGGGAACAATCACATATGGCAGATTCACCTGTCCCGGAACATTCCCAGGGCGCACTGGCAGCGTTGAGAGGTGCCCCCCCACCTCCGACTCCCACACGTCTGATCGTTATACATATACGCCTGTAAATTGGCCTGGTGGCTGACCAAAGAATTAAAAAAACCCTTAAGCAACTCAGCCAAACTAGAGATTTGTTAGCCGTGATCTGGATACCCCGATACTAGAATAACAACCAAATCATGCATCCCAAGTCCTTCCTCAGACCATACGCTGATGTTCTGTTCTTACCTGTGTGTGCTGATCTCCCTCACTGGAAGAACAATTGTGTACCAATAAAAATGGAGGGCTTGCTAGTTCTACAATCATGTTTAGTCGCACCACTGTGCCTCTGGTAAAACTAACCTCCATGGCCATTTTGCTGTATGTTTGCCACATTTTTAATGGAGACAAGCCCCATGCCTCTCTTGTACAGCCCAGAACTCTAATATTCTATTAAAAATTAATATGGTGTGGTGTTGCACAAATGATTCTTCCATTCTGATATTTGTTTTTATTTTCAGACCTGCATCTTCTCGTGGGAGTTCCTTCCTTTCTGTGTTCTCAACTTCCGTAATCAGTACCACCATTGAGCAGCTGACATCCAGCCTTATCTGTAACCACTGTGGGAGGTAAATGAACATGAAGCAACATATTGAAAATGGATAGCTATGTTAATGATCTGTTAGTCCCTATCTATTTATGCATTGCGGCATTGTCCGAGTTGTTCCAATACTAAGGATTTCTGTCTCTTCCATTGAATCAAAGAATGCCACACAATTAACTTCAAAGTGTATGACACTGAACACATGCTTCACTTCAGCTCTTTTTCAGCAACTAAGGGTTTCCTTCTTTTTAGGGGCAGAGTTTGAACAGGTTGCAACTGTTCATCTCTAAAATCTAACCTATAACCCTGACAGATAGGTAAGCTACAAAAATAAATACTTGAAATCACTGCTTAGGCATATACTAAGTGCTCCAGATAAGATTTTGAAGTGGGACTATTTTACTCCCTATTTTGTAAACTTGGAAGTAATATGATTTTAGGGAGTAAAATGTAAATCCAATTCCCCATGGGAGTATTTTGTAAGCAAGTAAAAATGCATTAGCTGAAAAACGGAAATGTTTTTCTAATAATTATGTTGCTCCTAGTTACTCACACACATTAAAAGATACATGTGCATGTCTACCAATTGGGCAGTAACAATAGTACTTTCTTCCTGTGGTACTATACTCGCAATCTCTCCAAACCTTTATGGAGCTGTGTGTGTGAAAGCAGGGGCTCAAGGTCCACTGTGTTTCCTATTTTTTGTTGGGATTATTTGTAATCTCTATCTTTATTTTGGGGAGCATTAGTTTATTTTCAGGGAGTTCAATTCTAAGCCAAAGCAATACATTTTAGATTTGTTTCCTCTTTGGTATGCAGCAGAAGTGGTCCCCCAAAGAAGAGTGAAGAACAAAACAAGTCAGGAGGACACCTAGGAATCCATCATTTGCTTGAATAATAGCTTCTGATTTAGCAGTGCTAAAAGAACGGCCATGTCTACACCTACAGGAAAACCTAAAGATCCAAAACAAAGGTCAATCCTTGATATTTTTCTTCCAAAACCAAGAGGAGCTGGCCCTACTACAGGCTCTGATTCAAGCAAGCGAAAAAGGTTGTCTTCTGATGATACCTCGAGTGGCAGTTCAAGCACAGCTATACATGTTGTCCAACCATTGGCCAGCACATCAACTCTTGCTGGCTGCGGAGCTGCTTCTTCAGGTGCAGACAGTGCATCTACATGTGCTGACATTGGTCCGATATAGTCACATGATGACACTTTGTCTAGAGCCCCTCCTTCCTTGGCTAACATAGCATCTCCTTCATTTGTAGTGGCTCTTGTTCACGTGCAGACATTGCTGTGATGGTTTCATGTGATGCTGACCTAAGAAATACTTCAACTTTCCTGGATCACGATGAATGTACTTTTAATCCTGATTTCGATGATCGTTCTTCCCGTGTTAGCATGTTTGATGATGCCCCCACTGTTGCTTGCTTTCCCAACATTTCATTCCTCTGGGAGAGCACAGGCAACTCTTGGGTGCAGAGTGATGACAGTATGTAGATGCTTCAACCTGAGCAGGGCATTCCAAGAAGATCTCCAGCTCCCAATCTAGATGACAGTGTGGTAACTGATCTGTCACCAAATTAATAAAGTGACCCTTTACAGCCAAATCATCCTACATACCCTGCAACTGCTTCCGTAACTTTATTAGAGACTACAAAACATATCCTTTGATGGAGTGTTCAATTCTGAAAGATAAAGTATACTGCTTTGCATGTAGACATTTTGGTTATACTTCTGGAGGAAAAGGGTGTGCATGTGCCAATGTTCCATTTGTTGACATTGGCTTCAGTAAATGGGATAAAACTGATTGTGTTTTAAAGACACACTCAGATTCTCATAAGCATAAATCTAAGGTTGTAGCTTGGCAAGTCTTTAAGCGTGTACAACAGACTACAGACCATCAACCCTCAATTGTTTCCATTCTAGAAAAGGTTGGGGTCCAATAAATTGAAGAGAATCTTCAACATGTGCTGCAGTTACTAAAGGTTGTATGTCCTTTGGGTCTTCATGGGCTTGCTTTCCCAGCCACAGACGAATCGCAACATTCCCACAATAAGGGAAACTTCATAGAAATATTGCGTTTGCTGTCTGATAATAATGAACTTCTTAAAGTAAAAATGGCTAGAAGATATGGGCACTACACATCTCCTAAGTATCAAAATGACATGATCTCAGTTGTGTCAAATCTTGTACGTCAGAATATCGCTAGGAATGTCACAAAGCACTTTGCAGTGTTGATTGATGAAACCAAATACATTTCACATAAAGAACAGATGAGCTGTGTGATCTGGTTTGTAGAGAAAGATGGGAACATTCGGGAAAAAGCCATGGGGTGTTACCACATGGAGAAGTTGGATGCCTCCAGTTTAGCTGTATCCATTGACAAATCTGTATACAAAGCTGGCTTTGACTAGAAGAACTGTGTGGCACAATGCTATGAGCGGGCCTCAGTTATGAGTGGCTGTTTCAAAGGTGTGCAAGCGAAAATAAAACAAATTGCTCCACAGGCAATTTACATTCACTGTCGTGCACATGGTCTCAACCTTACATTAGTGCAAACTATCACTAAAATACAAACAGTGAAAGATTTTTTCTCAACTTTGCAGGCTGTGTATGTATTCCTTTCACAAAGTTCTCCTCGACACAAACTCTTCATAAAAGCTCAAATGGAAAGTGGTCTGGTAGTATACGAATTAGAAAGACTTGCTGGCACTAGATGGTTTTATTGGTACGCTTGTGTTAAAAAAAATACAGGTCGATTTAAGACCATTGTAGCTGTTCTCAATGCAATAGAATCACAACGTGACAAGCAGGCTTGTTCAGAAGCCAGATAACTTCTCCGAAATATGCAGAGCTTTGAGTTTTTGCTAACTTTGCTAAGTATGTCAGCAATTCCAAAAAAAGGTTCATGTGTTATCTGAAGAACTTCAGAGAAAGGATCTTGATTTGTCAAATGCGAGTGAACTAATTCAAGTGACAAGAGCCAACTGTCAGAGCCAACCTCCGAAATACCCTCTTCCTCTTCTAACTCCAACCCTCCAACCTCCTCCTCACCTGTGGCATTGGTTACCTCGGGTTGTTCAAGTCTCTTCTTCCACCAAGGCGCTTTTTTGTCGGAGGATAGGGCCTACCCCGGAAGGAAGCCACCCTGACCTAGTACAAAGAGGTCTAGTGGGGGCCTCTCTGCCGGAGCAAGCCAATTGGGGGAAAAAGCCAGATGGCATAAAAAAACCCTCTCCACTGTGGTGTATGAAGGTCCAGTACGTTGGGATGTGCCAAGGAATGATAGTAGGCGCAGAGGTGACGGCAGCCAAGAAAAACTAAGGGAGGATATTAGGAACTGGAAAACCAAACGAGTAAGGAACAGAAAGAGGGAGGACACGGGGTGTCCGTAGGAGAAAACAGCAGAAACGAAAACAAAAGAAACAAAACAGGAAGGAAGGCAGGTGGAGGCAGAACGAAGGAAACACGGGACGGAGAAAACTACAAGCGTCTCACCCGGAGCCTGACGCGAAAGGGTTGCAACGCGCAGACTTCCGGGTGGGACAGAAAGAAAAAGGCGTACCGCGGCGGATGCCGCGGAAACAACTAGACTGCTGCTAGAGGTGCGCGGTGGGACGTGATGGGTGGCTAATGGCAGCCCAGTCTCCACCGCGACCATACTCCCCAACGTTGGCGGCGCATGACAGTATGCCCCCTTCTATACCTGGACCACCCAGGCTTACCTGGGTGAAAGCGATGGAACCTCTGGGTGCGAAGGGGGGCATGAACAAAGGACCCCGGGTCCCAGGAATCCTCTGAACGAGGATATCCCTTCCAGGCCACCAGATATTCTAGTCTTCCCTTTCTAAATCTGGAATCCCAAATGTGAGAAACTTTGTATTCTTCCGGAATGGGGGCGGGAACCGAAGGAAGGTGGAGATTTCTGTTCTTGGGGATATTGGGATCAGCAGAGCGTAGGAGAGACGAATGGAAAACTGGGTGTATACGTCTCATGTCTTTGGGAAGCCTGAGTTTAAAGGTTACTGGATTAATCCTTTGTGTGATCTTGAACGGGCCCACGAAACGGGGGGAAAATTTAGTAGGGTGTAGCCAACGAGGTAGGTACTTAGTAGATAGCCATACGCGGTCACCTTCTTTCCACAGGGGACAGGGCTGACGGTGACGGTCGACTTGCGTCTTATACCTTTCCCTAGCCGAGGCCAAACTGATCTGAGCACTCTTATGGGCGGTGGAGATGTCTGCTAATGTGGACTCAATTGAGGGTATGTTGGTAGGGGAACCGAATAAGGGAAGAATTCCCCGGGGATGGACCCCGTAAGTACAGAAAAAGGGGCTAAGGTTGGTAGCCGTGTGCACCGAATTTTTATAGGCAAATTCCGCAGTGGGCAAAAGGGATACCCAATTGTCTTGGTGACGGTTGATGTAAAACCTCAGATATTGCTCTAAAGTGGCGTTAAGACGTTCAGTCTGGCCATTGGTCTGGGGGTGAAACCCCAAAGACAGTGCTCTGTTAATATCTAAGCAATGACACAAGGCTGTCCAGAATCGAGAAGTGAACTGACTCCCCCTATCAGAAATGATCCTTTCAGGGAGTCCATGTAATCTGAATATATCCCTGGGGAATACATCAACTAACACCGGAGCAGTAGGGATTCCAACCAAAGGGGAGAAATGGGCTAACTTGGTGAAAGAGTCAACTGTGACCATGAGACAAGTATAGCCCTGGGAAACGGGCAAATCCACTATAAAGTCCATCGAGATCAGGGACCATGGTCGTGATGGTGTTTCAGGTTGTTCTAGTAACGCCAATGGTTTACTTACAGAGACCTTGCTTTGCACGCAAACTGGACAGGCCTTACAATACTTCCTGACATCCTTAGACAAAGAGGGCCAAAATAAAGTATGAGACACTAACTCCAAAGTGCCTTTCTGTCCTCGGTGACCGGCTGTCACATGGTCGTGACACCAACCCAGAACCTTCAATTGTAAGGCTCGCGTGGGAACAAACAACTTCTGTTTGTACCATAAGAGCCCTTCTGTCCTTCTTAGATCTTGTCTCTCATCTAGAGGTAACTGGTCTTCCATACTCCCCGTGGTGGCAGATTTCACCTCTTGCAGGAATGTCGATATGATACCCACTATCCTATTGCGGGGATAAGGTCTTCTGCTGGCGGAGTGGCAGGCACACCTGGGGTATTCCGCCGGGATAGTGCGTCAGCGAGGCCATTTTGGGAACCAGGAATGTAAGTTATGATAAAGTCATATTGACTAAAGAAGTGCGCCCATCGTGCTTGTCTAGAATTGATACATTCCATTCCCCGGAGTACCTTCAAATTCTTATGATCGGTACGCATAATGAAGGGTGATGCGCTACCTTGTAGCAAGTGTCTCCACTCCTCGCAGGCAGTCTTGAGCGCTAACAGTTCCTTCTCAATAACTGAATAATTCTTCTGACTCACCGACAAGGTCTTAGAGAGACAGGCCACCGGGTACTCAATTCCCTGATGATCCTGTAGTAACACGGCCCCCAATGCTTCGGCGGAGGTGTAGGCCTCCACTACAAACGGTTTAGCCTGATTGGGTTGACGAGGCACTGGAGCAGTACAAAACAACTTCTTTAATTGCTCAAAAGCGTTGTTCGCCTGTTCAGTCCAAATAAAAGAACCAGCTTCTTTCTTGAGTAAAGCCGTAATTGGTAACACTATCCGAGAAAAATGACTGATGAATTTCCTGTAGAAATTTGTCATACCAAGGAACCGTTGAACTTCCTTCAAAGAGGTTGGTGTGGGCCATTCCAGGATAGCAGATACCTTCCTTGGATCCATATAAATTCCTTCCTTTGAAAGTATATATCCAAGATAGGAAATAGAGTTGGTCTTGAAAACACACTTCTCGGGGTTCACAATAAGGCGGTTGGTCCGAAGGCGATCTAATATGGTTCGAAGATACTGGTCGTGTTCTTGTAAGGATCGAGAAAAAATCAGGATGTCATCTAAGTAGACTACAGCATAGATGAAAAGGACATCCGAGAACAATCGATCCATGAAGCGCTGAAATATAGCTGGGGCATTCACTAAGCCAAAGGGCATGACCCGATACTCGAAGAGCCCAAAAGGCGTTCAGAATGCCGTCTTCCATTCATCTCCCTCGCGTATTCGGAGAAGATGGTAAGCACTACGCAGGTCTAGCTTGGAAAAGATGGTGGCACCTATTACTGCCTCCAGGATGTCAGCGATGAGAGGCATAGGATACCTGTCTCTAATCGTGACCTTGTTGAGACCCCGATAATCGATGCAAGGTCTCAACTCAGCGGAATCGTGCTTGGGGATGAAAAACAACGGGGCCCCGGCGGGAGATCTTGAAGGTCGGATCAATCCGTTGGCCATGTGGGCGTCCAAGTACTTTCGTAGAGCTTCTTTCTCTGTGAGAGACAGCGGAAACATCTGCCCGAAAGGAACTAATGCATCTTGGGAGAGTTCTATGGCACAGTCCTCTGGACGATGTGGGGGCAACTCCAATATGGTCCTATTGACGAAGACTTTGTGGAACTCCTCTAATTCAGATGGTATGCAACAGATGTCACAAGTGGCGGTTGACTCTGGCGAGAGGACCTTCACTACTTCCTGTGACCGGTGAGGCATACAGTACACCTTGCAGAATCCCGACTCAAAGGTAATGGTGTTTCTGTACCAATCTATGGAGGGGTTGTGTCTTCTCAACCATGGGATACCCAGAATGACGGGGAAGTGAGCTGCTTGAATGAGATCAAATTTCAAGTGTTCAGTATGATGTTGGATAACCACGGTGAGTGGTTCTGTAGTGTGAGTTATCGGACCAGAGGATAGTGGGGTCAAATCAACTCCTTCCACCTTCTGGGCATCCTTGCGCTGAACTAAAGGGAGTCCTTGTCTATCCGCCCATACGGTGTCCATAAAGACTCCGGCAGCTGCGCAATCAATGAGGGCTAGGGTTGTTAGCTTTCTGGAAGGAGTTTGTAGCTGTAGAGATACTACAATCAAACGAGAGTCCATGGTATCTAATTGAGGAGTGACTGCTAAGGTTACATAGGGACAAGGAGATATTCCTCGGAAACCTGTCCCCTTCAGTTCCAAGGTCTGTCGTTTCCCGTCCTACGAGGAGGGACCTCTGGACAATTGCGGAGGAGGTGAGCATTTGACCCGCAGTACATACAGTGACCCAAGTCTCGCCGTCTTCTTCGTTCTTCCGGAGTTAACGGGGCTCTTGCGGCACCTATCTGCATGGGTTCTTCCTTACATAAAGCCGAGGGCTGTTGATGAGGCGGGGTTTCAAAGGAGGGTGAGTTGACTGGGGTGCGAAGCTTTCGTCTTTCAGCCCGTCGCTCGCTGAGGCGAAATTCTATCTGAAGTGCTATAGACATCAAATCTGATAGAGAGGTAGGTCGCGCTATGCGACCCAGTTCGTCCTTCAATTCTGCTTTGAGGCCGTAGCGGAAGATTGTAAATTGTGCCTGTTCCAGCCACCCAGCCTCAGCCGCTAGGCGTTTAAAGGACGAGATATCGGTCCTGAGATCACTACTGCCCTGCTGTACGTCTAACAGCTCTTCTGCGGCCACATGAGTTATCTCAGTCTGTTCAAAAGTCTGCTTCAACAAGGTGACAAAGGCGCCATGGTCGTGGAGCACCGGATTGTTGCTGGTCACCAGTGGGGAGGCCCAGGTCAGGGCATTACATGTTAAATTCGAGATCATAAACCCCACCTTGGTGTGTGCGCTGGCAAAAGTATGAGGGCGAAAGGCAAAATAGATAGCGCAGGATTCGAGAAACTCCTTCAGGCGTTTTGGCGATCCGTCATATTTACCAGAAGACAAAGACATGGGGGGGAGATCGGTCTCCCTTGATTCTCGAGCCGTAATCACCTGTCTCAGTGCGGCATTTTCAGCTTTGACATTCTGCAGTTCTACACTCATTCCCTGAACTGCTTGAACCAGCTCTTGAAGCTGTTCTGGAGTAGCCATGGTTCTTTCTGGGCATTGCAAACTGTCAGAGCCAACCTCCGAATTCCCCTCTTCCTCTTCTAACTCCAACCCTCCAACCTCCTCCTCACCTGTGGCGTTGGTTACATCGGGTTGTTCAAGTCTCTTCTTCCACCAAGGCGCTTTTTTTGTCAGAGGATAGGGCCTACCCCGGAAAGAAGCCACCCTGACCTAGTACAAAGAGGTCTAGTGGGGGCCTCTCTGCCGGAGCAAGCCAATTGGGGGAAAAAGCCAGATGGCATAAAAAAAACCCTCTCCACTGTGGTGTATGAAGGTCCAGTACGTTGGGATGTGCCAAGGAATGATAGTAGGCGCAGAGGTGACGGCAGCCAAGAAAAACTAAGGGAGGATATTAGGAACTGGAAAACCAAACGAGTAAGGAACAGAAAGAGGGAGGACACGGGGTGTCCGTAGGAGAAAACAGCATAAACGAAAACAAAGGAAAAAAAACCGGAAGGAAGGCAGGCGGAGGCAGAACGAAGGAAACACGGGACGGAGAAAACTACAAGCGTCTCACCCGGAGCCTGATGCGAAAGGGTTGCAACGCGCAGACTTCCGGGTGGGACAGAAAGAAAAAGGCGTACCGCGGCGGACGCCGCGGAAACAACTAGACTGCTGCTAGAGGTGCGCGGTGGGACGTGATGGGCGGCTAATGGCAGCCCAGTCCCGACCGCGACCATACTCCCCAACGTGGCGGCGCATGACACCAACCTCGTCAACTTCCGAGAAGAATACCATTAGGTGAAATTCGTCAACGACGCAATGGAATTGGCAGAAACATTTGCTATTCAAACAGTTGAAGACCACGACCAAAGAGCTTTACCATTAAGGCAGCACCAACTGAGCAGCAAACTAACAGAATATTTTGTTGGTACTACTGTGGGGAAGAGGCCTGGAATTATGAGCACTCTGAGGATAGAATGCCACAGACTGAACGGTTAAAGCAAGAGGTGTTTTTCTACACCTTGGATAGATTTGTTAGAGAGTTGGATGCTCATTTTATAAATAACATGGGGCTTAGCAAGGCTGCCGGCATGTTCAATCCAAGGGCTAAACATTTCTTGGATGACTCATTGCTAGATGTTCTTGCTGAGCACTACCTAGAGCCCCACGTAAATTACAATGGGCCTCATTACAACCCCGGCTAATAGCACCATGGTCCATGCCGGTGTCCGCCATGGCGGAATGGGGATTACCACCCCATTTCGAGGTTGGTGGGGCGGTAATTCCCCATGCCCCCATGGCCCTTCCCCATTCCCATTTTTGCTCCATAGGGCTCAATGGGAATGGGGAAGGCGCTAATAACGGTACCGCAAATTGCGGTGCCGTTATTAGCATCAAAGTCCCTTTGCGGGTCCCTACTTAAACGGCTGGAAAAACCAGCCGTTAAGGTCGGGTCCCACAAAGGGACCTCGTAATCAGGCGTTAAGGGTTTAACGGCACCGACACCTTTTACGGCGCCGTTAAACCCTTAACGCCAGGGTCGTAATGAGGCCCAATGGATTGCATTCAGGCCTTGCCACTGCAGGGAGCTTTTTATCTGACAAGACTATAGCAGGTATTCAATCTGTCAGGTACTACTGCCAATTAACAAGGGGGGTCCTGGGAGTCCCTCTGCCAGACATTAGTCCTGGTTACGAGAGACTTACCCAGAGTCTTTAGCTCACTATCTTTCACAGAGAAGAAATATCCCAAACATATCAGTCTTTGTCTTGCCCTGTGGCAGTCCAGCACCGAAATGCTAGGCAATTCTCCTCTGAACAAGAGTACCAACAGAAACCCCCAGACACGTGTTTCAGTCTGGTTGGACCTCATCAGTAGGGTGGATCTGTGCCTCTCTAAGAATAGTGAGCAAGGGGTCCACGTGGCTACATCTGCCACACTGCCAGCATCCTACAGCTTCAATCTAAGCAACGCCAAGACATTCAATCAGTGTTTTCCTGTGAAACCAGTCAGGCACTACTAGTATAACAGCCACAAGCATCTGCCAACTGCCAGTCTCTTAACATTTGAGTAGCCTCCATCATCATCTTCTTGCCAAGTCAGCCAGAAGCTGCAGCACAGCCAGAGTTTTTGTGTCATGAAAACATTTGCTATCCCGCCTGGCTCTTCTTGATTTCCAGTCAATGCAATGTCGGACCATCTAAGCACCATCTTCCTTTTAAGCCAGTCACCAGCTGCCCCACAGCTACAGTACTGTCTTCAAAATGCCACAATGCCAGCACCTTATTCTTGATTTGTAGTCAACCAAGCAATGATGAGACACACCCGCTCAGTGTCTTCTGTTAAAACCAGCCAGGAAACATCCGCATCACAGACAGTTTTCTATGACATCAAAACAGCACCTGCCATACTTTCAGTCTCTTCTCTGCCAAACACGTGCAGCTTTACTACCAGAGTTCTGTGTCTTGATCTGTTGCCATTGAACACTCACAGCCCTCCTCCACTGTGGTTTCTGTTCACTTAAGCAACAACCTGCCTTCCAGTCAGAATCTTCGCCTTACATGCGGACAGGCATGCACCATTTGCTCCACAGCCCAACTCTTTTTCCATTGAAACAGCAGCACGTCTGCCAAGCCATTGTTCTGCTCAATCTGGTAAGAAACTACATTTTAAGTCTTATGATCTGAGTGAAGGAATAGCAACTGTTGGGCATTATCTCAAAATCTATACAATAGTATTAATTGTTGAAATGTGTACCATTATGGAGAGGTGTGGGGTGTAGAGGACAATGAACACGTGGGAACAGAAACCTATGCATATAAAGAGTGTTGGTGAGTGTGGGAGTAATGCAAAGTGCAGCCAGGATTTATTTTCTTGTAAAGTATGGGGACAGGAATCATGAGGCTTCTGGTACTGAAGTTGGTATCACTCAGTAATGCACTGTATGCCTTGAAAACATTTTGAACTATTCTGTTGGCAGCCAAAATAACAAGAACAAGTGCATGAGAGTACAAGGAGGAATATGGAGTCTTGATCTCCGTTTGCTGGATATGAGTATAACTCCTAGCCATCTTTCAAATGTGTGATGGACACATCAGGTTTGCATGCAGAGTACTCCAAGTGCTCTCTTTCCGGATTTTGGGTAAGGACGCAGCACTAGAATGGCAATGCAGAAGCACTGCATAAGTGGAATAACAGGTTTTCAATGTTGGTAATCAGGTTTTGTAACACACCAAACCCTTTGAGTTATGCAAGCACTTTGAAGAGATATAGGAAGATGATCAGGTAGCAGTATTTGCCAATGCACCAATCGAACCCATTTTAAACTTAGTTCTAGGCTCTGAAGGAGATGAAAATCGGAGACGTCTGACTGTTTTGTGCAGGAGTAATGAAGTCCTTGAAACAACTGAAAACAGTACAACACAACACTTAAGATAACTTGTCGAATCAGAAGAAAATGGGGTAAGTGCCAAAATCATTGAAGACTGTGGATGCCATCGACTAGAAGAATACATGTTCTCTGGTGCAATATTCTCTCTCTGCCCTTTTATCCTGGCTTTCCCCTATCCCTATACCCGCCTATCCGCCCCTGTCACCCCAGAATGTGATTTCGCTCTGTAGTCCTGTTGAAATAACAGGGCAGATCCACATAAAGAGGGTATTTGGGTTCATACACTTCCCATGGCAACATGGGCCTTGACACACTGCTACATATGATGATCCATTCATGTATGAAATGTCACAATACAGTGATATCGTAACCATATTTTTCTTAGTGCACTGAGGGATAATGCGTTATGATGCCACTTCCTTTGATGTCACTTCAGGGTGTGGTCAAACGACAACACTCCCTGTGATGTCACACAGGGTGGGCTCAAATGACATCACTTCCTGTGATGTCATCTTGGGGGTGTGGCAGTGTGATGTCACTTCTGCTACCCCTGGCATTTTGGTGAAATGACGTCCATGACTACAGCCTCATTTATTCCTGTGATGCAGTTCGCCTGAGGCCAGGGGCGTTGCTACGGGGGGGCTAAGGGGGCTATAGCCCCTGATCTTTTGGCTGTAGCCCCGGATAGAATCTCAGGAGCTACAGCCAAAAGACTAGCTATCCCCCAGTCCCAAAAGTTCTGACATCAGCTTAGCCCCGGGTCTTTTCCAGACCTAGCAACTCCCCTGCCTGAGGCGTTAACAAAATGGCGGCCCAACTCCTGGGGTCTAGTGCGGCCATTTTAACTAACTCTCTTACACCGACGTTTACTATGGCAGGTGCTGAAGGGCCTCCTTTTGGGGCTGAGCAGCCTTTTCCGCACTTTGTGGACAGTAAAAACCTGTTCCGCCCTCCAATGGATTGGCGTGCTTGGGCACCGCTCCCTCATACAGCCTTGCTCCCTCCTGCGTCCACACCTTTGATCTATGTGGATCCAATTTGGTGGGGGTCCATCCTGGCAACCATCCTCCTTGCGCTCATGGTAGTAATGTGTAGAAACAAGAACTTGAAATGTTTTTCCCTTTGAGTTATGCAAGCACTTTGAAGAGATATAGGAAGCATGGCCACTTCAGCAACTAGACCTTGGTCTGAAGATGCGTTTTTTTGGAAGTTTCAGACGCTTATGCATTCTGATCCCATGAAGACATAGTTTAAGGATCTATTTAGGGAAATGTATCCTAGTCCGCTTGAACCACCTCCTGCTCCGACAGATCCTACGAAAGCCCCGGTGGTGCCACCTCCTCCACCTCTTCCTGCAGGACCACCTCCACTACTTCCTCCTCTGCCTCCGATTTCCCTGATAGAAAAGACACTGGGTGCTACGCCAAAAAACACTTTAGGGCCTGAAATGCCACATGCAGCAGATCAGTCAACTGCTCCCGCTTCACTGGATGAGGACCAAGCGGACCAGGACAGCAATGAGCCCCCGCTCTATTAGAGCTTATTAGGATCGGGTGCTGGACATGATGGCGCTGTTAGACATCCAAGTACCCGAGGCCCCATCTCCACTGGAGGGGGTGCTTTCTGGAGCCTTCACTCTGTCGACAAAGGAGCACACCAGCCTGTTCCTCCAGAAGTAGGCCTTGGCTGAGGCCCATAAAGGTCTGGGAAAAACCTCATTCCGGGCAGCATCCCAGCAAGAAGATTGACGCTCGATATGAGCTTCATGCTTCTGAGGACATATCTTTGTCCGCATGTCTGCTCCCCTCGTCAATGGTGGTGGCTGCAGCTACGCTCCAGTCCAACCGGCCTCTATATCCTCCACTGCAGCGCCCCAAAACCTCTCCAAGGAGGACAAGATTCTTGATGCCATTGGGAAGAACGTTTTTCCAATTCCGCTCTTCAGCTGCGTCTGGCTAACAACGAGCTCATCCTGGCGGCTTCTAATGTCATGCTGTGGAAGGAGCTAGCTGAGTTCCAGGAATGTATTCCTGCTGATAGACTTGGAGACTTCAAAGGTGGCTTGTCGAATGCAAGCGTTCTGGTGCAGGATCTACTTGAGGCTGCGGCCCATCACCTAGACACCTCCGCTTGAGGCATTATGGTCGGGGTAGACATCTTCTGCCAAGCCTGGCTGCATGCTACTAAGTTCTCGAAGGAAGTTCAGAACAAGGTGCTTGATCTCCCCTCCAAGGGTAAAGAACTGTTCCACTCCTCCACGGACGAGGAACTAACGAAGACCAAGGCTAGCACTCAGACGGCTAAGTCATTGTCGGTCCTTGCAAAAACACCAGCAAAGGCACTTTATGTTTCGAGGTTGGGGTCTCAAACAAAGTTTCTCTCTGGGTTCAGAAGTTTTCAAGACCGCCATGCGTGTCAAGCATATGCTCTAGCTGGCGGGTCTGACGCAAACAGCTACGGCAAGCTGATCGGTTTTTCTCTTGGTCAACAGCCTCCTCCCCTGGAACGGGTGGTCTACCTGCCGATAATACATGAAAATGATATTTTCCATCGGCCGCACGAGACTCTGGTGGGTGGACGAATTTCGTCTCATCTAGAGGCGTGGCAGACCATCACTGAATTCCAATGGTTTTTGTCAGTTGCTTGGGGCGGGCTTGCCCCTCCCTCCACCCACCCTTCAATCCTCCCTTCCAGCAGACTGGGTCACACTCCCACATGACCGAGGTACAGAAACTTCTAGATCTCAGACCAGTGACTACTACTCCTGTCTGTTTACAGTGCCCAAACCCAACCAGGCTGGCCTGCGCACTATCCTTGACCTTTCCAAGTTCAATCTTTTACTCCCCCAAGAGAAATGCAAGATGATTTTGCCCTGCCAGATAAAGTCCTGTTACCGGAAGCGCGATTGGCTCAGTGTGCACATTCTGATTTGGAGCCTGCATCGAAAATATCTGTGGTTCTCTGTGGGAGCGGAACACTTCCACTATCGTGTGATCCCTTTTGGTCTCAGCTCGGCACTGCGTGTCTTTACGAAGATGATGTCGGTCATTGCAGCATTCCTCAGACTGCAGGGGGTCCATGTGTATCCATACTTGGACGATTGGCTTCTGCGCAGTCATTGCCCACAGACGGTTACGACCAATCTCCAGTCACTCCTTCATCTCCTGTTCCATCTTGGGCTGTCAGTGAACTGGTGGAAATCGTCCATGACAGTCTCTCCAGACCTGATCTTTCTGGGTTTCCGTTGGGGTACCGTCAGTTCCAGAGTTTTCCTGATGGAGGACAGGATTGCAGACCTGTCGACCACGTGCCAGGTCTTCCTCCAGTCCTCTAACAAGACCGCTTGGTGGTTCCAAACACTGTTGGGCCTCATGGCTTCTTGCGTGTTAGTGTTACCTCGTGCACGCCTGAAGATGAGGCGATCTCAGCTTACTCTTCGAGGCAGCTTGTCCCAGGCTACGGAACTGGATTCCAAGATGATTCCAGTTCCATCTTGATTGACGGTAGATCTTCAATGGTGGTTGTCTGCCAGCAACATTTCAGTGGGAACCTCCTTCTAGGAGCCGTGTCCCACAAGTAACGGTTACTACATACTCCTCACTTCTGGGGTGGCGAGCGAAACTGCATCACCTCGAAGTGTAAGATTTGTGGACGCCTCAAGATAGATGTTTCCATATCAATTACCTGGAACTCCTAGCAGTTTTACTGGTGCTCTAAGCTTTCCAACCAATTATCACCAACAGTGTGGTCTGTATTCACACAGACAATTCCGTTGCAATGTTTTACATCAACAAACAGGGGGCACCAAGTCTCCTCTACTGGTGTACCTAGCCATACAAATTTGAAACTGGGCCATTCAGCACAATATCTGGCTTTAAGCTGTACACATGACGGGCCACCTCAATGTGACTGCAGACTCCCTCAGCCGCCAATCAGCTGCCAGTTACGAGTGGGAGATGAACGACGATGTCCTCACCAACATTTTTCAGCAATGGGGCATTCCCGAGGTGGACCTCTTTGTGACATCATCAAACAGGAAACTTCCTCTTCATGCATCCAGGGACGGGCTTGGAGCGCCTTCCTTGGGGGATGCCCTCGAGATCCTGTGGGACAACATGAAAGCTTATGCTTTTCCTCCATTACCACTGATTCATCGGTCTCTCTGCAAACTCAGGAGTGCATCGAACTGCATTCTCCTCTTCAAGGCCCCTTTGTGTCCAGCCAGGTTTTGGTTTCTGGAACTGCAGCACCTATCGGTTCTTCCCCAATCAGGTTGCCTTGCCGCAGATTCCAGACCTTCTTCACGAGAGCAATCACCAACTGTTGCACTCCTCCCCACAATCGTTCATCTTGGCGGCCTGGTGCATGAGTTCCGATCTTTAGTGCAGTTCAATCTGTTCGAGGAAAACATGTGCATAATCCAAGCAGCCAGTAATCCTTCCACAAGGGATCAATAGAGGAGCAAGTAGCTCAGTTTGTGCCATTGGTGTTTGGCCAAAGATCTCGATCCCAGGCAAGCTTCCATTGACACTGTTCTGTCTTTCATATCTGATCTGGCAGCCTGTGGTATACATGTCTTGTCATGCAGGACTTATTTGTATGCCATTGCGGCCTACCTGTATACAGACAGCTGTTCTTTTTCATTGACTAATCTAGTCATCAAGAGACACTTTGCGGGTCTCCTTCATCTCTTCCTGCCGGTTCGGCCCCTCAAACCAAATGGGATCTGAACGTAATACTCACCACCTTATGCCATAAACCTTTTGAACCCATGGTCACTACCGATGTTAAGTACCTTTCTTGGAAATTTGTTTTTCTGGTTGCAATAACATCGGCAAGGTGAGTAAGCAAGCTCCAAGCTCTTTCTGTGGAACATCCATTTCTCACTTTCCACAAGGATAAGGTTGTGCTTTGCACTCATCCTTCCGTCCTTCGTAAGGTGGTTACTGACTTCCATTTTAACCAGTCGATCTCTTTACCAGTCTTCTTCCCGAACCCGGCCTCTGATGCTGAGAAAGTTCGGCACAATCTAGAGGTCAGGTGAGTTCTGAAGTTTTACCTCGATAGAACTAGTGAACTTAGAAGCTCCTCACAACTCTTTGTTACATTTGTGGTCCCGAAAGGGAAACCAGCCTTGAAGGCATCACCTCCCGCTAGATAGCCTCATGTATTTCTGAGGCCTATAAGATTCAAGGCCTTCAACCTCCAAAGGGCATCCATGCACATCTGGTCCGTGAAAAAGGGCCTGCTGTTGCCTTCCAAAAGTATGTCTCTTGTGAGTCCATTGCTACCTGGGCCTCCCCATCGGCTTTTTTGTAAGCATTAATGTCTAGACCTGAGCTCTCGGGCTGATCGGCCTCCCCATCGGCTTTTTGCAAGCATTAATGTCTAGAACTGAGCTCTCGGGCTGATGCCTAATTTGGCCAGGCAGTTCAATGTATTCCAATTTGGGAAATGTCCATCCTTCTGTGATAGCTTGGTTAATGCTTGGGAATCTCCCACAAGTATGGAGGAAAGGGGACAGGACATAGGAGTATGACAAAATTACTCACCGTAGTGATTACCTTACTTCTAGTCCATAGTCCCCTTTCCTCCATACGCCTGCCAGCTGTCCCCTCTAATAAGTATCCTCTATTGTTGGTAAATGGTCTCAGACCTCGCGATAGAAAAGGACTGATGGGCGATGCGTGGGGCAGAGCTCAGGAAGGTGGGGTTACGGTCACGTGCGGGTGCCCCACGTAAAAATAAAAGAAGGACAACACATTACAGTTGTGATACTTTTTTACAAAAGTGCTCTGGTCCCGTCCTGAAGGACGTAATGTCCCACAAGTATAGAGGAAAGGGGACTATGGACTAGGAGTAAGGTAGTCACTACGGTGAGTAACTTTGTCAGTATCACTCACTATGGCACCACCAATACCTCTACCACTTCCATACCAACCAGTCTCATCCCCCCTCCAAACCAGACACCCTACAGACACCTTCACCAGTCCTAAAATGTGTAGGGAAGCCCTGGTCGGCACCCCTATAGACTCAGTGACACATGGACCTATTTGCATGAGTTTCATGAAATCAATGGATATCTCTGAGCCCAGGAACCCTTCCACAGATCTGCTGGCAAGGTCTGCGAGGTTACGAACATACAAAATCACTTGAACCATCAAGGGAAATTTGAAAAACATGCCTAACCCTCCAAAACTGTACTTATCGGAAAAGCAAACACATGCAGGCTGGTCCAAGGCACAGACTGCTCTCCCTGACCCACAATAAAAATACATCCTAAATGGCTGTCAGGGTTTATGTAGATTTAGTCTGGCCCTTGGTATGTGCTGCTATACGCCACCCAGTCCTGTCCAGCTTTGTGGGTTGCAGAAGGCTTGCATTTGGTGAAGGCAGGAGGCAGGATGGTGGTGGAAGACCAAGAAGCTGCAGTGGTGAAGTAGACTGGAGATTTGGTGGCCGAGGAGAGCTGGAGGAAGTGGTGCAAGCTAAAGATGAGAGGAAGGAGGTGGCAATACCATAAGTGGAGAGGAAAAAAGTGGTAACATCAGGAGTCGGATGGAGACGGCAACATCAGGAGTGGAGAGAAAGGAGATTGGTATCACCAGAAGCGGAGAGGAACACAGTAGTAACATGAGTGGAGAGGAATGCAGTCACAACAATATGAGTGGAGAGGTTTGAAATTGTATCATCAAAAGAGTTGGTAACTTCAAGAGTGCAGAGGAAGGAATGGAAAGGAAGAGTGAATGAAGAGTGAATGAAGAGAAATGAGGTGGTAACATTAGGAGTTGAAAGAATAGGGGAGGTAGTTGCAAAGGAGGGGATAACACCAGGAGTGGAGAAGGAGGTTGTATGGCAGGGGTGGTAGGAGTGGTAGGAGTGCACAGTTGTTGGCTTTGCAAAGGATTTTACTGAGTTGCAGATAAGTGTAAACAACAATTGCTTGCCTAAAGAGCTTTCACTAATGTGGACCCTGCTGCTAATATGGCACTTTCACCAGACAATACCAAGTGTAAAAAGAAAAGGAAATTGAATATGACTGTTATTCACTGAACAATAGAGAAATTGGACTGTGGTATAACTGCTGCTTTTTTCGAAATGTAAGATTTAATATATTTGTGGTGTCTTTGATGTTGTATTTTTGTTAGTTAAGTGTAAAAGTGTTGTTTAGAATAATTGGTTAGTGGTAAATTTGCAATTAAGGTTTGTAGAGTTTTTTTTTCCCTCACTGTATTTGCCTTGATTTAGTTATCACATTTGATATTTTGTTATGCTCTATTTGTTCCATTTTTGATTGTCTGTTCTAAATTGTACTTATTTTTGAATAACCTAAATAAATAGTTTAAAAAAAAAGATTTAAGATATTTGATTTCTTCTTTCACTCTGAAATAAGAATCTTCATCATTAGCACCATGGAAGGGGCCGCTGGCCAATCAGGAAGCTCGTCATGCTGGCTGTATTCTCTGGTACAAGCCTGCGTTCCAGGCAGACTTAGTGCTGCTAGGAAGTGCCCCCTTTTCTTCCTTGCGCCTCCTTCCCTTTTCCGCCCCCTCAACTCTTACCAGCCATGTAGTTTCCTACGCGGATGCTAAGAGTGTTTAATTAAAACAGAAAGAAAGAAACTTGCCTTGTTGCATCGTGCAGCACGACACCATAGTTTCCCAAGTCTGTTTCTTGTTGATGACGTTACGGTCATCAACATTGAAAACAGACATCAGAAACTATGGCTCACCGCCCGGCCACGCAGCTAGGCAAGTTTCTTTTTAAACAATATTAAGCACCATTACCACACGCATAGGAAACTACATGGATGCTAATGGAGACATTACCCATGTCAGTGGCTGGTCCCTGCCAGTAATGGCACCGCCACCCGGTTAGGGGATTCTCGCTTCGCTTGTGCCCTTAGCTTGGGCCGTGGCAGGTTTCCAGTAGGGTCGGCCTGCCGCCACAGGTCATATCACCTCAATAAAATATTTTCAGGGCACCATTGTTTGCTTGTGCTTCAAGGTTGGCATCTGCTCCTTTCGAATGGATTGTGTCCTCCAACGTTTCCCTCATCTTTGATAATCAGGGCCAGCTTCGGCTGCTTCGGAATTTTTTTTGGCAGAGGGCACCCTGTGTCAATGGCATCGAGTTGATGCCCCTCGAAGGCCTCCGTCGAGGGTGGCGTCATCGGGTGATATAAGTAGCACGCACGGCGCCCGTTGGCTTTAGTTCAGTTTTTCCGCAAACGTGTTTGTTAAGATCTCTTCGTCCTCCACTCCGACGACTCCTCGAACCGGTTTTAAGAAGTGTAAGAAGTGTGACGTGAAAATGTCAATCACGGATCCACATCGTTCTTGCCTGTGGTGCTTGGTAGAAAGCCATGACACTGATTCCTGCTCATTCCGTTTAGAAATGCTCAAAATATTTGAAAAGCAGGCTAAGCCTCTGTCCGTGCCTTCTATTGAAGCCAGCAGAGAGCAGTCTCGACTCTACACTCGTGCACCCTCGAGCCCGGGTGTTGGAAAGGATACTCATTGAGAGCCCTCAAGGACTCCAAAGAGTAAAAATCACTCGAGATGTGACAAGCGTTCGAGATCGTCGACGCCGTTGAAGCCTGCAGAACCCACAAAGCCAAAATCTTCGAAGGAGTCAGTCGATTCGTTAACATTATCCATGCCATCAACGCCATTTACATTGACGTTGACGCCGAAACTATCGATGCCAAAAGTACCAGTCATTTCAGCTCAGTCTCCAGGTCATGGTCGAAGCCTAGAACACCTGTGAGTGCACCTGATAAATCTTTCACTCCTTTGCCAAGGAAGGAGTATTTCAAATCCATTTCTTTCATCTTGGAAGAAGATGAAAGGTTGGATGCATAGGATGCACCTTTTGGGCTTCAATTTGGAACCCCAAACGTGCTGGAGTGCCTCATATTGGAAGAGAGCAAAATTGAGGATCTTTGTGATACTTTACATAGTGCCAGCGGCATTGATACCTTTCCTGAATTGGAGTTTGGTAGGCCAGAACCTGGAGAGCACGCCGACTCTTCATGCTGTCACCTAATGTCTAGGCTGGTGGAATACGTAGGTTGGGCTAGACCTGCGGTACAATTTGTTCAAGATAACCTAACGGATATTCTGGACTAAGGTTCACCAACAGACCCGATTCTACCTTTATATGTGGCTCTACAAAATAGGGTGGCCAGAAATTGGGAGACCGGGACACCCAATCCTGCAGTGGACAAATCTCTCAGATTTGCGTGGTTGCAGAAGCCAGGTTTTGTACAGGATGTGCAAGCTTGTCTTCTGAACATGCCATTTGACGGACCTCACCTTTTTGGCAGCAAGGCTGACGAGAGCCTTGAGAGGTTGCAGACCTCAAAAGGTGGCTGCCAAATCTTTAGGGGCTGCTGTTTGACAACCTCAGCCTTTTCATCCGATGGGACAGCCATGGAGGGGGCGATCTTATCGCTACTACTCATCATCTGGAAATGTGAGAAGAATGCCCAGTCAAAGAGGCCAACGAAAATTCCCTCGTGGTGAACGAGGTAAAGGTGCAAAGCCAGCTGCAGCTACCTTGCCATCAGCAGCTGCAGCAACCACTCCAAAACCACTTTGAGAGCTTGCGTCACGGGTCACTGGTGGGGGGCAGACTGTCTCAACATCTCGAAGAATGGCGAGACATTACTTCAGATGTTTGGGCTCTGCAGACAATAGCCCAAGGTTACTGCCTCCCATTCATAATGCAGCCTCACACCAATCCACCCGGGAAACATTCTTTGAGGATTCCAGATCCGCTCCTTGTGCAGGAAATGTTAACCCTGCTAGAGAAAGGTGCTATAGAACTGGTACCTGTAGCGGAGAGGAACAAAGGTTGGTATTCCCTTTACTTTTTAATCCCCAAGAAAGACGGAGGAATGAGACCCATCTTGGATTTGAGATACTTGAACAAGTTCCTCAGGAAGGACACATTCAAGATGGTCACACTTTCTCAGATCCTTCAGGCCCTCCAGTTACAGGATTGGTTGGTGTCATTGGACCTTCAGGATGCTTATTTTCATGTGCCAATCCATCTCAAGAACAGAAATGCCTGAGGTTCGTGGTTGGTGGCTCGCACTATCAGTTTCGAGTCCTGCCATTCAGGCTGACCTCCACCCGAGGGTCTTCACCAAACTGATGGCGGTAGTAGCAGCGAATCACAGGAGAGGGGGGATTCATGTCTACCCCTATATGGACGATATGCTGATCACGGCACGTTCTCCCGAACAAGCCCTGGATCATCTCAAAGTCACCTGCCACTCCCTTCACAGACTGGGTTTCTCCCTCAATTTCAAGAAGTCACAAATTACAACTTCCCAGCCGCTCCAATACATCGGAGCTGTACTAGACACATCCTTGGGAAAGAGCTTGCCGCCCAAGGCGAGGGCTCAAGACATTCTTCAGATGGTTACCAAATTTCAAACTGGCCAGAATATTCCGCCCTTCGATTTCTTGAGGTTGCTCGGCATCATGGCATCCTGCATTTTTCTGGTGCCAGAGTCCTGCCCGAGAATTAGATCTCTTCAATGGGCTCTAAGAGCACAATGGTCCCAATTCTCAGGAAAGATGTCTGACCAACTTCAGGTTCCAACCGGGGTCTCACAAGATTTTCTGTGGTGGGCCTACAAGGACCATGTTCTGAAAGGCAAACACTTTTGACAACCATGGCCGGAGAGTACAGTAGTGATGGATGCCTAACTCTCGAGGTGGGGAGCCCATGCCAAGAGTCTGCCAGTCAGCGGTCGTTGGTCTCCATCAGAGTCCAAACTACAGATCAACCTTTTGGAGCTGACGGCAATCAGACTAGCGCTGAAGGCCTTCCTGCCCTCTGTACGGGGAAAGAATGTGCTGATAATGACGGACAACACAGTGGCCATGCATTACATCAACAAAAGAGGAGGCGTAGGGTCTCTACCACTGTGCAGAGAGGCAATGCAGCTCTGGTACTGGACAATTCGAGAAGGAATCTCCCTATCAGCAGTTCACCTAGCTGGGGAGGAGAACACGTCCTTCAAGAGATCTTCGCCCTTTGGGGAACCCCTCAAGTAGACCTGTTTGCGACCGGAATCAACCAGAAGTGCGAAAGGTACTGCTCAAGGGAATTTCCTCCGAGAGGAGCTCTAGGACACGCGTTTGTGGTGGATTAGGAGTTCGCACTGCTATATGCATTTCCACCTATCCCATCATTCCTCAGGTAATCAGGAGGTTGAGACGGTTTGGAAACTGCTTGATCATAATTGCACCAGATTGGGCCAGGAGAACGTGATACCTGGACCTTCTGGATATGTCCATCTGCCCTCCGGTACGTCTTCCACAAAGAGAGAACCTTCTCTCGCAAAGGGAGGGACAGCTTCTCCATCCAGAGGTCAACACTCTCAACCTTCACGCATGGTTTCTGAAAGGTTGAGATACAAGGATTGGGACCTCATGGATGACGTAATGGAGGTGTTGCTTTCGGCAAGAAGGCCAGCAACAAAATCTCTGTACCGTTGCCGCTGGAATACATTTTGTGACTGGTGCAGGGAAAATAATGTTGATCCTTTTCTATGTTCAACTCCGGATGTGTTATCTTCCTATCATTTGCACACAAAGGTCTTAATATTAGGACCATTAAAGGTTACCTAGCAGCACTTTCCATATTCAGGCGCTCTTCGTAAGAATGCTCCTACTTCAAAATTCCCTTGATAGTTCCATTTCTAAAAGGCCACACAAACATGTTCCCGCCTTCTACTTTTCAGGTTCCAGTTTGGGACCTTAACCTGGTTCTCAAATTTCTAATGTGTGCCCCATTTGAACCTTTGCACACATGTCCAGTGAGGTCATTAACCTTTAAAACTATATTGTTGGTTGCACTAAGATCTGCACGTAGACTGAGCGAGTTGCAGGCACTCTCTTCCAGGCCGCCCTATACTGTATTCCACAAGGACAGGGTTGTGCTCAGGGTAAAACCCTCCTGCCTGCCTAAAGTTGTATCGGATTTCCATTTAAATCAAAAAATTGTTCTGCCGGCTTTTTATCCCCTGCCGCATCCCAGCAAAGAGGAGGAGAGGCTCCATAGATTGGACCCTAGAAGAGCTCTAAGCTTTTGTATTTCTAGGTTCTCCAAATTGAGAGTGGGTGACCAAATCTTTATTGGATATACTTGACGAAAATTAGGACAAGCTGTTTCTAAACAAACTTAGTCAAGGTGGATCATCCTTGGTATTTTAGAATGTTACAGATTGCGGGCAAGGAGCCACCAGACGGTTTGCAGGCTCATTCTACCAAAGGCATAGCCTCTTCCGCAGCCCTGCAAAGGGGAGTGCCCATTAGATCCATTTGTGATGCTGCAACATGGTCCTCGTTGCATACATTCACCAAGCATTATTGCTTGGATACTTCCCACGCTGAGGACGTCGCCTTTGGTAAAGCGGTGCTTTATTCTGCCTTATAAAAAATTGTCAATTCTCTACCCTCCTCCAATCCTACATACTGCTTTGGGAGTGTATCAAAGATGATGAATACGTTGCAGGACACAATCCATTCGAAGAACAAGTTACTTACCAACTGGTAACGTTCTTTCGACTGGATGTTTCCTCCAACGTGTTCGTCATTGCCCTCCCATCCTACCCCTCTGCAGAATTTCCTATGCTATTACAGCTTTCGATCTCGCAAGGCTGACTACTGCCTGATTGTGATAACAGCCAACACGAAGAGGAGGGGGGGCAGGACTGAGGCCAACGGGCACCATGCATGCTGCTTATATCACCCGGTGACGTCACCCTTGACGAAGGCCTTCGTGGGACATCGACTCAACGCCATCGACGTAGGGCGCCCTCGACGAAAAAGTTTTCTGAAGCAGCCGAAGCTGGACATGATTATCAAATATGAGGAATACGTTGGAGGAGCATCCAGTGGAAAGAACGTTACCAGTTGGTAAGTAACTTGTTCTTCTCCATCACCATGTCTAACCATTGGCTCTGTTATTGTCTTCTGGCAGCGTCGAGTTGTGTAATACACTCTATAAGCCCAAATATCAGCACTGTTATTGGTGCAAGAGATGAAACGTGCTAGCCAATCCACTTCACCGGCACCAAAACATGTTGTGCCATGTTCACAAAGATCTTCTAAAATATTGCATCAAAGAATTCACATTGAGATGCCCTTTTCTCCAATGTGCTTCATTACACAAAGCTAAGGGCGGAATGAGGTGTTTCTGCACATTTAAAATCGTACCCGAATTCACAAATGGCCACAAAACAAAAGCATTTCCCTGCACTTATTTTGAAAACAATAATTTCGGACCCTCTCATACATTTTCTGCAAGTGTGACAGCAGCAGTATGAGTCACTGCTGTCTGCTTGCATATCTGTTCCTCAAACATGGATATAAATCTGTTTGGTACACATTGCATTCTAAAGTAACCTGGACATTTCCTGAAACCACGGCGGTAAAAAAAAAATTACTCTGTTTTTTTTAACTTGCGTGATTTCTTAGGAATAGGGCTCAACGTGGTCTAGGTAACGCAGAGAATGGCAGGAATTATGCTTGGCAGTCTGATTTTCAGCACTGTAAGCAAGAGGCCTCGAGATCAAATGCAGGAAAAGAGGCAGGCTCCTTCCTTGTTTGAGCCCTGCGCTGTAAGATGAAGCATGCATTTTGTAAACTGGCTCGACATGTGACATGCATTCCTTATTTTAAGCATCCCCAGTTCCATTTGCTGAACACGTCCTTTTTCAAGCAAATATACATCTCACTTCTGGCGATGACAATTCCATCCCCATAGCAACTGCGTGTGTGTACTGGAAGGGAACGCTTGCAGTAAACATGTGTCTGTTAGGCTGGTGCAGTGATACACCCACCGTTTTTCCTTGTGTACAGTAACTGCCAGGGCCATTTATGCTAAGCGTCGCTCATTGTCGATGATGCCCTCATACGTGGCAGCCAATTTCCCTTAGGGAGTTTTTCTAGTTCTGTGCTAATATTTTGCAGTCATACTCATCCGGTCACTGCTGGGGGTGACTGTTGGTGCGCTTGACACTTCTGCATCATATGTGAGTGAACCACTGCAAATCAAAATCAAAGCTGGCCTTCAAAAGGACCAACGAAAAATGCCAATATTCCCCAGGCCAAATTGTTGTGTGCCATTGTTTGCATCATATGCATATTTATTGCTGATATCCTGCAAACCTGATTGGTTTGTACTCTTTCAGTGCCTGATTCACCTGGCCATATCTGCCTGTCATAATGAACTCTCGCAGGCAGCACACGCTCGATGGATGACAGCACCTAAAATAAAAAAGACTTAGAAATAACAGTACATTAGCACATCAGAACAGCACATTAGATACAAATCTGGAGGGAGGTTGAAAGCAAGGGTGTGTGAAGTTGTGGAATGTTTACTAAAATCCTTTCTTAATATATATATATATATGCGTATATATGTTATAGTGAGTATCGAGATACATAGGAAACCCGTAAAATGAACCGCTAATAACTTTTGAGTCGCACCCTGGATTTGGCTTGACATTTCCAAACAACAGGTTTGCCACGGGACCCCTATACTGGAAAATTCTGTGAAAGATCTGTTAGAAATTGAAAAGTTATCAAGAAAGTAACAAAACGCTGTTTCGCTCTACTCCCCATTCATTATCCCAGAAGAGAAAAAGTCCACATTTCTGATCAGTGCAGAGCTAAAAACGGCTGGATGGAACTGGACCAGGAACAAAATAACTTGGGCACGAAACGTTGAATCGATTTCTGGGCGTGGTCGGGGGTTATTGCGTCCATTCGTTTTTAAAATATTTGACGGCAAATGGGCGCCCCCTTCTCCCACAATTATAGTTATATCTCCCATGGTGCTTTGCAGCACAGTGGCTTTTCAGAAATCCGCCACTTTTTTGGCAGGGGGCGGGGGGAATGTTGAAATGAAACCAGGCAAGAGGTGGGGGGAAGAGGACACTATGTGAAATAGTGGAGTCTAGGATGCAGGAAATGATGAGATTGCCACAAAGGGATTCTGCAATAACCACAGTTATAATTACGTTTATAACTGTGACTATATGCCCATGACGTCAAATATGCAATATGTAGGTGTGTCACAGCAAACATTGAGTATACATCAAGAGGGAGTGCTGGGGCATCATAGGGGGGAGGAAGAGTTTGTTTGGGTGTGGGAGGATTAAGCAAAAAATATGAGAGAAAGCACACCCTAGTTGCTTTAGTGAGTGTTCTGATCTTCAATAATTTAGAGCTCCTAAGGCTCACAGAAACTTCATGAGTGTTAAGAGTGCAGGGGAGAAAACAATGACTCTGACATAAAAAAAGTCAATACAATAATGACAACAATAGAGTACCCATAGTCAATGGGCACTCCCATCCCCTGCACACCTATATATTTTGGAACCAATTTCCAATCAAAGGTAATTATAATGTTCATGAGTATATAATGATCATATGGAAAATACAGTTTATTAAATAGTTTCACATTTTCATCTCTTTTAACATTTGCAGACTCCAACTTATTTGTTGAGTGTTTTATTTTACACAATTCAACCTTGTGAAAACACAATTCTGAAATTACAAAACATCTAATAAACACATTAGTCCTTTTAATATTGAGCTCAACGCGTTTCGAGAGTATTCCTCTCTTCTTTAGGAGCAAAAACAAATCTTAATCATCCAAATTCATTCAATAATGCTTATGTGTGCTACTGTTTTACTTTATTATTCAGTTAACAAGAGTCAAATTTTAATACTACACATTTCCGTAACACAAATCTATAAGTATTTACCTTTAAAACAGACGCTCACTACAGTGCTTCAATTCTACTGACCTATTCACCAAATCATCATTTACAATCTTTTTCCATAAGGAAGTAGGTAAACAGTACACGCATCATGATACTCAGTAATGTGGGTTGCATAGTTCTTCGGCCGGTATGTTCCCCTCCAGGCCTGCTGACCTCATGCCAGGAGCCGAAGCATTAGGAGTGAGGGACAGTCAGTCATAAGATGTATAGTGGACTCCAATTGCAGCTCGTCGCACAATTGGCAATATCTGTCATTCCTTGCCATTTTGTGTTTTCAAGGACTTAATGACATTACAATTAATTCTGAGATAATCCTAGACCAATTGCCCGGGAAATGATAAATATAGCTTGGAAATTCTTCCCGGGGCTGGATATACTCTGTGTATAGAGCAGCATTACTTTTAATAGCCAAATGAACAATCAGTTGTTCCTTGCTCTGCAAATGTAAAATGACCTTCATAGTATTCTGATACTGACTGAGTGACATTGCAAGTGCATTTTCCAGAGCCACCTATCAGCAATCAGCTTAATATTATCTATACAACTGTAAGACATGAAGCTAGCTCTAATCAGTAACACACTATGCGTCAATTTATTCAACAAATAATTTTGGTCGTTTATAAGCTTCCAGTATGTAGTTAAGAAATTCATATGATATCGGACATAGATAGGTACAATATTAAATTCCAAGTAAATAATTTCCATGGATGTATGGGGAGGTAATCTCAGAAGTCTTTTTAAAATCACTGTCTCCAGTTTTGTCAGCTCTGTCATAATCCCAAAGTCAAAATCTCAGCACTGTACAAAGAAATAATTGGTCGTATTTTGCCTTGGTACAGTTTAGACAGGGCTCCAACATAGTAACCCCTGCCCACAAAAATCTGATGGTACCAGCTATCTGAAAGATCTTGGTTTTAGTGCGTTCTAGGTGTATAACACATCGCAACCTAGAATCCAGATTGATTCCCAGATATTTAAATTCACGAACTATCTCAATTACCTTCCATCCATGTGCCAATTCATTCTTTGCACCTTCTTATTTGAGGGATTGAACATAATTATTTTGGTTTTGGCAATATTCACTTTAAGGGAGTTTAGTTCTGAATATAATTTCAGAGAGTTTAATGAGGATTGCAACCCACCAGGAGTGAGGTCAAAGAGGACAAGGTCATCAGCATAACCCATCCATTGAATAGTTTTGGTGATATTGTAGACGGGTTAACGATGGCCTCTCCGAGATCTAACTAGTAAAGGTTAAACAGCATTGGTGCCAAGATTTCTGGGGTGGTAGCCAGCTGGTCAGGCCACCAAGTTGGTCGAGGCGAACTTTAACCCTTGTTTGCTCAAGGAGGGATGTTCCTAGTGCGCAGCTTCCTCCATAGCCTGCCCCTATCCACAGTATCAAAGACTGCGCTAAAATCAATATATGCCGCAAACACGCAATCACACATTGACCAGATCTGCTGAACAATGGTAGCCAAGACCAGACCAATTAAGGACCTTCCGAAACCCTGTTTGATTAAACAGAATGTTGTTTTTACTCTCTGCCCAAACTCCTAGCGCTTCTAACAGGACTCTAGCAAAAATCTTGGCCGGGGCATCTAACATGGCCAGCAAACGAGAGTTTCTGGGTTCCGTGTAACTCTCTTTCGAATGGATTGTGTCCTCCCATGTATTCCTCATCTTATGATATCTCCATAATCAGCTTTAGCTACTTCAGCACGGCGCGCTGTACGTCGATGCCTGACAACGGGATGTCTCTCGAGGGCCTCCGTCTCGGCATCATCAATGGTATATAGTGCACGCAGCGACCGTTGGCTTCAGTTCTGTTTTTCCAAGCGAGCTATCATTCGGAATATCAGC